>NC_082696.1:83443717-84090217 GCF_949987515.2 Delphinus delphis | reverse complement strand
CTCAGCCGTTTAAGACACAGATTCTTCAATTACAAAATGTGTAAAATGGAAATAGCAATACCTACAGCATGGTGTGCTATGTAATTATACAAAATCCATACTATAAAATGCATGCGTGTGTGTGTGGTGTATACACTTATATAAATGTATATATACATATATAAAAATTTTAATTATATATTATAATATTTTTCATTATTTCTCCTTGGTATCAAGGATATCTAGTGGAGGTATGTATGACTTAGTCACTAACGAAGTTTTACAGGAGAACCAGTTACAGAGGGGACTCAAAGCCAAGTATATGGAAGGAGAAACCTACCACCTAGGGTACAGGACAGGGAAGAATAGCATTAAATGGCAGATTGATAGTTTAGGAAGAAGGAATCAAATACTACAATTATGAGGATACTAAAACCAGAGCATCAAGTTTCACCATACCAAACCACTGATACATAAATATATTGAAAATATATATATATATATATATATATATATATATATATATATATATATATATATATATATATATATAGTTTAAGTATCTGTTGGGGCTTTGTGGCTGAACATACAGATTGATGTTAAAGGTTCCAGGATGAAACATTAAAAGAACACAGTTAAGGGAACTGATAAGTTATTATAACTATGGATATCCTTGTCCCATGATAGGTATGATAAAATGTAACTATCACTCTAATATCAAAGAATAAAAATAACATCTCAGTCTTCCATGTATAATAAGAGTTCAAAGTGATATGGATTATAAATAAAAGACATATGTAGTAACCTTGTTTATAATAGGGATTTATTAATATTTATTGACAAAGTTTTCCTAACAAAAGAATTTTACATATGCCATCATTAAGGAAGTATTTTATAAGATTTACTAAATAAAATATTTTTAAACTAGAAATATGTTGGCATTTATAAAAGAATCTGAAGTGTTCCCAATTGTCTGCTTAAGTCTAATACTCCATTGAGTTGAATATTAATTCCAAGTTTTCTGAATTCAACTACCATACGGTTCCCACTAGTGCACGTATAGGTAGACCAGGCCTTAATTGGTAGCACACATATTTCAAATAAGTGTAGATTTGGTGAAAAAGGTGTCAGGACATATGCACTAGAATTGATGTGTCTGGGACTTTGGCTTCCTTGTGTCATCACCAGGCTTTTCCGACCCACAATTTCCCCAGTTTTGTCTTTTCAAGAAATCTAACAATGGATCCTACCTCATTCCTTACAGAATTTAATAATTGCCCCTACAAGAACTTTTAATTTAAACTTCCCTAATTTGATGTTTTATTGGCTGTTTTCCCCTATTCATTCATTTATGCTTTTTTTCAGTGTTAACTCAGGCTAATGCCAAATTTGCATTAAACACAACACCAAGGAACACTGTGGCAGTCTCTTTAGTATGGAAAGGTCAAATAAGATGACACAGTGTTTTATTTCCTTTCCTACCTCGTATTCTAAGAGTGGAGCATTATTACAGCAAAATTCCTAGTGTTTGTATATTTTCTGAAGTAAAATAAACAAGTGAGATGGCACGTTCTCTCCTATAAACTGATCCCAAAAGCTTAATTATTACGTTTTGCCGATCACTGACCCAAGGAAATCATAATGTAAATATAATTTGGGGTCTGATGAGATGTCTCCCAGACAATAAGGATATCCCCTCAAATTTCAGAAAATTTATCTTCTTGATTAAAATGTTGGAAAAATTAAAATTCAATAGCTGGTCAACTCCTGCATCTGGAAAACTACAGAAGTTTTGGTGGCAAGGGATATTAGCTAGTTCCTCTGATGTGTTTCATGAGATGACCTTTGGATGTCTCTGTTCTTCTTTCGTGTTCAGCAAATTCCTATCCCTAGTTCGTTTCTACTTAATGTTTGGCATGGGACCTAGGACACTTTAACTCCTTTCAGTTGGTCAGCAAGGGATCTTTGTGATGCTCCGCCCTTCCTATCCACTTTCATTTGGCTCAGATTTTAAAGAGCGTACATATGAACCAGGGGGATCCTGCAAACAGCAGACACTTATTCACTCATTCTGGAATGAGATCTGAGATTCTGAGTTTCTCACAGGTTCCCCAGTGGTGTCAATGGACTTGGTCCACAGACCACATTTTTAGTTGCAAAATTGGAGACACTGCACCCTGGATTGATGTTATGTTTGCCCGATTGGAGGAAATTAGGCACTCTACTGCAGCAAAAATTATTTCAAATTATGAGAATTTAGTTTATTTCCATACTTTTCACTTTACAATGATGAGTTGGTGCTTTGCAAGGCTATTTTTATTTTTCCCAATGCCAGGCATGCGTTAATGAAATATTTCATATGAAAACACTGTAGGACTTAAGGAATTGTGTACATTCAGTAATTAAAATGAAAAAGAAAAATGATACAAAAATTTATATTTCTGAAATACAGTGCTTATTTCAGCTTCATTGAGGTATAACTGCAAAATAAAATTGAAATATATCTAAAATGTACATGGTGATGATTTGATATATGTATAAATTATAAAAGGATTCTTATCTTGTTAACACACCCATCACTTCACGTATTTATCATTTTTGTGAGAATATTGAAGTTCCATATTTCAATTATACAATAGTGTTATCAACAATAGTCACCATGTTTTGCATTAGGTCGTCAGGTCTTATTTATCTTATAGCTGAAAGTTATGGTGCTGTTTTTTATTTCCTCTTAGGGAATGTACTCCACTCATTTGTTGTGCTATATGTATAACATTTTCAATAGATGTTATATTTGTAAATCAAAAATCAAAACAGAAAACTACTCTATTGTGTTTTATTGCCACCTTAGAATATTCAAGAGAAACATCAGCAGATGCTACCTACCTGGACTCTGAGGTCACAGCCTTTGGGGTGTGGCCTCAAGTGACAGTACAAAGGCTGAACAAGGAGAAGTGTCCTCTCCTAAGGACACTTATTGCCCAGGACACCACATCTGCTGGATAGCTGAAGCTATATGTAAAAAAAAATAATAGAGCTGTTGTATTCTTCTGTTTTTTTTGTATTTTTAGCAATTGGAAGCTCAAATTTATATTAGATATTCTGAAATTTATATCTCAGGGTTTTTTTTAACAGAAAACTTTTTTTCATCTGCTACTTGTGTTTAAAAGGCAATATTTTCTATATTCTTCATTGAACATTTCTTTTTTTAGAAATATATTTTACTTTTCAGGTTGATATTTTGCTTTCCCAAATTGTCAGTTCTTTTCCATTTTATAGGTCATTGCCATTTCTGCCTGAAATTTGCTTTTATTAAAAGTTTTTTGAGCATAAGACTAACCAAGTCATAACTTGGTTATTCTCTAATTGTAGTTTTTAACCGTAGGGAAAAAAATGAAAGATTAAAAACACACTACAAAATATGACTTTGGGTAACTCTACAAGAATCATTTAAAATACAATCATTAACTAGTGACTGTCTCAATATGTAATATTAAATATGACAAAAGTATACTGATAAATATGCCTTTATTTAGAACCAAATCTCACTGAACTTTTGTTATCCTTTGTGGTACAGAAGCTATTTAGAGATGTTATAGTAAGTTTTATTTCAAAAAACAGTTAAAAAAAAAAAGCCATGTAGCCTCCAAAAGCTGTATAATTTACTCCCACTTTTTCTCTACTTTGGAAGAACACACTCAAATATTCAGTCAATGAGTAGTTATTGAGTTTTTAAGCTGCCCATTCAACTTTCTCAGGCATCTGAAACTACAGAAGGGGAGATAGACATACTAAGTTATTACATAAAACAAACTGGAAAATGTTACAGGTCTTTAAAGAAACTGATCTAGATCTGCAAACTGCAAAAGAGGAAGAGATTATTGCTTTGTAAACTGTCAGGGAAGATATATGAGGAACAATATTCTGATCGATTCCCTGCAGAGGACAGAGAACACAGATATATTGAATTAAGGAAAGTAAAAACATTCTGGGCTGAGGAAATCGCACACACACAAAAAGAGGTGCAAAAATATGAAAGTCCACCAAGGGTTCAGGAAACCATCTATGATATAGACTGAAGGATATAGAATATAGAGGCATATTAATTCTATGTTTTCTAAGCTGAAAGGCTAGGACAAGGAGGTTGCAGTTAACTAAAATATGGAACAAAGGAGGAGAACAAAGTTTGGAAGAAAAGAATGACTCACACTTTCCATTACACTGAATAAGGTAATGATTTGTATTTTCTTTTCAGACCAAGTCAATTTATGCACATACACATGACTATATCTAAAATGTGCATTTATGATGAAGACCATTTTATCATCTTATAAAACAGCAAGTGCAGTGAACAATTTAGCCAAAATAAACACCCAGAATGTTATTTCTCTTTTCCTTTGGAGGCTGGGTAGAAAATTGCAATCATTAATTGAGAATACTAAATCTTTCACTTCTTACTCATATCCCACTCATCTTTTCCCAACCAGTCTGCACAAAGAGAACCCTGATAAAAAGAGCCAACATGTAACCGTCTTTCACACAATATGTGTGATTTTGCCATCTTGCTCTCACCTTATTTTAAAATGCAAATAGAAGATTATGCTGTGTTTTCCAAAAAAAAAAAAAAAAAAAAAAAAAAAAACCCGAATACAAGAATTAACAGCTGGAAGAAATAATTAAGATCAGATAATTGAAAGCCTCTATTTAAAAATGACTGTTTTTTAAAGGTAATAAGCTAGTATGAAGTAAATAATTAAAACATGAACATTTTGCAAGAAGTAAGTATGTGGATGGGGGGTTCTTTTTGGAAGAGTTACTTTCCTGGAGAGGTGAGAAAAATCACCTTTCTCTTTCTTTTTTAACTGAATAGTGAGTAAAATGGGATAATTCACTGAATCATGCTATTTCCTTTTTAATTGGTATATTAGCAGTTATTAAGAATAGAAATATGTGAGTTTTACCAAGAAAGGTAAAGACACATGATATGTGCCCAAAACATACAGACACATGTGGCAAGATAGGATGGGAGACAGTAACTCTACCATCAAGTTGACTTGTTTGTCTTCTACCTTCATCAGACATGAAGTGTGTGAATTTGAATTTATAAACCTGTCCATGCCTTGTTTTCCTAATATATTAAATTGTATAACAATATCTATCTTACAGTATTATTGTTAGAATTAGACCTACTACATATATACTCCTTTGGTTTTAGTGATTCTAGAGCTGATTTTTAGACTCTGATTCTAGCAGGGATAGAAAATCAATGCTCTATCTTATGATACGCTAAGTAACAATCACGTTCAACATGGGAAAGCAAGACACACACAAAGGCAAGTATTTTAGAACTAATATGGACATCACTTCTAGAATCACTTCCCTAAAGAACTCTTTCATTATTAGTGACTTGTCACTAATCTAAAATAAGTAATCTGTTATTTGTGTCCACAGTATGGCTTCATTTCCTTTCCAGAAAGTATTAATCCTGCTGCCCAAAAGTTCAGTTATTTTTTTTCCTAAAGTCATCATATGATTTCCTGACTGAATGCATTTATTCAAATTCTGTCATGATTTGGATAGCACACTATCTTCACTGCTGTTCTCCCAAGCAAATATATGACCTTTACTATGATGCCTTTCTGAATATTCCTGTTCACCTTGTCATTATCCTTGTCTGAAAATATAGCATTATGCTGGTCATTTGTCATTAAACCATAACCTGACAGGTGATATCTGATAAAATGTTTACTTATATTATTGACTGATTAATTCTTAAACTATTCATATGTACGACTTATTTTTACAGATTCAAAAATCCACTTAACCAGTTACTACCAATGTGTGACTTTGGGCAAATTATTCATTATAATTATATATCAAATTTTATAAATTAGGAAACTGAGACCTAGGGAAAAAAAAATAGTGACACAGTCATAGTCACATATTTTTTCTTGCTGGGATTCAAACACATGTCTATTTGTGCCTAAAGCTGAAGCATTTCCAATCTATCACTGCCTTTTAATAAAGTAAGATGAAATTTAAGTGTGATAATTTGTATTTAATTATTGGAAATTTCTTGAAAACAACTCCTTTGCATGAAACATCACTCTAAATGAAACCTCTCAAAATGCATGGTCAGAAATATTTTACACAAAGGATTGCTTTACCATTGTTCCATTGTAGAAGGAAAGAAATATTTCTGTGTGGTACAGATTGAAAACAGATGCATGGTCAGATGCTGAAGGAAGCCTTGTGTGTCCTGTTGGTTAGGGACATGTGTGAAGGAATTGGGGAAATGAGAAAATAGTATGCCTATTTTCCCATATACACCAAAGAGGAGATTATCTCCACATATACTTACCTACACCGAGAAGAGAATAAATCCCTAAATCTGTGCTGTCGAATACGGCCGTCCCTAGCCACACATGGCTCTTGAGCACTTTAAAGGTAGCTAACCTAAACTGAGATATATTTTAAACACCAGATTAAAAAGATTTAGTAGAAAAGTATATAAATACTTCATTAATATTTTATAAATATGGATTACATGTAGAAACGATAGTATTTTGAAGGTATTATATAAAATAAAATATAATAGTAAAATTATTATCACCTTCCTTTGTTAGTTACTTTTTTGTGACAGTGCTGCCCCACAGATTATTCCAGATTTCAATTTTTTTTCCCATAGATACACTTGATTTCTTTTTGTCGTTAGTGCTGCTATAACTCTTTTTGTAATTGGCAGCAGTAGATAAAATACTTTTAAGCATGAACGAATCCCTTTGTATTCAGCAGTCAGAAAATTATTAGAGTAATCATTTTCTCTGCTCCAAAATAGCTACATTACTTCTAAAAGACTTGCATTCATTGTATTGCATCTTGAGCATTATTTGCAGTGTTTTCTCACTTTCAGAAAGATTGCTGGAGAGAGGTTCATAGGATTAGAACTCCCAGGTCCCTTTACAGGGGGACATGTGCCAGTTTCATTGGCTTTGACTACTGGAGTTTCAGAAGAGATTTAATAGTGGTGTCCAGTGGTGTTAAGTAAGGGTTATTGTGAAATTCCACCTGAAAAACAGGAGCTTAAACCATAATTCTCTGAATAAGTTTTCTACCTAAATAATAAATAATAAGTTCCCATTGAGAACCTGGATTTTGCATCAGATTATAAACATGCTTTAAAGAAATCTACCCCCAAAATGCAACACAATTTGCACTAAATGTATTTTTCCACAGCATTTTATTTTGTTTAGGACTTAGTTAATAATTTAAAAACTCTAAACTTTAAAGCTTAATAATTCACCAGGTATTTTGCTTTAAAAAGAATAAAACCAAAGACATGTTAACAAAATGTTCATAATAACAGAAAGTGTACATTTTCTTTAAAAGTTAAGATTGAAAACCATGTTGGACCTGTCACAGAAGATCAAGATGTCTAAACGACTCAAAGCCTGAATTCATAGTAACATTTTTCAAGTGAGTTATTCAAGCTCTCCAGAAAGAAAATATATTTATATTAAATGTGAGAGAATAACAGATAAGAACATGATTATTCTTTAAAAAGTAAAACAAAAGTAGTAATTATCTGGAAGAAAACCCCAAGGAGAACATTAACCTTTTAATTCCAAGAAGGCAGTCAATTAGATGTGCTCCTGACGTTTCCCCAGCAGGACTCAAAGGTGGGCTAGATCTACTGAGATTCAGGTCTGACTTTTAGTCCTTTTAGAGATTTTTTTCAAGAAGTTTGGCACCACCAATACTCTTAATGAATTAAAAAACCATATTTTGCAGAAAACATGAACTTCAATTACTCTATGCCAAAAAGACAATCAGGAGCCAGACTCTGAAGGTGTAGCAGTTTCAAGAATTTTGTAACCAAATTATTTATTTTATAGTTTCCTTATGTTTATTCTTAAATTGCTTTCCTTCTTTCTTACATGTTTTCTATAAATAACAGCTGTGATAAAAACAATATCTTACAAAGTCTAAAGATGAGCCAATAAATACCAAATAAAAACTCTATTAGTAGAAAGCATCATGTCAAAAATTTTTATTTTTTAAAAATAAAAACTAGGGGCATATTATGATCAGTGAAAACTTTGTTTAACAGCCTTGTATTAAACACATACACAAATATGTTTCTTCTGTGAAAAAGAAATGTGTGGTGTAGTTGCTTTTGTTCATAAACAACCTTTTCCCAGACAGTTAATATTTGATTATTCTTCAGTTTTTCCATAGACTTCTTATAATATGTCTTGATTATCTCTTTCAAATATCATATAAAGTATGATAATGCTTTTATAATCACTGCTGGGTTTTCTTTTTTATTTTGTTTGTTTGAGTTCTGGTTTAAAAGTTTCATAGATGTTAAGTTGTCTTCCCCAGAAGATGTAATTTAACATAGCATATTTAAATTTAAATTATGATTTTCATCATAATTTAACATAGCAGAGAGTTACAGGATCCCTATGCAGGTATAGTGTAGGACTATAAAATGACCATGCAGGACTTCCCTGGTGGCATAGTGGATAAGAATCTGCCTGCCAATGCAGGGGACATGGGTGCGAGCTCTGGTCTGGGAAGATCCCACATGCCGTGGGGCACCTAAGCCCATGCACCACCCTACTGAGCCTGCACTCTAGAGCCCGCGAGCTACAACTACTGAAGCCCACGTGCCTAGAGCCTGTGCTCTGTAACAAGAGAAGCCACCGCAATGAGAAGCCTGCACACCGCAAGGAAGAGTAGCCCCTGCTCGCCACAACTAGAGGAAGCCCACACACAGCAACGAAGATCTAATGCAGCCAAAAAGAAAGAAAGAAAGAAAATAAATTGCCATACTTTAAAAAAAAAAAAAGACCATGAATGCTGAAATCTTACAAAACAAACTTAATAATCAATGGAAAAAGTTATAATTGCTCCATGACCTTTAAAAAAGTTTTGTCAGTATATTTAAAACATTTACTGCTAATTAAGTGTGAAAGGAAGTGAAGAAATAGTAAAACTGGTCTTTATTATTTAGTACACTTTTAATGAAAGTCAGATGAATGCCATTGTATACTGGTTCGGGGAGAGTTAAAGTGTTTATTCCTTTATTAAAAATAAGTTTGAACAATGCTTGTCTTCTTCTTGTACTATAACATATGGAGAAAGCATCATTTCTATGGCTTGTGAAATTGTCATAATCCTTTTCTTATTTGGATTAGTTTCCAGCAATTTATCTTTTGAGCTTTCAATGATGGGAAATTTCTCCAAGTTGTCCCTCAATGTGATATTTTCCCCAGTACCACTTCTTCTGGGTATTTTCATCCTTTCTGTCTTTCTTCATTTGTCTGTAAATTCGCCTTCTCCAGGTTTATGCATTGCACACCTAGGGTCTCTCCAAATGGAGACAATGTCAACATTTCTACCACCAGCTTTTTCTCTTGTAATTGCATTTATGTTTGATATGAATTTCACTTCCAATGTTATTACTTTTTGTTTCTCTGTTGCACTTTCAGCGTTGTTGGGCAAGTCCAGCTTCCAATGATCCATTTTTGTAAAATATCATGTGAGTTTGTCTACCTGTGAATTGAATAACTGATGCTCAGTGGCCAATCACTGACATATTTGGAAAGAAATGACCACTAATCATGAGGTGCATCTGTTATTTATGTAATATTTAGTAGACTGAAGCAGGAAAGTTTGTACTTTATGCAATTCCTCACAGTTAATATATAAGAATTACTAAAATTTGAACTGAGTTGTTAGAGAACAGTTATTGAACTAAAAACTGAAATCCATGCATATCCGAATTAGGCAAAACCAGGACTATTTGTGTTGCGTCACAGCAGCAATACTTGTATCACCTGCATAATATATTAATTCTCTTCTTCTACGTGATCAAAATATTCTTTAAGAAGGAATAAGTTGAATCAGAGGGTGATGTATCAGAAAAGACTAGCTAGTACCTCTCATGTAGAAACCTTTGTGTGAAACGCTAAGAATCAGAAAAAGCTTCAAACAGCATTCTAGTGTGGGGTCTTCTGGTTCAATTCATATATTACTTATATCTTTCCTCTCTGTCTCTATTCTGAAGCAGTTATTTGGAACTCTTTTTTAGAAAATTATAAAAATTATTGAATGACTGAAATCAATTCATATATAAACCTACTTATTTTTGTTGATTAAGAGTACATATCGGGCTTCCCTTGTGGCGCAGTGGTTGAGAGTCCGCCTGCCGATGCAGGGGACACGGGTTCGTGCCCCAGTCTGGGAAGATCCCACATGCCGTGGAGCGGCTGGGCCCGTGAGCCATGGCCGCTGACCCTGCGCGTCCGGAGCCTGTGCTCCGCTACGGGAGAGGCCACAACAATGAGAGGCCCGCATACCGCAAAAAAAAAAAAAAAAAAAAAGAGTACATATCTTCAGGAGTAAATATTATGGCTAGCTCTATGGTTATATTAGTTTTATCATAAAATTATTTTACTAATTGCCAGTTTTGTCTCCATAGAGAACATAGCTTAAAATACCAAATAATTAATAATATCAATAATAATAAAATAACAATGAATGCATATATAATGCTTACCGTTGTAAGCACTTTACATACATTAGGTCACTGCTCTTTACAAAAACTCCATAAGACGAGTATAATATTAGCCACAGTTGGTAAATAAAGAATCCTAAAAAAGAGGCTAATAACTTGCGTAAGCGTACACAGCTATAAGTGGCAGAGTCAAGATTTGAACCTATCACATCTTGTTTCAGAGTCTGGTCTCTTAAACTTGTGCCCATAAATCTGAATCTGCATCTTGCTCTCCACTGCTGACACTTAAACCAGCTACCTCTGTGTCTCTGAGTCTCCAGTGTCCAGAGGACCATAGGATCACACACTGAGTGTAACGTGTCTAGTGCTGAGCACAGGACTGAGTTACTGCAGAGCAAAAGAACAAAAATCACAAATGAACTAATGAACTAATATTACTTGGAGAAAAGTGGAAATCAATAAGGTAAAAATGGACCTTTGATTTTGTGGGTCAGTGTTTGATGGAGGTAGCTTCATTTGCTTTGTTATTCATTTCATTGGTTCTTAATCAAGTTTAGAGTGCTTTGGGTATATCAGAGATCTATAGTAGATCTCTACCTCTCCTAGAAATATTTTCATTTTGCATCTGGGAGGTAACCTGTAAAGTCAATGCCCCTTGCTCAACTTAATAGCATTAAGTCTTTTATGTATTTCTACCCATTTAGGGTTGCCAGATGCAGCCAAACCAACCAAACAAAGAAAAAACAAACAAACAAAAAAGAATGCTCAATTAAATTTTCATTTCAGATAAACAAAGAATATATATATATATATATATATATATATATATATATATATATATATATATATATATATATATATATCTCCCATGCAGTGTTCAGAACATACTTATACTATAAAAAAGTTTGTTAATCTGAACTTCAAATTTAACCAGATGTCATATATTTTACCTGGTGTATATTTATCTAACATAAATTGGGGGTGTGTGTGATAATAAAGAGAAAAAGTGGCTCTGAATCTAAATGTAGAAGAGAATGTTTTTGGTTTATTGTGGACACTCTAATTTACTAATCATTCACTCTTTGATCATTTTACCTGTTTCAGCCTTTGTCTCATTGGTAAAAATGGAATCACAAGACGCTCCCCTAATCCTGGCAGTTGAAGGGAATAAAATACAGGCATATTTTAAAATGATATTTAAAACTCAAGAGCTAGGAACACAACAGTTCTTATATTTTCAGTTCATTTCATATACAAACTAACTCTCACTCGATCTAATGTCATTTTCCATCACGGAAAACATCATGTCATAGACAGTGATCTCTTGCCACATGGTGCTTACTTATCAATGAACTTAGCAGTGGTTAATAAGCTTTAAATGATGAGAGTTAAAGCAATGACTGCTCTCATACTGCTTTACTCATGGTGACCATCAGTAAATACCTTATAATAATTGCCATCATTACAGTTTTTAAGAAGCCTGACATAAATGCTTTTTTTGTTTTTGCAAATTCATTCATGGAACATGAGAGAATATTTTAATGTTTGCCTGGAAAATGTGGTGTTAGGTTTTTCTGATACTTAAAAAGCATGATCGCACAATTAGTGAAGAAATCTATACCAACAAAAGGTAATACTAATTGTCAAATTACTGTAAATTATAGTATGCTTGATAAAGGATGATTTCTAAGCATGAAACATGTGTTTTTGCTGTTGAAATGATTTCTGACTTTTACCCTGTTATTATAAATTTATGAAAATTACTTGTTCTGCCAGACATCCATACAGTGGCAAATGAGAATCCCATGGGCAGTGAGCTTTAAATGAAGACAGTCAGTATGTTCCAAGTTTCATCTAAATGTCTGGAAATTTCTTTGCACTGTGATAGAATTGCAAATTTTTAGGAACATTTGAATTGGTTAAAAACTATCAATGAGAGAAATATAAACTAAATTTATTCCATGATTCTTAATTAAAGTCACCATAATTTTATTAATTCTTCCAACAATCATCTGTTGAACATTCTTTCCTCAAAGTTATCTAACTATGACAATATAAGTTTTCCTCCATTTTTTCTAAATACTATATGACGAAAGGGAAGTCTTTTCCTTTTTTAAAAATTTGAAATTTAGCATATTTCTCCAAAAGCATCTGCAAAGCTTAAAACTAAACCTTCCATAATAACTTATTGGTTAGGGTATGTTAAACAGTTTCCAATGTAGTGAACCCAGTTAGTTAACTTCTTAGAAATTTCTACAACATTGCTCCACTATGTATACTGTATACACCAGTAAAGCCTGCTCAGCTTTTGATAATAATAAATAAATGAAAACATACATGGTACCAGTTGACCATATCTCATTCTCATGGGCATGGCCTTGAAAATAAAAATTATAAGATACACGCATGCACAAACACAACCACAATCATCTGTGATGTCTATGATAGAAAAACATATAAGTGAAGAATATCTGTGTTTTAAGAACAAAAAGTATAAGAAACAAACCTAGAATATTATGGATAAATATGAAGAAAAACATCGCCTTCAGAAGGCAGTGGATGGAAAATATCTAAATGTTTTTCCTTAATGTTATGTGCTATTTCATTTATTCTTAAATTGTTATTAATCACTTTTGAAGACAGGGAAAAGAAAAATTGCTTTTCTGGACACAGGGTGAGATAAGAGGAAACCCATGGGGCACTGAGTCATAGCATGAAAGCAAGCAACCCTGAAGAGCTGCCCAATTCTCATCGGAAAAGACTCAACTCTAAGTTACAAAGTCACTAAGCTTTAAGGGTTTCTCAGTTCCTTCACTACAGCCCATTATTTTAACTAGTAGAGTCACTTTTTTCCTACAAAATTAAGTGTATTTTAAAAGTAGTAAAGGGAAAATATAATGAAGCACACGTCATCTTAGAATCACACTTTTGAAGTCCTCCCTCCATACACTTGTGCTGTTGTTGTCATCCATTTTATTTTTATATGTTATAAGCCCCACATGATATATTGCTACCATTTTTGTTTTAAATAGCTAATTATCATTAAGACTGAATAAAAATAATTTAAAGATATATTAATTATTATGAAAGTAATCTGATTCATTGTAGATCATTTGACAGCAAAAAGAAAGTGAAAAAAAGGAATAAAAAATCTTCCATATACCTACCAAAAAAAAAAAAAAAAGAGTGAATAAAATTAAAAAAAAGTCTAATTATTTTTCATTTCCAGAGCTCTCCATTTCTTTGTGTAGATTCAAATTTTTGTCTGTTATCACAGTCCTTCTCTCAGAAGAATTTGGTTTAACAATTCTTGAGGTACAAGAATCCTGGATATGAATTCTCTCAGATTTGTTGTTTGAAAATGTCTTTATTTGGCCTTCATATTTTAAATATATATATTTGCTGGGTTGACAGATTTTCCCTGCTTTTGATACATTAAAGATATCACACTATTAAGTCTTGTGTACTTTCTGACAAGGAAACTGATGTAATTCTTATCTTCTTTTGTATGTAAAATGTCTTTTCTCTTTATTTTTCTGTTGCCTTTAAAGACATTTTTCATCTCTGATTTTCAACAGCTTGACTGTAATACATCAAATTATAATTTGGGGGGATAATCATCTGGTTGTTATTAGAATAACACAGGCAAGATGAATCTGTAGTTTCTTGAATCTGTAGTTTGGTGCCCTTCATTATTTTTTGCTAAATTCTCACCATTCTCTGATCCAATACTATGTCTACCTTTTTCTCTTGCTCTCTTTTCTCTTTTTTGGGCTTGAATAATCCACTTGTTAAACTGTTTTATATTTTCCTTTCTGTTAGGTTATAGAATTTTTTGGATGTGCTGGTCTTTTATTGTGGTGGTGATATTAGTTTGCTTGTTTTTTTTCTTCTATGTATTTTTCAGTTTTCAACAATTTCTACTGACCTATCTCCATGTCCACCAATTTGTTCTTCTGCTGTTGAACTCACTGAAGGAACTTTTCATTACTTTACAGTTTTTTTGTTTCTAGAATTTTCATTTGGGTTTCTTATAGCTTCATCATTTCTAATGAAACCCCCCAAATCTTCATGCATGTTGTCTACCTATACCATTAAATTTCTAAACATATAATCATAGTTGGTTTTTTTTTAACATCTTTATTGGGGTATAATTGCTTTACAATGGTGTGTTAGTTTCTGCTTTATAACAAAGTGAATCAGTTATACATACACATACGTTCCCATAACTCTTCCCTCTTGCATCACCCTCCCTCCCACCCTCCCTATCCCACCCCTCCAGGTGGTCAAAAAGCACCAAGCCGATATCCCTGTGCCATGTGGCTGCTTCCCACTAGCTATCTAACTTACATTTGTTAGTGTGTATATGTCCATGACTCTCTCTTGCCCTGTCACAGCTCACCCTTCCCCCTCCCCATATCCTCAAGTCCATACTCCAGTAGGTTTGTGTCTTTATTCCTGTCTTACCCCTAGGTTCTTCATGACATTTTTTTTCTTAGATTCCATATATATATGTGTTAGCATATGGTATTTGTCTTTTTCTTTCTGACTTACTTCACTCTGTATGACAGACTCTAGGTCTATTCACCTCATTACAAATAGCTCAATTTCGTTTCTTTTTATGGCTGAGTAATATTCCATTGTATATATGTGCCATATCTTCTTTATCCATTCATCTGATGATGGGCACTTAGGTTGTTTCCATCTCCAGGCTATTGTAAATAGAGCTGCAATGAACATTTTGGTACATGACTATTTTTGAATTTTGGTTTTCTCAGGGTATATACCCAGTAGTGCGATTGCTGGGTCATATGGTAGTTCTATTTGTAGTTTTTTAAGGAACCTCCATACTGTTCTCCATAGTGGCTGTACCAATTCACATTCCCACCAGCAGTGTAAGAGTGTTCCCTTTTCTCCACACCCTCTCCAGCATTTATTGTTTCTAGATTTTTTGATTATGGCCATTCTGACTGGTGTGAGATGATATCTCATTGTAGTTTTGATTTGCATTTCTCTAATGATTAATGATGTTGAGCATTCTTTCATGTGTTTGTTGGCAGTCTGTATATCTTCTTTGGAGAAATGTCTATTTAGGTCTTCTGCCTATTTTTGGATTGGGTTATTTGTTTTTTTGTTATTGAGCTGCATGAGCTGCTTGTAAATTTTGGAGATTAATCCTTTGTCCATTGTTTCATTTGTAAATATTTTCTCCCATTCTGAGGTTTGTCTTTTAATCTTGTTTATGGGTTCCTTTGCTGTGCAAAAGCTTTGAAGTTTCATCAGGTCCCATTTGTTTATTTTTGTTTTTATTTCCATTACTCTAGGAGGTGGGACAGAAAGGATCTTGCTGTGATTTATGTCATAGAGTGTTCTGCCTATGTTTTCCTCTAAGAGTTTGATAGTTTCTGGCTTTACATTTAGGTCTTTAATCCATTTTGAGCTTATTTTTGTGTATGGTGTTAGGGAGTGATCTATTCTCATATTTTTACATGTATCAGTCCAGCTTTCCCAGCACCACTTATTGAAGAGGCTGTCCTTTCTCCACTGTACATTCCTGCCACCTTTATCAAAGATAAGGTGTCCATCTGTGCGTGGGTTTATCTCTGGACTTTCTATCTTGTTTCATTGATCTATCTTTCTGTTTTTGTGCCAGTACCATACTGTCTTGATTACTGTAGCTTTGTAGTATAGTCTGAAGTCAGGGAGGCTGATTCCTCCAGCTCCTTTTTTCATTCTCAAGATTTCTTTGGCTATTTGGGGTCTTTTGTGTTTCCATACAAATTGCAAAATTTTTTCTTCTAGTTCTGTGAAAAATGCCAGTGGTAGTTTGATAGGGATTGTATTGAATCCATAGATTGCTTTGGGTAGTAGAGTCATTTTCATAATGTTGATTCTTCCAAACCAAGAAAATCGTATATCTCTCCATCTATTTGTACCATCTTTAATTTCTTTCTTCAGTGTCTTATAATTTTCTGCATACAGGTCTTTTGTCTCCTTAGGTAGGTTTATTCCTAGATATTTTATTCTTCTTGTTGCAGTGGTAAATGGGAGTGTTTTTTGATTTCCATTTCAGATTTTTCATCATTAATATATAGGAATGCCAGAGATTTCTGTACATTAATTTTGTATCCTGCTACTTTACCAAATTCATTGATTAGCTCTCATAGTTTTCTGGTAGCATCTTTAGGATTCTCTGTGTATAGTATCATATCATCTGCAAACAGTGACAGCTTTACTTCTTCTTTTCTGATTTGGATTCCTTTTATTTCCTTTTCTTCTCTGATTGCTGTGGCTAAAACTTCCAAAACTATGTTGAATAACAGTGGTGAGAGTGTTGTCTTTTTCCTGATCTTAGTGGAAATGCTTTCAGTTTTTCACCATTGAGGATGATGTTGGCTGTGGGCTTGTCATATATGGCCTTTATTATGTTGAGGAAAGTTCCCTCTGTGCCTACTTTCTGCAGGGTTTTTATCATAAATGGGTGTTGAATTTTGTCAAAAGCTTTCTCTACATCTATTGATATGATCATATGGTTTTTCTCCTTCAGATTGTTAATGTGATTTATCACATTGATAGATTTGCATTTATTGAAGAATCCTTGCATTCCTGGAATAAACCCCACTTGATCATGGTCTGTTATCCTTTTAATGTGCTGTTGGATTCTGTTTGCTAGTATTTTGTTGAGGATTTTTGCATCTATGTTCATCAGTGATATTGGCCTGTAGTTTTCTTTCTTTGTGACATCCTTGTCTGGTTTTGGTGTCAAGGTGATGGTGGCCTCATAGAAGGAATTTGGGGGTGTTCCTCCCTCTGCTATATTTTGGAAGAGTTTGAGAAAGATAGATGTTAGCTCCTCTCTAAATGTTTGATAAAATTCGCCTGTGAAGCCATCTAGTCCTGGGCTTTTGTTTGTTGGAAGATTTTTAATCACACATTCAATTTCAGTGCTTGTGATTGGTCTGTTCATATTTTCTATTTCTTCCTGATTCAGTCTTGGCAGGTTGTGCATTTCTAAGAATTTGTCCATTTCTTCCAGATTGTCCATTTTATTGGCATAGAGTTGCTTGTAGTAATCTCTCATGATCATTTTTATTTCTGTAGTGTCAGTTGTTACTTCTCCTTTTTCATTTCTAATTCTATTGATTTGTGTCTTCTCCCTTTTTTTCTTGATGAGTCTGGCTAGTGGTTTATCTATTTTGTTTATCTTCTCAAAGAACCAGCTTTTAGTTTTATTGATCTTTGCTATTGTTTCCTTCATTTCTTTTTCATTTATTTCTGATCTGATTTTTATGATTTCTTTCCTTCTTCTAGCTTTGGGGTTTTTTTGTTCTTCTTTCTCTAATTGCTTGAGGTTCAAGGTTAGGTTGTTTATACGAGATGTTTCCTGCTTCTTAAGGTGGGCTTGTATTGCTATAAACTTCCCCCTTACAACTGCTTTTGTTGCACCCCATAGGTTTTGGTCGTTGTGTCTCCATTGTCATTTGTTTCTAGGTATTTTTTTTATTTCTTCTTTATTTCAGTGATCACTTCATCATTAAGTAGTGTATTGTTTAGCCTCCATGCGTTTGTATTTTTTACAGATCTTTCCCTGTAATTGATATCTAGTCTCATGGCATTGTGATCGGAAAAGATACTTGATACAACTTCAATTTTTTAAAATTTACCAAGGCTTAATTTGTGATCCAAGATATGATCTGTCCTGGAGAATGTTCCATGAGCACTTGAGAAAAATGTGTATTCTGTTGTTTTTGGATGGAGTGTCCTATAAATATCAATTAAGTCGATCTTGTTTAATGTATCATTTAAAGCTTGTGTTTCCTTATTTATTTTCTTTTTGGATGATCTGTCCATGGGTGAAAGTGGGGCGTTTAAGTCCCCTACTATGAATGTGTTACTGTCGATTTCCCCTTTTATGGCTGTTAGTATTTGCCTTATGTATTGAGATGCTCCTATGTTGGGTGCATAAATATTTACAATTGTTATATCTTCTTCTTGGATCGATCCCTTGATCATTATGTAGTGTCCTTCTGTATCTCTTCTAATAGTCCTTATTTTAAAGTCTATTTTGTCTGATATGAGAATTGATACTCCAGCTTTCTTTTGGTTTCCATTTGCATGGAATATCTTTTTCCATCCCCGTACTTTCAGTCTGTATGTGTCTCTAGGTCTGAAGTGCGTCTCTTGTAGACAGCATATACATGGGTCTTGTTTTTGTATCCATTCAGCCAATCTGTCTTTTGGTGGGAGCATTTAGTCCACTTACATTTAAGGTAATTATCGATATGTATGTTCCTATTCACATTATCTAAATTGTTTTGGGTTCGTTATTATAGGTCTTTTCATTCTCTTGTGTTTCTTGTCTACAGAAGTTCCTTTAGCATTTATTGTAAAGCTGGATTTGTGGTGCTGAACTCTCTCAGCTTTTGCTTGTCTGTAAAAGTTTTAATTTCTCCATCAAATCTGAATGAGATCCTTGCTGGGTAGAGTAGTCTTGGCTGCAGGTTTTTCTCCTTCATCACTTTCAGCATGTCCTGACACTCCCTTCTGGTTTGTAGGGTTTCTGCTGAGAGATCAGCTGGTAACCTTTTGGGGATTCCTTTTTGTGTTATTTGTTGTTTTCCCCTTGCTGCTTTTACTATGCTTTCTTTGTATTTAATTTTTGACAGTTTGATTAATATGTGTCTTGGCGTATTTCTCCTTGGATTTATCCTGTATGGGACTCTGTGCTTCCTGGACTTCATTAACTATTTCCTTTCCCATATTAGGGAAGTTTTCAACTATAATCTCTTCAAATATTTTCTCAGTCCCTTTCTTTTTCTCTTCTTCTTCTGGAACCCCTATAATTCGAATGTTGGTGCGTTTAATGTTGTCCCAGAGGTCTCTGAGACTGTCCTAAGTTCTTTTCATTCTTTTTTCTTTATTCTGCTCTGCAGTAGTTATTTCCACTATTTTATCTTTCAGGTCACTTATCCGTTCTTCTGCCTCAGTTATTCTTCTATTGATCCCATCTAAAGTACTTTTAATTTCATTTATTGTGTTGTTCATCATTGCTTGTTTCATCTTTATTTCTTCTAGGTCCTTGTTAACTGTTTCTTGCATTTTGTCCATTGTATTTCCAAGATTTTGGATCATGCTTACTATCATTCTGAATTCTTTTCCAGGTAGACTGCCTATTTCCTCTTCATTTGTTAGGTCTGGTGCATTTTTATCTTGCTCCTTTATCTGCTGTGTGTTTTTCTTTCTTCTCATTTTGCTTATCTTACTGTGTTTGAGGTCTCCTTTTTGCAGACTGCAAGTTCATAGTTCCCGCTGTTTTTGATGTCTGTCTCTAGTGGCTAAGGTTTGTTCAGTGGGTTGTGTAGGCTTCCTGGTGGATGGGACTAGTGCCTGTGTTGTGGTGGATGTGTCTGGATCTTGTCTCTCTAGTGGGCAGGTCCACGTCTGGTGGTGTGTTTTGGGGTGTCTGTGGCCTTATTATGATTTTAGGCAGCCTCTCTGCTAATGGGTGGGGTTGTGTTCCTGTTTTGCTAGTTGTTTGGCATAGGTTGTCCAGCACGGTAGCTTGCTGGTCATTGAGTGAAGCTGGGTGCTGGTGTTAAGATGGAGGTCTCTGGGAGATTTTCGCCGTTTGATCTTATGTGGAGCTGGAGGTCTCTTGTTGACCAGTGTCCTGAAGTTGGCTCTCCTACCTCAGAGGCAGAGCCCTGACTCCTGGCTGGAACACCAAGAGCCTTTCATCCACATGGCTCAGAATAAAAGGGAGAAAAAGTAGAGAGAATTAGTAGAAGTATGAAGAAAGAAAGAAAGAAAGGAGGGAAGGAAGGAAGGAAGGAAGGAAGAAAGAAAGAAGCAAAGAAGGAAAGAAGGCAAGAAGGAAAGAAAGGAGGGAGGGAGGGAGGGAGGAAGGAAGGAAGGAGGGAAGGAAGGAAAAAAGACAGAAAGAAAGAAGATACAGTAAAATAAAATAAAGTATAATAAAGTTATTGAATTAAAAAATAATTATTTAAAAAAAAAAGGGACGGATAGAACCTTAGGACAAATGTTGGAAGCAAAGCTATACAGACAAAATCTTACACAGAAGCATACACATACACCCTCACAAAAAGAGGTAAAGGGGAAAAAATCATAAATCTTGCTCTCAGAGACCACCTACTCAATTTGGGATGATTCGTTGTCTAAAGGAGGGAAGGAAGGAAGGAAGGAAGGAAGGAAGGAAGGAAGGAAGGAAGGAGGGAAGGAAAGAAAGAAAGAAAGAAAGAAAGAAAGAAAGAAAGAAAGAAAGAAAGAGAGAGAGAAGGTAAAGTATAATAAAGTTATTACAATTAATTATTAAGAAAAAAATTTATAATAAAACCATGGACGGATGGAACCCTAGGACAAATGGTGGAAGCAAGACTATACAGACAAGATCTCACACAGAAGCATACACATACACATTCACAAAAAGAGGAAAAGGGGAAAAAATCATAGATCTTGCTCTCGAAGCCCACCTCCTCAATTTGGGATGACTTGTTGTCTATTCGTGTATTCCACAGATGCAGGGTACATCAAGTTGATTGTGGAGCTTTAATCTGCTGTTTCTGAGGCTGCTGGGAGAGATTTCCCTTTCTCTTCTTTGTTCTCACAGCTCACAGGGGCTCAGCTTTGGATTTGGCACTGCTTCTGCATGTAGGTCGCTGGAGGGCGTCTGTTTTTTGCTCAGACAGGATGGGGTTAAAGGAGCCTCTGATTCGGGGGCTCTGGCACACTCAGGCCGCGGGGGAGGGAGGGGCACTGCGTGCGGGGTGGGCCTGCGGCGGCAGAGGCCAGCATGACATTGCACCAGCCTGAGGTCCGCCGTGCGTTCTCCCGGGGAAGTTGTCCCTGGATCCCGGGAACCTGGCAGTGGCGGGCTGCACAGGCTCCGCGGAAGAGGGGTGTGGACAGTGACCTGTGCTCGCACACAGGCCCCTTGGTGGCGGCAGCAGCAGTCTTAGCGTCTCCCGTCCGTCTCTGGGGTCTGCGCTTTTAGCCGCGGCTTGCACCTGTCTCCGGGGTCCGCGCTTTTAGCCACGGCTCGCGCCCGTCTCTGGAGTTCCTTTAAGCAGCTCTCTTAAACCCCTCTCCTCGCGCACCAGGAAACAAAGAGGGAAGAAAAAGTCTCTTGCCTCTTCGGCAGCTCCAGACTTTTCCCCGGACTCCCTCCTGGCTAGCCGTGGTGCACTAACCCCTTCAGGCTATGTTCAAGTCGCCAACCCCAGTCCTCTCCCTGTGCTCTGACCAAAACCCGAGCCTCAGCTCGCAGCCCCGCCCGCCGCAGCGGGTGAGCAGACAAGCCTCTCGGGCTGGTGAGTGCCGGTCGGCACCGATCCTCTGTGCGGGAATCTCCCCGCTTTGCCCTCCGCACCCCAGTTGCTGTGTACTCCTCCGCGGCCCCGAAGCTCCCCCCTCCGCCTCCCTCAGTCTCCACCCGCGAAGGGTTTCTTAGTGTGTGGAAACTTTTCCTCCTTCACAGCTCCCTCCCACTGGTGCAGGTGCTGTCCCTATTCTTTTGTCTCTGTTTTTTTCTTTTTTTCTTTTGCCCTACCCAGGTACGTGGGGAGTTTCCTGCCTTTGGGGAGGTCCGAGGTCTTCTGCCAGCCTTCAGTAGGTGTTTTGTAGGAGTTGTTCCACGTGTAAATGTATTTCTGGCGTATCTGTGGGGAGGAAGGTGATCTCCGCGTCTTACTCTTCCGCCATCTTCAAGGTCCCTCCCTAATCATAGTTTATAAAATAATTTTTATATAATTTTCAAAGGTTACTTTCCATTTACAGTTATTACAAAATATTGGCTATATTCCCCATGTTGTTTTACATTTTTCTGTTTGATAGTTCCAAAATCTAGATACCCCTGAGTCTGATTCAATTGACTGTTCAGGTAGTCTTACGTTTTGCATTGACATTAAAAATAATTAAAGTCAGCATTGTAGGATGAACAGTAGACACTGAAGTCAAGAGTATTTAAGTCTGGAAAGATCCAGGTTTCTTTTGTCATTCAGCCTTGTGTCAATCTAGTAAATAGTTGAGCTGGGTTTGGGTTTTCTTGCTGACATTTTTACCTTCAGGACACCATAGTCTTCAAATTCTTCTAGTAGTGGGATACTGCTGTCTTCTGATTAAGACAGTATTGAGACATCAAATGGGTTTGTCCTTTGTTTTTCATCCTCAGCTTTCAGTGATTCCTATTTGCCTGCATGATGGAGGGCGTGGGTCTACACAATCTTCTCATCCCCCAGAAGCAGACTTGTGTTGCTTCTAACACTGCGGTAAGAGTAGAGAATTTTTCTCTATCTTCATCCACATTGATTGAGGCTCTTCCTGACCACCCTATTTAAAATTACATCCCTCCTCTAATTTTATCCCATCCTACGACCTTCTAAGCTTTTTTTCCCCCCTGTTTTACCATGAAACATAACATATAATTTGTTATTTCACTTTTTGTCTTTCATCCCCACTTTTGTGTCTCTTTATTTTTGTTGCCAGATCTCCAAGGTCTGAAATAATACCAGCCACATACTAGGTACTCTGAAACCCTTGTTCAGTGAATTAACAGAGGCTGGAGTCATTTGAAAACAGTCGGTTTCTATCTAGAAAGACTAAAATTGTTTTCATTCATGATAGTAATAATATATACTGAAAGAATACAGGCAATTAAGATTTAGCTTTTACATTTTTCCCATAATTGTTAAGCAATCCTTGATTTTTCATGAGTATTGTGTGCTTACTCTAAGCAAAAAACAGCCTAGTATTGGTGTTTTAACTTGCAAAGAGCAACAAGAAAATGAAATCACCTTCATAGCTAGCACCATGTTTCCTCAGGAAGAATTATGTCTCATGAAACCACATTTTGAAAACTAGTTGTTTCAGAAGGTACAATTTAATATCTCCTTCCTTTTCAGGATGTGATATTATAATGTACCAAAGCTACAGAAGAGTATCATACAGATTTGGGTAGCAGTTACAGGAGAGATGAGAGAAAGGAAGCAGATACAAGGTGGATGTAGACTTGCATTGAATGTGGCCAATTCCCAGGGTCCTCAACCCTCTTGACGTACAGAGCTGAATTCATATACACTTTGTGTGAGTGCCCTGCTGGATGGGGTTGAGGTGGCCTGGTGATGTGGAATATGAGGAAGACTTGTTACATTAAGGACACAGGGACAACCATTGAGAAACATGGGTCCAGGGTAATGGAAGACTCAGAGACTATAAGACTTCTGATGATTAGTAAACACCTCTGAAGGCTTCAAAATTCTGCAGACTCTTGTATGTGTACTTATATGCAGTTTCACTAAGATCTCACGTGGCAGGGATTCCTTCAGCTAGCATTTGGCTTATGATCATGCAGGACATGGAGGCCACAGAAGCTGAGAAGCTACAACCAAATCTCACATGAAAAACAGCAGCAACTCTAGAAAAAAAGATGTAGATTTGTGGAAGGCAACCTAACCTTCCATAGTCTAATAGTGCTTTTAAAAATATAAATCCTTGGGATCCACCTCCTGATTCCCTAACACAATATGTCTGAAGTGGAATCTAGAGACATAGTTTTTTAGCTGTTGTTGAGAAAAAACATTATATAATTGTGCCACAGAAATGAACCCTGACCCTTCATGTAGTATGGTAGTGTGACATTTAATTTATTTTAGAAAAAAAATTAAGTAATGACCAGTCTACCATTTTAAATTCCCTTCTCAAGGTGTGATGGTTTTGGTGATGATGATCCCCTGGCAGAATGCCCTCAACTAAAACTAAAGTTGCTCATTCTGGTAAAAGCTGATATAGATTCATGCCCCATAGTGATAATCATGCTGGGGCAATTCATAATGAAAAAGTGTATTTCAGATTTCTATTTAATTTTCAAAATTAAGTTTCATATGCCATGTATATGAATAGTGAGTCACCTGAAGATAGAGCAGAGATTATTATTAAATGGATGTGCTTCTTTGTTTTCTCTGTTTGAATTATATTGCACATTTACACATAGCTTCATAATCAGAGACTCATTCCTTTTGTATAATTTTTATACTGAATTTATAGGTATAATTTCTCACCACTATGGGTTTCAGAAGAGTATTAACTTCTTGCAGGCTGTTATACAGTAATATCAGGTAGCCAAATCATTCTCAGTTAAATTTCCAGTAGCGGTAATCCTCCCTCATTTATCTGACTAGTAAACTGGAAAGAAAAAGAAAATCCTGTAAGCTAACAGCATGATGATTCAGTATAATGAAAATTTGCTAGACATTTGTATAAAATGACAAATGTTGGTTTTTATATGTTGTGTTCCCATTAACTTTAATATAGATTACTCAAGACAAATGGCAGCATTTGGCATGTTTATCATTGCAAATCGAGGAGTTTGGCGTGTCCTTACTCTGGAATAATTAATACATTTTGGTAGGACAAAAAGATTCTTTTCACTCAGTAAACTTTCCACTTCTAAAAGCTGAGTATCAGTTTTCTTTTTAACACTTGACTGTGCAGGCTATTTATAAAACATTTTATTCTCAAGTCTGAAATTAGGGAGTTCAAATTTTATTATTTTAAATTTCATTTAACAAAAGGAGTAAGTAAAACTTAAAAATAAGTCAATAACTAGTTATGCTCAATCATTCTGAAATATAAAATTTGAAATCTATTATATTGCCATGTATGCTACAACAATTACCTTTTCATATGCTGGAAAGTATTCTTATGTTCAAGTATCAATTATCAGAACATGTAAGTAGAAATGGTCATATATTTTAGCTGACATACATTTGAAATAAAACCTAAAGTTTATATTAAGAGTCATACAAGTGGTTCTTTTAAGTAAATTTCTTAAATTGCTTATTAAATTACAGTAACCAGATGCTTTTGTAATATAAAATACAGAACCAAATAAAGTCTTGTTTAAACATAGTTATAAAATAAAGTCATAACAAATTTTATCTCCTGAGCTTTGGACAATTCAATTTAATCATTTATGAAAAAAAATTGTAATTAGGCACTTTTGAATGATCACAGAGTCTTATACAATGTATTGCGTAGTAATACATTTCTCAAGTTTTTAATGGAATATGAACATATGTAAACATCCAAGTGGATGCAGTTTTTATGCTGATACAATCACTGTTCATTAGTAAATTCAGTGATTCAAAGTAATCTTTCATTTGGACTTTTCTAGAATATCCAATTCCATCACTCTGGTTGTACCCTCTTCTCCAAGTCTCGCTTTCGTGCTGCTATGCTCCATACCCACAAACTGTCTATGGTGGAATGATAATGTCTTTTAGTTAGGACTGTTTTACTACTGAGAGAAACTTTTATTTCCTAACCCACATATTTGTTACTTTACTTCAGAGAGTTCACCCTTTATTTCTAAAGCTCTAGATACCCACTTTCCTAGAAATTTCTGCACAGATCTATATATTTCATCAGTTACTGATAAAGTCCCATGGTGGAGCCTTTCGTCACAAATGGCTTCTTTGAGTGATTGCAAGATAAGCGTGAAAAGAGGTATATATGCTTTGGGATTTAAGAAAATGAAGTTGAGATGGTCACTAAAATAGTGTCCTCGGCATCATTGGTCATTAAAAGTATCGCTTTCTCAATTTATCAGAAATGTCCTATGGCTCAAGCAGCTTGAGACTTCCCAGTTTAAGCCAAACAAGGCCATGTTTATTTGGACTACATCTTAGTGTGTGAACTAGTGTGTGAACTATACATCTTATTACACTTGAGCCTAATGAGAAATAGCTGGTAACTATAAGCCATGATGACTCACTATATACCCAGCTATGTCGTCAAAATTTACTTTTTAGATGATGAAGCATAAAAAACAAGAAATCTTGAGTTCAGTAAACTCTGGATATTGTAAAAGATATAGTAACTCAAATACAACAAAACTGTGCATTCCAAAAATTGTGAGAAGAAAATTTAAGCTTGTGTTTAAAGTGAGCAGTATTAAAGTTAAAAAAAATAAAAACAACACCTTATACTTCACAGGTATAGAAATCCCTGTTGAGGAGAGCCAATTTCATAGTAAAGATTCAGAGTTAGGAAAGTTCTAACAAAAAGAATAAAGTGGGGAAAAAAAGACAAAATATGTATTTTAGACTCCAATTCCCTTCTCATATATTGCTGCCCGCAGGCTGTAATGCCAAGAAGGTCAAGAGGACAGGCATGGTCTTAACTCCTTCTTTCTGAAAGACGTTATTTCTTTGTATTTTGTACAAATACATCCCTGGTTATATAACAGAAGCCAGTGAGAACATAAGATGTCCCTTATAGCTAACTTTTCTGGAAAGTCTCTACTCATTAAAGGAAGAGATTAAAAAGCCAGACTGGGTAAAAAGCATACAGGTGTGTTGTAGATAGTAGCAGCAGCCATTAAAATGGCAGCACCTACAAAAAAAAAAAAAAAAAAAAAAAAAAAAAGAGAACCCTCTGCAGTTTGAGAGGCAGAGCCTGCTCTCTTTCACATGTGAAGTATTGATATTAAGTAACGTATCAGCAGTAGTGCCAACAGATCCTCAAACATAAAGGATGCTCACAGCGAATGTGAGAGCAGAGTTGGCAGCGTGGTGCCTTCTCCCGTTGGAAACGAGCACATTCCAGCTCTGCCATGTTTGTAGGGGTTTTGGCGTCTGTTCAGATTAAAGGCGCTGAGAGTTCTCTTCATTTCTTCTCCCATCACAGTTCTCCCATCAAACAAGCCTACAGAGCTGAAGCCCAAAGGAATGTGAGCCCTTCTAGGAAGATGAACGTGTGCTCATCCGGAAAGTGAAGCTCGGGGACAGGCTTTGAAACAGTCATCCGGGAGTTATTACACGCTGACACTGCAACCCTAGAGGCACGCGCTCAGGAGGGAGCACAGCTGGTGCTGGATTGTTTTACAAGTGACGCCGAGCTCTGCTTTGAGTGAGGCCAACGTTAAGTGTCAACCCGCTCTAGGCACGTCTGACTTGCCGCCATGAACCCGGCACAGAGACCCTCAGCAGAATGATGAATGGCCTTGTGATCCTTCAGCAGGGCTTTGCTAGGACGCATTGCATTACAGAAGATCATCCAAATGTTGGTAGGAATGAAGGACTCACTAGGCAGCCCCCGCCTAAACTTCCATTTAAAAGGGATTGCTGAAACCCTTTGCAGTGTGTGCCCACAGCCACAGCCCTCCGACTGGTGAGGATGTATTCCAGGGCGGAGAGCTCAGAAGGGCGGGAGATATGACACCATTAAAGTATACTGAAAACTTCTTTTTTTTTTTTTTGTAGTCTACAAGGTTGTCAGATAAAAGACTTTGAGTGAAAGCTCTGTTAAGGCAGAGCTCGGGAATAGCATTAGCTGAGAGAACCGTTAAGAGGCGGTGATCCGCAATAGTACAGCAGAGTTCAATTTGAGCAGAAGAAATGGGCTCTCTGCAGGGTGAACCAGCCACAACCTGAGCTGAATTCTTCTAACAGAGGCAACGGCTTGGTTAAAGCACCAGCTTAATGTACAAAGTGGGTGTGCTGATCAGAGATGGAACTGTTTAGCCAGCTTCTGCCTCAGCAGGCTAATACAGTCTGGAAGAAGCATCACTTCAATTTGGAATGGGGGTGAAAGGATGAGTGTTTCCTTTCTCTCACACTGATGTCAAGTCTATCTTTTCTCTCCATCAGTCCTGCTTCTTATGGTTCTTATTGGAAGTAAGTAAAACTTAACCAAAAAAAATTACACATATGATTTATTATGACTATGGATATTTTTTAGCGCTTGTGATATGGTCCATTTTATTCTAGAGGCCTGTGAATAAATGAACGAATGCATGAACAAAAGCCTCCTAAGGACTCCGATGTTGCTGGTCAGCTGCCCTGCATCTAAAGACTTACCTGAAAGACGTGAGATGTGCAGCCTCCCAGCACAGCTAATGTTCTATCCCAGTGGCATTCAGAGAAGGACATTCTCATGTGACATGTGCTGAATCAATAAGCTCTAACTCATATTTACAATCCTTATTGTCCCATTTTTATGCATCCTATTATTATTTGTGTCCTCAAATTAGACAAAGTTACAGCTAGTTTTTCCTCTGTACTTCCACAAGAAAACACCCCATACCACTTCACACTCCATTAATCCTTTCCTCAATGTGCTACAACGATGTAGTTCTTCATTTTTCTTTTCACCAAGATGAGGGCATTCAGAGGTCAGATATTATTTACCTCTGTATTCCTACCAAAGAACATTTTGCCCGTGACATAGAATGCATCCAGTGAACGAAATAAAAGTTGAAAGACAAATCTAAGTGCAAACGGTTGTTAGTTTGCTGTCTGGGGAACCGTGAATTTCAGAGCATTTTATTTTAACCTTTTGCTCATGGAGGAGAGGAGCAATGGGCAGCCTAAGTAATTAATCAGTATAGGTTTATTACTGAGCAAACTCTATGGAGACTAGGGACAGGCTGAGCCCCAGGTGCAGGGCAATGACTTGGCAGACTTCCTCCTGTTCCCATATTAGCTCATCATCTTTCTTGTCCAAGAAAGGAGGCTAATAAATGATCATAGTGGTGACAGCTACTTCTGCTCACTGAGTTGTTGCATCATAGGCACATTAAAAAAGAACACCATAGTTTTCAAATCTTATAAAATAGGAATCAACACACACTGTCTTTCTTTTATGTGTTATATTCCACAAGCAGAGCTGGTTTTACTGCGGGAGGGAATATGATATGAGTGACTCCCAAACAAACTCTAGTAACAAAATAGCTCCCTCATTGACCCTGTCTAAAACTGCCACATGAATATTCAACTTGGATTAGGGAAATGAAGTTTAAGTGCAAGTGATAGAAGAGAGAGCTAATTATTTGAGAAATTATCAGTCCCTAGTATCTAAGCTTGAATTAGAAACAAAGATGTCTGGGGTGGAAGTGATTGTTAGAGATAACAAAACTGCAGTACAGAAAAGTTGTCTTTTTTTTTTTTTTTTTTCAATTATATAATATTGAGGGAGAGACGAGACTAAAACCCAAATGTGTTGGTACTTAATACAAAAAAAATCATCAATTCATACTAAGCACGGAGTGGACTAAGAGAATGTGCATGGGATGTATAATCAGAAGGTCCTAGCTTCTCTTTCTGTGTGGTTCACTACCTGTATGATGTGAAATTTGTAAGCCATAGCGTTCTCATCAATACCATGAAGATATCATTGACTTCAAGATGTTTACAATTATTAAATGAGATCATGTATATGAAGGCCGTGTGTAAATGGGAAAGCAGTACAGAATGCACAGAGTATTATCTTTTCTAAAGGAAGAACCCATTTGTTCCCTCTCCAGTGAATACTTTCAATATTTTCTCTTTAGCAATATAGTATTATATTAAATTATTTTAGAAATTTCTTCACAATCATGACTTGGTAAAGTTATTTAATAGTACTGAATGAACTCCATGTCCTTTTTCTGTAAAAGTTTAACAATAATATTTTCTACCTCTGAAGTTTTTATAAAAATTAAATAATGTGTGTTCAAATAATCAGCACTAGCCTTTCCATTATCTCTGGATTTTCAAAAACATAGATGTATTATAAGTACCTTGTGCTGTACCAAGCACAGAGTAAAGGCCAACAATGCTTCCTCTTTCTAGCCCTTCCCTTTAGTTTTGCATTTATGGTTGTTGATTTTGGTAGTGGTGATAACCTCAGGTTCTTTCTGTCTTCCCAGAGTGGTTGTCGACATCTCAGAACAGGAAACATTCTTCCCATTTCATGGGTACTTACTGTCTAGAGTGAGACTCCACCCACAACAAGCAGAAATCAATGAGAATTTCCTTAAGCAGTAAAGAAACGTCAGTGGGATGGGTTACTATGAAAGGAGGATAGCCAGAGGGTATCATCTGAACTCTCTAGATGATTAAAGATGGACATCAAGTTGAAGGAGATTTTTAAAAAGTAGTCTACGTAACTGCTAAAAATAAATCTCAGACCTCATCTAATTTACAATTTGACTGAAGGATTGCCCTGACTATAAATGTGACTTTACTCTGGGAACTAGATTGAAATCTGCATCCTATAAGCTGTTCCTCTCAGGTGACCACAGGTAATACGAAATGGAGAGTTCCATAAAAATCAGGTAAGTTGCACTAGCTCTTGAAAGTAAAAATAAACTAGGAAATCTCAGTGACTTGACAAAGTATACATTTGTTTCTTTGTTATATATGAGTGAGGTTTTTTTTTTCACTTTTTTGTTTTTTTTTTTTTTTTTGCGCTACGTGGGCCTCTCACTGCTGTGACCTCTCCCATTGTGGAGCACAGGCTCCAGACGCACAGGCTCAGTGGCCATGGCTCACGGTCTCAGCCGCTCCGCGGCATGTGGGATCTTCCCAGACCGGGGCACGAACCCGTGTCCCCTGCATCGGCAGGCAGACTCCCAACCACTGTGCACCAGGTAAACTCCCAGGGAACCCCCCGAGGAGTCTTTTGTGGTAACTAAGGGGCACCATTGCTGCGTCCAAGCTTATACTGCTTATTGCATGCCAGGCCAATAAATCGAGAGACAAGTTGTTGGGGAAAGGAATAGCAACTTTATTTGGAAAGCCAGCAGACTGAGAGGATGGTGGACTATTTTTCCAAACAACCATTGTACCCAGGTTAGAATTCAGGCTTCTTTTATACAAAATGTGGAGCGGGTGTGGTTGATTGTTGCAAACTTCCTGGTGTCAGAATCCTTTGCTCTTGCAGCTGTCCAGGTCGGTTAGGTCATGATGTTCCTGTAAACCTCCAAGACAAATGTTATCCTCTGCAACTTTTTATCTCTATATGGATGGAAAAGTGCTATACCTTTAAAGGTCAGAGCCTTGAGAATGCGCTGTCATTTATATTTCAGGCTATAGGCAAAATTCTTGTAGCAGAAGCAATAGAAAACAAAGGTTACAGTAAAATAAACTAATATGAAGTCATATTTGTTCTTCCTTATTCCATCACCACCTAACTGCAAAAGCTCTGGGAAATATGATTGTCTTAGTAGTCAAAAAGAAAGGGAAACTATTTAATGAACACATAGTGTTTTGTCTATGGACCAGCTGAGATGGACAGGACTCCCCTTTCTGAGAAAAGAGCTAATTAGAAAAAGAACACCAGAAGGCTTCCCTGGTGGCGCAGTGGTTGAGAGTCCGCCTGCCGATGACGGGGACGCGGGTTCGTGCCCCAGTTCGGGAGGATCCCGCATGCCGCGGAGCGGCTAGGCCCGTAAGCCATGCGCATCTGGAGCCTGTGCTCCGCAGTGGGAGAGGCCACAACAGTGAGAAGCCCGCGTACCGCCAAAAAAAAAAAAACACCAGGAGAAAAAGCATAAGTAAATACACTTCTGTCAGCTATGAAGGAGGGATTGCATTGCAAAAAGCAACCAGCAGTGTCTGATAATAAAAAGCAATGCTAAATTATTTGGTATTCTGAACAAACTATGCTATTTTATTCCTGCTACATTTGATACACAATATGTCATTTGCTTGTAATCTCCTTCCCTACTGGGCTGACAGGCAAATTCCTAATCATCCTTCAAAATTTAGTTCAGCCATCAAAACCTCTATTAAGATCCACTGATATTCCTCCTCACTGGAAAACACAGAGCATCCACCAAACTCACTGCCACTTCACATCATGCTTCATTTTATTTCTTTGTTTGGTTGTCTGTTTCTTATAATAAGCTCTGAGCAAACAAATCGAATAAAGCCTTCTTTCTTTGAACCTTTAGAACTAGCACAGACCCTGGCATGTAACAGATTCACAATATATATCTATTTCTGTTTTGAAATTTGAACTGAATAGCCAGAATATTGACCAACTTTCCATTCAATCCACTGGTTCAAACAAACCCAAAATAACATTTTATAAAAGGATTACAAATAATGTCTTTTCTAGGAAAGAAAAAAACAAAAAAAAAACCTCTGCCACAAGAATTAAAGATGATTAAATGATATGTGTCTCTTGTGTTTAAACTGAGACGAAAGAGCATTGTAGCAGGAAATAAGTGGTTGGAAGATTAGGACATGACTGAGTTAAGATGAATTTATAAAATATTTTTAGTTGAATTGTGAATTTAGATACCACATCTACACAAGCAGAAAGAACTAAAAGATTCATGGTGTTGCATTCCACAAGCCTACTTAATATAATACATTACAATTGGTGACAAGCTTCTCTTTTTATCTATGATGATTTTGAACTTTTTGTCCTCAGATCATTAGCTGTTTAGATTTATTTTTTATCTTAAATCCTTTTGATAATACCTAAAGTCTCAACATCTTCAAATTGTGTTTGTAACCTCCTAAAAAATGATAGCCCAGTGGAAAACGGGTATATGACATATAATTCTTATCTATCCACAGTTTGATACTGTACAGGTTATGAGAAATTGGTCTTTTTAAATAATTTTGGTTATTCAGTCTGCTTTAGTTGAAAACACAGATATTTTATTTTCTTAGAAAACAAACTTGTTTACATTTGTGTTGGATTAAGTGTCACCCATATAGTGCAAATTATTTCTGAATACTACCTTAGGCAATTTAGTATGATTCGAGGATAAAGAATAAAGACTTCATGTTTTCTTGTTGGAGATATAAAACAATGAAAAGCAATAGGCCGTAGCAATTAAGATGAAATTTACTAGCAATAAGTGTGCTTTCTTTCAGGGGTTTCCAAAAGCCGACTGCAAAACAACCAAGTCATTACCCATTGCTTTGTCTCCCCTCAAGTTCTCCCATCAGATCCACAGAGTCCCCCAAATGCAGATCTGTTGGCATCGGTCTCTGAGTCAAATCCCACTGAGAAGGAAATCTACCAAACAAGAACATTGAACTAAGAACAGAATGTTTTGATCTGATCATTTTGAGAACGCTGGCTATTTTAACAGAACATGTTGCCATAGAGTCTTATTCTGTGATGTTAAATACTGACTATTGCCTTATAGTCTTCTAGGATAAACATGTAATATGAACACATTTCACCAATCCTCATCCACCTTGAATTTCACAACAACCGTAAATCCTGTTTCAGACCCACCATGGGTCCCTCTATTCTCCACCTGCTGAAAAATGTAATAACTGTAATTTTATTCATGATGATTATTTTCTTGAATAAAATGGTAGAAATGAATTGTACAGACAAGTGTACATAATTTTAGGACCATTCTTGTGTATTGGACATTACCATCCATGCAGGTCAGTTACCTGTTAATCTACATTTTCATCCTATTGCTTTTATGAGTTTGCCATTTAAATACATCTCTGGAGTACTAGATATTACATTTCTTAGGACTTAGATATATCACCAAGAACCTGATGCATCTATACTACTAAAATTTTTTTTAAGAAAAGAATCATTATGTGATACTTGAAGAAAAGAGCTTTAATTTACAAGAAAGTTACAATTATACATTTGTGTATACCAGCGTTTCAAAACATATAAAGAGGAAATCAATTGAACTACAAGGAGAAGATAACCATTTACCAGGTTTTGAGAGATAGTATTATGTTAATATAATCTATTTTCAATGTAATATTTGATATATTAAAATTCTATATGCAATATTTTTATTAGTTATGAAGCTTAAATATAATATAAATTCATGAATACAGGCCTCAGTTCAAGAACCATAATATGATCAATAGCCTGTATCTATTCACAGGTGTATCCTTTCCATTAAGGTCCCTCAAACCCAATGTTATTTATGTTACTGACTTCATCCAATCAACAACTGTTTAGTACTTTTCAGTCACATACTTAGCTAATATGTTCTGTTTACTGTCTGTATAAACAGCCAGCTGGCCTTCACATTCACGTGCACACAACATAAATTTATCTGACAACCTATAAGTTTTCCTCCGTGGCCCTGCCATTGGGTACTATCTTCTCAGGCAAGATCTTAACAGCATTCAAATACATTAGCTCCTGCAGGGCAGGAAAGAGATGGAGGTGGAGGTGGCTTGGGAATAACTGAGTCAACAAGAAAGGGGGTTTGTACATTCTGTGGATGCATCTCCATTGTCATGAATGGTAGAACGCAGTGGAAAGTTAAAGGAAGTCCCTGATAAAGAAAAGAAAACAAGGGTCAGCACAACTGGGCAACCTTTGGCAGCCATCTTAGCACTGGATCTGGCCAGCAAGCTGCCCCTTCTGCACACTTTACACATTCTTGGGCCACTGTCAGTACTCTGGCTGTCTAATGCAGCCAATGGCAACAACAATGTTTTATCCATGTTTGTCTCTTAGGGGATAATAAACTCTGGGAATTCCTTGCCTCAGATTCCCAACATATAAATCTAGATCACACATCTTTCTGTACATGCTAAAGCCATAATATGAGATACTTACCCATACACATCTTGTCCTCCTTTCGAATTTCAGATATTATTGATAGCAACTAAAGAACCCCTTTCTTTTCTCAAAATACACAGGGCTGGACTCTTGAACAGGTCATTAAATAGAATATTTACCTCCCTTAATGGTTTCAGACTGCCAGCCTCATAGAACACCATAGTGACTTATTTGGAAATCAAAAAAAAAAAAAAAAAAAAAAAAAAACCTGGAGTAGCAATACTCATATCAGATAAAATGGACTTTAAAATAAAGAATGGAAGAAGATATAAAAATTATAAATATTTATGCACCCAAGATAGGATCACCTCAATACATAAGGAAAATGTTAACAACTATGAAAGGGGAAATCGACAGTAACATAATAATAGTAGGGGACTTTAAAACCCCACTTACACCAATGGACAGATCATCCAAACAGAAAATAAATAATGGAGCCCAAGCTTTAAATGATACATTAAACAAGATGGACTTAATTGATATTTATAGAACATTCCACCCAAAAGTGGCAGAATATACTTTCTTCTCAAGTGCACACAGAACATTCTCCAGGATAGATCACATCTTAGGTCACAAATCAAGCTTCAGAAGATTTAAGAAAACTGAAATCATATCAAGCACCTTTGCTGAACACAACACTATGAGATTGGAAATCACTTACAGTAAATAAAAAGACTGTAAAAAACACAAATACATGGAGGCTAAAGTGTGCTACTAAATAACCAAGAGATCACTGAAGAAATCAAAGAAGAAATTTAAAAAATACATAGAAACAAATGACAACAAAAACATGACCACCCAAAACCTATGGGACACAGCAAAAGCAGTTTTAAGAGGGAAGTTTATAGCAATTCAATCTCACCTCAAGAAACAAGAAAAATCTCAAATAAACAGTCTAATGCTACACCTAAAGCAACTAGAGAAAGAACAAAGAAAACCCAAAGTCAGTAGAAGGAAAGAAATAATAAAATCAGAGCAGAAATAAATGAAATAGAAATGAGGAAAACAATAGCAAAGATCAATAAAAATAAAAGCTGTTTTTTTGAGAAGATAAACAAAATTGATAAACCTTTAGCCAGATTCATCAAGAAAAAAAGGGAGAGGACACAAATCAATAAAATTAGAAATGAAAAAGGAGAAATCACAACTGACACTGCAGAAATACAAAGGATTATAAGAGGCTACTAGAAATGGCTATTTGCCAATAAAATGGACAACCACAAAGAAATGGACAGATTCTTGGAAAGGTACAATTTTCCAAGACTGAACCAGGAAGAATCAGAAAATATAAACAGACCTATCACAAGTAATGAAATTGAAACTGTAATTAAAAATCTTCCAACAAACAAAAGTCCAGGACCAAATAGCTTCACAGGTGAATTCTATCAAACATTTAGAGAAGAGCTAACACTGATCCTTCTCAAGCTCTTCGAAAAAATTGCAGAGCGAGGAACACTCCCAAATTCATTCTATGAAGCCACCATCACTCTGATACCAAAACCAGAAAAAGATAACACAGAAAAAGAAAATTATTGATCAATATGACTGATGAACATAGATGCAAAACTCCTCAACAAAATACTAGCAAACAGAATCCAACAACACATTAAAAGTATCATACACCATGATCAAGTGGGATATATCCCAGGGATGCAAAAATTCTTCAGTATATGCAAATCAATCAATGTAATACACTGTATTAACAAACTAAGGAATAAAAACCATATAATCATCTCAATAGATGCAGAAAGAGTTTTGACAAAATTCAACCCTGATTTATGATAAAATCTCTCCAGAAAATGGGCATAAAGGGAACCTATCTCAACATAATAAAGACCATATGTGACAAACCCACAGCAAACATCATTCTCAGTGGTGAAAAACTGAAACCATTTCCTCTAAGATCAGGAACAAGACAAGGTTGCCCACTCTCACTGCTGTTAATCAACTTAGTTTTGAAAGTTTTAGCCAATCAGAGAAGAAAAATAAATAAAAGGAATCCAAATTGGAAAAGAAAAGTAAAACTGTCACTGTTTGCAGATGACGTGATACTATACACAGAGAATCCTAAAGATGACACCAGAAAACTACTAGAGCTAATCAATGAATTTAATAAAGTTGCAAGATACAAAATTAATGCACAGAAATCTCTTGTATTCCTATACACTAATGATGAAAAATTTGAAAGAGAAATTAAGGAAACACTCCCATTTACCATTGCAACAAAAAGAATAAAATACCTAAGAATAAAACTACCTAGGGAGACAAAAGATCTGTATGCAGAAAACTATAAGACACTGATGAAAGAAATTAAAGATGATACCAACAGATGGAGAGATATACCATGTTCTTGGACTGGAAGAATCAATATTGTGAAAATGACTATACTACCCAACGAAATCTACAGATTCAATGCAATCCCTATCAAACTACCAATGGCATTTTTCACAGAACTAGAACAAAAAAATTTACTATTCATATGGAAACACAAAAGATCCCAAATAAAAAAATCAATCTGGAGAAAGAAAAACAGAGCTGGAGGAAACAGGCTCCCTGACTTCAAACTATACTACAAAGCTACATTTATCAAGACAGTATGGTACTGTAACAAAAACAGAAATATAGATCAGTGGAACAAGATAGAAAGCTCAGAGGTAAACCCACACACATATAGTCACCTAATTTACAACAAAGGTGGTAAGAACATACAATGGAGAAAAGACAGCCTTTCAATAAGTGGTGCTGGGAAAACTGGGCAGCTACATGTAAAAGAATGAAATTAGAACACTTCCTAACACCATACACAAAAATAAACTCAAAATGGATTAGAGACCTAAATGTAAGACTGGACACTATAAAGCTCTTAGAGGAAAACATAAGAAGAACACTCTTTGAGATAAACCACAGAAATATCTTTTTTGACCCACCTCCTAGAGTAATGAAAATAAAAACAAAAATAAACAAATGACACTTAATGAAACTTAAAAGCTTCTGCACAACAAAGGAAACCATAAACAAGATGAAAGGACAACCCTTGGAATGGGAGAAAATATTTGCAAATGAAACAATGGACAAAGGATTAATCTCCAAAATATACAAAACAGCTCATGGAGCTCAATATCAAAAAAACAAACAACCCAATTAAAAAATGGGCAGAAGACCTAAATAGACATTTCACCAAAGACATACAGATGGCCAAGAAGCACATGAAAAGCTGCTTAACGTCAGTAATTATTAGAGAAATGCAAATCAAAACTACAATGAGGTATCACCTCACACTAGTCAGAATAGCCATTATCAAAAAATCTACAAACAATTAATGTTGGAAAGGGTGTGATGATTAGGGAACCCTCTGGTACTGTTGGTGGGAATGAAAATTGATACAACCGCTATAGAGAACAGTATGGAGGTTCCTTAAAAAACTAAAAATAGAACTACCATATGACCCAGCAATCCCACTACTGGGTATATACCCTGAGAAAACCATAATTCAGAAAGATACATGTACCACAGTGTTCATTGCAGCACTATTTACAATAGCTGGGACATGGAAGCAACCTAAATGTCCATCAACAGATGAGTGGATAAAGAAGATTTGGCACATGTATACAATGGAATATTGCTCAGCCATAAAAAGAAGCAAAGTTGAGTTATTTGTAGTGAAGTGGATGGAACTAGAGTCTATCATACAGAGTGAAGTAAGTCAGTAAGAGAAAACAAATGCTGTATGCTAACACATATATATGGAATCTAAAAAAAAAAAAAAATTGGTAATGATGAACCTAGTAGCAGGGCAGGAATAAAAATGTAGACTTAGAGAATGGACTGCAGGGCACAGTGGGGAGCTGGCGGAAGCTGGGGAGAAGTAAGAATAGCATCAACATATATACACTACCAAATGTAAAATAGATGCCTAGTGGGAAGCAGCAGCATAGCACAGGGAGATCAGCTCGGTGCTTTGCAAAGACCTAGAGGGGTGGGGTAGGGAAGGTGGGAGGGAGGTTCGACAGGGAGGGGATATGGGGGTATAGGTATGCATATGGCTGATTCACTTCGTTGTACAACAGAAACTAACACAGTATTGTGAAGCAATTATACTCCAATAAAGATGTATTAAAAAGTAAAGAAAAAGTCAAGAATTTTAATTTCAATTAAATGAGATCTGGCTCATTTCACTCATCAGTCAAACATTGGGGGTGAATTATAATAAATAGCCCAACTCCATTTTTGATGTTTGAGCGATGACAGCTTCACAGCAACACCTTTGCTTCCTTCCCACCCATGGGCCAGCTAGTAAGAGTCCACACTACCTATGTTGGTTTTGGCAGAAAGTTAACCCCATGGTTTTGCTCCATGATGAATACAATGCCTGGGATAATACTGAGCACAGTAAGCGTGTTCACCAAAACTCTGTAGAATGTATCACTCTCATCATGTTAGTTTTGAAATCAAAATCCATTTATTTAATAACCAACTAAGCAAAGTGGAAGCTGGTACCAAATGTGGTTGCAACTTTCACCATCTATCCTAGCTGTCATAAAATGCTATTCTAGGATTGTCGGTTTTCTGTACTGACATTGGCAAGCTAGTCATTCACTTCCTTAATTAGACTCCCTCTCCATATTACTAGCCCAAATCCTCCCCAAATTTTTTCAATTATGAAAATTTGCCTCTCCTTTTTTGTGGTCCCTGATTTTTATTAACATATTTTTTTTACATTTCTTTGATAAATTTGATGATATATCTCGAGGGGCTAATACTGAATAGCATTTTAAAACATTTCTGAAGCAAGTATCATTTAATGCTTCTTATTTTTTTTTTTGCTTATAAAGTCAAAGTGGAGTCATTAAAATTGGAGACTGTACTGTATGTCATACGTCAGTTCAAAGTAGGTTTATTTCTAAACAGTTCTATAATACGTATTATGGCTATAAGTTTTCTTGCAGTTGGAGAAAACTGTTTTAAAATTTTGACTTCATATAAATGGATTCAAATGTTTTCACTGTGGCTAGGGATTTGATTTGGACACAATAGTTTGTGATGGAGAAAAATCACAAAAGTCAACTGACAAATAGGTCTCTGAGAATGAAGATCAAAAGCCAACTTCTTCATTTTTATCTGCAGCTACAAGTCTCTGTATTTGTTTTACTGAATTCTGAAATGTGTTAATTTTCTCATTTTGATTCTATGTTTGAAGCAGCATTAAAAGTTAAACCTGAGTTCTTGTTTGGAAAATTGTACATCCCAACTATATTAATGGCAAAAGTCAGGTACTTCAGCAATAGATACCATTTCTTCCCTTCACTAATGTCTTCTTTATTTTCTAGCATTCCTCTTTGGGTTTCATTACTCTATATCCACTTTTTTTTTAATAGAACACACTGCTATCTTAAATAAACCAGTGACATTTATTTTATACTACCAATCCCTGGTGAAATCCTACTTATTAAAATAAAACTTTTTTCATCCTATATTCTAATAGCATAACTATCACTTCTTTCTATCTGTAATAAGGCATTGCCACTGCAACTTCTAATGCCTCTCATGATATTCCACATGTACAACAAACACATTGCATCTAATCTAATAAAGACAATCATGCAATATGAGGTAAAAAGGACATATTATATGGTTCTTGACTTAAACCTTCTGATCTCCAGAAACATTTACTCCAAACTAGAATAAAAGTTGATTGGAGTGAGGTTAGATGGGGAAAAGGTTATAGCTATAAAGCCACGGTTCTCAAAATCCTGTTTTTATACCAGCAGTATAAGCATCATTTGGAAGCTTGTTAGAAATGTAAATTTTGGGCCTCACCCTAGACTTACTGGCAGAATCTCTGGGTTCTGGATCTACCTTTCTCTGCTTTAACAGATCCTCCAGGTAATTTTGATGTGCACATAATTTGGAGAACCACTGGTATAGGTAAAGACAGAACTGAATTACAATCATATCTTTTTCACTTCTACCTATGAGACTGCTATGGTCTGAATGTTTATGTTCCCCCCAATTCACATGTTGAAATCCTAGTCTCCCAGGTGACGGTATTAGGGGGTGGAGACTTTGGGAGGGCTTAGGGGATCAAGATGGAGATGAATGAGATTAGTCCCTTATAAAAGGGGCCTGAATAGCTCCCTTCTGCCTTCTGCCCTGTAAGGTCATGGTGAGAAGACAGCTATAAACAGGGAAGTAGCCTCTCACCAGACATCGAATCTTCTGGCACATTGATCTTGGACTTCCCAGCCTCCAGAACTGTGAGAAATAAATTTCTGTTGTTTATAAGTCACACAGTCTATTGGATTTTGTAATAACATCCCAAACAGACTAAGATAGAGACCATTAAACTCTGAGGCTGTGGGAGTTGTGTGACTTCTATAAACCTAGAGCATCCTTGTCTGCATAATGAAGCGAATTTTACAGATGCCAGAGAGAGAGAGAGAGAGATTTAACTGGAAAACATATTCACCACAGTATCTGTCACATAATAGATTCTTAACAAACCCCAGATTTTCCTATGCCATTTACTACAAATCCTGCTCAATGAAATCTGTTACAGTTCACATAATAACAATTAGAAAAGAAATGCTATCTTGACTAACAATAATGGTATAATAAAACCTCTTAATTTACCAATTAGTTTTTCACAGCTCTCTTATTCTGAGAACCATCCAGTGTGTACAAAACGGGGAAGGCATATCTGAACAAGATGTCATAATCCCCTTAGACCTGAATAAGAAAGGTTCTTCTCAGGACTCCTCAAGGTAAGTCTTCCAGTGCTTTAGAGTGTCGTGCTCAAAATTTTCTCAGCCTCCTCTGCTGGCTTAGACCAACTGGAGCTGGCAGTATCAGCAAAGAGAAGTTCTGTACTGAGAAGCAGATCTTGGCCTGCTTTGGTCTCAGTGGCCAGCAGTGTCTTCTATGAAATTCCAAAATCCACCCTAGCAGCCAAGACCAGCCTGGATTCTCCCAGGCCTTAGAGGTTACCCTGTGCATCACAATGACCTTGCCACTAAAGCACTAAGAGATTGAATTGACCCTTATTCCAAATCGTATTAGAATGCAAGGGCAGGATGATGAACAGCTTATGTGTTTGTGTTGCTTTTCAATTGTGTCATTACAAACAGGGGTTCCTTTTTCTTTTCACCTTTATTATTGTCCTTACAAAGTCATATATAAACATGTTGGAAAAATTAGTGAACAGATTAGTAATATGTAGCTTTTAAGTGCAAGCTACCTATAATGTCACTGCTCATCACCCGTCATTAGCTTCCACTTAGATTATGCTGTATAAAACTGGAGCCTCATATATAAATGAGAAAAATATATATGTTAGACAAAAGTGAAATAACATATATGTATTGTTTTGAAACTTTATGTAAGTCAACATTTTTTAAACATATTGACAGTAAATGGAAATTTATATATTTTATTTGTAAAATTTGTCAAATTCTGTTTGCAAAATTATTTAGTTACTTTCCCACGGGGTGTTTTCATTGCTTCTAAGGTAAGTAACATGTTGATAGACAATAAGGTGTTTTTTGGTTCATTTTGGCAATGATAATAGTGCTGTGAGTCAGAAAAGACGCAGTTATATGTTTGCTGATGGAATTGTAAAATGATGTAGATATTTTGAATGACAATTTAGAAATATGTATCAAAAGCATTGAAAAATAAACCTCTCACCTTGGATTCAGTAATTATTTTTCAACAAACTTATTCTGTAGAAAAAGAGCAGAAGAGTAAAAAGGCATATAAAACTATCTTTTGGAGAATAATTTATATCACTAAACTATAAGCTAGAGTTCATTTCTTTTTTTAACAATGTAGTTTTATTTATTTATTTGTTTGTTTATTTAATTTATTTATTTTTGGCTGCGTTGGGTCTTTGTTGCTGCGTGCGGGCTTTCTCTAGTTATGGCGAGCGGGGGCTACTCTTCATTGCGGTGCGTGGGTTTTTCATTGTGGTGGCTTCTCTTGCTGCGGAGCATGGGCTCTAGGCGTGCAGGCTTCAGTAGTTTTGGCACACGGGCTTCAGTAGTTGTGGCTCGTGGGCTTAGTTGCTCCACGGCATGTGTGATCTTCCCAGACCAGGGCTCAAACCTGTGTCCCCTGCAATGGCAGGTGGATTCTTAACCACTGCACCACCAGGGAAATCCTAGAGTACATTTCTTTATGTTTACTTTCACCTGGGCAGAGAAAATAATAAGAAAGCATGAAAATTGATATATATCTAGATATACCATAATGCCAAAATAAAATACAAACATTAAAATATTACCAAATTTTTGTAACAGTGTTCAAATTTTCCTTACTTTAAGAACCTGAAACAGACTTTAAATCCTTATATAAAAATGGAAAAGAAAAAAAAAAACTGCTGTATTCTTTATTCTATTTTTATCTAATTGAAAAATTGTCTTTGATATGGCAAATAATAAAGATGGTAACATTTACATTCATATAACTTATATGCAACAATTTCCTATAGAAAACCTCTAGCTAAACTGTTCTATAATATCTAAAACAACTCTAATGAAACAATTTCACTGTTAGAGTATGACTCATTTATTAACATCAGAAAATTTCCACCGAATTTAAAAATATTTATCCATAACTATTATTAATTAGATTGATAATTGATTAACAAGATCATGGAATAGTAACCCATGCAACTTAGGGAAAATTAAATGAGATTTTGACAATTTTACATAACTGCACTTCAATTGCTTTTTTTATATGGACAGAGTACAGGTGCTTATGAAATGTGTGTGAGTATGTCTGTATAAAAATTTTGTGAGAAATTAAAATGTAAAAAAAATCAGTTGCTTTAGATAATATAAGTTAAATAATATCAATATGGTATTTCTAATTCAATTTTATAGTTACTACTTTAATCCACAATATGATCATCAGCAAAGGGTAATTCATCATAATTCCTGAAAACATCTAGGAAATGAATTGCTGTTACCAAACTTTAAAATGAGATGGAATTTTCAGGATGAGGTCTTCTGGACTTCTTGTTACTCAGCTCTGTGAGAATTCCTGCCAGTCACTCGATGCACTCCCAATCACTACAGCTGTTGTTACCAGGCCAAAGTGTTTCTTTCTTTTTTTTTTTTTTTAATTGATTCAGAAATTTAAAATTTAAACCACAGAATTTTGGAACAGAGATTAATCTAAACACCAAACTAATAAGCAAGATAAGAAATTTAAAACAAGGAAAAAGACATAGTTTTTAAAAAGAGGAATAGTTACTTCAGACAAATGTGAATATTCCTTATATAGATAATATATAACATTAATAATAAAAACAAACACAAAAATACAAATTAAAAATAGGCAAGCCACAAAAAAGGAAATGTGCCACAGTAACATAAGACAGTTGTTCAAATTTGGTAGTTGTCAGGTATCTGTGAGCTGAAGCAAAAAATGACATTTAGTTTATATCCACCTGATTGGCAAACATTTAAACACCATCTAAACTTTATAAAAATGTAAGAAAATAGATATTCTCACACATTACTAGTGGGAATGTGAGATGCTGCACGCACTTTTTTAAAAGCAATCTGGAATTCCTTTGTCATAAGAATAAACATTACTTTCAAAAATACTTTATTAGCTATTCAATTCATATATTCACATAAAAGCATGATTATAAAATAATGAGTGAACAACATATTAATTCTCACATGCCTAGAGTGGCAAAACCCAGAAACAATCTAAATGTTCAGGAATAGGGAAATAGCTAAATAATTTGGGCATGTGTATGCTATGTGATATTTTGCAGGCATGGAAAATGTTTAGTTTAATATATATCTATGGAGCTGAATAGTTGTCTAGTATACATCTTTTAGGAAAGAAAAGCAAAGTAGAGAATAAACATTTTTGTATAATCCTGCTTTTTTAGAAAAGAAACAAATGCAAAGGTCTATAAACCATAAATGATGTTATTTTGTGTATGTTGGAATTAAAGTGGAGTATGGGGAGGCAGTGAATGTACATGGAGGAGAACAATAATAATATTTTCTGTTTTGTTTTTTGTATTTTTTTTGCGGCACACAGGCCTCTCACTGTTGTGGAGCACAGGCTCCGGACGCTCAGGCTCAGCGGCCTTGGCTCATGGGCCCAGCTGCTCCACGGCATGTGGGATCTTCCCGGACTGGGGCATGAACCCATGTCCCCTGCATCGGCAGGCGGACTCTCAATCACTGCACCACCAGGGAAGCACTATTTTCTGTTTTATAATGTAGATGGGAAATATCTCATAAAACAATGATTCAAGAGAGTGCAGATTCTTCTTTCGTTATGAAATGATTATGACTTGGATCAAATTATTTTATATCTTCTTGCTACAAAACCCCTGGAAATTCCAGACAATAGGTAATTAGCCTAGAACAAATCTAAGTACCCCCCAAATAAAAGATGCCAACAACATTGAAGGGATGAAAGTAAATGTGATTGTGAACTGTCTTCTCTCATCCACTGACCTGAAGTAGAGTATTGCATATTAATTGCCACATGCGGACCAGAGGAATGATATTGGAATATGAGTCATCACATAAGACTTTGACCAGAAAAGGTATACATTGGGTGAAAAATAGGCCTAGAAGAAAATCTGCCTACCAATACAGGACCATGTAAGAAACAATGTTTATATCTGCCAGGCTCTTCTGTGTATTCACACCACTGCACTCTCCCACTGCAGGTCTAAAATTCAAATGTGCATGATGTATAATAAAATCTCCAAGCCAGGGTTTTAATGTAAAATGACTTTCTTTATGGATATCTTGTCAACTTGGCTAAAGCAAATGTAAATTTGAATGTTCATATCTAAGATGAAGATTGGATTCTTTCTTTTCTTGTTGTGATAATAGCAGAAATGAATGTATCAAAAACTGGGAAAATTTTCAGTTGCATTTGGAGGATTAGCAAATTCCTGTTTGAGTAGTAAGAAATATAAAAATAAGATAATAGGAGATGATTAAAGAGTGGAAAATCTATTTCTCGTTCTTACTCTATAGCCACCCAGGAATTGGACAAATATAAAAAAAGGAAGTCAAGAAGAAAGCTTTCAAAGGAGAAGTTGAAATAGATGGTTTTAAAGAAGACTATTTATATTTAAAATGTATATTGATCTGCCTAAGATATTCATGGGAGAACTTTGATTTAAAAAATTAAAATTATACATTGGAGCAAAAATAATTTATTTTAGATGTAAAAATAGGACTAAGACTATGAACAAATCAAACTATGACTTATTCACTCTATTCAAATTTCCTTCAAAGTCCCTACCCTTTTATTTTCAGCACCTGATGTTTCCATGACTTAATAGAGAAAGGAGAGAACCTTAAGCATGAATTCTCTGTTGTTCTGTCCTTCTACTTCCTATTGTATTTCCTTATCTCTGACTTCAGGGAAAAGCTATCCTTTGTCTTGAAGAAGGCTAACCTTCAGCACTATTGGCACTTTACTTCACAAACTACTTCCTTTATTACATTTGTGCCCCCAACAGTTAGCAACGTGCACACTTGAAGCGAGCTCTCAATGAGTTACTATTGAACCAAGTTTATTTCGTTTCAAAAATAGAAAGTTGTACCAGCAAATATGATGACAGATTTGAAGCTAGAGTTTAAAAATTGAAAAGGATAAATCAGCAAAATATTAGCTGGGGAAGAAAGAAGATTAAAGGATATCTCTCCTAGAAACTGATAGACTTTAGTAGAGTCGAGTCATTTAAACTGTCCTGAAGCTGCATGAAATACAGCTGTGTCCAAGGAAATATATTGCACAAAATATCATCTTGTCATTTGGAACTCACCATGGACTCACGTAATATAATGTACATTAATAGAAGAGAATAGACCGGAGGTAAAACAATAACACATATTGACATAACATTTATATACAAGGCCAAAGGAAACTTTTTTTGGTTTTGTGATTGAAACTGAACAACTGTTGTTAACACGCGACAACATTTTCTGATTAAAGTTGTGTTCAATGCATCCGTATTGCAGATAGATGTCTGTACACTCCCATCATTAACCTACTTGCCAGTCAGCTTATCAACACACCCTTGGGTTTGGGCACATGAGCCCTGGGCCTCACACTCCTAGTCCTCCTGTCTGGCCGGTATGCAGGGAGACGGGTGGTAGAGTAGCTCCTGTGACAAACGAAGCACATACAGAAATGTGGATGCAGGCTTCACCTACACCTCCACCCAACTGCAGAGCCCGAGTCACTGCTTCCTCTGAAGTGCCGGTAGTCCATAGCATCGTCCTCCGCATGACATGTACCATGTATTTCTCCAGGTCTCTAAAGCCTTTTATGTCATTGAGGATCATTTATTGTTTGGAAACTAGTGATGGCGCAGGTTCTTACACACCAAATGCAGTTGTCAATAAGCGAATAATAGTGGTGAGAGGCCGCATCACGATTCCTTCAGTGATGTTGTTTTGTAGGCTTTGGTGATAACAGTCAACCCACCATTGAAAATGGTAATCTTTTGTAGGTTTTAAGACAAGAGAATAAGGCATTATAATTATCTTAAATTATTTTACTGCTAGTTATGTGACAATAACAACTCCTGAAAGAGCAGTTTTAAATAAACCCTTCTTGTTCCTTAGTCTAAACAGTGAAAAGTGCTCTGGCTGAATGCAGAAAAATGGCTGTGGAATACTTGCAAATGTGTAATTTTGCATCAATTTTGGTGAAATAGTTACCTTGACCTATCTTATCTACCTGTATAAAAATTATGTCAAGTTTATTTGAATGCTGTGATTTATCCTATGTAGGAAGAGGAGAATACAATAGAATTAATGTGCAATAGACACATATAGCACAATAGAATCGGTTATAATGTAATTAAATCTGCTCAATTTAATCTTATAATTTTAATACTTTTTAAATTATTTATCAAAATATTATTTCCTTGTATCTTTAAAAAGATACTGTTTTATACACTTTCCACATATATACCAGTATTATTTACTTATTTACTTTTTTACAGCAGAACAGATATGAGAATCTAATTGGCATTTATATACATATATAAATATATATATACGTTTATTGACATATAGTTGATTTACAATGCCATGTTAGTTTCAGGTGCACAGCACAGTGATTCAGTTATATATATATTAAGATTCTTTTATTTTTTTTAATTGGGGTATAGTTGCTTTACAATGTTGTGTTAGTTTCTGCTGTACAACAAAGGGAACAAGGTAAATCAGCTATATGTGTACGTATATCCCCTCCCTCTTAGACCTCCCTCCCCCACCCATCCTACCCATCCAGGTCATCACAGAGCACCAAACTGAGCTCCCTGTGCTATACAGTGGGTTCCCACTAGCTAACTGTTTTACACATGATAGTGTATATATGTCAATCCCAGTCTCCCAATTTATCCACTCCCTTGCCCCTACCCCACCCCCCCATGTCCACAAGTCCTTTCTCTACATCTGCGTCTCTATTCCTACCCTGAAAATAGGTTCATCTGTACCATTTTTCTAGATTCTACATATATGAGTTAATGGATTATTTTCTCTTATAGGTTATTAGAAAACATTGAGTATAGTTTTGAGTACAGCTCCCTGTGCTATATGGTAGGTCTTTGCTGGTTATCTGGTTTATATATAGTAGTGTACATATGTAGTATTTAAAACACCATGTTTATTTCTAGCTATGTGATATATGGTTTAGGTTTAGTAGATAATTCCTGCATATGAAGAGTTTATGATTCATTACTATAGTCTAGAAATTTGTATTAATATACATTTCCCCCAATTAAAAAAAACACTTAAAAATATTTTAAGTCATTAACATTTTCCATGAGTGTTTTTTATAATGTAAAACATGACTGAAATGTCTATTACATTATTTTATGCTGGTAAACCTTTCATTATATGAATGTCTCATATTCAGTAATAACCTTTCTGGATTTTTTTCCTAATTCTTTTATACCAAATTAAGTAACATATATTGTGTGGTTGGAAAGAATGTAAATTATTTATAAGTAATGTATTTTATTAGAAAAGGAAAAAAATCATCACTTCTTTCTGAAGCTAAAGTTCTTCAACTTAAATATAAGTGTGAATTCTGAGTAGAGGGAACAGTAGGAAGACGCTTTGTCATACTACACAGGTTTAATGATACTGATTTGATCGATTTATCAATTTCTACTTATAGGAGTGCTTATTTTTCATTTAAATTACACATTTACAGGCTTAAGGAATTTCCCTTGTTTTTCACCACTACATTTTACAAGTCGTCATTTTCCAGTATATATACTGCATCCTTCTCTTGTAGATTCAAAATATCGACACGTACATTAAAGTAAATCTTATGAGATGCTTTGTTTAAATGACAATTTTCCAACATCGTTTTTCTCATGTAGAATTTTCCTCAAAATTTTGGAAACTACTCTCTTAAATACTATAATATTAGCAAATATACTGTGAACCATTAATGAGGTTGTGTTTGGTGCTTGTGTGTAGCAACTTTTAAGATCACAACACTCAGAAACGTGTGTCTGAGTAAAGAAAACCAAAAACCCAACTCCTCTCAGTCTTCAAAAAGAAATATAACTAGAGTGTAATTGGAACATAACATGTTGGAATACACACTTTATTCCCTCCCTTAAGGGTACACTCATCAAATAAGCATCAAAGCAGAACAGAAAATTCATTGAATTCCTTTAGTTAATTAAATGCCAGGAACTGTGCTAGGTGCTAGTTTTGTGATTCAAAATACAATCACTTTAGTTTAGGTGATCTTCTGTAATCATATTTAGATAATTTAAGTAATTTAAAGTTAACCTAATTTAAATAATTTTGGTGGATCTCTCAAAGTTTTTCCTTTCATACTCTCAATTATATATTTTCCTAAAACTGCCTAACCCCTCTTGTCACTGGCACGTTTCATGTTTTTCTTTAGGTGTGTAATACATTCAATCAAGTTCTGTTCTGTCATCGTATCTCTGTAATCTTGATCTTACATTTTTGCTTTGACCTAGCAAACATTAAGCCCACAAACATTTTCATTGTTGTCAAAATGTAAAATGACTGAAGGCTTTCAAAAAAAAGCAAAAACAACAAGAAAAATGAAACAATTTTTGCCTAAAGAAGCTTACATTTTAAAGAGGATAGATAATAGATAGATAGATAGATAGATAAATAAGAAATTATTTTGGCTAAACTAGCAAAGAAGATGCATGAATGACTAGATGATTATCTTAGAATGCATGCAATTTATGTAAACTCAAGGTCTACGTACATGGTGTAAAAGTATTTCGGATAAACTAAAATGTATGGAGTGTGTGTATACATATAAGGGGTATTGGGATTTTCCTATTTCATTTCCATTTATTATTGAAAAACTTTTTGTGGAATGTGAAATGCCAAAGGCCTACTATGTTTGACACTCCATATTTTCCAGTCATATTTGAAATATAAATTATATAATTCTTGTCTCATGGTAACAGAAAAGTACATCCTCTCCCTTTTAGAAAACAATTCCACTCCAGTGTTCCCATGTAAACTACAGTTGCCTCAGCAAGAGTGTTATATAAAAGTTGTGCACAGCTGATCACCCATCTCCCTCAGAGTCAATTATTTTTAAATTTTCAATCTGGACTTAGGCCTAGTCATTGCGCCAAGGGGTTTTTCAATAGGGTTTGTAATGACTTGTACTTGTGCTGAGATTTCTCAGGCAACCTTGATTCTGCTTGATCCATTGCTGCATTTGATTTTATAGATCACTGAGGACTACAAAACCACTTGTCCCACCATGTGCAACTTTTGAATTCTAATCTAACTTGCTTTTGCCCAGCAATTATGTTGGATGTACCCATTAGCAGAGGATTTGTTCCTCTTAGGGTTCCAAATGCCAATTTTCTTTCACCTAGAGAATGAAAGCTACCTTGTCTAAATAAATATATTTAGGATGAGTTGGGTTAGTATTGTTTAGAGTATAGAATCGTTCCTTCACTACAGCCTCTTTCCCAGGTGTTGGTCTGTTGCCTATACTTTGCTTGGTTGGTAAATAAATTGCTGTTGTTTTCATAGTAAAATCCTAAAGGTTATGTTAGGTCACCTTTTATGATGCACCTTAATGCAAAACATCTGTTTTATAATTTTCTCTCAATCACTAAAGGTATAAAGAATCTCGTTGAATTTCTGTATCTTTCTGACTCATTAGTTTACTGAGGAGAGTGGTTTTGTATAGCTGTAATTATGCCTTACAGTGAGAAATATAGTTCTGAAGGCAGATGAGGTAATAAAAAGAACTAGCAAACAAGAAACCCTCGTTTCACAATAGCCCTTATGTGTATTGTTCAGTATCTTCTCTCTAGGCTCATTGTTAAATACTTACACCTCTGGATTGGTTTCCCTCCTTTCCTTCATCTACTCTTCTATGTTCCCCATGGAATAATAGAGCCATTCATCACGCTTTGCAAGATAAGCCTTTGGTAGGATAAACAAAACTATGAAGCTCCTAGGTAAAGGTAATGTGCCACGTTTTCACACTTTAATCCATCTCTTTGTATTTACTGGCATTTTTCCATGGCCTTCTCCACTTAGAAACTCTCCTTGGGCACTTTAAAGTCAGACCTTGAAGCATGGCTTATGGGGCTCACTGTGACCTGGTTTCTGCCTACCTCTCTATCTCCACCTTTTGTCACCTCATTGCCTACTACATGTTCTGGCAAAACTAAACTGATTATAGTTCTAAGCATAAACCTTCATGTTATTTCTTGGACTTTACCATTAATGCTTAGGTCATATTACAGAACTTTCAAATGCGTTCTATAGTATCACCAATATGGTACTTGCTCCATTGCAATCCCTAGCATGTTGGTCTCTCTCTTCCTCTACACTGAGTGCTCTTAAAAGCAATGTTGTCCTTTTGGTTTCTATAGTTCCAACTCCTGGTTTCTAATGGTGTGATCAGTAAATGGTTTTCTTATCTTTTTGTGGTTAAAACTTGCACTTGGGATGTTTGTCTTTCAAGCAAAGTAAAATAATTGATAACTTAGTTTCAAATAAATTACATTTAACATTTTTTTAAAATATATAAATGTGTGACATTCATCCATCCATTCACCCATTAACTGAACTTAAATGGCACTTTAGGTGTGAATGAAAAAAATAACAATAATTTTTGGACCTTGAAATCATACTCAGAAATCTATTATATCACTCACCTACACAGAACTCTGATCTATTTGAAATTTCAGCACTTTCACTTGTATTCTGCATTTCATTTTTTCTTGCCTTATCAAGGAAGTGACTTCCAAAATAATTCCTTCTTTCTCTAGAAAGAAATCCTTCACATCTGGACTATTACCATAAATAAATATGTTCTAATAATTCAATTAATTTTTTTAAAATCCTTTGATTTCACATATCCATTTATTGACTCATTTCTCTGTTCTTCATCACAGGAAATTTATGCACAGTTTTTCCCATTTCCACTAATACCAATCACTCAAGCCAACACCATCACTTGACAAGAATCCTGCATTTACTTCATTATTTATATCTACACATTTATTCTTACCAATCCCTTTTTCCACTCACCATTCATTGTGAACTTTTAAAAATGTAAACCATGTCATGCCTTTTTTAAATTTAATACTCTCCAAGGGTTTCTATTGCTCTTGGAATAAGACCTAAATTATTTACTCTGAGTTAAAGCTGTACATGTCTTTCGCCTTTCCACTTTCCTCATGAACTCCTCCCACCAAAATCAAAGCTGTGTGTCCCACCCAGATCCCTTTTCCCCAGCTGGTGCACTTATCCCCCAGCTCATGTTAGTGTTGACTGCTACGGATTTACAGATCCACCTTCCTTCATATAATTGCCCTCAGGTGACAGGAGCCATCTGGGAAGGAAAGTTAGGCCCCCTGATGGATGGTTTCCCCAGTCAGTGACTAACTGAAACTGGACATATGACCAGCCATGTTGCTTCAAGGGAATGTGAACCTGCACCTGCTTTTTGTGCTCCAGAGCCCACATCCTTGCTCAGAATTTCCCCTTCCCTATTCTACTTCACCATCCCCTTTACAGGTTATTTTTAACTTCCTCAAAAAATCATGCAAAAAACTGCACCCAGCAGCCCAAACTAAGACACTCACTCTCCTGTGCTTAATCACATGCCTTCTTTTGCCTGGATACGCAGGCAAAAAGATCATCGTTCTGCCTAATGACATCTGTACCAGTTGTTCTTTCACTCACCACATTCCATGACATCACAGTGTGTGTTTAAGTCACAGTTCCAGTTGTTACCTTTTATTTTGAGGTGTTTTTTGTAAAAGTGTTTTGTTGTTGTTGTTTTTAATTCATTGACAGTGTTCCTTCTTGAAACATAAGCTGCGTAAGAGCAGAATTTTGTGTTTTTTCTTCTTGGAAGTTTACCCACAAAACTTACAGCAGTGCCTGCCTAACACACAATACATGTTCAGTCAATATCTTGTTGTATGAATGGATGCCTATAAAACAGTAGGGTACCCATAGACTCAGCACATACAGTTGGTTGCACTAATGTTTGAAACCTTCCTTATTGGGCTGGTGCTGCCACACTTTCATGGTTTTACCCTAACTCCTTGACTATGGTTTTCAGACTCATTTAAGCAGCCAAATAAACCTAGGGTCAGGGTGAAGAATTTGTATATCGGTTCCCCAGAATGCCCTTACTATTTTCTTCATAAGTCACTTCCTTACTTTTCCATCCTCTTTCAGTTTGAAATTCTTTTGTGAGAGAAGTAATATGTGCCATATATGATGTGTATGATAGATGAGGCCTGTAGATTGCTTTTTACTCTTGAAAATTTTTAAGAGAAGTGAGCATTCTCCAATACCTCATCTTGGCAAAAGGGGATCAATACAAATATTGCCATTTCATCGTGTATTAGTCAGGATTCTCAGAGAAACAGAACAAACAATATCTGTCTATCTATCTATCAGTCAATCTATCTATCTATCTATCTATCTATCTATCTATCTATTGAGAGATTTATTATAAGGAACTGGTTCCTAACTTTATGTAGGTTGAGAGTTCCCAAGATCAGCAGTTGAGAGATTGGAGACCAGGAGAGATGATGGTGTAGCTCCAGTCTGAAATCCAGCAGGCTTGACAACCAAGAAGAACAAATGATTTAATTAAAATCCAAAGACAGGAAGAAGCTGACTTCCTAGCTCAAATAATCAGGCAGAATAAATTCCCATATTCATAGGAGAAGGTTGACATTTTCATTGTATTCAGACTTCCAGTTGATCGTATGGGGGCCACCACATTCTCCCTAGAGAACAATCTGCTTTACTTACTCTAATGACTCAAATGTTAATTTCATCTAAAAACATCCTGAGAAACACACCCTGAATAGAATTAACCATCACACATATAAATAAGTCTTTGTTCACAAAGGAATATTTCTTCTTCTCACATTTTCAGTATGGTATTGATTTAAAGACCATCATGGTCTTTAATATAATGTTAACAAAATTATATAGATACATACTTTTATTTATTTATTTACACACACACACACACACACACACACACACACACACACACACCCTACTTCCCATACCCTACTTTTTGAACAGAGCAACAAGAAAATCAACATTTTATAGATTTTTAACACAAAGCTAAATAAACAAAATTTGACTACACAGTACATCTCTGCATAAGAAACGTACATATATTAAGGTCCAAATTGTATGTTTCAGTATGTTAATTCCCCCATCACTATTGATTCTTTATTCTATTTGTTGGTTATTCTTGAAGGACTCTCAAATTTGAGATATATGTGCTTTATTCTAAGTAACAAAATGGTAGCCTAAAATCTGATGAGAATTTAGAAAACCAAATATGATGACTTGCTAATTTAAAAACTACATGAGGCTTCCTTTTAATTTTCTTTAGGACTCATATGTCTTATTCAGAGGTATAAGGTAAATTATTTATGGCATATTATAAATTTGTATGTATTTAATATATTCTGAACATCATTTTATTGCATTGTTTTCCATAGAAAAGGCATTTACACAAGAACTTACTTCTCACAGGAGGAAAGATATTTTGATTTCACTATACTGTTATACATTTTATCAACACAAACTTCAATATTCAAAACATATTTACATTCTATCATCAAACATAATTTCACATGGGAGAGTCACACTGCTGTTCTGCCCACACTTCTGAAACATTATAATAGAACATGCTGTTTTTATGCATCTAAAATTAATGTGCTATGAAGCATTTACATGAAATGTAAAGAATAAGGTATAGATATCCCCCCAAATTATGCATATACTAAAAGATTGTATCACCTAATAATCATACTGCTTTACTTTTCTTTCCTTAATAACCTGGAAAAGAAGTGGCATTCTCTTAAGCAACACTAATTTTCTGTCAAACTCTTACTTTACATAAGCTAATATATTCTCTTACATTTTCTGTGGAAATATTACCACTTCTACCTAATCATCACTGAAAAAATAAATCTTCCAAAGTTACAGAGCTAAGAACAAGATGGAAATAGGCTTGCTGAAATAATGCCACACACCAATATGACAAATTCTACTTTGTAAGAAATACGGCAACCTCTTTCTCCAAAGCAGACATATTTTACATTACAACTACCTATACTGATGAATATCCCGTGAAGTTTTGGGTGATTATATCAATTTAATGTTTCATGTATTAATGAATGAATTAATACCAATATATTAAATGGCATGATTGAGATAATTTGAACCTTAAGTACTACTACTCATAGAGCATTTTCTTGATAAGAATCATCAGTTTTATCTCAATTGTCTGACAAGTATGAATGATTTCCGGACCAGAGTGCCTAAAATGACTTTAATCCATTTTAATATTAATGAATTCTATTCTATTATATTGATGCAAGAGATTTACACTTAGTGCAGAGCTAATGTAAGATGAAAAGATTTTATTAACATAAACCTGAGTAGTGAGAAAATCAAAAGAAAGAAAGATAAGATCTACTGTTAGAAGATTGCAACCTCAGGAAAAGCTCAAAGAACTCTAACTGCAGAATGAGTTATTTGGAAATAGCTGGAAATATACCCTTAGCTGCGTAGATAAACCAGGTATTGACTTCCATTTGTCACCACGTCCCCACTATGCTTTGAGTTGAAGGAAGACACAGTGAAAACTTAGAAGTTCTACTTTCCATAAACCCATGCAGTTACACAGGAAACCAGGTCTCTATATTCTATCACTTACTAGCTCCAGGACTCTGTCAGTCATGTAACCTCTCTGGACCACATTAGTTCACATGGTCTTTTATTTCTAAATTAGGCCAAAAGGAATGAGATAACAAATTATGGTTACAGTAAGATTCCAAGAAATTCTAGTTAATAATGCAATACATACTTAGGATCCTTAAAGTTTGGGAAATGTTGGTCATTTTCACGCTCTTCTTTCAGTAAGGCTCTGCTAGTGTTTATCAACCCTTCAAGTCAGGTAAATTCTATAATTCCCTTTTGTGGTGCCAAAGAAGAAGATGGATAAAGCAGTGATGCTTTAAAAAGTAACAGTTTACTCTACAAATAGCCAGAATCACAATACATCTTTATATAATTTTAAGCCAGCATCACTCTACAGTATAGAAAATTATGCCATAGAAGTTCTGCAAAATGAATCATTTGTACATTAAAAAATACTTACATTGGATATAAATACTGTTTAATCATTCTACTAAAAAGGAAAAAAAAACAAAGAATGTATATTCTAAAGCATTTCCTAAGTAATCAATAATATTTTAAAGTGACATAAAGAAATCCTTTCAACTATCTTAAGCAAAGGGAGATTGTTAGTGGACAAAAGCAGGTATTTTCTTCAGAAAACACAAACACGCTGTATAGCAAGGTTGCCAAGACACTAAAACCAAGAGCAAGGTAGCAAGACAAATGTTATAGCCACTCTAAAAGATAGTTTGGTGGTTTCTTACCATATAAGCATACTCTTACCTTACGATCCAGCCATGGCACTTTTTGACAGTTACCCAAAGGAGTTAAAAGCTTACATTCACACAAAAACCTGCACACAATGTTTGTAACAGCTTTACTTATAATTGCCAAAACTTAGAAGCAACTAAGATGTCCTTTGATGGGTGAATGGATGAACTGTGCTACATCCAGACAAAAGAATATTATGCAGTTTTAAAAAGAAATGAGCTACCAAGCCATGACCTGGAGGAGACTTAAATACGTATCACAAAGTGAAAGAAGCCAATCTGAAACACTACATACTGTATGATTCGAACTATATGACATTCTGGAAAATGCAAAACTATGGAGACATAAAAACATCAGTGGTTTCGAGGGGTTTGGGGGAGAAGGTAAATAGGCAGAGCTCAGCATTTTTTAGGGCAGTGAAAATACTGTGTGCATTTACCTACTATAAAATGATGTAGACCTTATAAGATTTATTTTTCTAAGTTTGAAGTACATCTGCAGTTTATTGTGGTTTGAAATGAACTAAAATTCTACTTTCTTTTTTCAAAATTGCTTTAATATCATTTATTGAGTAATTTTTCCTTCCACTAATTGGTGACCCAGAATCACTAGGGGTTTAAAAATTGTCTTCAATGATTTTCCAAGTGCAATTTTGTTTTGCTTCCATATAATTCATTCATGTTATTTGTATTATTAATAGTAATACATAGGTCTATTCAAATAAAGATCCATACATGGAAACATTGCATTTGTATATGTTTCCACTGTGGATCTTTGTTTGACCTTTAATTACAACTAATATTGACCTACATTGTTTTATTTCAAATAAAATCAAATTCCTGACTGGTACACTTTCCAGATGGTCCTGTGCTTGTGCTTCCAGATTTGATGTGCCATATCACATAAAAAGCTCATGAAACTGAAGTGGCATTGGCCCCATATAATGCTTTATTATCAGCATACACACAGCACATGGCACAGAGCCTCTCTGCCAACGAATTAGCACCAGATATTTCTCCCATCCAAGTTCAGTTCAACAGTTTAACTCTGTAATCCTCCATAATTTATGCTGCTTGACTCTGTGCAGTTCTTTTGAATGTATTTAGAAAAAAAGTACGGACACACACACAACAGAAACAAACAAAACAAACAAAAAAATTCTACACAATTGATATACAAATAAGGATCTAAAAGGTGCACATGTGAAGTATACCTTAAAATCAATATACTTCTTTTAAAAATTATTACTTATTAGGAAAATATACGTGGGATTTTAAAGGATATGAAATGCAGCTTACAAACTTTGGCTGTAAAGTCTTTGGAGACATTTGTAAGATAGCCACATTTTAGTAACCCATAACTTTTGTGAGATTAAATCTGTCTGCTGGGAATATTCCTGCATGGATAGAATAAAGAGTACTGCAAAGTTTGGTGAGGAACAAGCTATCTATATTAAAGTACTTATCATTTTTACAGCTGAAATTGGTATTAATATTTCAATAAACAATACCAGGAACCCTTATCTTCTCTTTCTCGATTTTAGTTAAACATTGTCAACAGTAGACTACTCAGAACAGCTTGGCCTGTTCAAGCAGAATAATTCATTTTAGGATTAAAAATAAATAAATAAACTCGCTTTTAATATGCAGTTAGGAGTACTCCAAAGCAGAAACACAAACTTAGTCCAAAGAATGTAAATCTCAAGAAATTTGATTGGCAGTATTCTTTCCCAGCTTTGTAAAAACATTAAAAACTGAGGAAGGAATATTATACATATTGACACATTTTAAACAAATAAACACACTGAACTTATAGATATTCTCTCATTTACCACATAGGCTACTATAGATAAATAAACCAGAATGTATATGTTAATATCTTCTTGAACATAAGAGGAAAGAGATAAAAGAAACAGAAAGATTAATCTTTTGAATTCAATAAATGCTACAGTGTCTCATGATTTTTAATCTAAGTATCATTTGAAGCTATAGACATACCTAGAGATCAAACTCCAGAGTTGAAAATTAGAATGACTCTGAGATAAAACAGGTTTAAATGGACTATTCACTTTGAATTTGCAAATGTTAAGGCCTTTTATAGAGCTAGATGAGTCATAATTAAAATTGTTTTGTTACATGACTGATTATAGTTTACAGAGTTGAATGGATCATTCAGGTCAAAATCTTATTAAAGAAACAACATTTAAACATTAATGAATATCCAAAAATTACACACTTGGTTCACGACTGACAGTGGAGATGGAAGATGAAAGAAAATTGGGATATTTAATTAAACTCTGAAAGTTCTAATTATTGTATATTTATGTAAATCAAAAAGTGTTCTTATATTTCAAAAGAAAGACTCCATGCTGTTATATCTTATGGAATATTAACATGGTATAAAATTGTAGGTTATTAGGATCTAGAACTTCCTATAATTTTTATAATATTCTTTATGTTGATTCAGAGATTTGAGGATAATTCTTTAGCAGCGTGAACACCAACTAATCCTGCAAGATCTTCACAGAAGCAGCACCCGGAGACCGTCTGTTATACGGGCTGGTCAAGTTCACTTACATGACTTTGGCTCGACCACAAGTCCTAAGCCACAATTGGGGGTGAGCGCAGAACGTATTTTATTTTGCCTGAATATATGGCTAGGTTGTTTAAATGACTTTCAGAACTTTAAGTTTTTAAATTGTTGTATGACATGCTTTCAGAAAAATTTACAAATAGTAAATATACAACTCTAAGAGTTACCAAAAAGTGAATACAGCAATGAAAACCACAAAAGTCAAGAAATAGAATACTGCCAACATCTCGGAAGCCCACCCACCACCCTCCTTTTAGTAATCACCCTTTCTTCCCAATTATAATTACTACCTTGATTTTTAACAACATAGTGGTTTTTAACTTTATATGAAAGAAAACATACAGTATGCATTACTTTGTGACTGGCTGATAATGCAAGAGCACTCCATTTCTTCTTTTTTTCATGAACAGGAATTTTTCAAATTAATTATTGTACAGCATTTGAATTAATAAGCAAATGGATGTTTTTCCAGTGTTGCTAGCTAATATGATTTGTTTTCTCTTTTAACACTTTAAGTATTTCACTCACTCTCTTGCTTGCATGGTTTCTGGTGAGTAGAACCAAAGTAGTTCTTATCCTTGTTTCTCTATGTGTAAAATATTCTTTGTTCTCTGTAGCTGATTTCAAGATTTCCCTTCATCCTTAGAATTCCACCATTTGAATATGATATGATTACGTTCAGTTTTTTATTGGATTTTTTGTTGTTTTTCTTTTGTTGTTTTGTTTTGTTTTTGGTATTTAACCTGCCTGGGGTTCTTTGAGTTTCCTGGACCTGAGGCTTAGTGTCTGTCATTAATTTTGAAAATTTCTTAGCTGTTGTTATTTCAGACATTTCTTATGCTCCCTGTCTCTTCTGATATTCCAACAATGCATGTATTACATCTTCTGGAATTGTCACACAATTTTTGTGTATTCTGTTCTGTTGTTAAATTCTTTTTTCTTTTTGTGTTTCAATTTGTGAAATCTCTATTGATAAATTTTCAAGCTCACTGACACTATCCTTTGGTGTGTCCAGTATACTGATGAATAAATCAAAGGCATTCTTTGTTTCTATTACAGAGTATTTAATTTATAAAATTTTATTTTAAGTCTTCCTTAGAGTTTTTCTTCACTTGCATTAGCCATCTATTAGCACATGTTGTCTAATTTTCCCAATAAAGTTTTTAACATATTATTTGTAGTTTTTTTTTTTTTTTTTTTAATCCTGGTCTGGTAATTTCAAAAGCTCTGCTATCTATGAGTCTGGTTTTGTGATTGCTTTGTCTCTTCAGGTGTGTTTTTACTTGCCTTCCAGTATGGCTTGTAATTTTTTTGAAAGCTGGATATGATGTGTCAAATAATAGGAACTCACATAAATAGGCCTTTAGTGTGAGATTTTATTTTAATCTGGCTAGGAATTGGTCTGTGTTTAGTGTTTCCATAGTTGTAGATGTCAGAGGCTTCAATTTCCTCTATTGTTTTCCCTTTTCCTTTTGTCTGAATTTCTCTGAAAACATCTTCTTAAATAGAGTCTGAGCCTTAAAGATTTTCAGCTATAATACACTGTTATTCTATTGGTGCTCTGCTGATATGGGAAGTAATATATAATCCTATGATTGTATCTCAGTCCTTTATTGGTGCTGCATCCTTTAGCTGTGACCTTCATGAGTGTTTCTCAGCCTTTTTTTCCCCCTTGGGTGAAACAGGACATCTAGGAGTGTATGGAATTTGGTTATTTCCCCTTCCTTCCTCCTGTAGGATAAGGATCCAGAAAGCTCTTTCCCTTGCTTAGGAGGCCCTTGTAAGGGAGAACTCTCTGGACATATTTCAAAATGATCATCTATCCCCACCCTCTGATAGGAACATATAGGGTTTTTCTGACTCCTTTCAGTGAGAAACTTCTGGAGTTCCTGGAGTCAAAACACAGAGAAATGTGGAAGTTCCCCAAGACTGAGACCACCAAGAGTTTCACAATCACACTAATTTACATTTCAGCTCCAGCATTGACTAATGGCATCCTCCATCATTTATGCCACCAGCTTATGGCTGCAGTGGCTTCTCCTACAGGGAAGCACATTTCAGCTGTGTTTCTCTATATACACCTATCTCTACAGATTTGGTGGTGGCAGCTTTCCCTGTGACTTTAATTTTCTGAAAAGTCCCAGAAGAATTTATTGATTTTTCAGTTATTTTAGCTTTTACTTTATTGTAAGAACAGGAATGATGATTTCCAACCCTTTATATGTCAGAGGCAAAGCCAGAAGTAAGTGAAATTTCTTTTTAAAACTGGGTTACATGTTTTTTTTTTTATTATTATTAAAGTGTCGTTAATGTTTTGGAAATATTCAGGAAATAAGTTCCTTGTTAAGTATTTGTTTTTGCAAATAATTTCTCTCATTCTGTGGCTTTCTTGCCATTTCTAAAGTTTCCTTTTTTGGGTGATTTGAGATGGGCTTTTAATTTTGATAAAGTTTATATTATTAATTTCTTTTATTTTATTGTTACTGATTTTGCATTTGATCTAGGAAATCTTTTTCCAACAAATATTACAAAGATATTTTCTTATGTTTTATTCTAGAAGTTACATATTTTAGTTTTTACACATAGGTCTGTCATCTCTCTCAAGTTAATATCATTCTATGGTTTGGTGTGTTACAGTTCCTTACTTGTCCAAATGATTATTCAATTTGCAGTACCATTTGTTAAAAATACATTACTTTTGAAGAGGGGGATCAAGATGGCAGAATAAGAGGACATGGAGCTCACCTACCCCCACAAACACAACAACAACAACATATTTTCACAGAACAATTCTCACAGAAAACTAACTAGAACCTATACAACTAGACCTCCTATACAACCAAAGCTGCAAGAAAGATCTCCACATAAGCAGGCAGGATTGATAAAAAAGGCATCCAGTCAGGACCTGGTCTCTGAGAGGGATCTGTAAAGAAGAGAAGGGAAGTGAGTGGGTCTTGCCAGTCTGGGCATCCCAGTCCTGGGGTACTGTGCAGAGGACATGAGCCCCCATGACTTCTGGGAAATCCACTGAGACAGAGAGAAGGGCTGGAGAAGCCTAGACTCCACTCATGAGGAGTGTGTGCGTGTACTGGTGTGCAAACAGTCAGGGCAGAGAGAGCCTTGCACTGGTGGCTGCTGCCTTGTCTCACTTCCCAATCTAAATGGATGAACATCCTGACCCCACTCAATCTACACCACATCTTGGCTTGAGATCTTGGCAAAGATTTGGTCTGAATACACAGATACAGACAGAAGTGCCTGGTGAGTGATCCAGACGGAACTGCAGAGGCCATTTTGAATCTGGGGCAGACAGGCCCAGGACAAGAGTATGCAGGGGTTCATTTCCCAGTAAGAGCACCCCAGCTCCACCCACTCCAACCACAGCTTAGAACTGAATATGGGGCTGACAGGTCCTGGGAGAAGTCAGCCACAAGGCAGCCTAAATCTCAGGTGGCAGCACAGCTACTTCAATTCCAGCAGCCACAATGACCTGACCCCCAGCCCCAGCCTAGCCCACACCACAGCCTTACACTAGAACTGGGATGAACATAAGAGAGAAAGGGCTGAGACCCTGGGCTGCTTCTGAGTGGAACCACAGACACCTACACAGGTGGTGCATAAGTTCTGTGACCACAGGCCTCAATTGCTTCCATCATCACCTCCACTGGGGCAGGGCACACTCTCAAGGGCAATGGAGTCTGACCAAACCTGAACCTCAGGGCTCCTACTCCAACAGCTGGGGAGCAGACCCTGTCCCCACAGGGTGGTGACAGACACAAAGAGGAGTCCCCACATCGCATCCAGCACAGGTTCTAGATACTATAACAAAACCCACAACCCCTATCAAGGGGACAATGGCCAGCACATCCTGAGGAAAGATGTGGCTGGCTTCCATACTAAAATCAGCCCTCACACCAAAAATATTAGACACATAGTCTACACAGGGACACTCCTACATAAAAAAACACCCCTTTAAGACCAAAGTAGACAATTGTTTCTCCTAAATTCAGAAACAAGGAAAGTTAAGTAAAATGCAAAGGCAGCAGAACAACTCCCAAATAAATGAACAAGATAAGTCCCCTGAAAGAACAAATAATGAAAGAGACCTTGCTGGTCTACTAGACCTTGAGTTCAAAAAGGAGGTAATAAAAATGCTAACAAATTTAAGAAAGGTTGTCAATAGAAATGCAGATCACTGTAACAGGGAACTAGAAATTATAAAGGTGAACCAATTAAAAATAGAGAATTCGATTGCTGAGATACAAATCAATCTAGAAACAATGACTAGCAGACTGAAGGACACAGAAGAATAAACAAGTGATCTGGAAGATAGAAGAATGGAAATCACCCAGTCGGAACAGCAGACAGTTATACAAATAGAAATTTGTATTTCTACAAATAAATGTGCCAACCTATGCACAACAGGTGTTCCAGAAGAAGAGAGACAAAGAGATCCAAAATGTATTTGAAGAAATTATGGCTGAAAACCTCTCAAACCTAAGGGACGTCCCAAACCTAACGAAGGAAACAGATATCTAGGTACAGGAAACACAGACCATCCCAAACAAGATCAAGCCAAGCAGACCCACACCAAGGCATATCATAATTAAAATGGCAAAAGTTAAAAATAGAGGATTCTAAAGACAGAAAGAGAAAAACAAAGTGTCAGTCATAAGGGAAACCTCCATAAGGCTATTAGCTGATTTCTCTGCAAAAACTTTATGGGCCAGTAGGGAGTGGCATGATATACTCAAAGTCCTGAAAGGGAAAAACCTGCAACCTAGGATAGTCTACCCAGCAAGATTAACATTTAGAATAGAAGGAGTTTTATCCTTGGCATAACCATATCTCTGCTTCTTCTATTTGTGTTAATGCTGTCCTTTCACCCTTTTTTTTGTGGAGACTCTGTTCATCCAGTTTTGCAGTCTCTTTCAGAGAGAGTTATTCTATATACGGTTATAGATTTATTGTGTCCATGGGAAGATGTAAGTTTGGGATTTTCCTATGCTACCATCTTGAACCTTCTCTTTGAAGCAGATATTGCAAGCTCCAGGTAACAGGACCCCACAAGGATGTGAAGGTCAGGATCACAGGAAGCGGGACCACTGGGGAGGTGAAAGAGCTCCTTGCTGTGGGGGCAGTCAGGCAAAGAGGGTGAGGCAGCTCCTGAACTCCTGCCCTCACTGCCCCCAGGGTGGATTCATTTCAATAAAGTGGCTTTGACAAACATGTTCCTCCTTGGTTTAGGCCTGTAATGAATTGGAAAAATAAACATGGTGTTTGGATGAAAGGTCTATTTGAAGAATGGATGAAAACACATAAACTAAAATGAGAATATCAAATGTGTAAATCCATATCTTGAGATTATAGAAAAAATGACAGCAGTAGATATTTTTAGGTACTATCTGTAGACAGATATGTATTCCCATTTAATCTCCAAATAACTTGAAGTATTTTCATTTCATTTTTTATTAATGTGAAAACTAAGATTCAGAGAGATGTATCTGAATCTTATACTACTCCAGCTCTCTTGACTGCTATCTGGTATAATGATAGAGATTGAAACATGCAAATAAAGTCTTCAGATTTCTTTCATACTGCTTGTGATTTTTTTTTAATACCATCAAATAGAGTTTCCGGAAAGTAAACTATTAAGTAATTTGGAAATTAAATACTTACCAGAATAATAATTTTCATAAATGTTGTCAGTCAATATCCTTTCCTTCAAGTTGGCCCCTTTCTTTAATACCAATTTGTAAATTGAACTACAAACATGACTCATTTAAATTTATTTAATATGCAAATTGTAAGACATTGATTTCTAAATTATTCATTACCCTGAAATTCAATGGCAGATGCATGTACAAGAGTATAAGATCTTGAGCTCTAATAAAACAAACATAATATAGTTCAACATCTTTATTTTACTAATGAAGGAAATAACTTTTAAAGAAGTTATCAAACTTAAGTTATTTAAGTTATCAAAGATCCAGTTTGCATATTTGTGTACAAACACACACCCCTCAATTTTTTCCCCTAATTTCAGGAGATGGTGAAGTCACCCTCAATATCTGAAGAAAAATTAAAATAAATAGCAAAGTGAAATTATTTTTTAGGGAGAGCCAGGATGATCATGTACAGTGTCTACATTAAGAGTAGACTGATGATATAATATGAGGATTTTGGAGAGTATAGATTTGGCCCACATTCAAAGATGTAAATGGTTTGACATCATTTGTAAATGTGTGTTCACTTGTGTAAGACTGTTGCTGATTTATTAACACTCAGAAGTAGGTGTACTGGAATGGGCATGTTCCTGATTGTCCTAGTCTCAGAAATGAAGAGCTGATATTGATTGTTCCACTAGAGGAGTATTTTTCCTGAGACAAATTTATCTTGATTCATTCTGTGAATTTAAAAGAAGTCTGGTGAGAGTTGTTACCATGGCTACAAAATAATCTATTTCTTCTTTAAGAGTATGAGATTTATTACTTTTATTATTTTATTATTATTAGTTCCTTTTTTCCCTCAGCAAACACTACAATAAATATTATTAAGGATTGTCCATATCTTCATCATATTTGTTGATTCTCCTTTAACATGTTTTATTTGTAATGATTCAATTTTTTTGTTTCAGTGTCCATTGTAATTATTCCATTTTATTTTTGTCTTTTGTTTTGTTTGTTTTTTGTTTTGTTCTTTTACTATCAGGATATGCTATACAGGGCTTCCCTGGTGGCATAGTGGTTGAGAATCTGTCACTGAAGGGGACATGGGTTTGAGCCCTGGTCTGGGAAGATCCCACATGCCGCGGAGCAACTAGGCCCGTGAGCCACAATTACGGAGCCTGCACGTCTGGAGCCTGTGCTCTGCAACAAGAGAGGCCGCGATAGTGAGAGGCCCGCACACTGTGGTGAAGAGTGGCCCCCACTTGCTGCAACTAGAGAAAGCTCTCACACAGAAACAAAGACCCAACACAGCCATAAATAGATAAAATTAAGAAAAAAAAAAATAAAGATGTGCTATACAGAAACCTTTAAAATTCTGATTCACAGACACTGAACAACTATGAGACCAACAAGCATTCCTAGAAGTATAATAAGAAGGGACTGAACAATAGTCTGGAAACATGGCCAGTATTTCCCAGGCTTGAATAAGTAAAGAGGTCCCAAAGTCTCCCCAAGTCCATTTAGAGAGACACATCACTCAGTTTTGAGCTTCAAAATAGATTGTTACATCATAACTCTAGTGTTGAATCAGGCACAGCATGAAGTGTTAACAATGAGGCAAATCCTCACCTCCCCAGTTTGCCAAAATAAAATTTAAGGCTGATCTATTATCTATAACTACTTGTGCTAAGGAATTTGTTGTGCTCCCAGGGCTCAGCTTATACAATGTATTATGCCAGATTTTTGATGTCAACCAAACTTCTCCAACTCATATTATGCTATCAATATCCCTAGAAGCCAGCTCTGTCAGTTAGTATGTATACACTTGGGAAGTCTGAAAGGAAAAGTTATCTATTGTGGGTATTTTTTATACTTTGAATGGTCTAATATCTCCACAGAACAATTAGCCCTGAGTAGAAGAACCTGATTTCCTACATAGGAAGCAAAAAAAACATAGAAGAGGTGATCAAGCAAACTTAGTGGAGCTATATATTGTCTCTGGGGGTTGTAATAAAAAATAGACACTAGTAAATCCCATATATATATATATATATATATATATATATATATATATATATATATATAAATTACAGAAATAACTCATTTTAAATGTTTAGTCTTTTAAACATTTTTAGTATTTGATTTGAATTATTACTAAAAGAAGCTGCATGTACAAATGATGCATAGGAAGTATGGTTGAACAATGAACCAATGCATATGATGATAGTCATCAATTGTTACGTAAATATAGTTGTATCATCCTTGCCCTAAACGTTCATTATGGGACTTCCCTGGTGTACCAGTGGTTAAGAATCTGCCTTCCAATTCAGGGGACATGGCTGTGATCCCTGATGGGGGAAATAAGATCCCACATGTTGCGCAGCAATTAAGCCCACGCACTCTAGATCCCATGTGCCCTGGAGCCCTCATGCCACAACTAGAGAGCCCCCATGCCACAACTAGAGAGCCCCCATGCTGCAACTACTTAGCCTACACTCTCTGGAGCCCAAAGGCACAACTAGAGAGAAGCCCGCACAGCACAACTAAGACCTGACACAGCCAAATAAATAAACAAAGTCCACTAAGAATATACAATACTGTTTAAAAAAAATGTTTATTATGAATACCATTATGATATCACATAGGCTATTTACTTATTCATTAGAATATCAAAAATCAAAATTCATTTCAGTAGCATTAATTTCAGGTACAGCTATTATTTACACTTACCACGATATGACAAGATATGATATACACAACAGACTTTCAAATTGATTACACCACTAATACCTGGGAGAACTCAATTAAATAGGTAGAAAAATGATTGCCTCTAGGAAGTCTTGGATTGACTAACACTTTATTATTGGTAAATGAACATGATAAACTAAGTCAAATATATGTAAGCCATAAATATAAAAAGTAAAAATAGAACCAGTAAATATAAAAAGAAGTCCAGTAAGAATAAAAAGCCCAGTAAAATTACAACAAACAAGAGTTATGTAAATTAGTTTGTAACATCTAAAATAATCATGTCCCAAAGTAGAAGTAGAAGCTGCCTACTTCATATGGTTGTCTGTTTGTTTTAAGGCTCCAGGTAAGCAGTAAAACTCCATGAACCAACTGGAGGACCTCCTTGGAGTCCAAGTTAAAGACCTAGAGCTTTCCACTTGTTTCCAATTCTTATTGGATAGGTGATTTCACTTTAATTGTGAAATATGGAACCAAGTATTAATTTCTAATTTAAGTGTTTGAGTGGTAGTTAACAATATCTTTCAAGTAGCATTTTATCAAGGTTTAAAGCAGTTTTTTAATGATGTATTTTCCAATATGCTAAATCACTAGATCATCCATTTTTAAGTAATGATGTGAGCCAATTCCTTAAAATCTATCTCTCTCATATATATATATATATATATATATATATATATATATATATATATATATACACACACACACATACACACACACATACACACAATTGACCCTTGTACAACACAGGTTTAAACTTCACAGGTCCACTTATACATAGATTGTTTTTAATAAATATACTGAAAAAATTTTTTGGAGATTTGCAACAATTTGAAAAAAACTCACAGACGAACCATGCAGCCTTTAAGTATTGAAAAAAACTTAAGAAAAATTTAGGTATGTAATGAATGCATAATTTATATGTAGACACTAGTCTACTTTATCATTTAAGACCATACAATGTGCACAAATCTATAACAAAAACTTAAAATTTATCAAAACTCACACACACAAACACAGACTGTGCCTGGTGCCACTAACAATTGAAAGAAACATAAACAAATGTAAAGATGGAGTATTAAATCATAAGTGCATAAAATTAACTGTAGTACACACCGTACTACTATAATAATTGCATAGCCACTTCCTGTTGCTATCGTGGTGAGCTCGTGTTGCAAATACACACTAAAGTGACCTGTGACACTAATTATCTCTGTGTAAGCTGTATATTTCTCAGTAAATTGTGTATCACAGCAAAAAGTGATCTCCTACAGCTCTCCCATATTTTCATCATATTTAGTGCAATACTGTAAAACTTAAATAACACCATGGGACCCATATGAAGTGGCACTGTTATACTGGAAGAGCTCTCAAGAAGCAAAGTCATGACATTACAAGAAAAAGTTGAATTGCTTGATATCTACCATAGATTAAGGTCTGTAGCTGCAGTTGCCCACCTTTCAAGATAAATGAATCCAAGCATAAGGACCAGTGTAAAAAAAGAAAAGGCAGTCCGTGAAGGCCTCACAGCAGCTATACCAGCAGGTGAGAAGACCTTGCACATTTTTTGGAAATACCTTTCTATCTCATATTGAAAATGCACCTTTTATGTGGGTAGAGGATTGCTATAACAAAAACATTCCTACAGAGTCTAATATGATTCAAGAAAAAGGTTAAGTCATTATATAAAAACTTAAAGCCAAAGGGAGGTGAAGGATATAAAGCTAGGCAATTTAATGCCAGCAAAGGATGGTTTGATAATTTTAGGAAGAGGTTTGGCCAGAAAATGTCAAGAGAATAGGAGAAGCAGCTTCTGCAGACCAACAGACAGCAGATGAGTTCCCAGACAGCATGAAAAAATATTGAAAAAAATATTGAGGAGAATATTCATCTGCTTGAATAAGTTTTTAATACAGACGAAAGTGAGTACCCTATTCTGGGAAAAAGTGTCATAAGGGACATTTTTCCTTTATGACAAGGAAAGGAAGAGAAGCAAGCACCAGGATTTAAGGCAGGAAGGTATAGGCTAATTCTACCGGTTTTTGCAAATGCAGCCTGGTTTATGGTCAGGACTGCCCTTATCTATAAAGCTGCCAAGCCCTGAGCCTTGAGGGAAAATATAAACACCAGCTGCCAGCCTTTTGGTTGTACAACAAGAAGGCTTGAAAAAGAACAGTTTTTCTAGATTAGTTCCATTGATGCTTTGTTCTTGAAGTCAGAAAGTACCTTGCCAGTGAGGGACTGCATTTTAAAGTTCTTTTGATATTGGGCAAAGCTCCTGGCCACCCAGAACTCCATGAGTTTAATGCTGTAGGTCTACTTGCCCCCAAATGCAATGTCTGTAATTCAGTCTCTGGATCAGGGGGTCATAAAGACCTTTAAGGGTCCTTGCACATGGTGCTCTATAGAAAGTATTGCCAATGTTATGAAAGAGAACCTGGATAGAGAGAACATCATGAAAGTCTGGGAGGGCTATACCATTGAAGATGTAATTATTGTTATAGAAAAAGCTGGGAAAGCCATCAAGCCCACCAAAATAAATTTCTGCTGGAGAAAACTGTGTCCAGATGTTGTACGTGACTTCACAGGATTTAGAACAGAGCCAATCAAGGAAATTATGTATGAAACTGTGGTTATGGCAAAAAAAAAAAAAAAAAAAAAAAAAAAAGGTGGAGGGTGAATAGTTCCAGGACATGGACCCTGGAGGAGTTCAAGAACTAATAGACACTACATCAGAGGAATTAACAGAAGATGATCTGACAGAGGAAAGTGCTTCCAAACCAATGCCAGACAATGAGGAGGAAGACATAGAAGAAGCAGTGCCAGAAAACAAAGTGACATCAGACAATCTGGCAGAAGAGCTCTGTTTATTCAAGACTGCTTTTCACTTCTTTCACAGTATGGCCCTTCACTGATATGGGCACTGAAAGCAAAACAAATGGTGAAAGAAGGATTGATACCATATAGAAAAAAATTTAGAGAAAGTAAAAAGCAAAAAGGTCAGATAGAAATGATGATGTATTTCAGTAAAGTTACACTGAGTGTGCCTGCCTCCCGTGCCTTCCCTTCCCTTCCTCCCACTCTGCCACCCCTGAGACAGCAGGACCAGCCCCTCCTCTCCCTCCCCCTCCTCAGCCCACTCAACATGAAGACAAGGAGGATGAAGAACTTAATGAATAGTACATAATCATACTGTACAGTTGATAAACTTATCTGTTGTATGTGTGTGAGAGCCTCTGTGTGAAAATCTAACAACTCTATGGCAAGAACTGTATAGACATTTTTGTGTTATCATCATGGCCTAAATGTTCATCATGTAGAACTCCATGTGCAAGACTTGTATCAAAATGGATAGCCTACCCTTACATAGGCATAAAGTGAGTGATATTTAATATAAAATTAAGAGTGTGTTAGTTTTCTAACTTTGCTTTCAAATAATTACTTTATTGTATGGTATGCCCCTTTCTCTTGTAATTGGAGAAAATGAGTAACAGCCTAATATCACAGGTAAGTTGTAACAATTTTTCCAATACTGTATTATGAATATGACCATAATACAGTATGCTATAAAAATTTTATAACGATTTATTCATTGCTGTATAGGCTAGGCTACCATAAGGCAATAGTATCAATTACCATAGGCTACCATAAAGCAATCATATTGTTGCCTCTTTGTTATAAATATATGAATTAGTGTACTGTAAATAAATACAATTTCTTTTTCACATCCTCCCATTTTTGGTGTCTAGATGTTAGTAATATATGTAACATCTACAGTGTTTTGTTTGACACGAGACAATACTGTTGTAGGTACTGATAGATAATTCATCTTATAAAGAGAGAACATAAATTTACAGTATTGATAAATACAGTACAGCACTGTAAATATATTTTCTCTTCCTTATGATTTTCTTAATACCATTTTCTTCTCTCTAGCTTACTTTATTGTAAGAATACAGTATATAGTACATGTAACATACAAAACATTTATTAATTGACTGTTTATGTTATCAGTAAGGCTTCTGGTCTGTGGGCCAGGCTATTAGTTATTAAGTTTTGGGGGAAATCAAAAGTTATATGTGAATTTTTGACTCTGTGGGGTGTTTACACCCTTAACCCCTGTATTTTTCAAAGATCAACTTTCTTTCTTTCTTTCTTTCTATTTTTATTTATCTTATTGGCTCTGTTTCTCTGGAGAACCCTAACTAATACAGACTTTGGTACCAAGAGTGGTACCAAAGTACCATTCTGTTCTAGAGGAACAGAATCATAAGGATGAGTTTTCTGAATTGGTTCTCGGGTTTCTGAAATTGGTTCTCTACACTGATTAGATTTAAAGGCACTAAGGACTATTTCTAGTAGTAAAGAAAACACTGATAGTTCATGACATTATGTAACAATAAAGATATGAAAATTACAACTAATAGATACTCATAATCAAATATTTATGGGCCAAGTTTCTCCAGGAGGCTGTATATGCTCTGAATTATCATAAAATGTGTGGTGCTGTTTCTTCCACTGGCAGTCTCACAGGTCCGGGAATCAAAGGTTGGAAAAGGGAGAAGCACCACTCATAACTCATTGTTATTACTAGTGATCCACTAGAAAAAAAAAAAGAAAAAAGAAAAGTTATCTTGTTCCTTCAAACTTATGTCCTGCTGATCTAATATTTGTCTTAATTCCAGCATGAGGAATATTTCCACCAAGACACATATCAATGACTCCATTGAATTAGAAGGTAAAACTGCTACCCTGCCACTTTGTGCTATTTATTCCCCTGATTGAACAAAGAAGGGAGTTACTGTAGGGCTAGGGTGATTGATTTTGATTATCGTGATCAAGAAGTCAGGTATTGTGAGAATGAACACTGATTATAGAGAGTGTTGGACCAATTCTTCACAATGAATGTAAAGAAATGTATATTTAGAATACAGGGGCTCCCTCTTAGTATTACTATGTCCTGTGAAGAAAATCAGTGGAAAACTATAACAATTCAATTCAGGAAGGACTACAAAAATTCGGACACTTCAGGAATGAAGGTTGGGTCATTCCAAAGGGTGAAACACCACAACCAGCTGAGGTGTTTGCAAAGAGCAAAGGAAATATGGAATGGGTAGCGGGAGAAGGTAGTTAAATATAACAGCTATGAACATGTTGTAAAGTACAGAAAGGAGTATGGTTACTGTTATGAGTATTTATTTTTAATGTTGTTATGAATATGTGTGTGTATCAAAAGTTTTTTTCTCTCTCTCTCTTATCCCCTTATCAAAAAACATAAAATGAAATGACTTCACCTCATAGTATTTAAATATTATTAATTTTACATGGTAGTAGTTCAGTTACAAGATATCAAGTAGAAGAGTGAACATCATCCAAGCACTTTGCATCTTCCTCCAAGAAAAGGATTAATGTATTTTCAGTGAATGCAAGATAGTTTTATTATGTTGGGCAGAATGATTGCCTAACTATTGTCTTTATTTGAAGTCTGGTTTAAGAAGACGTGTATGGGTGCCAACTTGACAAGGGGTAGATTTGTAGAGGTTAATTTTAAGTGTCAGCTTGGCTAGGCTATGGTGCCCAAATGTTTTATCAAACACCAGTCAGAATGTTGCTGTGAAAGTATTCTGTTAGATGTAATTAGCATTTAAATCAGTAGACTTTGAATATAACAGATTACCCTCCATGACGAAAGTGGGCTCCATCCAATTAACTGAATGTCTTAAGAGAAAAAGATAGATTCCCCTAGAAAAAAGGAATTCTATCCCCATATGTCTTTTGGACTACAATTTCAACTCTTCCCTGGGTCTCTAGTCTACCTGCCTTCCCTCAAATTTCACACTTGCCAGCTGCCATAATCACAGAATCATTTGAGTCAACTTTGTAAAATAAATCTCTCTCTCTCTGCATACGAACACACATACACATATCCTATTTGTTCACTCCAGATACCTATGAAATGAAATAAGTTTTTGTTTTCTTACAAATAGATTGGAAGTAAGTGACATTAAGCACAAGTATAATTTGTTAACTAGTGATCTATCTTACACAACCTACAGATAAGTAACATGTTAAAACTAAAGTGAAATTTAAAAAATAGTAAAATAAAGCATGAGGTCTCTGCCTATACTATGCATTTTTACTTTAGATTATACAATTTACTCAATTTTCTGATTTTTCCTCAAAAAATTAAATTAGAGGACAGAAATTATAGTGAATTAGAAGAAAAAGAATGACAAATGTTGAGGAGATAAATGCTGCAAAAGAAAAGAATATCATGAGAAACTAAGGAGAAGAAGACAAGAAAATTAAAAAGGTGAAGTAAATAAAACAGTAAAGTATTAAACAGGACAATAAAAGATGAAGAAGGCAACATACTTCATATTTTCCTGACCTCGGTTTCTAAATTTCCTTATCCCTTACCTCTGGATTTGTGCTACTGATTCACTGGCTCAGAAATTTTTTCCCAACTCTCTATAATCAGTGTTCATTCTCACGATATCTGACTTCAGAATAGACTGGAAATAGGAAGCAAGCATTGCCAAGGTGCCATACAATGTTATCCAATGGTAAAGAAGTCACAGCTATAGAAGCCTGCAATATTTAAAATAATACTGCCTGGATTACTTTCCCATTCCAGCAGACAGACAGACAGACACACACACACACACACACACACACACACACACTACTTCTTTTATATAAACTCTAGCACTTTTAAATTTATCTTAGAAAGCCCTCAACTTTTTAAGATCAGAGTATACAGTCGGCTGAGCTGGTGTGTCCTCTGCCATGTGCATCACTGATCATAAGAATATTTTCTCTTGAGCTGTGATGAACGAAAAGCATCAGCCCCACTGTCCCTTCTTTCTTCTTTATATTTCCATATGCATCCCTCCCAAGCTGAAAGCAGTAAATATGTCATAGAAAATAGAATGCTGAAAAGGCAAATAAGGGCAGTAATGCTCAACCAAATGCAAGTGACAGACATGCTGTTCTTTGTATCATGATTTTCAGTGTAACATTATTGCCAATGATAATTGTGATGGCTTAGAAAGGGAAGAAGGAGAAAGAATAGAAGATTATAAAATGTAATGTTTATTGAGTGCTTTCTATAGCTTAGACAGGATGTTAGCTGCTTTTCATATGTCATTTCACTTATACTTGCATTAAGGTCAAAACTATTATTATCTGTAGTGTACAATGAAGAAGCTGAAAATAAGAGTAATATATTTTTCAATATTACATAAAAGCTGTGATGTAAATTAACTGCATTTCATTAATCCAGACACTAAACTTTCAAATATCTATGTAGATGTGGGATTGTCAGAAACCTGCCCTGTAATCTACCTGTGCTCCTTGTTTCCATAACTTTGAACAGATTGATTGAAGCTCCTCTTAGTGTGGTAAGAAGTAAGTTTGCTCAATGTGTTTAAGAGTGTAGTAAACATGAACTAAACTGAGTGGAGAGAATATAATTTTACACTTAGTTAAATAATCAATGATATCAAGTATAATTCACAAAAGTCATTGACAAAGTACAAGTTCTTCAGCACAAACACTACCTGAAGTTCTGAGTAACCCAGATGACTTCAATACCAGGTCTAGATGGCAGGCATGCTCTCCCTATCACTGGAGAAATGGTCTCAGCCAAACCCAAACTCACATTCTGTTTCACAACTTCTGTATGAAGACACCGTCTTTCTGAGAAGCCCAACGCTAAGGTTATATGGAAGACACTTATGGCTTAGTTTGAGTCATGTGCCCATCTCTGGACCAATTACTTCAGCCAGGAACATAAAGTGACATGATTAGCCAGGTCTTGGCCAGTTTATTCACAAATCTGACAAGGACCCATGTTTATAATGACACAATTTCAAGCCTCCTCTTATTGAACAAATGAGTTCTCATTTGGAAAAAGTAGTTCTGTTATGAGATTAAGGGACAAAGACACTCCCTGACTAAACAAAAATCAATGGATTCCATAAAACTAGGTTTGCAAAGGCAGGTTCTCCTCCAGGTTGTATGTGAGACAGCTTTTTCATCAACACAGGGTTTTGCATTTTAGGGTTCATTTTACCTCATGTTTAGTCCTCTGCTCTATCATCTATTTTCTCATCTGATGGGAGTCCTCTGGCCACATCTGTGGTGCACAGAGCCAGAAGCTGCTGATGCCACTCATTGGCACAGAATTAGATTTTGGTTTGTGAGTGCTAGACAGAGGGTGAGGGTGGTGGTAACAGGATTTGTATAATAATTTACTATCTCTACAGTGTATTACATCTAGACTAGTCACCAAATGTAGTTGAAAGGTATGTTAGACACATAGCATTCTTATTTATCTGGTAACAAGTGATATCATAGTAAGTTATTTTGTTTTTAATTAAAATCAAACTTTTTTAAATATAGTGTTTCACTTAGACACCAAATGTCATAGTATGCCAGTTCCCATTACCTGTTCCATTTTTTTCTTCTCCCCTTCCTCTAAGCAGGATATGTGGAAAGGTCAAAGATACCAGATGATCAGCATTACTCAGGGCCAATTTAATTCCTCTCTCAGTCAAATGAAGTTAGAAGAAGATGGTATTTAAATCCTATCTCCATTTACAATTCTTCAGCCATCTAAAAGGCAAACCAATTTATATCCAGTAAGCAGTAGTTTTAGCTACAGCTTTTAAAATGCATTTTTTTGTTAATAATGATATTTGCATTGGCATAAAAAAAAACAAAAATAAAGATAACCCTCTATATATTAAAACTCATCTTTTGGTGCATACTGGAAATAGAGGGCATTAATTTATTTGCTTAATTGCAGAATGCAAATTTTTAAATGATTAGAACAATAATTATATCTCTACTTTTCACTATGTCTTAATAAGGAAAATTTTTATAACTAAATTTTTTCAACTTGAAAGCTTTTATTCTATAAAGAAAATAGTTCTAAAATATTTTAGAATCTATTTGACTTTTCCAATGAAGGCTAATCATTTTTAATTTATGCATAAGAAAAATAATATATTATCTTAAATATATGTAATGTATTAACATGTATATTTCATAAAGGAGTAGAAGCAGAATTTTTGTTCATGTAGGACTGACCAGAGCAGTGTCCAAACATCACATGGCAAAGAGCAGGGGGATTCAAGGAAGACTGCTGTCTCTCACATGCCTTTTCCCTAGTTCCAGAAGCAAGAAAATATTGACCTCTTCTTGTGATTCCAGGGTACAGTTTTAGAGAGAGTTCTATCCAGGTTAGCTCAGGATTTTCCCAGATGTGGGTTTAGGACATGACAGAAAGCTCCAATTAACCTAAGATGCCAAAGGCTACTAGTTTAAGGAAAACAATTTGTTTCCTAAATAGGACATAAATCTAGCCAAAAAATAGGACATGGTGTGTGTCCTGAGGCATTCACAGGCATTAATTGTGCTTCTGCTTTTCCTAAAACATACAGACCAAAGGGAATTCACTTAAAAAAAAAAAAGATTGAAAAGTAAGGTCCTACTCTAATGAAAAGTCATAATTTGAAAATAAATCACTTTGGGTAGTAAGAAATAAAATTCATGTATTGCCTGCTATAGTACCTTTTAATTTAGATTTTAAACACTGATAGAATATGGTATGGTACTGTTGACAACACTAAATTATTTGGATTAACTATCAATAAATAATTTACACTTTTAGGTAATCAACAGCTTTTCTGGAATAGTGTCATGTTAAAACACCTTAGTAAATAGTTCCATGGAAATATGTCACCAAAGTTCTATCTTTATTAGAAATATGTTTAAAAATAAATGTTGTCACTTAATGTGCATACATGTTTTATATTAAAATCTAGAAATTCTAGAAATTTGTAGTAACAAGGTTCATCTCTCTGGTATTGCCACCTCACCTCTCTCTGCCCAGGTCATTTTGACTTTAGCAGATTCCATGGTAAACAAAGGAGCTCTTAAAAGGACCACCTTCTATCGTATTTGATTCCAGGTTTCATCACTATTATTCTGCTCAAATGCTTTTCATCTCTGTTCAGAGACTCCAAATTTAATATCACTCTCAATCTTCATTATTGCTATAAAGTTCCCAGAACCACTCTGCAATAATCTTAAACCTTTCAGGTAGTTTAAGAATGGGAACAGGAATGAAGAGTTCCTCTGTAGAGAGGGATTGAGTTCTTTCTTGGCAGAATCATAATAACTTTAAAATTCAAATTCTTAGAAAGGTATAATCTTCCAAGACTTAACCAGGAAGAAATAGAAAATATGAACAGACTAATCACAAGTACTGAAATTGAAACTGTGATTTAAAAACTTCCAATAAACAAAAGTCCAGGACCAGATGGCTTCACAGGCAAATTCTATCAAACATTTAGAGAAGAGTTAACACCTACACTTCTGAAAATATTCCAAAAATTTGAAGAGGAAGGAACACTCCCAAACTCATTCTATGTAGTCACTGTCACCCTGATACCAAAACAAGACAATGATACCACCAAAAAAGAAAATTAAAGACCAATCATAAATGAGCATAGACACAAAAATCCTCAACAAAATACTAGTAAACTGAACCCAACAATACATTAAAAGAATCATATACCATGATCAAGTGGGATCTATCCCAGGGATACAAGGATTCTTCAACATCCACAGGTCAAACAAAGTGATGTACCTCAACAATAAATTGAAGAATAAAACCCATATGATCACCTCAATAGATGCAGGAAAAGCTTTTGGCAAAATTCAACACCCATTTATAATAAAAACTCTCTGGAAAGTTGGCATAGAGGGAACCTACCTCAATATAATAAAGGTCATATATGACAAACCCAAAGCTAACATCATACTCAATGGTGAAAAGCTGAGAACATTTCCTCTAAGATCAGGAAAAGGACAAGGATGTCCACTCTTGCCAATTTTATTCAACATAGATTTGGAAGACCTAGCCACAGCAATCAGAGAAGGAAAATAAATGAAAGGAATCCAAATTGGAAAAGAAGAAGTAAAACTGTCACTATCTGCAGATGACATGATACTATACATTTAAAATCCTAAAGATGCCACCAGAAAACTACTAGAGCCCATCAATGAATTTGGTAAAGTTGAGGGATGCAAAATTAATACACAGAAATCTGTTGCATTTCTATACACTAAAAACAAAAAAATCAGAAAAAGAAATTAAGGAAACAATCTAATTTACCATTGCATCAAGAAGAATAAAATACCTAGGAATAATCCTACCTAAGGAGACAAAAGACCAGTATGCAGAAAACTATAAGACACGGATGAAAGAAATCAAAGATGACACAAACAGATGGAAAGATACATCATGTTCTTGGACTGGAAGAATCAGAATTGTCAAAATGTCTATACTACACAAAGCAATCTACAGATTCAATGCAATCCCTATCAAATTACCAATTGCATTTTTCACAGGATTAGAACAAAAAAATTTAAAATGTGTATGGAAACACACACACAAAAAAACCAAAAAAACAAAGCAATCCTGAAAAAAAGGAAAAACGGAGCTGGAGGAATCAGGCTCCCTGACTTCAGACTATACTACAAAGCTACAGTCATCAAAAGAGTATCATACTGGAACAAAAACAGAAATATAGATCAATGAAACCAGATAGAAAGCCCAGAAATAAATTCACACACCTATGGTCATCTAATCTATGACAAAGGGGGCAAGAATATACAATAGAGAAAAGACAGTTTCTTCAATAAGTGTTGCTGGTAAAACTGGAGAGACACATGTGAAAGTATAAAATTAGAACATTCTCTAACAGCATACACAAAAATAAACTCTAAATGGATTAAAGACCTAAATGTAAGACTTGACACTATAAAACTCTTAGAGAAAAAAAAAAAAGGCAGAACACTCTTTGACATAAATCGCAGCAATATCTTTTTGGATCCACCTCTTAAAGTAATGAAAATAAAAACAACAATAAACAAATGAGAACTAATTAAACTTAAAAGCTTTTACATAGCAAAAGAAACCATAAACAAAATGAAAAGAAAACCCTCAGGATGGAAGAAAATATTTCCAAGTGAAGCAACTGACAAGGGATTAATCTCCAAAATATATAAACAGCTCATGAAGCTCAATATATAGAAAGCAAACAACCCAGTCAGAAAATGAGCAGAAGATCTAAATAAACATTTCTCCCAAGAAGACATACAGGGGGCCAAAATCACGTGAAAATATGCTTGACATTTCTAATCATTAGAGAAATGCAAATCAAAATTACAATGGGGTGTTACCTCAGACTAGTCAGAATGGCCATCATCAAAACGTCTTCAAACAATAAATGTTGGAGACATTATGGAGAAAAAGGAACCCTCCTACACTATTGGTGGGAATATAAATTGGTACAACCATTATGGAGAACAGTATGGAGCTTCCTTAAAAACAATAAAAAATAGAACTACCATATGATACAGCAATCCCACTCCTGAGCATATATCTGGAGGAAATAGTAATTTGAAAAAATATATGCATCCCAATGTTCAAACAGCACTATTTACAATGGCCAAGACATGGAAGCAATCTAAATGTCCATTGACAGAGATATAGATAAAGAAGATGTGGTACATATATACAATGGCATGTAAGTCAGCCATTAAAAAAAGAATGAAATAATGCCATTTGCAGTAATATGGATGGACCTAGAAATTATCATACTAAGTGAAGTAAGTCAGACAAAGACAAATATGATATCACTTATATGTAGAATCTGAAAAATAATGATACAAATGAACTTATGTACAAAACAGAAAGAGACTCACAGACTTCAAAAAGAAACTTATTGTTACCAAAGGGGAAAAGTGAGGGTGAGGGATAAATTAGGAGTTTTGGGTTAACATATACACATAGTATATATAAAATAGATAATCAACAATGACTTACTGTATAACACAGGGAACTCTACTCAATATTCTGTGGTTACCTGTATGAGAAAATAATCTGGAAAAGAATGGATATATGCATATGTATAACTGAATCACTTTTAAAAATAAAATAAAATTGAAACAGGTTTGCAACTTGGGCTGTAATGCTCTGGAGTATTTTTAATTTTAATTATAAAGCTGAATATCTTATATTTATATTACTCGTATACACCAATGTTTGTAAACAGGTATAGGAGTTAGGATGGTATTTATTCAGGAGACCTAGAAATACTCTATCTCTGGAATAGAACAACCAACTCTAACTCAATCTCAGTTATATCTCCAAGGGATGGATAGATAGATTAGATAGATAAGTAGATGATAGACAGATGATAGATAGATAAATAGATAGATAGATAGATAGATATAGGCAGATACTACATACATACATACATACATATAATACATACATACTTATGTAAAAATCAATTTTAAAGGAGTAATTGTCAACTATCAAAGCTCCTCTCTGAACCCAAATTTCAGAACCTCAGTATCGTACTCTACATATCTGGACTCTATGGACCGTAAGGCATGTGTATTTAACTAGGTTAGGGACAGTCTAACTCCCCAAATTGAATCAAGCCAATATCTGCTATTTTTCCTAAACCCACTCTCAAAACTGAAAGATTACTACCTCAGTGAGATGAAGTCAAGGTCACTAATCCCAAGGAAATAGAGACAGAAAGATAGTATTCTATAAAATTCTTATAATTGAGCTGACCTTAGCCTTTCTTATGGACTCTTTCAATTAGAATGCCTTCTTCTCTATGAAACCTAACGAACAGTGTCATAATCTAGAAAGTCATATTATTTCTTACATTACAAAAAGTCTTGAAAAATTTGATTCCATATTTGGATCATTGGTTTAATTATATCATGAAAGACCAAAGGTCTTCGCTCTTTCTTTAAAGTTTGGGGCTTATTTATCATAGTAGTACCCACAATGTGAAGCATCACATCCTCATAGAATAGTTTCCCAAGGAGCAAGAAAGATGATGGATGCAAAAGGAACCTTTTCTTTTTGTGCTTGTTTTTATTAGAGATGGAGAACTTCTCCGTCTCTGCCTCCCCCAGCAAACTTCCTTTTACATTTAATTGGTTGGATTTGGATCATAGCCTCTCATAAACTGGCATAATGGAATGAGATTTCCCCAGTTGGGTTAGAGCAATCATGACTCATTTTTGGGGCTGAGCATATTTATTTATGTCCTTCCCTCGTCCATTAATCTTCAATACAGATTTGATACTGAAAATAGAAGAAAGAAAGAAAGAAAGAAAGAAAGAAAGAAAGAAAGAAAGAAAGAAAGAAAGAAAGAAAGAAAGAAAGAAAGAAAGAAAGAAAGAAAGAAAGAAAGGAAGGAAGGAAGGAAGGAAGGAAGGAAGGAAGGAAGGAAGGAAGGAAGAAAGGAAGAAAGAAAGAAAGGAAGAAAGAAAGGAAGAAAAAAAGGGAAAAAAAAGGACCGTTAGACACACAATCCATCAAAGGGGTGTTGTTATGAAGTGTAGTGGGTGGAAAGGGGAGTCTGAGGAGCTAGGGACTGATGGAGCTTGTAGCCTTCTGACTCAGAAGCAGATAAATTAAATGTATGAGAATGGAGATAATTACACTTTAAAATGGGCACATGTAGAAAGAATAGTCCATACAATATATTTTTAGCTTTGATAATAACCGTCTTCCTAGGGAAGGTTTTTATTTCCTCTAGATTATAATTCATTCTTAGTTCTACACCAGGGAGAAGGAAGAAAAAAATATTGGAATCCTCTTAGAATTTGACAAATAACACAACACAAAGGTGCAGCAAAATATATTTTAAACCACCTGTGCTTTAGTTTAAAATGGGACACAAAGAAACTATGTAGTAAAAGACTTTTAAGAAATGAAAAATAGTTTGCCTTCCAAAAGCCTAAATCTTTCTCAAAGCTGCAGTACAGAAAAATAAATAGACCTGTGGGCATTAATAAGCAGCTGTAGCACATATATCCACAGAATTAGAGAATAATTTAGCTTCATTAAACAATTGACTATTAAAAAAGTTTAAAAATTGAACTAAAGCAAAGATGTCTCAAAATGTACTATTTTCCCTACAATAAGAGTGATATTTACTACAGCTACAATTATTCTGTGGGAGAACAGAGAGAAAGGTTGCTTGGAGCTGGGAGAAATAAAAATGGTCAAGCAGGCTCAGGATGTGTTTGAATAGAAGGTACACACACACACACACACACACACACACGCACACACACACACACACCATCCCCAACATGTAGTCCAATAGAAAACAAAAATGGAATAGTAAAAAATAATTTATAACAAGACAGGAAATGAAGAAACACAGGGGACAAACAGCATGTCAATCCTTACATGAAATTAAAATTGACTACACACTTGAATTAAAAGGCAAAGATTGCCAAATGAATACAGCAGCAAGATCCAATTTGATGCATTTTATAAGAGATAGATTTTAAATACAAAGACATAGACAAATTAAAGTAAGTAGACAGAACAAACAATACGTAAGAAAGCTGGTATGACCATGTTAATGTCATAGCAGACTTAAAAACATGTATTACCAGGATAAAGAGGAGCTCTTCTTAATGACAAAAGCGTTGATTGATCCTGCGTGAATTAATGTGTGTGCATTTCATAAGAGTGACCCAAAATACAGGAAGCAAAAATTGATGGAACAAGAGAAATAGGCAAATCCACAATCATATTCAGAAATTTTAGCACACCCGTCTTTATGATTGAAACATCAGTCAAATATTAGTAAGGCTATAACATAAATGAACAATAGTATCAACCAACTTGATCTAATTTTTATGGAACACTATAGCCAATAACTCCAAAATACACATTCATTCCCAGGGCACATGAACAATAACCATGACAGACTATATACTACATCACAAATGTGTCTCAACACACTCCAAAATACTAAAATCATGCAAAGCACTTTATCAGACCCCAATAGTATTAACCTGAAAATCAATTTTTTTAATACCTGAGAAGCTCCCACAAATATTTGAAAATTAAGCAATACACTTCTAAACAACCCATGAAGAAAAAAGGCATCACCAGGAAGATTAGAAAATATTTCAAACTGAATGATAATGAAAACACAGCATATTAAAATTTGTAGAATGCTGCCAAAGTAGGGAAATTTATGGCTTGAAATGGTTACACTAGGAAAGAAGAAATTGTAAAATAAATTACTTGGACTTACATCTTAAGAAACCAATATTATAGTGAGTTCAACTGACAAAGACTGTTCTTGACCGAACTTTAGTCTGTCTGCTCTAAGGCTGCTTCTCAGCTAGGCTTCAATCTTGGGCTTTCCTGTTCATCCTTGTTGGGCCTACATGGCCCAGTTTATTAAGAATTTTGCTAAGTCATTTTATGGAAAATCCTCCACCTGCATGATCTCACCTTGATATGAAATTCATCTTCCCCCACATTCCCCCAGGTGAGGTTGGATCACTCTGGCCTGCATTCAGCAAGAATCCTGACAAGTCAATTTAGCCAATCCCCCCCCCCCCTTACCCCAGTTGTTACCTCTTAGTACTTCTCCATCCACTGGCCTGCCCTGCTCCTTGACTATAAATCTCCATGTGCCCATGCTGTCTTGGAGATTGAGATTGAACCCAATTCTACACTGACGTCATTTTCCTCTATTGTAATAATTCCTGAATAAGATCTATTTCTTCCACTTTAACTACTGTCCAGCTCTGTTTTTTCTCTAATACAATCCAAAATAAATAGAAGAAAGAAAATAATAAAGACAGAGGAAATCAATACAATAGAATACTAACAATAGAAAAAAAATCAATAAAGCCGTAGTTCACATTTTTTGATGAAAATTTTGAACAATCAAGAAAGAGAGAGAAGACCATTGCCATGGAAAGGAATGCACTCTTGATATGTTGAACAATGTGAATATGAAACCAAGAAGGACCCTGTGGGTCTCCTGGGCAAGGAAGCATTTTTGTGCCCTGTTTCTTGTAGACAAGACTCCAGCCTCCATGACATTCCCTGAGTTCCAAAGGGCAGATTCAAACCTTTGCTAATCAGGGGAGGAGTAGCCAAGAAACCACCTGAGGCAAGATTAAAGGGATCAGAGAAGCTCATCAAAATTAGGAGACCACCTGAGACCCTGCACACACCCTAATCTTGTCAGCAACCCCACCCTTGAACTACTGCTACAAAACCCCTCCGGAGTTGAGACACACAATTTTCGAAGACAGGAGCTCTCTGTGTCCCCCTTTGCCTGGCAAAGCAATAAAGCTATTTTCTGTTTCACCTAAAACTCTGTGTCCGAGATTCGATTCAGCACTGGTGTACAGAGGCTGAGTTTTTGGCATCACAATGAAGTCACTGAACTGATTCAGTTCTAGTCACTTATAGGCGTTGCTTTTAGAGTCTACTACCTCTGCCCCCAGATGCTACTTATGAAAGTTTACCATTTGATACTCACAACTTCCCAAATCAAGCCCAAGTTTACTGCATCGTTTTGGACACAGAGTTTGAAATTTCCAGCTCCCCATGGGAACCAGGTACAGTCTAGTCAGTTTTGGCAACATTCATATTCATTGGTCCCAATTTCATCCCCCCTACACATTTAAATTGTTTAGATAATTTAAACTCCACTGAGGAAAGGGGGAAGGGCTGGTTAATGGGCCCATCACAAATTGGAAGGCTCATAATCTACCTAAATGAAAAATTATTACTCAGTTCAACTAATTCTTGCTATAAAAATGTAAGTATACCCAGATATTTTAATTCTTCAAGAAAGGTATGAAATTAAGGTTTTAGGTGGTATTTAAATTGCTAAACATTTTCTAAGTCCATTTATTTAATAGCACTGTGGTGTGATTAAGATATTTTCAAAAAATTCAGTTTAGTTACAAGTCACATTGAAAAGAACCAGTAAAGAATCAGTCATATCAAAATTAACCCCAATCTCAGAGGACCCACATCCCTTCAAATTTTAGAGCCTAAATAACACTTGTTAAAGGAATGTGTTAACCTACTTCCTACTGAGTCTGACCAAGTGATAAATTGTGTTTCCCAGTGATATTTTACACATTTTAAAGTGATAATAGTTTCTTCTGAAGACAGTAAACAAACAATATTCCAGGCTGAACAGAGAATTGACAACACAGGAAAAATATTTTATTTGTTGACTAGTAATAGATCTTTGTAATGATTTATAAATCATCCTTGTCAATAATCAAAGTATTTCTCAATAACATTTTGAAACTTTCATATCCCATTCTACATTATCTCACTTGGCCATATTAGCAGACCTAAAATAGAAGATGTCAGATATCATCCCATTGTTTTGTTGAGTAAATGTAAGTGAAACCAAGCAGGACCCTGTGGGGCCCTCCTGGGTACCAAAGCCTTTCTGTCTCTCCTGTTCATAAGAAAAAGGCTTAAGCCTCCTAGATCTTCCCTGAGTTCCAAAGGACCGATTCAAACAGTTGCTAATCAGGGAAAGAAGAGAATGAAGAAACAAGGGAGGAGCAGTCAGGAAACAATAGTGCAGTCATTAAGCAGGGTCCTAGTTCCTCCTGAAGGAATATACATAACAATATCTCTGAGCTCTTCTGCAGAAACTAAGGTCCCCACCCATGTGGAGGATGGTAACTTCAGGATGAGCATAAGCAGGTGGACCCCGGACTGGTTGGAATCAGAAGGCTAAAGATTGAGAGTTTAGGAACACCACCCTGTTACTGAAACCACAGAGGACCCTGTGGGTCTCCTGGGCACAAAAGCCTTTGTGTGTCCTCCATTTCTTGATTACAGGAAATGCTTCATTCAACTTCCATGACCTGAGTTCCAACGAGCAGATTCAAACAGTTGTTAATTAGGGAAGGGACGGGATACAGAGACAAAGGAGGGACAGTCAAGAAACAATAGTGCATCCTTGGGGCAGGGTCCTGGCTCCTTCTCAAGGGGTACACATAACAATGTCTTTAGGCTGTTTTTCAGATACTGAAACCCTCATCAAGTGGGAGAAATTAACAGTATGGTGCCCACAAGCATGTAGACCCCAGAGCAGTTGGAACCAGAAGATTGATGATACCAACTCCCTCTTACCTCCCCACCAACCAATCAGAAGAATGTCCACGAGATGACCATGTCCTCTTTGAACCATGACTATAAGACTCCTCAATACCCCCTTCAGGTTGGGACACATGGTTTTGAGGACACTAGCCTGCTGTGGCCCCCTTTGCCTAGCAAAGCAATAAAGCTATTCTTTTCTACTTCACCCAAAACTCTGTCTCCGAGATTTAATTTGGTGTCAGGGTACAGAAGCTGGATTAGGCTTCATTACCTCACCACCAACCAATCAGAAGAAAGTCACACACCTGCCAGACTTGCCCCCAAATTTGTCTTTAAAAACTCTTCTGTGAAACCCATCCAGGAGTTTGGCTCTTCTGAGTGTAAGCCACCCTTTTTCCTTGCTTGGCCCCGCAATAAACTTTTCTCCTTTTCAAACTCCAACATTTCAGTTTGTTTGGCCTCACTGTGTATCAGGCACACAAATTTGGGTTTCACAACAGAAGCAAAAAGCCTCGAAGTTATTGCTTTACATTACATAGCAGGACAGAGGCAACCAAGGGAGGTCCTGAGCCTTCAAATACATAATCCAGTGAATGTGATTTCCTTCAGACCAGAGAACACAAACCAGACACCTTTAGGCTGTTATCTGGCCTGCAGGCATTTCTCTGACTCACACAGATTTAGTACACACTTTTAAATTATGTGACACATTTATACCAATTCACAGATTTCACATAAAATTTTAATTACATGCCTCTTTGTTGGTTTAAAAATTTGGGAGTTCCACTGGCAAAATCTGAAATTGGCCCCTGAACACAGAGGGCAAGGAGAGATGGAAGAAAGAGGCAGATCATTCCAGACTGGTTTAATAAATAAATGGCAGGTTTAATAAATAAGAGGCTTATCTTGGGTGACCACAGATGAGTAGCTCTCCCTGCTCACCCAGTTCAAATGGGCTCTCTCAAGGTTGATAATGGCTTGGCTGTGGAAACTGTGGGCAGAACATATATCCCAAAGACAAGGAAGGGGATGAGAAGCCTTCTACTGCCCAGATCAGTGGGTGGTCATGTCCTCTCCATGGCCTCCTCCAATGTACTCTTGAATAATTAAATATATGAGAATACTCACCCTCTCAGATATTAAAAATCAGGCATAGAGCTTCCCTGGTGGTGCAGTGGTTGAGAGTCCACCTGCTGATGCAGGGGACATGGGTTCGTGCCCCGGTCTGGAAGGATCCCCTGTGCCACAGAGCGGCTGGGCCCATGAGCCATGACCACTGAGCCTGCGCATCCGGAGCCTGTGCTCTGCAATGGGAGAGGCCATAACAGTTAGAGGTCCGCGTACCGCAAAAAAAAAAAAAAAGCAGGTTTACTAGTGATCATTTATCTCGGTAGCTTACATGCTTTCCAATGTGCCATGGGTTCCATTGACCAGCTTTCGGATACAGTTGGATCTATCTGGATGCTGTGGGGTCCTACAGTTTTAGATCCTGCATTAGACTGTATTGCCCCTCAGAGACCTAACCTCATGCTTCAACTTTGTCCATTTCCTTGTCTTTAAATTCCCTGTCTTTAAATTCTCCTGACTTTTAGGAAGTAACCAGGGATAATCACCATCAAAATCTAGGGTTCACTTGGCTCTGCCTCTCCTGTTCATTGGGATGACTGCTCAGAATCACCTTTGCCATATATCCTACATGACCATTCCTGTCTAAAATGGACACACCTATTCTGAAGTCCAAAACATTTACTTCACAACTTACTCTGCTTATCTTTTCTAATTTCCCTTTAAAATATATTTATATAACTCAGACTGCTTTAATATGTAAATATTACTGCAACGAGAGATTTACGAAGGCAAAAGCTATGTTATTGACTTTGCAATCCCGGTTCTTCAAGCAGCCCTCGCACCCCACAGATTCTCAATAGAGAAATGTTGAAGGGACAAAATCTTTTTCCATAACTAGGTTCTTGCTCTTCACAACTTGGTCTTTGTCAACTTGGGTTCAGAAATTTTCCCCAAAGATACTATACTTTAGTGGATAATTCATTCTCCAAAATTTAGTGCCTTTGTGACTTTTAACATGTCATATAACACAAACTGAGTTTTCCCTATTTTACTGATAAAATGAAAATGATACTATTATACTTACCTCAGAAGATTTAGCTAGGATCAACTCAGGAGCTAGAAAGCACTTTTTGGGTAAACTACTGTGAAAACTTGTGTTATGATAGTTTGTGTATTGTATGTCCCTCACTGAACTTTCCCTGGAATTGTGAGTGGAGTTTGATTGATATATATGAAAATGCACTTTGCAGGCTGAGTGCATTTCATTAATGACTTATTTTTTTTAATAACTCGAAAACTTTTTGAACTAGATACTTAAATCCATAAAAACATTTTATTTGGGGATTGTAAGTTGTGTAACACAAAAATAAAATCCTTGACCCCCCAGGAAACTGGTTGTGAAAAAGTACCTCTAGCCTGTTTTTTCCTTTTCTTTGGCCAATACTGGTGTTCATGAGATAAACCTATCTAGGTGAATAAGTACTATGATGAGCAGATTCCCTTGAGTTATTAAAACAATCACACACCTTCACTCCTGAATCACAAAGTGGTGGGAAATCTGCTCAGAGTTTTCAATGAGAAAATCCCTATATCACAACCAGTATGTGTATTTAGGCAGCAAAGTAACTTTACTTAAGGCAGTGAATTAATCAGCCAATTGGGAGCAGGCCCACTTTCCTTGCACTGTGTGATAGAGATGGAAGTAGTTAGAAGTTTGAATAGAAATGGCAAAGAGATTGTAAATTAGATGCCCCCCAAAGCAAAGCACAATGAATCTTTACTCACTCTGGCCCTTTCTCCCCTACTTTCCCTGCCTTTTCTATCTCTTATGCTCTATTCTTAGTTAATCTTGATAAAACAAATTTCTAGGTGAGTATTTTTTTTCTATCAAGTTCCATATCTCTGTCTGGTGAGTTAGTAAGTAGGTCACTTCCTCCAATTCCATTTCTGATTCAGTTGAAAGCCCCAGGGCTCACTCTCTGCATCGCAAGAAGATAAAGCCCAGCTCTCTAAGAGCATATTGGTGTACTTCTGAAATTTTAAAGACCTATTGTACCACCCTTTGCCTGCAGCATCCTCTCCTCCCCAGAGCTCTTACATACCTGCTTTTGCCTCCTCAGGACACCTGCACCTTGACCAATCTCTTTATCCCATGGTTTATCAACACCCTTCTTCTGAGTTCTCTCCTTTCCCGTACAGTATGGATCCCAAGGTCCAAGGCTTTGATTCCACTCCCAAAGCAGTGCTAAGCTTCTCATCCTTCTAACACACTGACCCTCTCTGTCTCAATCCAGATGTAGGTCTTCTTGCCATCTAGACTACCGAGCCCATTGGGAGAGAAAAAAACATGTAAAATCTTCAATTAATACTAACACAAATCCATGATTTCCAGCCAATGATGGCTTGTCTTTGTCACTCTGCACACCATTCCTTCACTTGTTTGTTTATTTGTTTCCAACATTCTCCTCCAATTCCCGGAGCACCTACTGTGAACCTCTATCAATCTCCTCAAGCTCATTCTCTATACTCTGCCCTGTTTGCTTTCCTGAACAATAGAGTTCACCATCTCTTAGTTTCCAGAGCAAAGCAGAGGATCTGGCTAATTTCCCTCAATTCCAACACTTCTTAAGAATACATCTAAATCTACTTGTTTGCTCCCAGCTTTCATTTATTTAAATGTGTTTGTATGTGCATTTGTGTATGTAATATATAGTTTTCAGGATTTATCAGAATACTAGAGAATATATACAAAAGATCTGTTGCTCATTTTAAGCTTATAATTTTTGGAACTCCAGAATTATTTTTATTTGGACCCAAGTCAACACACACAATAAACACAAAATTTTTTGATTGTGTGTGAAGTGTTTATGCCTCTTCACTCTCTTTCAGAACAATTATTAACTTACTGTGGCCCTTCAAAATCTAGTTCCATTTGTTTATTACTTTACTTTTTACTATATTTTATTAACCAGACTTGAATCCAAAGATATTTAGGAGATTTGTTGGAGTCCATAGGGTCTGTGAATTCCCTATATCTGAGTGCACCATTTTGGGGTATGTGACTATTTTTATAATAAGTTTATTGAGTTTTAATTCATATATATATATATTAATGTGAGGTTTGACAAAACAAGAAGTACACCTGTGTAATTATCACCATGAACAATATATAGAACATTTTCATCACTCCAGAAAGTTTCCTTCACTTCCTTGTAGTCATTGCAACCTGTCCTTATAGCTTAGTTTTGCCATTGGCATGGAAATAGAATCATACACTATGTATTCTTTTATATCTAGCTTCTTTTACTCAGCATAATGTTTCTGAGATTCAGTTATATCATATCAATAATTATTTCCTGTTTATTATTAAGTAGAATTCTGTTGTATGGATATATGTATTTGTGACTTTTTACAGAGATTGTGTTCTTGGCTTTTACATCAGAGTGAGTTTGTGGTTTTCGTTAGAACAGAATGTTATCCAAAAGAAGTATAAGAATCAGTGCTCTAGAGAAAGCTCACAGACTCCGTGTCCTATCCCAATGCTAGGGGAAACCTTCTGCTATGAATCAGCAACAAAATGATGTCTTCTGTGACATGTAGTTAGTCAGTCCACTGTCCTAGGTGGACTGTGGACTAGAATTTTAATCTGCAAAGCAACTGAACAGGACAACATCTATTTGTCTTAATTTTATTATTTCTCTTGTATCCTTCTTGGAATGGAGACTCTCATTTGGGAGGCAATTTCTTCCCTAAAACTTGGGAAAGTCAAACAGGATCAAGATAAGGACAGGGTCCTGCTCATAAATGGAGAAAGCTTCTTAGGCCTGTTTTATTGAGCTCTTGGGATAAGTGTTGATAATCATTGCTAGAAACACATGTTTTTGCCCAGTTTAGTGCAGTACTGAAGGATATATAAAGGAAATTTGAGGTCCAGAGCTTAATTTTCAATTAAGTATATATCAGACTAGAATATTCTCTGCAATAAGCACATCCCTCCATGAGATAAAGTGATGAGAATACAGCTGCCTATCAAATATCAGGGATTTACAACTGAAGATGATTTAGTGATCATGGGTGAGACCAGATACTGATACAACTAACAATGCAAAGACTGGAAATACTCTGAGGTCATCGAGTCAAATATCTTCCTCCTAATCCATAAGATCTGGCATAGTCTTATGAATATGAAAAATATATAAAAATCAATGATCAATTGAAATTAACCCTTCAGAAATTTCCAAGTCCCTAAAAATATGTTTAAACATTTTTCCTCCTTTCCCTCTCACAAACTTGGAAATTAAGCCTAAAGGCAATTGCTTAGCAGTCTAAAAACTGTCTGGCAGTCTAGGAATTATTTGTCTACTTTGTAAATGATGAACGGTTCCATCAAAAATTAGTAAGTTCATCTATAGCTGTGAAAAATAAAATAAGATAAAATAAAAACTAGTCATGAATGGTTTTGGTGTTGCCTATTATAGATAATATTGAGAATGCTTCCTTTTGAGAATATTTATATTTCCTATATATTACCCAGGTAATCTCATTTGCTCTTTCACTTTGCATGTGATAAAGTTTTAAGGAACACATGTGTATAATACTTTTAAAGAGAGAATTTAAATGGGGTTTTGGGTTTTCTCCATAATTATATTTATCTTTCCTTTTAATTATGCTGTGTTATTAGACTGCATTTAATCTGCACTAGATCACTTGTCCCCATATTTCTTCTTATTTCACTTCTGATTTGGACATATTTGTAGAGTAAAATGTCTACTTTCTACTCTAAACAAGATAATCTAGATTTGAAGGTGAAATGGAGCTCTCATTACACAGTGCCATTAGCTACCAAAGATACAGTTTTCCAAAGCATGAAACATGAAGTACTTAGATCTTTCCTGAATAGTTTTTGCTAGATGATGAATTGATGCTGTGCCACTTCTAAAATATCAAGCTGTGCATGTTATTGGGTATCAGAAATACAGTATCTTACACAGTTTCACTGGTTGTTAAATGCCAATGTTCTGTCTTTGAAAGAGCACATTATTTTCTTGCATACAAAGGACATTTTAATTAGAACCATTGTTTCATAGAGTTTTAAGGATATTATATTTCTTAAATATCACTAAGAAGGGCAATGTTATTAATACCAAATATTTGAACAATGTGTATAGCCACTTATTTTAATAACACTATTTGGTAAGGAGCTATGTTAATATTAAATATTAAGCACAAATATTCAAAGTGAATGATCTGTTGAAATTTAAAAGCCTCTTTCCTGTCTTTCTAAAATTGTAGCTCATAAAGCATTTTTCTTCCAATAAATCAATTAAAATTAAATATGCCTCTGAATATTCAGGTTGTCTGTCAATAATTAAATCAGTTAATTTTACCTGAAAACAATAATCCTTCCATCTGATTCACTTTTATGCCACTCTTAAACCACACATATCCGTACATTCTGCTTTTTAAATAACTCATACTTTATCATCCTCACCACTTCCTGATTTAAATGCCTAAGAAGTGATCCTTAGAAATATAATGGGATGTTAAATAAACTTCCTATTGTCTCAACTTGGATGAGAATCCAAACTTAGGAAGAAGTTACAAATATTCCCCAAATGTCAAACACAAGTCTTGCTGCAGGAATGGAAATTTAGTTTATTTCCACACAGGGTGATATATAGGGAAAAGCAGGACACCAATTTGAGGAGGGAAATATTAGAGACTTATTTTAAGGGAGTTGTTTATGTGCTGTGCTTCCTCCACTCCTCTTGCCCACAACCAGTTCAAGTCAACTGATTTCAAGAGACCTACTTTGTCCTTATCTGAGTCCCTTGGTCTTTCAGCACCATGGGGACTGGTGTCTGGCACTCTTCAGTGAAAATCTAAAGGTGAGAAGATAGTTGCATCTGTCTCTGATGTTGGAACTATGATCAACTCGCACTCCTAGAGTGGCCGGATTGTATGTGTACATGCTAAGGAGCAGGGTTAGAGACCCACCTATATGAATTCTGAGTGAAGAGACTCCAGTAACAAGAGTCTTTGCTGGATGTCCTACCATGAGCGATCACCCATTTTGAGAACTGTGCAATGTTGGAAGTCACTCATCTATAAAGCACCAACCAAAGTACCTTGTGTGTGCTGAGGCAGCATATGAAAATCTGCCAGAAAATTTCCAGAAGCTGGAGTAAGATATCATCAGCTCTACAAAACTTTGCCATTTTTCTTTAATCCCCATCCTACTCCCCACATTGTCATCTGCCAAGTGTGAGTCAGGCCTGAGATTTTGTGACGTGGAAAATGTATTAACTTGAATGAGACGTATAGTAGTTGAAATTATATGAAATTAAATTGTTTTTTAATACCTAAAAGTGAAGGAAAAAAGCTCTGAGATTTGCATGAAGTAATGTCCAAATGTAGGATAGATATTAAGCACCTTTGAAAGCCACTGATAAAAAGACATAAAACCTTTTTCAGAATGAAATAATGCCATCTACAGCAACATGGATGGACCTAGATATTATCATACTAAGTGAGGTAAGTCAGACAAGGAAAGACAAATACCATATGACTTATACATGGAATCTAAAAAATTTAAAAAAAGAGATACAAATGAACTTATTTTCAAAACAGAAATAGACTCACAGACTTCGAAAACAAACTTATGGTTACCAAAGGGGAACCATGGGGAAGGGGGATAAATTAAGAGTTTGGGATTAATGTATACACACTACTATATATAAAATGGATAATCAACAAGGACCTACTGTAGAGCACAGGGAACTCTACTCAATATTCTATTACAGGTTATTACAGCCTATATGGGAAAAGAATCTGAAAAAGAATGAATATATGTATATGTATAAATGAATCACTTTGCTGTGCACCTGAAACTAACACAATGTTGTAAATCAACTGTACGCTAATATAAAAGATCAAATTTGAAAAAAGGAAACACAACCTTTTTCTGCATTGCAGCCTGTTGAGTCCAATCCATTTCCTAGTTTCATCATGAATAAAGGACAAGTAGAAAAGTTCTGAGGGAGCTACTTCACATAATAAGCAGCTTGACCCCAGTGGGACCTCACCCATGATAGACCATGTTGTAACCCAAACTATATACTCAAGCCATATGATTTCTTAGAGAAGAATTTAAACAAATCAGGTTAGAAGTCTGCATATCCAGATGTGGGCACAAGCATAAACTGTACAGCTGGTGGGTGTCATGGAGGGATGGCATGAGAATATAAATTTGTGAATATTGTGGAGTCAATTTTTAAAATGGGCTGGGAGGGCTTCTGAAGTAGGAGTAGGGACATTTGCTCATCCTCACTGCCTTTTACTCCTCCATCTATTTATACAAAGCCCTGAGCAGACTGGTATTAAGAAGTTTTCACATTACTTTTAAGGGTGGGACTAGAGAGCTACATGAGAAAGAGAGAGTAAAAATCTCTACAGCTCATAATCACATAGGATTTATGCTGGTCTTAGTTCTAAAAACAGAGGCCAGTAAAACTGGACTAGGGTTGCAGCAGCTGGGAATTGTACAGTAGATTTTCAAAGATCTGATTCATGTATCTCCTTTTAGGTTTAGAATCATCTTTCACTGTATTTTTAGTTATTTCTACTATTCAAAAAGTACTTTAACAGGAACTTTTAAAAATATTTCTTTCTATTTATTGCTTTTCGCTGTATGTTCCTGTTGTAACAGAAAGTAAAAATTCCCCAGTGTACCCTATTTGAGTTCACTTCACCATTTATCATCCCTGCATCTCCTAATCCCAGGCTCCATTTTCCTCAGCAGTGGCTCTGGGATCCTAGCAGAATTCCATGACTTAGAATCGTTCCACAAACTTTTGAGTAGTTACTGATGGCTCTTCTATGCTCTTTTCAAATCCCATGTATCATTGTCAACCAAGTTTATAGATGTCATTTTTCTTTGGCATGTCTGTTGGATTTTTACGTCTATATAAACTTTTGTAAAAGTTCTCCTCTGCTCTTTTTCAAAGGTACAAATTTAGCACATCTACATGGTGTCTCTAATAGCCCTCACACAAGTCATTAATGCTTTATCTTGTCAGGCAAAATTAAAAGAAAAAATCCACAACAATATGCTTATAAGTACTATATAAAAACACATGTACACACACAAGAGAATATGCATGTACATTGAAATTCTTAAATAGATCGGTATGAATGGATTTTATGAGCACACTAGTACATAAGTGCTATTTTTCAAGGTTGTTTTAATTTTACATAATTTAGAATTAGTATTCTTGAAGTGGTATAAGAAGGGAAGGTGATGAAGTGAGAATATTTGAATTGTGAGTTTTCCTCTTTCCCTGGCTGCGAGAATTCATTGTCCTGGAATTCATTGTCCTGCTTTCCCTAGAACTCCCAGCCCATCCATTTCCTATTTCCTGATCAAGATCATGTTTATAAGTGGGTGGAGTTTTTCCAGCTCAATCCTAGCCCCTCTATTTCAGTTTATATTCTCTCCTTATATAATCTCATTCACAAGCAGGCCTTCAATAACTAACCACACTCGGAAAACTACCATTTATCTCTTTAGCATAGATGTCTCCTCTGAACTCCAGACCCATATGTATAACCACTTGGCTCAAAAGAATTTCAAACTCAGTTTAATATATTCTGCTACAACATGTGACTCTTTAGGGAGAAGTGACTCATATAAAATTGTCACATGGTGAGGTTGATGTAAATTTAAAGTGAAAGTCATGTTGGTTCATATGTGAGTTTTCCCAGCATAATATGCATCGAAGTAATCAGTAACAAGATACTTCACAATTAAAAAGGTAGCCATAAGAACACATAAAAATCTTAAGGGCAAGCTGAAAATTCTGCCAAAGTGCAATTAATGGCTGGCTTGACAATTTTAAGAATCATTAAACTTTCCTCAGCATTGAGCTGACAGTGGAGCTGGGAGTTCAGGTTAAGAAGATTCAAAGGTATTTCCCCCTGTATTAAAAAAAAAAAATGCTGAAGTCTACACCCTGCATCAGATTTTCAATTAAAAAAAATGTCTTCAATAATCCCTTGAAATAAGAAACACAAGTTCCCATATTTAAAACTACAGGGGGCCTCCTAGTCAGAGATGCTGAGGACAAATGTCAGTGTTGATAATGGTATTAGAATTGTGACGGGTTTTGTTTTGTGTGCCTTGCATACATATTTCATAGATAATGAGTAGTCTCCCTTAACTTCATTTTTTTTTCTATAAGTGTTATTATTTACACAGTATGACTTTGCAGAATGCAAGATATATTAGTAATGCATTTGTGGCATTATATTTTACGGCAAAATAAAAAATAGAATCTGAGCCACCCCTCCCTAATCTGGTTCCCTTCCAGATTTCTCTATTTCAGTGAATAGCACCTAAATAACTTCTGTACATCCTTTAGAAATGATCACTAGCATCTATTCAGAAAGCTATCTTTGTCTTTTTCCTCATGCTGTCAACTCCTAGGTATGTAAATTCACTGATTCACTGTATGTGTCTTCTTTTCAACACTTGACCTGGTTAAATATTGTCTGTGTTAGTGTTTGTGTTTGTGTGTGTGTGTGAGTATACCTGGGGAGGGATTGAGCACGTTTATTTAACTAAGGTCTGTCTATTCTGAAACACTGTAAATTCCATTAGGGTGAAAGCAGTGTTTTTTGTTTTGTTTTATTTTTTGTTTTTTACCATTTGTTTCCAAAGTGCCTCATGCAGTGGAGATGATCAATCAATATTTGTTGAGATGTGTTGAATGAATAGATACCATGGGGAAGAGAGTGCAGGGAGACTGCATGACTTCATGACTCTGACTTGCTCAATTCTGCGTTAAAAATAATAAAGCTACATAAAGGATATTATGACTTTAAAAGGCAAAATATTTAGAGGTCAGATTAACCAATCAATTGTAATATTAATTTTCTCAGTAATATTTGAACTGTACTTCTATTCACTGGAAATTAGGTGCAAAATTAAATGATTATAAAATGTTTATTAATCAGTTGATGGACACTTGACATTGCTTCTAAATCTTGGTTATTGTAAATAGTGCTGCATATGAACTTTGGGATGCATTCATCGTTTTGAATTAATTTTTTCACTTTTTCCAGATGTTTATCCAGGAATGGAATTGCTGGATGCATATCTTTTTGCAGAATGCATATCTTTTTGATGTTAGCCATTCTGACAAGTGTGAGGTGATATCTCTTTGTAGTTTTCATTGGCATTTCTCAAATAATTAGTGATGTTTAACATCTTTTCATGTGTCTGTCAGCCATCTGTATATCTTCTTTGGAAAAATGTCTAGTCTGGTCTTCTGCCCATTAGAAGATATTATATATATATATATATATATATATATATATATATATGTACACACAGTAGATTGTTACTCACACATAAAATAAGAATGAAATTCTGCCATTTGCAGCAAAGTGGATGGCCCTAGAGAATACTATGCTTGGTGAAATAAGTCAGACAGAGAAAGACAAATACTGTATAATATCACTTATATATGAAATCTAAAAAATAATATAAACGAATAAACAGAAACAGACTCACAGACATAGAAAATAAACTTGTGGTTACTGAAGGGGAGAGAGAAGGGGAAGGGACAAATTATGTGTATGGGATTAAGAGGTACAAACTAGTATGTATAAAATAGATAATCAACAAGTTTATATTGTATAACATGGGGAATTATAGCCATGATCTTATAATAACTTTTGATGGAGTGATCTGTAAAAATACTGAATCACTATGCTGTACACCTGAAAATAATATAATATAGTAAATCAACTATATTTCAATAAAAATAATTATAAAATATTCAGATATTACAGACAACACTAAAAACACATATAATAGAAACTTATTACATTTTAAAGTTTAAAAGAACTTTAAAAACAAAGATTGTGATTAAATGAAGAAAAGTTATCAGAATTAGAAGATCCAGATTTTAGAACCAGTTTTATTGCAAGGAAACCAGTCAGTAATCACTCTCAATTTTAGTTTCATCTATTGTAAAATGAGTAGCTCAGATTCCTGATTGTTGTTTTTATAGCTTTAAAATCATCCAAGGTCAAGCAGCTCCTGAGATATAGCAAAGGAAGTAAAACAGATTTTGCCAGACTCCTTTCCTAAGTATAATACTTTCAAACAAACCAAGAAACAGTACTGGACAAAACAAAACAGTAAATAATTTTATTAAATCATTGAGTACAAAATTAATTGCTGAAATGCTTCAAAACAGAATGACTTCAAAACAATGACATCAAAATGTCTTGTGCTATAATTAGAAGTTGTGTTGAAATTTTAAAGATAAGTAATATTTAGAAAAGAGTGGGCCTATCAGAAAAAGGAAAAGTAAGACGTGATGGAGAACAGTGTGTGGTAGTCAAGAAAAAATAAAATCATATAGATAAAAATATGACCCAATTTTGAAGGTTTCTAAAGATAGTCATAGACATTTGTACTTGATAATAGAAGAAATATAACGAAGCTTAAACACTAAAATTTAAATCAAATTGTAGCATTCATCATATTATGCTTTTATACCATAGGCTTCCTTTGGGTCTTTGGTAACCCAAAATTTATTTTCCTTTGTCCAATTTTCCTTAAGCTTCAGAAAATGTTTCAACTTTGAATTAATAATTTCATGTAAAAATATATACATTACTAAGGAGTCCCTATTACTGTGCATTATCAAATAAATTAATGGATCTTTTCCCTCTGGTGTCCTTTAGTCTGTCACACAAATGAATTTATCACAATGATTGACATCAGCGAGATAAGCAAAAAAATGTTTATTGATAAATGAATGAATGGATGTTCTAGAAAGCCACAGAACTAGCAAGTAAATATGATTAATTCCCAATTCAGGAGGGTTTTTTGTCCTTTTGTTTCCAGTAAAAAACAGATTAGATTGGGTGCAGATGCTTTACAACCCTTAGAATCACAGGAAGCGTCATGCGGTCAAGGCCTCTAGCTTTTTCTACAAAACAATTTTAGAAACAGTACATATTTGCAAACACAAGTGGATTTATAGCATGTTGGTGTGATTCGTACAAAGAAAAATGAAGATTGAAGTCCTGCACTAGCTCTTCAATATTATTGTTTTCGTCACTGGTGGATATGTTATTTCTTTTCTTCTGCATCTCTTCCCACAACAAACAGGAACTGTTAGTATAGATCTATTCTCGTGCCTGAATACCCTTTAGGTCATTACACTACATTTTATAACAACATTCCTCATACAGTCAGAACATAAGTATGTGGTTATGGTGGAGACATTTCTGTGGTGGAAGAGAATTGAGACCTCCATCCCAAGTTTTAGAGGCAGGACATTAAAGACAGTTTGTTCTGTCCCTAAAGAAACCACAAGTGCTCAAAAGCTCTTGCCTATCGGTGAGAAAGTAAAAGTTTCAGAAAAAACCAGGAGTGTATGGCAGTGTAAAAGTCATTGGGCAACATAATTAGCTTGTTTTTTCTTATGTTAATAATCTAATTCTCTCATATATTCATGAAACTTGCTCGTTTTCAGTACCCTAAAACACAGACAAGAAAGTTAACTGTTTTTACAAGAAGCAGGATGTAAAGTAACACTTTATACACTTTAGTTTTATATCTATACTTGCTTTAGTTTTGTTATCTCAAAAATCATTTCAACAAAATTACGTAGGAAAAACTTAGAACAAAAATGTGAATGAACTATATTTAGAAAACTTCAAAACATTACTGAGAGTTCTAAAAGGAAAATTCAACAAACATACAAAGATATTACATAATACAGGAAAAATGAATATTGAATCTGTCCTGAATATTACAGAAATATGACACAAACTAATACATCATTATTTCCTTATTGGCATCTAAAAATGATGCTATGGCGTACCAGAAAAAGTAGTGGGCAATAAATGATAAACACATTTTTTGAAAATAGAAAGAGACTGTGTATAAAGTATTAAATTGCACCAGTAAACCATATGGCCAAGAAGGAATAAATTAATAACTGAGTAAATGAATAAGCAAATGAATGAATGGATCCTTTAACTGACTCTAGAATGCTTTTCTGAAGACAAGGTCTGCACATATCTTGCATCAGGATCACCTGGAGTGCTTGCCAATATTGCAGAATCATGGGCTCCACTTCAGAGAACTAAAGAAAAGTCCAGGAAGAGCAAATAGAGAATCTGGAATGGTCTTTCTCAGGATACGTCATGACAGATGACTTTCAAATCCTTCTTTTTCTGGCATGGGCTTAGTTATTACCATTATCTCTGTAACCATGGTTTTACCAAGTAGTGAAATAGAAATAAAATTATAAGATAACATATAAACAATAATAATAAAGAAAAACAATAGAAGATACTGAAATTATAGAAAAAGTAAAATTGCTTAAAGAATTATGAGAAGATTTCAAAGAAGGGGCTAAATCATAAACAAATGAATGGGTTTTAAAATAATAGTATGGGAACAGATAAAACATGAAAATAAAAAAAGTAAAAGGAGACAGAGAAAGACAAATATCATATGATATCCCTTATATGTGGAATCTAAAAAAATGGTACAAATGGACTTTTTTTTTTTTTTTGTGGTATGCGGGCCTCTCACTGTTGTGGCCTCTCCCATTGCGGAGCACAGGCTCCAGACGCGCAGGCTCAGTGGCCATGGCTCATGGGCCCAGTTTCTCCGTGGCATGTGGGATCTTCCCGGACCGGGGCACAAACCCGTGTCCCCTGCATCAGCAGGCGGACTCTCAACCACTGTGCCACCAGGGAAGCCCCAAATGGACTTATTGACAACACAGAAATATAGTCACAGATGTAGAAAACAAACTTGTGGTTACCGAGGAAGAAAGAAGGTGAGGGATAAACTGGGAGATTGGGAACACAGGGAACTCTGCTCAGTACTCTGTAATGGCCTATATGGGAAAAGAATCTAAAACAGAGTGGATATATGTATATGTATAACTGATTCACTTTGTTGTACACCTGAAGCTAACACAACATTGTAAATCAACTATACTCCAATGAAAATTAAAAAAATAAAAATAAAAGGATTAAAACTGTATTGACCCATCCTCCTCCAATTCTCTCAGATCCAACTGTGTTTCAGATACTTGGCTGTCACAGCTGTCACTGTGGTAAACTGACACCTTGCAAGCCAGCATGGTTACAACACCTGAGGCCCAACACCTCTGCTCTTGGAGTCTCTGGTTCTCTACCTGATCTCTGCAAGAAGCATAGGTGCTGAACAAAGTCTGAAGAGATCTGGAGTTCCTGAAGTTGAGGTCCCAACTTAGTAACTTTGTGATTAGGAATGGTAGAAGCATAATAAATAAGGGTGGTAGCGATAATAATGTTTGTGCTCATAATAACAGCCAATACTTAGAGTTTACCAAGACAGTATTCTAAACATTTTACTTGCACTGACTCATTTAAAACTTACAACAACCTTATAAAGTTACTACTATTGTTAACCTCATTTTAAAGATGAAGAAAGCAAGGCCAGGAGAGGTCAAGCTACTTGTCCAAGTTTGATTATGATCAAATAAGAAAATAAAAGCAATAATCCTGTACTGCCTATCTCTAACTTAACCACAAAATGGTTTAAGTCTTAGTGTTACTCAACTGCCTGGTAAGATACAATGATGGAGTTAATAATTACCTGGCTTCCAGTTGTATAAGCACTCTGGAAGAGATGAACCACATTGGATAAGCAGGCCCTTTCTGTTGATGAGAAGGAAGTACAGGGGCAGGTAAACCACTGGTCTACTAATCCTTAGATGTGGGAGAAAGACATGGCTCATCTAATTTACCTGTTCTTACAAGTAAGGAACTGAAGGTGGGGTTGTAGTATATTATGTCGTGGTCCAAGTAGAGTTACTCACATGGCATCCACTGACAACCTGTCCCAGACAAAGGGAGATTACATGGTCCTTGAGAAAGACCGGCCCTGGAAACAAGGATTCAAGTGCCTTAAGGGCATGATGTTGCCACCACTTCATTCTCTGCCTTTTGAATCAAAATGAATGCCTCTTCTCTGTTTCTCCTTCACTCACTCCCTCCTTCCTTCTTATCTGGTGGTAAATAGATAAACCAGCATACATGTGTGGATTAGTGAAGAGTATCATAAACTATTTAGCCAACTCATGAACTACTGTCTAAATTATCTAGAACATAAAATGTGTGCATATAATAGACCTTAATTAACAAATATAATTTTAGCTACTAATTTTCAGGCCTCACACTGGTCAGACCCAAGCATATTGATCACTGGGTTATTAAGACTAGAGAACGGAGGAGAATACTATGGTTCTCCCTCTCTCCCTCTTCTCTAAATATGTTTGCAACATTCTTTTCTCTTTCACTCAGCACAAAGTCCTTTTATGGGAAAATGTTAATATATTTGCAGTCCTTGGTTCTTAGAGAAAATTGTCACTTAGAGATCTCTCTTACTAAATTCCCGAATATTTCCATTAATTTCTTCCAGAAAGCCTCAGGCATGTGCTTCTTCTTATGCACTTTTCTAAGCCATATATTGAGACCTACAATAATTTGCCATACTGGATCACCCATGGAATGTCTGAAAGCTACCCAACAGTGCATGAATTTTAAAAGATTTTGCACAGCAAAGGAAACCATAAACAAAACAAAACAACAACCCTCAGAATGGGAGAAAATATTTGCAAATGAAGCAACTGACAAGGGATTAATCTCCAAAATACACAAACAGCTCATGCCGCTAATATCAAAAAATAATAATAATAATAACCCAATCAAAAAAAAGGGCAGATGATCTAAATAGATATTTCTCCAAAGAAGACAGACAGATGGCCAAAAAGGACATGAAAAGATGCTCAACATCACTAATTATTAGAGAAATGCAAATCAAAACTACAATGAGGTATCACCTCAACAGCAGTCAGAATGGGCATCATCAGAAAATCTACAAACAATAAATGCTGGAGAGCGTGTGGGGAAAAGGGAACTCTCTTGCACTGTTGGTGGGAATGTAAATTGATACAGCCACTATGCAGAACAGTATGGAGGTTCCTTAAAAAACTAAGAATAGAATTACCATATGACCCAGCAATCACACTACTGAGTGTATACCCTGAGAAAACCATAATTCAAAAACAGTCATGTACCACAATGTTCATTGCAGCTCTATTTACAATAGCCAGGACATGGAAGCAATCTAAATGTCCATTGACAGACGAATGGATAAAGAAGATGTGGTACATATATACAATTGAACAATGGAATATTACTCAGCCATAAAAAGGAACAAAATAATGCCATTTGCAGCAACATGGAGATTGTTTCTTTGCCACAACCTAGAGATAGTTATATTGAGTGTAATAAGTCAGACACAGAAAGAAAAATATCATATGATATTGCTTATATATGGAATCTAAGAAAAAGTAGGAGAGACACATGAACTTATTTACAAAATAGAAGTAGAATCACAATGTAGAAAACAAACTTATGGTTACCAGGGGATGGGAGGGGAGGGATAAAATGGCAGATTGGATTGACATATACACACTACTATATATAAAATAGATAGCTAATAAGAAACTGCTGGAATCCCCTGGTGGCGCAGTGGTTGAGAGTCCTCCTGCCGATGCAGGGGACATGGGTTCGTGCCCCGGTCCGGGAAGATCCCACGTGCCGCGGAGCGGCTGGGCCCGTGAGCCATGGCCGCTGAGCCTGCGCATCCGGAGCCTGTGCTCCACAACGGGAGAGGCCACAACAGTGAGAGGTCTGCGTACCACAAAAAAAAGAAAAGAAAAGAAACTGCTATATAGCACTGGGAACACTACTCAATACTCTGTAAGGCATATATGGGAAATGAATCTTAAAAAAAAAAGTGTTAATATATGTATAACTGATTCATTTTGCTATACATCTGAAACTAACAAAACATTGTATGTCAACTATTCTCCAGTAAAAATTTTAAAAGACAAAACAAAATTTTAATTGTCTGTTTTCCTTTCTATTTTGCCTTCATCATATTGCCTATTTAATGCCCAGCTATGTTCTTAATAAAGCTTTCTTCCTCTTTTATTCACTGGGCTTTACTTCTAGACCATCAGATATATCTCCAAACACATTCTTTAATTCCCTGTTACTTTAAACTTTGCATTTGTTTCCTTGAAATACATATAATAAAACATGAAACAGTTCTTTGATTTTTTGATGCTTTAGCTAATAAGATGTTGGTAGGTGATGGGAAGTAAGTGAGCAACATAAAATATAGCCTTACAAATCCAAGGCTTACCAACATTGGCTAGGTTTTTCTCAAGGGTAGGAACCAGGCCTGGTACCCCTCTAATAACCAGTATATTTCTTGGCACATAGAGCAGAAGCTTAATAAATGGATCAGGTTGTTGTAACTAACTCTCCTTCTTTGATTTTTATTTGATTATTTTTAGGGTTATTATTAATATTATTTTTTCTTTTTTGCAGTACGTGGGCCTCTCACTGTTGTGGCCTCTCTCATTGTGGAGCACAGGCTCCGCACGCGCAGGCTCAGCGGCCATGGCTCACGGGCCCAGCCGCTCCGCGGCATGTGGGATCTTCCTGGACCGGGGCATGAACACATATACCCTGTACTGGCAGGCGGACTCTCAACCACTGCACCACCAGGGAAGTCCAGGGTTATTTTTGGACTATTCAAGTTATTTAAAAAATTAATAATAGAACAGTACAATATTTTGAAGGGTCAAAAGGAGGAAACTGTAAAAGAGTTTTAAAAAGTGAAAAATGGGAAGAAGAAATTATTTAACCAAAATGATTTAGAACAAGACAGATGGCAAACCCATCGTGAACCAGTTTTCCCACTTCTATTTTTTCCTCAATTGAATCCATCATCATTCTGCCTCCCAGAGAATAATCTTACTGTCTTAATTAGCTTGTTCTTAGTTGTCATCTTAAAAATCCCAACAGCTTTTCCTATCTGTCCTTCTAGCCATGTTTTTATTCCTCACTGCTATTTAAGTTGTTTCTATATATTAAATTGATGAATGTGATAGCCTACATTTAACCGTAACTTTTGAATAGTTACCTCATAAAGAAAATGCTAAATAGGTAGTAAACAAATTAGTTCACATTCTTGCCTTCCAAGGATATACATTTTTCTGGCCCAAATAAACCCAGACAAATTCTATATCATTATATTCTTAACCTTTAACCTTCATGACAGAGTACTGAATTGCTTCTAGCTCTTGTGAATAATTTATTCACAGGAAACCTGTAATTCATGCATAAAGTTAAATTCAATTAAAATTGTATATCTGCATTCTTCTTACTATTGCTCTTAAGACCAGGTCATTTTCTCAAATTTCCAGTATACAATACAGTACTATTAACTGAGGTCATCACACTGAGTAGATTCCAGGTGCTCTCACAATACACACACAAAAGGGAACTGAGTCTGGAGATGGATGTGTTAATTACCTTGACTGTAATAATCATTCCACTCAATATGTATGTGGATATCAAAACATCATGTTGGGTACCTTAGCTCTATACAATTTTTATTCAAAAATTATATTGTCTTTGTATTATATAATTATAAAATATATTAAGAAAAATATAGTATTAAGCATTATGGAAAAAATTAAATGTTGAATTTGATAAAGACCAAATTTTAAAAAGACCAAGTAATTTTAACTTGATGTTTTATTCATAATTTTTTTCAGCAACACGTTTTATATGTACTTCTACCCTAGAAACTGTAGAACTATTCTATGTAACATTTATATTTTGAATATTATTGTTTATGAACATTAAAGTTTCTATTTATGCACACATCATATTCTGATTATATTTAATTTGGCTAATTTTTTTGTTTAATTAAGATCTTTCCACATGAATTTGATATAATGGTAAATGAAATGAAACAAAGATAAAAAGTTGAATGAGAAAGACTTGCAGAGGGAATGGTTATGTGGAAATATGATGACCTGGTAAATCCTATTAGGTCAATTGCCCAATGTACTCTATGTAATATTACTGAATATTAAGTCATGAAAATAAAGATAAACTGATTTTAAAAACGTGGTTATATCTATGGCACAAGCAGTTGGATTCACTGTCATCAGTATCCGAACTTTTAAAATTCTTGTTTGTATTGATTATCTACTACTGTATAATAAAGCACCTCAGAACTTAAAACAAAGTATTTAGCTTATGACAAAGAATTTAGCCTATGATTCTGGAGGTTGGTGAGCTGACCATAGTCTTGTGGGACAGTTCGTATAGTCTTAGCTGAGATCACTCATGGGTCTGAAGTCAGGTGCCAGGTGGTTTAAGGAATGACATTTGTCAACTAAAGTTTCTCATCTGGACCATAGAACACACAGAATTATTTGTGTGCATATTTTAAAATTATCCCAAAGATAGTATGCAATTAATACCATTTTAGATGCACATGAAAAAAGTAACTCATTATATCACTGGATGCCTTAAAGCACTTAGAGCCCAGAGGGCTGCCTGGGTAGAGGCCAGAAAGGGGACACATGGGCAGAAATAGAGATGATTGGTACCTTGGTATATCAGCCACATTTATCCCTATGACACATTAAAGACCTAATCATGGAAGAAATGGAGCAGATACTTGAATAAGCTATGGCTCCCAGAAGATGAGGTGCATAATCAGAAAAAGCCTGGACTTTAAGTGCCTTGCAAAAGCCTGCCAAATATTGTATTTAGTTCTTTACTGTGTGGTCTTGAGCAACAGTGTACCCACGTAATAAAGTAGAAGAAAAGTGGAGAAGGAAGAGAGGGAGGGAGAACAGGAGAGAGAAACAGAACAAAGAAAGCAGAAGCAGTAAGCAGAAGAGGAGAAACAAAAACAAAAAAACAAAAAAAAAAGAGGGTAAGAATGACAAAGACATAAATCTTAATTAATTTACTAATTTACTTTTTAATGTTTATAAGGCATTAGCCCACAGCATAATTCATCTGAAATCTTACCTCATATTAACACAGAAAAAAAAAATCTAAGGTTTTTCTTAAACAAGTTGTGGACACATGTGACAAATTCTGGTAAGAAATTGGATAGAAGTTTCAGCTGAATTATTTAAGGACCAAAGTGAGATGACTTCATGCTCACTGGAGGAAATGCCTTTCACTGAGAACCAATCCACAGCCTCTCTGTTTTCCAGGAGGCGAGAAACACCCACAAATGTCTCCAAGGCATTTACTGTCTTCTCTTCTCTGATCCTTTAGACTTGCATATAAATGCAAATTTTTTCCTTACTCTTTCCTGTAAAGTAAGCTTATTTTTCACTTCCAACTTATGGAATTTGTTGATTTAGATCCTAAAAGATAAGTAAAACTTAAAATAACACAAATTAACACATTTCCTATTGCTAGTACTTAGTACAATACATTATCAATTGAATGTTATTTTGCTTTTTCCCCTCTTTCTTGAAGATGATGCTACAAAAGAAAACTCGCAGGTATATTTATTTAGATTCTCAACAGAAAATGCATTCCAATCTCAATTTCTTTTAACGCCAGGAGGTATGCAGCCTCCAAAAGCAGCATTTACATTCAGCTAAAACATCTGAGGTTATTACCAAATAGTTTTGACACAGGAAACATTTTGTAAAGGCACCTTCCTGATACTCTGGTAACTTGAAGGGCTGGTATGACATGCATTGTACAAAGTCTTAAAACGTTTATTGCTTGTCTGTTCATGCTAATGTTTAGAGCTTCTGCCCTGTAAAATATAGAAGGCCGTAACAAAATGTTGAAACTAAGAATTAAATTCAGGGTGAAATCGACTTGGAAGTTTACAGTCAAGTGTCAGTGGTACTAATTTTATTTTAATTAGCAGAATTTTAAGAAAATATCTTTTATATGCTAATAAAATAATTTAACATAGTTTAGGATATCATAAACCTCTACCTTACATCAACTTATTTCTGTTACTGCCTATCATTTATTTGTAAGTCTTTCATTTAAGTTTGGGTCCATATCCAATATTCCTGATTATCTTTCACTATTATCCATATTTTGTGGCTTTTATTTTTTTTATTTTTTTGAGTTCAATTTAGTTCACTTGTTTTATATTCACTTATTTGTTTTTTTAAAATTGTTATTAGAGTATAGCTGCTTTACAATATTTTGTTACTTTCTATTGTACAGCAAAGTGAATTAGCTGTACATACACATATATCTCCTCTTTTTTGGATTTCCTTCCCATTTAGGTCATCACAGAGCATTGAGTAGAGTTCCCTGTGCTATACAGTAGGTTTTCATTAGTTATCTATTTTATACATATTATCAATGGTGTATATATGTCAATCCCAATCTCCCAATTCATCCTGCCCTCTCCTCACCCCCGTGGTATCCATATGTATGTTCTCTACGTCTTTGTCTCTATTTCTGCTTTGTAAATAAGATGGTCTATGACAATTTTTTTCAGATTCCACATATATACATTAACATACAATATTTGTTTTTCTCTTTCTGACTTACTTCACTCTGTATGACAGTCTCTAGGTCCATCCACGTCTCTACAACTGACCCAACTTCATTCCTTTTTATGGCTGAGTAATATTTCATTGTATATATGTACCATATACAATATTCCTGATTATCTTTCACTATTGTCCATATTTTGTGGCCTTTTTTTTTTTTTTTTTTGGCCATGCCACACTACATGTGGGATCTTAGTTCCCAGACCAGGGATCAACCAGGGATTGAACCCATGCCCCCTGCAGTGGAAGCACAGAGTCTTAACCACTGAACTACCAGGGAAGTCCCATATTTTGTGGCTTTTAAACCACTTTCTTCTGTATTTCTTTTATTCTTTATGGCTGGGCTACTAATAGGTTAGGTCCCAATCTTACTATTTGACTAAAAAACTCCTCAGATCATGTGAGTTCAGGTTTATTTTTCTACTACAGGTTAAACTTTTCCTTAAATAATGGGAAATAGATTATCCATTTTTTCAGAGGTGAGTCCTAGCTTAAGGTGGCTGATGTGTCTGGCGTCTAAATGCTAGAGTACAACCATGGAGAGGAATTTAAAAATTTGCTGAAGAAACTCCAAAGATTTATTTGGTAGATCAAATATACTGTTTCTGGTTTTTATTGTGGTTATTTGTTTGTTTTCTCTTTGAAGTCAGTCACTCAAAATCATCATGCTCTCTGTTTATTATTTATTGATCAATTAAAATTTGTGGTGCAAAATTTTATTCAGTAGCTAGAAAACAAAGAAGGACCTATGAAGTATGCTATTGCCTGGGAGTCTGGGATTGTCTTTTGCCAATCATATCAGTTTACTTCACAGGTGAAAATGTTACCTTATTAGTTGAATGGACCCACTCTGGGATCCTAGCCTGGGCCGAGACCTCCTGTCTTGGCCAAGGAGGTTCTTTTGCTCAGATTCAAACAGCCAATAACAAAATAGATGCTGAGACTGGAACAGCACAAGCTTTATTCAATGACCAAAGAATGGAGCAGCTGAAACTTAGTTTGCAAATAAACTTCTCAATCCAATTCAGGTGGAGACACCCTATGTATAGGAGGGTCGATGTAAAAGGGAGGGAGTTGAAAAAACTGGGGGGGAATATTCATGAGTTATCTGAAGACAGGGTTCTGGTTTGGACCCAGAATGGATTCAACTCTCCTTTTGATTCCTTGTATGGGCTTTTCCTTTGTTGTCATGGCAACTGTCAAGTGTCACGGTGCTGGTGGGTGTGTCATTTAGCTAATGTATCAGTATTGCAATGATTGTATAATGAGGCTCAAGGTCCACTGGAAGTCAAATTCTTAGCCATCTTGGGCCTAGTTAATCCTAATCAGTTCTTGTTTTTCCTCTTTGCAGCTTCCTCCTGAAACTTAGATAACAGTATTTGGTTTCTATTTGAGGGAGGGGCAGGGGTATAATTCTGGGGCAACAGCCTTGGTAACAAAAATAGAAATAAAGATTTATAATGCCAAAGAATAAGAAGTGTTTTAAGAGGGCAATAGGTAATATATTCTCTGTTCTTTACCATTTGGCATGATGTTTTTTTCAATAGAGCATAAGACTAAAGCCTAGGGCTGTTTTCCTGACAAGAAAGACTCAGGACAAGCCAACCTAGGCATTCAAAATGGTGCTGCCTTCTTGCATATATGGTCATAAGCATTAAAAACAGAACTCTTGTGCCACTATAATTTTGCTTTATTTACTTTTTATTTTCTCTCAGTGTTCTGTCAGCCTGAAATTCTCTTCCTGCTAAAACCTGCATCCAATAAGATGTAAGTATTATGACACTTCCATCACTGGATGTAAACATCTTAACTCTTCACTCTAATTTTTTTTTCCAGAAAGATAAAGTGTATTTATGACAGAATGATGAAAGTCCACTAAACTACACTTATGTGCCCAGAGGCCTTTTGAATCTTCTTACCCCCGATTATACAGCTTGTAAGAAATAGTCCTACAATACCTAAGGACCTAAAACTAATTAGAGTCTCTTTTAAAATTGTTAATAAAAAGATATGGAGAATGTGGGATTTTGATAAAGAAAGTTGAGCTGAAAACTAAGAGTTATGACTGTGCAAAAAGAGTAGAGTCAAGCCTGCAGAGAAAAGATGGAGAACGGTTAAGAAGTTATTTGACTAAAAGGAAAGGTAGGAGAACAAAGAAAGGAAGAAAGATTCCCTGGATATCTTCTCATATCCAACCTGGGTATTCCCATGGGACCACGTGGTCTTGATGCCAGTGAGTTTTTGACATCCTTAATGGCACTCAATCCGTTGAGGTAGATTGAGTACGTTTTATATTTTGAAGCTGGAAGAGCTATGAAAATCAGTAAGATGCTCACCAAAAGTCTCCTGAACTACTTCTCTCTACATACCTTGGAACCCTAGAAACAACTTCAGTTTCACTGCTATAGCAGTGAAAAAATTGAGTGTATGTTCAGAAAATATCAGTTCACGTGTGGATAGAGATTTTATGAATATAGTTTAGGAAAGCTAATGGAAATTGTAAATGAGCCAGATGCTGCTTTACTGCCTTCCCATCTCTATTATATTTTCACATCACTCAGTTTGTGTTATCTGAATTCAGCCTCCGACATTAATTTGAATTTGAAACCATCATTTTGACGTTTCTAGGATTGTAACATGGCAAATTGTACCCCATTATCTATTCTCACTCCCTTCTTGGAGCTGGTTCATAGACATCTAGTTAGAAAACATATTCTCCTTCCAGCAAAGATGGACTGGGTTCTAAGTTCCAAACTGGAGGATGTGATCTAAAGGAATGGGTGCAAATTCTGGGTCACACGCTTTAATAGGTGTCACTCACTTCCCATAGTGTGGAAGTGTGGTATCACAAGTCAGCTTCAAGCATGTGAGTGAGGACAGCATGTGGAGGACCTTGAGAGTGACAGGACAGAAGGACCCAGAGTGCCTAGATGACGTCATAGATGACCCATGCTGAGCTCCCATCTCTGAACCACCAGCTGAAAGAGAAATGTTTCATTTTCCTTGAGCCACTATATTTTGGACTGTTTTAGTTAAAAATCAGGCAACTTAGTTATTTGCTCCTTTTCTTCAACTATTTTCTCATTACATACTGAATTTTAACTGGAATAATTTGTATCACCAAGTGTTTTCCGCTTTTGGACAGATCTAATCTCCTACCTAGAAATTTGTGATGGAGGCCACATGATCCAGAGATTAGGGATACATTAAAATTTATAAGTCAATCAAATTAGATAAGTATATAGGATGTAAATAAGAATTCATAGCATGATATAAAAGAAGCATAAATGAGCATAATTTAGTCAAGCTTTACAATAATAATAGCAATAATTGAAAACTGATACAGCACTTTTATCCAATCCTCACAACAAACCTGTGGGAATTTACTATTACTAATCATGTTTTACAGAAGGAAGAACTGGAAAAACTGGTAAGCTGTACAGCCAGGATTCAAATCCCCCTGCCTGACTTCAGAGGCCATGCTCATTGGCAGGACCCTCTGCTCCCTCCTACTGTGCGGGGCTGCTTCTTACCAGGCCAGTCTCTATCCCTATCAATACCCTGAGAACTTGGCTCAGGAAGTCTAATAACATGTCCAAGCTCACACATCATTTAAGTCACACTGTCAGGATTTCCAAATTGTTGCTGCTTTTCCTACATTCCAGTCTTCCAGGGGATCTGAGTTGTGAAATGAAAGATACAGATAGTAAGTGCAATTAGACTCAGAGAAGAAGAAAAACATCTTAGTTAAGCGATCATAGAGGTTTGAGGACAAAGGCAAATGTTTATGGGAATGCTTAGAGCAGCCATCTAAGACTCATATATATATATATATTTTTAATATTCTTATACGTATATATATATATATATATATATTTTTTTTTTTCTTTTTCAAACAGTAAATCTCCATGTATGATGTATGTGAAGACTCACAAAAGTTGATGAGATACGGACAGGCTGAGTCAGACTTTGTCCTGAATTGGTTTATTCTCTTATTCTTTCTGCCTTGTACTTCCATATTTTTTTTTCTTAAACTGAGCCTAATAATATTGCCTTGGCATTGATGCCCACTTCAGATTAAGAAATATTCTAAATATAAAATATAGTATAAATATTAATACATATGAAAGAAGAATCTCTCTATCTCACATATGTATATAAAGTATTGTTTTATATATATATATATATATATATATAATTCTTCTTGGTACATTTTTGCATTTAACATAAGAATCTCACATTGTATTAGTAAGGACTCTACCCCTTCCTCTCAAAAATGGCTAAGAAAAATTATACATGTACATACAAATATAAATATAATTTGGCTCGGCATGGATAAGTCTAAATATAGCATTTTTATTTTACTGAGGTATAGTTGATTTACAATATTATTAGATTCAGCTGTACAACACAGTGATTCAGTATTTCACAAGTTATACTTCACTAAAATTTATTACAAGATAATGTTTATAATCCCTTACTCTCTAAAATATATCCTTGTTGCTTATCTATTTTATACATAGTAGTTTGTGTCTCCTAATACCCTACCCCTATTTTCCCCCTCCCCCCTTTCCTCTCCCCACTGGTGGCAACCAGTGAGTCTGTTCCTATTTTGTGATATATATATTCACTTCTTTTATTTTTTATTCCACATATCAGTGATAACATACAGTATATGGCTTTCTTAGTCTGACTTATTTCACTAAATGAAATACTTGCTAGGTCCATCCACATTGTTAAAAATGGAAGATCTTCATTCTTTTTTATGGCTGAGTAATATTACATTGTGTGTGTGTTATATATATATATATATATATATATATGTGTATATAGATAGATAGATAGATAGATATACACACACACACATACATATACACACATATATATATAACATTTTCTGCACGTATCTTTTCAAATTAGTGTTTTTGCTTTTTCCAAATATATATCCAGGAGTGGAATTGCTGGATTATATTGTAGTTCTATTTTTAGTTTTTTGAGGAGCATTCATAATGTTTTCCATGGTGGCTGCACCAATTTACAATCCAACTGTGTACAAGGGTTCCCTTTTTCTCCACATCTTTGGCAACATTTGTTATTTGTGAGCTTTTTGATAATGGCCATTCTGACAGGTGTGAGGTGACATCTCATGTGGTTTTGATTTCCATTTACCTGATGATTAGTGATGTTGAGCATCTTTTCACTTGCCTGCTGGCCATCTGCATGTCTTCTTTGGGGAAAAGAACATCTCTTCAGGTCTTCTACACATTTTTAAAATTTGGTTGTTTTGAGGTTTTTTGGTATTAAGTTGTATGAGCTCTTTACACATTTTGGATATTAACCCTTTATCAGATACATCATGTGCAAATATTTTATCCTGTTCAGTAGATTGTCTTTTTGTTTTGTCTATGGTTTCCTGACCATAGGTGCATGGATTTATTTCTGAGCTCTTCATTCTGTTCCATTGATCTATGTGTCTGTTTTGGGGCCAGTGCCATGCTGTTTTAATTACTGTAGCTTTGTAATATAGTCTGAAGTTGGGGAATGTGATAACTCCAGCTTTGCTCTTTTTTTTCTCAAGATTGCTTTGGCTATTCAAGTTCTTTTGTGATTTCATATAAATCTTAGAGCTATTCATTCTAATTCTGTGATTAAGTAAGATATATTAAGTAAGAATAAATAATATAAGTAAGAATAAGTAAGATAAAATAAGATAATCATAAATATTTTGATAGGGATTGCATTAAATCCATAAATTGCTTTGGACAGTACGGACATTTTAACAATATTAATTATTCCAATCCAAGTACATGGGATATCTTCCCATTCTTTGTGTCATTTTCAGATTCCTTCATTCATATTTTATAGTTTTTAGTGAATAGGTCTTTCACCTCCTTGATTAAGTTTATGCCTAGTTATTTCATTATTTTTAATACAAATTTAAATGAGATTGTATTCTTGCTTTCTCTTTCTGATAGTTTGTTAATGTTGTATAGAAAAGCAATAGATTTCTGTATATTAATCTCATATCCTGCAACTTCATTGAATTTATTTTTTAGTTCTAATAGTTTTCTGGTGGAGACCTTAGGGTTTTCTATATATAGTATCATGTCATCTGCAAATACTGACAGTTTTGTTTCTTCTCTACCAATTTGAGTGTCATTTACTTCCTTTTCATCTCTAATAGCTGTGGCTAGGATTTCCAATATTATGTTGAATAAAAGTGGTAAGAGTGCACATCTTTATCTTGTTCCTGATTTTAGAGGAAAGTCAGTTTTCATCATTGAATATGACGTTAGCTGTGAGTTTATCATAAATGGCCTTTATTATGCTGAGATATAACAGTTACCTATTGCACTCTTTTTTTTTTTTTTTTTTTTTTTTTTTTTTGTGGTACACAAGCCTCTCACTGTTGTGGCCTCTCCCATTGCGGAGCACAGGCTCTGGTTGCACAGGCTCAGTGGCCACGGTTCATGGGCCCAGCCGCTCTGCGGCATGTGGGATCTTCCCTAACCGGTGCACAAACCCATGTCTCCTGCATTGGCAGGCAGACTCTCAACCACTGCGCCACCAGGGAAGCCCACCTATTGCACTCAATGAGATATCCTTGTGTGGAAGCATCCCTATACAATATGCCTGTGCCCAATGGCTTTGGTGGGAGAGCTGGATTTGACATGAACACATCACTTCCTTCCTCAGGGTATGCTGGCAGCTATCACCTTAGTAGGAGTTGGGCCAGAGAGGGAAGACCTAAGGCCAGAGTCAGGTGGGAGCTGGGGCTTCCCCTCTGCTCAATGATCATCACTGCCCTATTGGGGGTGGATTTTTATCCCAAATTGCTGGAGTAGAAATCTTGAGGGTCGGGTCCATGCTGGCTCCATTCCCTCTAAATTTGTGCTCTCTCCCACTCCCAGCACCATCACCCTCACCCCAGAGGGGAACAGTGCTGGAGCAAGAAGGGGTGGTGTGGGCACATGGATTAGGGCACAGGTTCTGGTGGTCCAGCTGGGGTACAATACCCAGAATGCTTTTGATGAGTTGCCTGTGTACATGCCCATGATGACTGCCACTGCCCTGCTTGGAGCTGCATCATGAAGCAAGTTGAGGTGGAGCATTTGCTCAGCTCTGTCTGGGTCTTGCTCTGGGATGGTCATGGTAAACTGGGCAGCCACTGCAGCAGTTTTCAATCCACCCCCTCCTCCATGCTTTGGGAGCAAGCAAGCATATACGCAGTCCTCACGAGCAGGGTCCAGACTTCCCACTGTGCTCCTGTTAGTTCCACTGTCCCTCTATCCATCTTAACCTGTGTCAGACCCTATGGCTGGGACACCCAATATGTGTCTCAAACCACTCACTCCCCAGGGAGGGTCTCTGCCCTGTAATCTTCCTTTCCCATTGAGTCCCCTCCCAGGGTCACAGGATCCAACCTGATCATTTTTCTTCCCTTCCAACCCAATTCCATGTGGATCTTTTTACAGCCTTGGTTGTACAGGAGCCTTTCTACCAATTTCCAGTTAATTTTCAGTGAGAATTTTTCCACATGTAGATGTATAGTTTTTCATATTTGTAAGGGAGGCAAGCTCCACATCCTTCTATTTTGCCATGTTGATTCTGATCCCAAGTGTAGCATATTATTATGGAGGTTCAGAACTTTCATAGATCAAAATAAGAAAATTATAACTTATGAAACTGAAAGTAATAGGAAATTATTTTCACCAATATATACTAATATTCCATGGATATCTGGGAGGGGAACACAAAGATATCAAGAGGGCTTGTTTTCATCTAAAAATTATCATCTTACTATCTCAGATTCATTATAAACAGAGGAGATTAAATCAGGGAAAGATCTTTTTTCTCATTATTTAAATAAAATAGCAATTGATTTTATTTTTCACAAACATATTCACATCAAATCATAGATAAAATTCAATAAGATATCCTTTGATCTTTTGATGGACTTAACTTATACTACAATTAGAAAGTTATATAATAGTACAATATTGTACAAAAGAGGAATACTAATAATATTACTTGACAGGGCATCTACATATTCTTTGTGTTTATAATTGGCTTGTATGAATATTATTATTTCCCCCCCAAAAAAATACTAAATGAATGGATTAAAATATAATATTAACTCCAGAGTGATCTAGAAAATCCAAGTAATTTACCTTAGCTTTAAATAAAACATTTGATTAATGAATGTATTAAATGATAGCATAGAAAAAAAATCCAATGATTAAAAGATATTCTTATGAGATGTGTCTGCTGAGTCCTATCTTTTGGCAGAGACCATTCAGCCAATTATAGCTATAGTCACACAACTGCATTATCAACTCTATGCTTGATTTGTGTGCATTCTGATGGGTTACTTTAAATAATAAATATAATATTAACTTATATAATAATACGGTAAAATTTTGCAGTTAAAGTTTTTGCCTTACAATAGAGCAAATATAAATTTTGAAATTTAAATTAAGGCAACTACCCTGACAATCATCAAGCATTTGCTGAAAAACAAAAATATTATGGATCAAAGCTAACACATTGTACATAATCAGAGCAAGATAGTTTATAAACTCACATTTACATACAACCACCAATGAAACACATTTATTTCATCCACTGCATGTACATTATATTATCTGAATAAACCTAGACACTGTTACCATAAATTCATATTATAGTATGCTTAAACTAATGTATGGAGCAAACCAAGATATAAAGAAACAGACAAATGAACATTTATTTACTCAGGTGTTTGTATTTTATCCAATATTAAAACACAAGCTTGTTTAATACTAATCACCCATCATTTAAAATTCAAGTAAGAGAATCATTAGGAAACCATACATTTACATGAGGAAAAGAAAATCATAGAATGTAGTTAGAAGAAAAAAAGTGTTTAAATTATAATTAAGACTTTTCTAAGGACTTAGAAAGAATAATCATTTAACAAAACATAATCAAACTGGAATATTGAACTTCAGTTATTACAGTAGCTAAAAGAAAAGAAATTAAAAGAAAATAAATTAACTCTCTGATTCCTTGCAGTGTCATTTTTCTACGATCTTGTGTCCCAATTTAAAAACAAAACTTCCTTAATGAAGTGGACATGTCTGTAGTTCTTTTCATGATGCCTCTTGAATAGGCATAAAATAGAAACATCCTAGATGAACAATTTCACCATATTGTAATTTTAGTAAGGCTAAAGTTTTCAAAAGTCCAATTAAAATTTTAAAATATATATATAGAATATCTGGAAAAATGAAATTGTCTTTTATTTGAGATTTCAGATTTTATTTGAGATCTCAACTTATTCTGCATTTGAAGAAACTGTAATTTTTAAAGAAACTTGTAAATTCTTATTAGAATCAACCTAAATTTCTTCTCTCTTTCAATATCTTTTTTTCTCTTTCTCTGTATACACACACGTGATGCACACACACACATTTATATACACACAAACACATACATACACGTACATACCACAGAACAAGCCATAGATATTCCTTCTCTCTTCATATTATGTATATTCCCTAAGATGTGCTAGAAATTATATAGTAACTCATTTAGTATTTAAACAACAATTTAATCAAATAAAATTGTTATCCCTTTTATAAATTTATATCCCTTTTATAAATGAGAATAGAGGACCTCAAGTAAGATATACAATTTGCCTTAAGTCATGAAACCTGTAATGTCAAAGTCAGAATTTTAACCCCTGTTCAAATATATATATATATATATATAACTGCACAGTAAAATCCTCACTGGGTCTAGGATGGTATAATGGAAAATGAATGGCTTTTGGAAAAGAGTTACCCTACTTTTTATTCCTGGCTACAATTTTTCACATCAGTGTCTTCTTGGGTTAGTGAGTTAAAATCCTCAGGTCATATTTTTCTTAACTGCAAAATGGAGGTAAAAATACCTAACTTGCATGATTATTATGAGGATTAGAATTAGCACATAGCAATCTCTTATCATGTGATGTTATCCCAATAAATATCTGATGTCATTATCTTTTGTATTATTGTATAATTATTACCCATAACGAGTAAGTGTATACTGTCTATTAACTGGGTTATATAAAGGAACAAACACATACACACACACACATACACACACACACACCTTTTTCCTTAGAACATAAATTTAGCCATTTTAAATTATATGTTAATTTGATATATTTGAGCATTATTTTTTATACAAAATCTAGTAAATTATTTCAAATTTATCTATTGAACACACTTCTTTCTAAAAAGTTTTATATTTAGTGAAAAATTGTATAATTTGTTTAACCTCAGCCTTCATAATAAAACTATAGCAAAACAATCACTTGAAAAAAACAATTGACACAAGTAGTTTGATTTAAAAATTCCCCTCTCTTTTTGTAAAATTGAACTCGGCTTCCACACCACTTTGTAATAAGGAATAGGATTGTGCAGATAAAAGAAACATGTAAGGTTAGGTAGTTCATTTAATATTGACAGCAATGTCAAGGTTTCCAAGAAAAGCAGGCTATATATTCAAACTAATAAAATAAATATGACTAGAACATTCATTATAAATGCCTACATAAATAAATGTATACTCTTTATATTATAGGTGCAAGATTCTTTTTTATATGAATTTGTGATATTCCTTGAGGTGTTCATTTCTAATGTGAAAAAGACACAAGATTTTGAATCAAAAGATTTAGGGTAATTCTCCTGTGTCACCTGATGCATTTTTAAAGATATAGATGGCAAGGCTTAATTCAGAAAACCTGTTATTAACAAGAACAGTTATAACTGTGCCATGTCCAGTTATCCTGCAGATTGTAGTTAGAAAGAAGTATAATTATGTAAAAATGCAGATGGAAAGATTAAAGACTCAGAGTGCCCATTCAATTCAAAGACATAGAGACAAAAATTCAGTTGCCAATCTTTATGTTTTCATGCACTTTGGGAATATCTAACTGATTTCGTTTGCCACATAAATAAAAGTGGTCTCTATTCATATAGGAGTTTTATGTGTACTTTCTAAAATCAGAGACAATATTCCTATCTTTTTCAAAAAGACTATATTACAAGAATTACAGGAACAGTGTACATATGAATCAAACATTTTAGCTAACTAAAGTCATTGTCACACAGATTTAGAGGGATGATGAACTAAGAGATTAGTCTTTGTGGTTTCATTCTCCTTAGAATTCATATTTTCAAGTTCTGGGTCTGCACAACAAATGGATGTTTTGCATTTAATTAGCATAGACGAGAGGGGCTTCCGGGAAGATGGCGGAAGAGTAGGATGCGGAGATCACCTTCCTCCCCATAGATACACAAGAAATACATCTACACGTGGAACAACTCCTACAGGACACTTACTGAACACTGGCAGAAGACCTCAGACCTCCCGAAAGGCAAGAAACTCCCCACGTACCTGGGTAGGGCAAAAGAAAAAAGAATAAACAGAGACAAAAGAATAAGGATGAGACCTGCACAAGTGGGAGGGAGCTGTGAAGGAGGAAAGGTTTCCACACACTAGGAAGCCCCTTCACGGGCAGAGACTACGGGTGGCAGAGGGGGAAAGCTTCAGAGCCATGGAGGAGAGCACAGCAACAGGGGTGCAGAGGGCAAAGCGGAGAGATTCGCGTGCAGAGGATCAGGGCCGACCAGCACTCACCAGCCCGAGAGGCTTGTCTGCTCACCCACCGGGAAGGGCGGGGCTCGGAGCTGAGGCTCGGGCTTCCGTAGGAGTGCAGGGAGAGGACTGGTGTTGGCGGCGTGAACACAGCCTGCAGGGGGTTAGTGCACCACGGCTAGCCAGGAGGGAGTCCGGGGAAAAGTCTGGAGCTGCCGAAGAGGCAAGAGACTTTTTCTTCCCTCTTTGTTTCCTGGTGCGTGAGGAGAGGGGTTTAAGAGCGCTGCTTAAAGGAGCTCCAGAGACGGGTGCGAGCCGCGGCTAAAAGCGCAGACCACAGAGACGGGCATGAGACGCTAAGGCTGCTGCTGCCACCACCAATAAACCTGTGTGCGAGCACAGGTTACTATCCACAGCTCCCTTCCGGGGGAGACTGTGCAGCCTGCCCCTGCCAGGGTCCCAGGATCCAGGGACAACTTGCCCAGGAGAACGCATGGCACGCCTCAGGCTGGTGCAACGTCACGCCGGCCTCTGCCACCACAGGCTCGCCCTGCACTCCGTGCCCCTCCCTCCCCCCAGCCTGAGTGAACCAGAGCCCCCGAATCACCTGCTCCTTTAACCCCGTCCTGTCTGAGCAAAGAACAGACGCCCTCCAGCGACCTACACGCAGAGGTGGGGCTAAATCCAAAGCTGAGCCCCTGGGAGCTGTGAGAACAAAGAAGAGAAAGGGAAATCTCTCCCAGCAGCCTCAGAAGCAGTGGATTAAAGCTCCACAATCAACTTGATGTCTGTGGAATAAATGAATAGACAATGAATCATCCCAAATTGAGAAGGTGGACTTTGAGAGCAAGATTTATGCTGTATAGCTTTGCTTCCACCATTTGTCATAGGGTTCTATCTGTCCATTTTGTTTGTTTGTTTTATTTCTTTTTCTTAATAATTATTTTTTTATTTTAATAACTTTATTATATTTTATCTTACATTATTTTATTTTACTTTATCTTCTTTCTTTCCTTTTTCCTTCCTTCCCTCCCTCCTTCCTTCCTTCCTCCGTCCGTCCCTCTCTCGCTCCTTTCTTTCTTTCTACTTCTACTAATTCTTTCTTTCTACTTTTTCTCCCTTTTATTCTGAGCTGTGTGGATGAAAGGCTCTTGGTGCTGCAGCCAGGAGTCAGTGCTGTGCCTCTGAGGTGGGAGAGCCAACTTCAGGGCACGGGTCCACAAGAGACCTCTCAGCTCCACATAATATCAAATGGCGAAAATCTCCTAGAGATCTCCATCTCAACACCAGCACCCAGCTTCATTCAACGACCAGCAAGCTATAGTGCTGGACATCCTATGCCAATCAACTAGCAAGACAGGAACACAACCCCACCCATTAGCAGAGAGGCTGCCTAAAATCATAATAAGGCCACAGACACCCCAAAACACACCACCAGACGTGGACCTACCCACCAGAAAGACAAGATCCAGGCTTATCCACCAGAACACAGGCACTAGTCCCCTCCACCAGGAAGCCTACACAACCAACTGAACAAACCTTAGCCGCTGGGGACAGACAGCAAAAACAACGGGAACTACGAACCCACAGCCTCCAAAAAGGAGACTCCAAACACAGTAAGATAAGCAAAATGAGAAGACAGAAAATCACACAGCAGATGAAGGAGCAAGATAAAAACCCACCAGACCTAACAAATGAAGAGGAAATAGGCAGTCTACCTGAAAAAGAATTCAGAGAATAATGATAGTAAAGATGATCCAAAATCTTGGAAATAGAATGGACAAAATGCAAGAAACATTTAACAAGGACCTAGAAGAACTAAAGATGAAACAAACAATGATGAACAACACAATAAATGAAATAAAAAATACTCTAGATGGGAACAATAGCAGAATAACTGAGGCAAAAGAACGGATAAGTGACCTGGAAGACAAAATAGTGGAAATAACTACTGCAGAGCAGAATAAGGAGAAAAGAATGAAAAGAACTGAGGACAGTCACAGAGCCCTATGGAACAACACCAAACACACCAACATTCGAAATTATAGGGGTTCCAGAAGAAGAAGAGTAAAAGAAAGGGACTGAGAAGGTATTTGAAGAGATTATTGTTGAAAATTTCCCTAATATGGGAAAGGAAATAGTTAATGAAGTCCAGGAAGCACAGAGAGTCCCATACAGGATAAATCCAAGAGAAAAACTCCAAGACACATATTAATCAAATTGTCAAAAATTAAATACAAAGAAAGCATATTAAAAGCAACAAGGGAAAAACAACAAATAACACACAAGGGAATCCCCATAAGGTTAACAGCTGATCATTCAGCAGAAACTTTGCAAGACAGAAGGAACTGGCAGGACATATTTAAAGGGATGAAGGAGAAAAACCTACAACCAAGATTACTCTATCCAGCAAGGATCTCATTCAGATTTGATACAGAAATTAAAACTTTTACAGACAAGCAAAAGCTAAGAGAGTTCCGCACCACCAAACTAGCTCTAGAACAACTGCTAAACTAACTTCTCTAGGTAAGAAGCACAAGAGAAGGAAAAGACCTACAATAACGAACCAAAAACAATTAAGTAAATGGGAATAGGAACATACATATCGATAATTACCTTAAATATAAATGGACTAAATGCTTCCAACAAAAGACACAGATTGGCTGAATGGATACAAAAACAAGACCCATATATTTGCTGTCTACAGGAGACCCACTTCAGACCTAGAGACACATACAGACTGAAAGTAAGGGATGGAAAAAGATATTTCATGCAGATGGAAACCAAAAGAAAGCTGGAGGAGGAATTCTCATATCAGACAAAATAGATTTTAAAATACAGACTATTAAAAGAAACAAAGAAGGACACTGCATAATGATCAAGGGATCGATCCAAGAAGAAGATATAACAATTGTAAATATTTATGCACCCAACATAGGAGGACCACAATACATAAGGCAAATACTAACAGCCATAAAAGGGGAAATCGACAGTAACACATTCATAGTAGGGGACTTTAACACCCCACTTTCACCAATGGACAGGTCATGCAAAATGAAAATAAATAAGGAAACAAAAGCTTTAAATGATACATTAAACAAGATGGACTTAATTGATATTTATAGGACATTCCATCGAAAAACAACAGAATACACATTTTTCTCAAGTTCTCATGGAACATTCTCAAAGATAGATCATATCTTGGGTCACAAGTCAAGCCTTGGTAAATTTAAGAAAATTAAAATTGTTTCAAGTATCTTCTCCAACCCCAATGCTATGAGACTAGATATCAATTACAGGAAAAGGTCTGTAAAAAATAAAAACACATGGAGGCTATACAATAAACTACTTAATAACGAAGTGATCACTGAAGAAATCAAAGAGGAAATAAAAAAAAACCTAGAAACAAATGACAATGGAGACAAGACGACCCAAAACCAATGGGATTCAGCAAAAGCAGTTCTAAGAGGGAAGTTTATAGCAATACAGTCCTACCTTAAGAAACAGGAAACATCTCGAATAAACAACCTAATATTGCACCTAAAGCAATTATAGAAAGAAGAAAAAAAAAACCCCACAAAGTTAGCAGAAGGAAAGAAATCAGATCAGAAATAAATGAAAAGAAATGAAGGAAACGACAGCAAAGATCAATAAAACTAAAAGCTGGTTCCTTGTGAAGATAAACAAAATAGATAAACCATTAGCCAGACTCATCAAAAAAAAAAAAAAAGGGAGAAGACTCAAATCAATAGAATTAGAAATGAAAAAAGAGAAAAAGTCACAGTGCAGAAATACAAACGATCATGAGAGATTACTACAAGCAACTCTATGCCAATAAAATGGACAACCTGGAAGATATGAACAAATTCTTAGAAAGGCACAACCTGCCAAGACTGAATCAGGAAGAAATAGAAAATATGAACAGACCAATCACAAGCACTGAAATTGAAACTGTGATTAAAAATCTTCCAACAAACAAAAGCCCAGGAACAGATGGCTTCACAGGTGAATTCTATCAAATATGTAGAGAAGAGCTAACACCTATCCTTCTCAAAATCTTCCAAAATATAACGGAGGGAGGAACACTCCCAAACTCATTCGACGAGGCCACTATCACCTTGATACCAAAACCAGACAAGGATGTCACAAAGAAAGAAAACTACAGGCCAATATCACTGATGAACATAGATGCAAAAATCCTCAACAAAATACTAGCAAACAGAATCCAACAGCACATTAAAAGGATCATACACTATGATCAAGTGGGGTTTATTCCAGGAAAGCAAGGATTCTTCAATATATGCAAAACAATCAATGTGATAAATCACATTAACAATCTGAAGGAGAAAAACCATATGATCATATCAATAGATGTAGAGAAAGCTTTTGACAAAATTCAACACCCATTTATGATAAAAACCCTGCAGAAAGTAGGCATAGAGGGAACTTTCCTCAACATAATAAAGGCCATATATGACAAACCCACAGCCAACATCAGCCTCAATGGTGAAAAACCAAAAGCATTTCCACTAAGATCAGGAACAAGACAAGGTTGCCCACTCTCACCACTCTTATTCAACATAGTTTTGGAAGTTTTAGCCACAGCAATCAGAGAAGAAAAGGAAATAAAAGGAATCCAAATTGGAAAAGAAGACGTAAAGCTGTCACTGTTTGCAGATGACATGATACTATACATAGAGAATCCTAAAGATGCTACCAGAAAACTTCTAGAGCTACTCAATGAATTTGGTAAAGTTGCATGATACAAAATTAATGCACAGAAATCTCTGTCATTCCTATACACTAATGATGAAAAATCTGAAAGTGAAATCAAGAAAAGACTCCCAATTACCATTGTAACAAAAAGAATAAAATATCTAGGAATAAACCTACCTAAGGAGACAAAAGACCTGTATGCAGAAAATTATAACACACTGAAGAAAGTAATTAAAGATACAAATAGATGGAGAGATATACCATGTTCTTGGATTGGAAGAATCAACATTATGAAAATGCCTCTATTACTCAAAGCAATCTACACATTCAATACAATCCCTATCAAACTACCACTGGTAATTTTCACAGAACTAGAGTAAAAAAAATCGCAATTTGTATGGAAACACAAAAGACCCCGAATAGCCAAAGCAGTCTTGAGAACGAAATATGGAGCTGGAGGAATCAGGGTCCCTGACTTCAGACTATACTACAAAGCTACATTAATCAAGGTAGTATGGTACTGGCACTAAAACAGAAAGATAGATCAGTGGAACAGGATAGAAAGCCCAGAGATAAACCCACGCACATATGGTCACCTTATCTTTGATAAAGAAGGCAGGAATGTACAGTGGAGAAAGGACAGCCTCTTCAATAGTTGGTGTTGGGAAAACTAGACAGGTACATGTAAAAGTATGAGATTAGATCACTCCCTAACACCATACACAAAAATAGTCAAAATGGATGAAAGACCTAAATGTAAGGCCAGAAACTATCAAACTCTTAGAGGAAAATATATGCAGAACACTCTATGACATAAATCATAGCAAGATCCTTTGTGACCCACCTCCTAGAGAAATGGAAATAAAAACAAAAATAAACAAAGGGGACCTAATGAAACTTCAAAGCTTTTGCACAGCAAGAAACCATAAACAAGACCAAAAGACAACCCTCAGAATGGGAGAAAATATTAGTAAATGAAGCAACTGACAAAGGATTAATTTCCAAAATTTACAAGCAGCTCATGCAGATCAATAACAACAACAAAAAAAAACAACCCAATCTAAAAATGGGCAGAAGACCTAAATAGACAGTTCTCCAAAGAAGGTATACAGACTGCCAACAAGCACATGAAAGAATGCTCAACATCATTAATCATTAGAGAAATGCAAATTAAAACTACAATGAGATGTCATCTCACACCAGTCAGAATGGCCATAATCAAAAAATCTAGAAAAAATAAATGCTGGAGAGGGTGTGGAGAAAAGGGAACACTCTTGCACTGCTGGTGGGAATGTGAACTAGTTCAGCCACTGTGGAGAACAGTATGGAGCTTCCTTAAAAATCTACAAATAGAACTACCATATGACCCAGCAATCCCACTACTGGGCATATACCCTGAGAACACCAAAATTCAAAAAGAGTCATGTACCAAAATGTTCACTGCAGCTCTATTTACAATAGCCCAGAGATGGAAACAACCTAAGTGCCCATCATCAGATGAATGGATAAAGAAGATATGGCACATATATACAATGGAATATTACTCAGCCATAAAAAGAAACGAAATTAAGCTATTTGTAATGAGGTGGATAGGCATAGAGTCTGTCATACAGAGTGAAATAAGTCAGAAAGCGAAAGACAAGTGCCATATGCTAACACATATATATGGAATTTAAGAAAAAAAATGTCATGAAGAACCTAGGGGTAAGACAGGAATAAAGACACAGACCTACTGGAGAAAAGACTTGAGGATATGGGGAGGGGGAAGGGTGAGCTGTGACAAAGCAAGGAAGAGGCATGGACATATATACACTACCAAACGTAAGGTAGATAGCTAGTGGGAAGCAGCCACATCACACAGGGATATCAGCTCGGTGCTTTGTGACTGCCTGGAGGGGTGGGATAGGGAGGTGGGAGAGAGGGAGACACAAGAGGGAAGAGATATGGGAACATATGTATATGTATAACTGATTCACTTTGTTATAAAGCAGAAACTAACACACCATTGTAAAGCAATTATACTCCAATAAAGAAAAAAAAAATAGTATAGGCCATGTAATTATTAGATGTGAATATTTTAAAAATCAAAATTTGAAAATAATTTTATATGTCTATAAAAATTTTAAACATATAAAAGTGTAAACATATAATTTTTTTTATGTCTATAAAAATATAGCCTCCTTTTATAAAAGTCACTTTTTATTCTCTGAGAGAAAAGTAGATGAAAAAAAATGACTCTCCTGTGGACACTTTCTAAATTCTCCTGTGAGACACAGAATCTAATTATTCTGCAGTTCGTCTTCTGAAAGAGGTGGTCTGTATGCCATCACCATGATACTCATGATACTGTCTGTAAACCACCAGACTGATAATATGATTTGCCTCACTAATGTTCGTCTATTTCTGTTACTTTTTGATAAACGTGAGGGTGATGGTGTGTTTCAGGTTGAATTCATTATGACAATGTCTGGTAGTAACCTGTAGAAATTTAAAACATGAGTGTGGATGAATCGTCATTTAATGAATCCATGACTTTTTAAACATCTGTTCTAACTTTTTTATTTTGTCCACACATCTAGTTTTCTTTTTTCTTTAATATTTATTTAATTAGTTGCAGCACGTGAACTCTTAGTTGCAGCATATGGGATGTAGTTCCCTGACGAGGGACTGAACCTGGGTCCCCTGCATTGGGAGCACAGAGTCTTAGCCACTTCACCACAAGGGAAGTCTTTCCCCATACATCTACACACAGAAAGTTGTCAAACTCTGACTGCTGTGGAATTAATTCTTTTATTTTTTAATTTTAATTTTCTCTTTACTGTATTTCTTTATTTATCCTACAGATTACCTAATGCTCTCTGATTTCTAAATGCTTTAACTTTACAAGAATGGAGTAAAATGTAAAGAAAAGGAAACTGGAAGAAATAAGTATTTGAATTTTCTATTTACAAGCAACACCACTTAAAAGATCTACAGAAAAAGAAGATGTAAAAATATCTGAGGGAGAAGACGTAGGTTTATTTTTTAAATAACTTACATTTTCCTTCTTTTATATCATAACCATATATATTTTAAACTGATATGTTTAAAGGGTTGAATTACACTCTTTCTGAAAGAGAAATAAATAATATTGTTTATGAACTTTAACAGAAGTGATTTTCAAAATAAAGAAGATTATTTGGTAGTATTCCGTGTACAAAATAATAAGATCTTATACTAAATAAAGCCTTCATGAAAACAGGGATGTTTCTCTGCTCTTAACACTGCTGAATCCTCCATGCTATTAGAAAAGTGTTTGGAATGTATTAGAGTAGGTAATCAAGAAGTATGTCTGTAGCAAAGGAATTGTAAAGCAGATCCATAAATTTGCTATGTAAATAGCTTGTGCTCAGATTCTGTGATGCAACATTTCCAATATACACAGGTCAGACTGTATCTTTTACACTGGTAGCATGGTGAAGGGCATTCTCAAGCTTAGGGCATCTAGCAAAAGCAGTAATGAGCAGTATTGGAACTATTCAAAAGAAGGATATATAACCTTAAGAATATTGGGAGGAGGAATCTAAGAATTTAAACTCAAAATGCAATTTTAAAAAATGTAAACTTATTCTATGAAATTATGTTGTAAGAGCTCAACAAACACATGAAAGATACAAACAGATTACATACCATGAAAGAACACTCTAGGCCCTAAGAAAGGCTAGGATGTAAGAAAACCTGAAATATTTCATCAGTTCCTCTATATTAGGACAGCAAAGTACTTTACTGTGGACCAACTTCATTATTACTGTAAATGAACCAGTTTATAGCACAGGCCCCATAGGATGTTGGGCTTTTAAATGGAACATGAGTGTGGGCTTATATTTTGCTATTCATTAAAGGTATTCATTCTTATTAGAGGAAGAATAATTTTAAAATATAGAATAATGTCCCCCTTCAATTACAAAAGTGAATATTTTAATCAATTACAGTAAATACCAAGGGGGTGATTCTTGACTACCAGAATGCCCTTCAGGCTTGCTTTGCAGGATTATGAATCATGCATCTTTAAAGGCCAACAGTGAAATAAAAATGCTATTGCTTTAAAAAAAAATGCTTCTAGGGTCTATTTAAAAGGGAATGGATTCATCCTCAAGATTTTATTTTTCTCAATAAAAAATGAAATCTCCATTGATTTTAAAAGGAGAACAATGTTCTAGAAGCAGGAGTACTAAAGTAGACTGGATAACTTGTATTTTATTCAGAGGGTTATCAACTGTTCATTATATCTTTGGGGAAGTCTTAAAAATCATATTCAATGCTCATATTTATAAATTTGAATAATGTATTTTCCAACACAATAAGAACATCTTATCAATATACAAAAAGGCTTTGCTTAATAGATTTGTAAGAATTTTAAGTTACACTTCATTTTCTTTCTTAGATTTTGCCTTTTGAATGCATCAGATGATTTTCATTTAAAGTGTTCTTGAAATATTTCATACATATTCAAATAGATATAGGTATTTTTTTTAAAGTTATATTTTATTCACTGGGGTAGCTAGACATTTCTGTGGTAGGAACAACATTTACCATTCTTCCGTCTTCATTTGCTAGTTTTATTTTTGTCTTGTTTTAATATAGCCACTGTGAGAGACAGCATAGGATAGTGGTTAAGGCTAAAACTCTGGAACCAGGCTGTTGTGTGAAGTCTCTTGACTTCACAGATGGTGAGAAATAAGACCCTGGGCAAGTTACCTACTATCTCTACCTTCTATAACTGTATCAACTCTATTCTTTGCATCTTAATTTCCTAATGATTAAAATAGGAATAATAATGGGAAAGAAAACAGTAATATCTCCCATGGTTATCCTAAGAATTAAATGCTTAAATATTTGAGAATCACTTTGTAAAGTGCCTGATACATGGAGAATGTCTGGTTAGTGGTAACTGACAAAATTAAAAGGAAAGCTCATTAGTCTACTTTTCCCCTCTTCCGCCAAAGTGTGCATCATTCTATATGTTACCACGTCAAACATATCTCTAAATTAGAGCACTGGTACAAAGTGTCCATGTCTGTACTTTTCTCTTTTTGATCTCTAGCTCAGGCTCCAAATACAGCAGTTCCAGATCATCCCTCTTACTGTCTTCACTTGAACAAAAAATATTGAAATGAAAAAAAAAAAAAATCTAACCATTCTCTAGAGTAACTAGGATTCTGAGTGTATCAGACATACAGCCCACATTCAATTCGTCTATGGATGAAATGACAAAGCGACAACAGAGACAACATGCCTCCGAGGTTTTGTCTAAAACTGCTTTAAAGGTACAATTTCATAGAAGGTGTCGTTATTCATTTTTTATCATGGAAAGCTTGAGTTGAATTTAAATTACTCAAATGCCTTTAGATAAATATCAGTATTTTCCCTATGTTTCCTAGCCTACTCTGACTCATCTATCAAAACTTTCTAGTACACGGAGGGAAAGGGATGGGCTTGACACAGACAAATATGATAATAAGTGGAGGTCTTGCAAAGACACCTGTGGCTCCATTCACAAAACAGAGATTTAAATACAATTATCCTTTTAGGTTATCATAAGAGTTTATATATTTTTAGGGCATATATACTTTACATGTAGAATATTAAAGCCTGTAGACCTATTATTGTCTAAGAGTCAAATTATTCAAACTATAAAGCTTCTAAATTTAAAATTAGCCTTTTGCCATATGGTTACTAGATATTTTGATTTGTTCTTTTCTTAAAAGGAAATAATTATTCATTTATTGGGCTGAAGTATCACTGGAGGTATACTGGCTTCTCAGGCTCTCAGGGCTCAGCTGTTTACACAGAATGATGGCAGTAACCAGCCTCCAGGAGCCCAATTCATTCTCTGTCCCCAGCTCTCTCTCTTTCTCAATCTCTCTCTCTCTCTCTCTCTCTCTCTCTCTTTATATATATATATATATATATATATATGTATGTATATATATATATATATATATATATATATATATATATATATATATATATATATCTTCTTTGCTGGCCCTCTTCTCCTTCCTCTGTTCCAATTATGTACACTTATACATATGTTGCACGCTTTGTGATTGCCCTGCAGTTCTTGAGTATTCTGTTCCTTTTTCCACTTTCTTTTCCTGTTTGCATTTTGGTTTGAGAAGTTTCTATGGATCTATATTCAAGCTCACTCATACTAAACTCAACAACTCTGTACAGTCTACTGATGAATCCATCATAGGGATTCCTCATTTCTTTTAGTGTTTTTGATTTCTAGATTTTTCTTCTAAATTCCATCTCTCTGCTTACGTTATCCATCTGTTCTTACATGTTGTCTACTTTTCCCATTATAGCCCTAAAGATATAAATCATAGTTATTTCAAATTCTCTATCTTATATTTCCAATGTCTCTGTTGTATCTGAGTCTGGTTCTACACTTGTTTTTCTTCCTCAGATTGTGCTTTTCCTTGCCTTGTAGCATGTCTTGTAATTTTTGTATTGAATGATCAGAACTGAAGTAAGAGGGCTTTTAGTGCAAGGGTTTAGGATAATATGGCTAGGGGTTGGTCTGTGCTTATTGTTTATTGTAGTTGTAGGTGAAGGGATTCAGAAAACCCCACCCCAAAATATGTCACTCTTAATCTGTTGGGGTTTTTTTTAAGCTTTTTTTGTTGTTGTTGTTTGTTTGTTTGGTTGGTTTTTTTGTGGTACACGGGCCTCTCACTGCTGTGGCCTCTCCCGTTGTGGAACACAGGCTCCGGACGCGCAGGCTCAGTGGCCATGGCTCACGGGCCCAGCTGCTCCGCGGTACGTGGGATCTTCCCGGACCGGGGCATGAACCCGCGTCCTCTGCATCGGCAGGCGGACTCTCAACCACTGCGCCACCAAGGAAGCCCTGTTAATTTGTTTTATGTTAGTTTAGCTCTTAGTCCAGACACACAATCTACAAGAGTAGAGGAAGGTTTTCCTCCTCTCCATAAGTGTTCAATTTCCTTTTATGTCCTTATTTTGCCTCCCTTCTTGAATTTGGGGTTTCTTAAGTACTCCTCCTCAGAAAGCCTGCCCCATTCAGCTGTAATCCACTCTCATTATATTGGAACCCTCTTTGTTTGGTGGTAAAGTGTGAGTGAGGAAGCATGCTCTACAATTGTATTATTAATCTTAGGTTTCAATGGGCCCCTGTTTGTGGGTCTTCAAATGTGTTTCTCTGATGGTATAGCTTTGTGCCCGTGTTAGGTGAAAACAGAAGGATAGAGGAGTCTGAAGTTGTAATAAAGGCTCTGATAAGGTCTTTTCCCCTGAAAAGTAGGCCTTTCTTTTTTTATTATTTTTATTTTTATTTTTTGTAGATCCCCGAGACATGCGAGATCTTAGTTCCCAACCAGGGATCGAACCTGTGCCTCCTGCAGTGCAAGCACAGAGTCTTAACCACTGGACCACCAGGGATGTCCCTGTACATCTTTCTTATGGAAAATGTTCCTAATGATTATTCTTTTTATCTCCCTGCGAGAGATAGGAAGTTATCTATAAAATCTTCCTCTTGAGAACCTGGTAAAGATTTTGGACATTAAACCTACAAAAGTTTTGAGTACCCCCAAGACTGTAACCCCTGCAGTTTCTCACTCTCATGTTAAGCTACTCTCGCCTTCCAGTAATTTGCCAAAATTTCCAGTTAAGTCTTCCTACCAATAGATGTATCCAACATCTTTGCTCCAAGGAAGCAGATCTCCACTCAGTTTCTGAATTCACCCATCTCTTCAAATCAGGGTGACAGTTTGCCCTGCAATTGCAATTCTCTGAAAGTTATTGATTTTATGTATGTTCAGTCTTTTTGTTTGTTTATTTTAACATCAGGACTGATGACTTCCAAGCTCTTTAAATGTCAGAGCTGAAACTGGAAGTTAATATTTTATACATTTGATAGAAACAAAAAAAATCACTATGCTCAAATCCACTCAGAACCATTTTATGAAATTAAAGATGTTAAAAAAATCCTTATTCACTAATTTAAAAGTTTTTTAGTATACAGTATGTTCAAAATGTTGTGCTACATAGTATAAAGAGTGTAAAATCTTTCTTCTGTATAATTTTATTATATATTTGGTGAAATAAATGTTATTGACAAATAACTACAATGAATAAATTTTGTTTGGTTTTATATATATATATATTTTTTTTCTCCCAGCCCCGTTAGAATTTGATAATAAATAAAATATCACAGAGTTAGTCTGAAAAGATTCCCTCCTGCAGTGGTACAATCTAACATTTACATGAAAACAAACTAATAGCACTAAAGAAATATTCATAATTATCTTAACTTATTCTACTGAAACTTGAGTAGTTTAAGTTATAATTATTCAAGCTAATTATAAAATAAATTTTAAAAAAGTAGAGTGGTCAAATACGCAGTGTAAATGTTAACTTGAATTGATTGTTTTTACGTTAATGGGAAAATAACCTGCATTCTTGAAGAGTTACTCATTCATCCATCCCCTCATACTGTATGTTTTGCAAAATGACATAAATTATATACATTGTCCTTTTTGTATGCATTTTTCAGATCCAAACTTAGTAAAATTTCACACTCAATATTTTTAAAGTTTTAATTGGTACCTTGTATCAGCCTGAATGACCTCCTACTGCTTTGTGCCCTTTACCAAATGCTTTTCATTTGAGAGGCCCAATCCTGGGCCTCTCAAATGAAAGTTCTTCCAAGATTTATAAGCTCATGACCTGCTATTGTTCTTTTCAAGCCACTGTGACCTTCTTGGCTCATCATTCATTTAATAAAATAGATTCACTTTTATGGTGGTGCTAAGTCTCTGTGTTTAGAAACCCAGTGACATTTTCTCTCATAATAACAGTTTTTTAACAAGCCTAGCCCTCTTAAAACTAAAACTGGTTAAGAGTTTTTGCATCTTTTCCTAACCATAGAAAAGTGAGCGACACCAATAACTAGTGCCGTGCCCAGCTAAAAGTTATGCCAAGTTGTACAAAAGCTCACAGTATGCTTGCCTTTAGTTTTGTGAGTTCCATTAAATCAAATGTCATTCACTGTCTGTTGAAGGGCACCCTCCATAAACATGTGCTTCTTATCCCTGGAGTGTTCACAGTGAGTCACTCAAAGACTGTTGATGCTTTCCAAGTTTGTGATGCTGAGGTGGGACAGGGTTGATTGTTCTACAGAGGTGTTTCTGAATGTGTACATTTATCTCTTTACCTTGTTCTTCCTATCTGATAACAACTTTCCTACTGCTTTTGTAATGCTTTTATCTCCCAGACCAGGATTTTTATCAGTATTATGTGACCTTTAGATAGCAAAAGTGATGGTAGTCTCCAATGTTCTTTGCATCCCTCTCAAGTTTCTCAAGAAACTTCTTCCAGTTTCCAGTTTCATAAAAAGGAAGTTTTCTTGAAAAAGTTTCTTGTCAATCATAGACCTATGGTTTTCAATGTCCTTGGCCATCTTGATTGATCTGTCTGACGGGTCTGCCCTGATAATTACACATCAAACTGGTAGCAGGCTTCCAAAATATTTCTGAATATAAAGTAATAAGGAGCTTCTCTGATGGTGCAGTAGTCGAGAGTCCGCCTGCCGATGCAGGGGACACGGGTTCGTGCCCCGGTCCGGGAAGATCCCACATGCCGCTCAGCGGCTGGGCCCGTGAGTCATGGCCGCTGAGCCTGCTCGTCCGGAGCCTGTGCTCTGCAACGGGAGAGGCCACAACAGTGAGAGGCCCGTGTACCACAAAAAAAAAAAAAAGAAAAAGAAATAAAGTAAATTTATTGCACATTTACATAATATATTAGGGTTTGTTTAATTACAGTTATTAGTAACTTTTAGTCAAATCTGAAGGGAAATGCAATGTCAAGGACATATGGCATTAAAATTGACTATTGGAACGAATTATATATTTTTTTCTTAGTAAAATTAATTTCCCTACTTTTTTTATTTTTTTTCAGATTTTCTAAATCAGACACTCATGGCAAAATGGTTATATCCAAGTCACAATTATTTCTCAGTGGTGACTAAACAGGGGTTAATACTTTGCTTTGCTTACACAACATAACAAAGAGAAAATACACATATAGGTGAAAGGCTCCAGGGAACAGGCTCAGGACAGCCTCCCCAGTCACCGAGGCCCTCTGACCTTAAAATAAGTAAACGAATAAATACACATATGGAAAAGTGGGCAGTAACCATTCATTTTCTGTCTCAAAAAATAGAATATGCTTTGACAATAACACCACCAGTAATAGTATACGTTTATTGGGACCTACAACCGAATCAGGCCGTTCCATGTAGAAACATCTCAAGATCACTCTATGAGATCATACTATCATTAGTCCCATTTTACAGATGAAGAAAATGAAGCCCAGAGTTTTCAGTAACCTTCACATAGTCTTGATGGATATGTACAGAAGAAGGTTTTTATCTCACTTATTCTCCTTTGAGAACCTGGAACTCATCCTCCTGTCTAATGACTCATGAGCGCTATTTATGTGTGAAAAATCATGCTAAGGGATTCATTTACATTACTTCACATGACTTTTTGTAATAAAGCCAATTGGGACAATACTTTCCTAGTTTTAGAGACAAAAAAACTGAAGTTCAGAAAGGTTAAATGAATTGTGCCAGGTACACCCCGCTGGTGAATGGCACATTGAAGATTTGAATCGGGTTTTATTTTATTCAATAGTCTGTGCTCTTAACCCGTTTAGTGACTGTCTTTATATAGTCATCCTCTTCTTCCCAATACAGTACTTTATCAGGGTTCTTTTAGCCTTTCAAAGAGGACAGGACTTACTTTCTGGTAGCCATGGCCCAAATTGAATCTTATTTTCACTTTGTAGCCATCTTTTGAGGCTAAGTGTGTTTTAAAAGTTATATATCTAATTCAGTATTTCTTTTTATGAGTCATTGTGTACTATTTCCATTCTCAGGAAGATAATTGATGGCTTCAGTAATACATGCATTAATAACACTGTTATTATTTGAAATGGTATTACTTGTAGTAATAGTAGTGTTACTTTAATAATTATCCAGTGATATAAAGTAGGAAAAAATCATATGAATATGTTTTAACAAGCCCAGATGTTGAAAAAGTTGTTTAAACATTAATATGCTTTTGAAAGCTAAACTATCCTTTTATCTTGTCCTCTATTACAGTTTCTGGAATAAGTGTTAGTGATTAAACCAATGATTGATTTCTTGGATTTAAGCACAAGCTAAGAATGGTCTTGTCAACTGAGAATGCAATGTTCTGGAATATTATTGATTATGGTTTCCAGAGCAATAACACTTTATACATCATTTATTATTACTTGCAACAGTTTTTATTACCTATGTGTCAAATAAATGGAAAGTTTCATCTAACTGAGAAGTTGTTGACATGAACGTACACCACAGCAGCTCTAGATTCTATCCCAATTTACAGCTGAGATAGCCTCCGGATGTGAGAATGAGGGTACGTCTTAGAGCAAAAGAATGTGCTGACAATAATACAAGATGGAATTTATATTCTATATCTACTCCATGTAGCTATTGATTATTTGAAATGTATTCTTTCTAACACAGTGCTGAATCCACTTTGCCTTCTTCCCATTGCTTTTAAACTAGCTCTATCTCAGGAGGCAAAATATCCTCTAGGAAAATCAATGAGAGCAACCTGAACACTGAAACTTTTACCTCTATACCAGATGTCCGGACACTAATATACTTCTGCAGATTACAGCGTTGAGGATACTAGCTTTACAGGCTGGAGTAGTTTCCTGAAATATCTCAACAGGGTAAAACACAGGCAGCGTTCCAAGTCAAATTGTCAAATTTGGAATGTTACAGAAATGTAGGATAGCAATGCTTTACCTCATATGCCCATTTGTTCCCCAAATATCTGTTACAAAAGTATGGTTCTCATCAGATTCCTTTTGATGTGTATATTAAAAACAAAAAATCCTAGGCCCAAACTCATATCTACGGAATCAGAAAACGGGGTTTGAGATCTTAGAATATGTATTTTATCTAGCACCTTAGATGACACATATGTTGATTTAGGATTGACAGCTAGGCCCATAATGGCTTTTGAATCAGACAAGCATGGATTAGAGTAGAGATTCTACTATGTATTTGCAAGTTAAGTGACCTCTCTAAGCCCTGCTCTCCACTATAAATTTGTGGAAATAAAGATACTTATTTCAAAGTATTATTTTAAAGGAAAAATGGGACAGGTAAGAAGCATCTATAGTCCAGTGTATAACATGTAAACAATCAATAAAAATCATATATTATTATTATCATTATTACTGTTTAGGTCTGTCAGAAAGCTGCAAGAATATTGCTTCTTGATCCACATGAGAGCCTTGGATTGTGTTTATGGAGAAGGAGACAAGAGTCTCCACCATACACATTTCTAAGTAAATAATTTTAAATGTTTTTTGATTCATTTTCCTCACCCCTTGCATTCTGCCATTTCAAACTCTAAAATAAATCTCCAGTCTCCACTTCTACCCACTGGGCTACTGCCCTAGTCCAAGTCACCTCACCTCTTACTGTGAATGAAGCAATAGCTTTCTAAAGAAAAACAGTAACAATCTTTAAAATACAAAACTGATTGAGTTAGTCTTCTACATGGGACAATTAAAAACAACAACCATACCAACGCCACCATAATTGACTTAAAATTTCACCAATGCATTTAAAAACAAAACAAAACAAAACAGAAAAACACTTCACAATCCTGGTCCTTGTCTATCCCTCCAGCTCCATCTTAGAAAACGAGCCCACTTCAGATGGGTTTCCCAGGCATGTTACTTTGATCAAATAGGCCCAATTAGCTCTTCCCTCAGGAACGTGTGCACACTGCTTCTTTTGGGTATAGGTTCATTCTCATAACTCCCTCACGTTTCCTGGCCACCTCCAAGTATATTTGTATGCCTGACTCAAATTTTACTCCCTCAAAGAAAGCTGACCTCATTACAATTCTCCTGCAGTACTGCCATTTTCCCCGCTTTGTAATCTGGATGTTACCATTGTTTCTTCCTAACCTATAACACTTTAAAATATATATTTATCTTCATATTTTTTGCCAGTTGGTTTAATGCCCATATCTCCTATAACACTCTAATCTCCATGACGATGTGTGATCTGTCTGTTTTGTTCTTCAGTCTAGTTCTCAAGGCAAGTGTAACCATGAACACGTTAGGTACCCTTTACATGGTTCTCATCTGAATAAATGATTGGACTGTTTAGATACCCTTTTAAAGAACATGTGCCCATTCTTACCTACTTGGCAATCTTTTATAAAAACTTGAGATTAAAAAATTTATTGGGAAGAAAATGTACACACCTCTATTGCTATTATTTTAATAAAAAGCAAGAAAACTCAGAGAATTTTCAGACATTCAGCTTTTATGCTCTCCTTTGGGCAACACTTTTTTAGATGTTGACAGCTTAAAATTGTTTCAGCACTTGTCTCCTTTCTGGGGATTATTTCTATGGGTAAATCAGCAAGCCTGAATAATTCTTTCCTTTAGTAAGTACTGTGGGACAAGTAACCAATTACTCCAGGGGCTCTGGTGACATTAACTGAGACAATTCAGGGAATCACTAACAATATCCACCTTCAAGATCTCAAAGTACCTTATATTTAAACTTTGAATGTTTTCTTCTTACTTTATCTTCTTTTATCTCTCTTTTTTTTTTTTTGGCTGCGTCAGGTCATTGAGGCATTTTTTGTGGTGCTCCGGCTTCTCTCTAATTGTGGTGTGCAGGTTTTCTCTCTCTAGTTGTGGTGCACAGGCTCCAGGGTTCATGGGCTCTGTAGTTTGCAGCACGCGGGCTCTCTCGTTGAGGCACATGAGCTCGGTAGTTTTGTCGCACGGTCTTAGTTGCCCTGTGGCATGTAGGATCTTAGATCCCCTGACCAGGGATCAAACTCGTGTCCCTTGCATTGGAAGGTGGATTCTTTACCACTGGACCACCAGGAAAGTCCCACATTTCTTGGTATTTAAGTATGTATAGGTATTTTCAAGATAAGGCAAATTATTTGTGCTTTTATATGATCATGTCCATGGAAGTGTAACAAAATTCAGAACCTCTCTAATTGCTACAGAGAAAAGTTGTCTTTGGACCCCTATCTTCTAGGATAGTTAAGCTGAGGATGTGACAGGTATTCTGCACCCATTACTTCTTTTAACCATAAAATATCCTCAAATATGGGATATTATTATTCACATTTTACAGATGAGAAAACTAAGATTTAAGGTTTAAAAATACTCACATATTGGGCTTCCCTGGTGACGCAGTGGTTGAGAGTCCGCCTGCCGATGCAGGGGACACGGGTTTGTGCTCCGGTCCGGGAGGATCCCACATGCCACGGAGCAGCTGGGCCCATGAGCCATGGCCGCTGGGCCTGCGCTCTGGAGCCTGTGCTCCGCAATGGGAGGGGCCACAACAGTGAGAGGTCCATGTACCACACAAAAAAAAAAAATTGCAAAAACTATACTCACATATTTAATTAATTCATTCATGTTACATTTACTAATTCATTAAAAAATGCTGAGGCCATATAAGTAAACAAACAAAAAAAAAACCCCAAGAAACAGAGGTTCCATCCCATTCTACAGGGAAAGACTGGAAGCATACACAACAAACAAAATTATATATGAAATATTAACAAGTATTAAATACTATGGAAATAAAGAAGTGTAAATAATACAGATTAATGGATGCATAAGGTGGTTAAAGAAATTAGATTTAGGAAAGTTACTGCTAAGTTTTTCTCAATAAAATAAAGTTTTCTATGAAAGAAAGAATAAACTTTGAAATTGCCCAGGGCAGCGGCCTCCCAGGAAGAGGAAGAGAAAGGTTGAAGCCACTAAGGCAAAAAGAAGTTTGGCAGTTGGAGAACAAGAGGGCTTGTGAGTGCAGTTAGTGAGACATGGAATGGTAGTAATTGGGATCAGAGAGATAGTCTTTTAAAATCTGGGTCCTCAGAGGCTATTAAAATGTCTCTTTATATTCTTCTAAGCTTGCCAAATATCACTGCCGGGTGAGTTTTGAGCCATGAACAGGCATGATCCTTTTTTTTCCCCTAATAACAGCTTTTTTTTTTTGAGATATAATTGACATAAATTTTATCCTTTTAAAGTGTACTATTCAGTTTTTTTTTCATAGAGTTGAGTAATCATCACAGCTAATTTTATAATATTCTCATTATCTCAAAAAGAAACAGTTATTCCCCACCTTCCCTCTTCCCTCAGCTCTTGGTAATCACTAATCTTTTAGTGAAATTTCTATATCTGTGTGATTGTTTAATGCCTATCTTTCCCACTAGACTGTACGAGTCATTAAAATCAAAGAAAAATGATTGACATATGAGTCGCTCAATAAATATGTGTGGTACAAGTGAATGGATTATGCAAAGAAAATACTTTTTAAAGTGTTTCAGTTAAATTTTACTTGAAATGACACCACATTAGTCACAGTTAACTTCAGTAATTTATGGAGTATTTGTGTAGTCCTTTGGAGTTTTCTAAAACCTAACTGCTAGAGAGAGTTATACATTCCCTGTGCATTATACTCACCAGCCAAAGTAAAATACAATTTCAATTTCTAATTAAGGTTTCTTTCTCACTTGATGGACCGTTTTGCATTAGCTATAACATTCATGGGAAGTAGATGGTGGTTTCATCATTTTTAGGTATAGGTTTCCCCAATATTTGAAAGTAGAGCGTTCTTATGAAACATTTACTAAACTGAAAAGGCATAAAGGGAAGAAGCAATTACTTTAGGACACATATCGCTAATGGATGCACAAAATAAATTAGATAAATCACAGATGCCCACAGACACAGGTCAAAGCCTGATGTTGAGATGCTCAGTGTGGTCCCTGTGGAAGGAGCTTGACTGTGTCACTGTCAATGCTTGGAGTACACACTGCCTCTATAACAGCTTGCTGCAAAACAAACACTGAACACCGTTTTTGATTTTTTCCTTTTTTGGTAAAAGCAAAAATCCTCTTTGGATTTCTTTCTGTTAACGAAAACAAGTACTAATGTAAGTCTCTTTTAAAAGTGAAGTGGTGTAAAAGGAAGTTTCAAAATGTGGGGAGCACCTGTACTTTTGCCATAAGCATCATTACAGTAGACATCTTTACAGCAGGCATTTTTGCCACATAACTAATTGGCCATAAGGTAATTTTTCAGTAAAAGATAACAAAAAATAAAGGAGGGATATTAAAAAGAACATAATGAAATGTGAAAAAAGAATAACAAGATAAAATAATTTGAATACATTTAAAAGTGTGTAGAGTCATGCAGTGCTGCACAAGTAACTGATTCTATTTTGTGGGTTGTACCTAAGAACTGTCCTTAAAGTCTTTCATTCATAAGATTATACATTTTTTTTTTTTTGCTTATTGATTTGTTTCCTCCTTAGGCATCACATATTTTCTTTCTCACAAAACTTTCATCCTTCATTAAAGAGACATCAGTTTCCAAATACTAAGATGCTCATTTGTAACTGAACTTTGTATTGCATTGTGAAAGCCTTCTACAGTATCATTTGTTCTTGACATATGGTCACGTGTCCTTTGATAGATGTTTCTAAGTTCTATGGGAAATGTAGGTTCAACCCTGTACTTTTGAGACCCTCAGCCTCTTTCTCCTCCAAGGTAGGGAGTTTCAAAATAAATAACCAACTCTTGGGGCAAATCATTGTCATCTGTCAGCTCAATAAAGCCATCAATAACATCACTCAATGGAAGAAATGCTAACACATTTCAACCAGTTGAAACCAAACTATGAAACCAAATTGTCAACCAGTTATTTTAGCTGTTATAGCACAATTGCCTCATGGCCAATTAGTTCTGTGGTAAAAACGTTTACGGCAAATTGGGCTTCCCTGGTGGTGCAGTGGTTGAGAGTCTGCCTGCCAATGCAGGGGACACGGGTTTGTGCCCCGTTTAGGGAAGTTCCCACGTGCCGCAGAGCGGCTGGGCCCATGAGCCATGGCCACTGAGCCTGTGCATCTGGAGCCTGTGCTCTGCAACGGGAGAGACCACAAAAGTGAGAGGCCCACATACCACAAAACAAACAAACAAACAAACAAAAGAAAAAAGAAAAATCGTTTATGGCATAGATGTTTCCATCAAAAATACTGGACATGGGCTCCATCACAGCATGGATCAAGCCTACAGATGAACATGCCATCACACTATTAAACACATCATTCTAGACGTATTACTATCTCTTGTTTTCTATGATGAGAATTGAAATCGAATGTCTCCTAGGGAGTCATTTTCAAAGTAAAAAAAATATTGTTTTAATATTTGTTTATTTGTTTTTGTTTTTTTTAAGTTATTGAACATGTAATGAGGAGTTGAGAAAGACAAAATTGAGATGAGATGAAGAGAATGGAATTGGAGACATCAAGTTAACTCAGTCCTGCAGTAAAGTGACACATTAGTTAATATCCTGGACCTTGAGTTTTACTTGCAAATAGTAAAAACCATGAATATTGCATGCACAAATGCTAGAGTTTACTGCAGATATAGGAAGTTCAGAAGTCTATAAAACCACTGGAAGATGTTTCAATTAACATGAAGGATTGGGATACATGTTGAACTAGAGACACTACAGACCACCCAGATGCAGGAGTTATTGATTCTACACAGAAATACAGACTGAATATTATCAGATCTTCTGAGATTTTCGGGAAAAACTGGAAATTCAAATTACTTAAATGTGATACCTTCCACCTTAAATATTAACAATTAATTTAAAAATACCAACATCATATTTCCTAACACTCCATGATACAGACAGCATAGTTCCTGGCCAATTTTGTACCATGGGTGAAGTCTGGTCTACTGTATTGTTTTATGGAAAATTTTTTCTTTCAATATTAATTTTTACTTTTTATTCAGTGGTATGGCAAATGAATCACAGTGGATGAGAATGGAAATGGTTGTCTAAGGTAAAATAGTGCCTCTTTGGGAGAAGGCTCAGAGAACTTTGGATAAAAAGCAAGGGGATAATTAAAAGAGAAAGCACTTTATATCGCATATATAATTCCTCCTCATATAATAGAGACAATTCTATCTTTATCTACAGCTTTGCTTCCTAAAGCCCCAAGGAAGACATCTCTGAGCTCATGTGGTTATTGAACCTTATCACTGGCATGCAAAAGCATTAGCCTTTGGCAAAAAGGGAGAAGTGAGAATTAAATCTTCAAAATAGCTTCAATTATAGCAGTAGGATTAGGATGTAGTATTTCTCTGTGAGTTCTCACATGGATTTAAGACCTATCGTTTTTTTCCATAAAGTTTTAAAGTGCATCTCTCTTTCCTGAAGAGAAGAGCATTATCCTTAATTAAAACTCCTGAGAGAGCTTTAAAGGTCTGTAGTTCAGACTGCAATGTTTGAGTCTTTTCACTTAAGAATTTAAGCTCATTCTACCAAGTTTCTGATTTTGTTTCAAGATTGGTGGTTTGAGGGGCATAGGAATCAATTAGTTTCAAGTGGATAGCTTTTAATATGGTTTATAATAATACCTCCTTAACCAGCTACATGGAGGTTACTGTTACGCCAGTAACAACAGCAAGACAGATTCACTGAAAATTTATGGAACTATTTTTTAAAATACGTAATCATTAAATAAACACTTCATAAAATTACATTACTTTGTCTCTAGGTAATGAGTATCTTGAAAGTTACCCAAATAAGAATAATAATGTTTAATAGATGGAAAAAAATAATTTTGTTAAGAAAGCAAAAACAAGTAGCCTACACAGTCAGTGGGCATACAGAATTCAGGAGACTTGGGGTCTAGTTCTGCATCATTCATTGACCTTGAAAAAGTCACTTAGTATCTCCCCAAGTTCAGAGTTCTCATTTATTAAAAAAAGTAAGTTTGAATTTGACCTCTCCAAAGTCCTCTTTAGTCCTATTTATTCGTGGGTCCCACTTTCTGCAGTAAAATTCTGTAATTGTGAAAGGCTTGGTCAAAAGGATGAGAGATGTGAATACAAATCTCTGACCCACCCATTGCTGTAACTGTGACCTTTATTATCTCTTGGATCCAGAACTCATTTTCCTACCTGTCAAATTTAGATTTAGAGAATTTCCTATCTCAGATACTATTAGGAGGATTAAATTTTAAAAAGGAGGTAAAGAGGGGGACTTTCAAGATGGTGGAGGAGTAAGATGGAGATCACCTTCCTCCCCACAAATACATCAGAAATACATCTACACATGGAATAACTCCTAGAGAACACCTACTGAACGCTGGCAGAAGAGCTCAGACCTCCCAAAAGGCAAGAAAGTCCCCACGTACCTGGGTAGGGCAAAAGCAAAAAGAATAAACAGAGACAAAAGAATAGGGATGGGACCAGCACCAGTGGGAGGGAGACATGAAGGAGGAAAGGTTTCCACACACTAGGAGCCCTTTCGCCGGCGGAGACTGCGGGTGGTGGAGGGGGGAGTTTCGGAGCCGCAGAGGAGAGCACAGCAACAGGCGTGCGGAGGGCAAAGCGGAGAGATTCCCACACAGAGGATCGGTGCCGATTGAACTCACCAGCCTGTGAGGCTTCTCTGCTCACCCGCTGGGGTGGGCGGGGCTGGGACCTGAGGCTCGGTCTTCGGTTGGAGTGCAGGGAGAGGAGTGGGGTTGGCAGCGTGAACACAGCCTGAAGAGGTTAGTGCACCACGGCTAGCCGAGAGGGAGTCCGGGGAAAAGTCTGGACCTGCTGAAGAGGCAAGAGACTATTGTTTCAGTGTGTGTGAGTAGAGGGGATTCCTTCCCTCAAGAGACCATTGTTTCAGTGTGTGTGAGGAGAGGGAATTCCTTCCCTCAAGAGACCATTTTTTCAGTGTGTGTGAGGAGAGGGGATTTCTTCCCTATCTGCCCACAGAAGGCAGAGCTCCACCTAAAGGAGCTCCAGAGACAGGCGTGAGCTGTGACTATCAGCTCGGACACTAGAGATGGGCATAAAATGCTAACGTTGCTGCTGCAGACACCAAGAATCCTGTGTGCAAGCACAGGTCATTATCCATACCTTGCTCCCCACCCACGATCCTGTGCAGCCCTCCACAGCAAGGATCCTGTGATCCAGGGACCACTTCCCCAGGAGAACACATGGTGCACCTCAGGCTGTTGCAATGTCACACCAGCCTCTGCTGCCACAGACTTAACCTGCATTCCAATTATAAATACCGTACCTCTACCTCCCCCTGGCATGAGGGAGCAAGAGCCCCCTAATCAGCTGCTACTTTAACCCCCTCCTGTTTGGTGTCTGTGCTGATAGCCATGGCATGTGCCTGTCTCTGAAGCTGGTTTAGGTGGTGCTCTGAATTTCCTCTCCTTGTTCCACCCAAAACAATGGGGAAGAACAGATGCCCTCAGGTTACCTACAAGCAGAGGTGGTGCCAAATTCAAAGCTGAAGCCCTGGAGCTGTGTGAACAAAGAAGAGAAAGGGAAATCTCTCCCAGCAGCCTCAGGAACATTCTCAAGGATAGACCGTATCTTGGGTCATAAACAAAACCTTGGTAAATTTAAGAAAATTGAAACCATATCAAATATCTTTTCTGACCACAATGCTGTGAGACTAGATATCAACTACAGGAAAAAAAAAAAAAAACTATAAGAACTACAAACACAAGAAGGCTAAACAATACACTACTAAATAACCAAGAGATAACTGAAGAAATAAAAAAATACCTAGAAAAAAATGACAATGAAAACACGATGACCCAAAACCTATGAGATACAGCAAAAGCAGTTCTAAGAGGGAAGTTTATAGCAGTACAATCCTACCTCAAGAAACAAGAAATATCTCAAATAAACAACCTAACCTTACACCTAAAGCAATCAGAGAAAGAAGAACAAAAGACCCCCAAAGTTAGCAGAAGGAAAGAAATCATAAAGATCAGATCAGAAATAAATGAAAAAGAAATGAAGGAAACAATAGCAAAGATCAATAAAAGTAAAAGCTGGTTCTTTTAGAAAATAAACAAAATTGATAAACCACTAGCCAGACTCCTCAAGAAAAAAAAGGAGAAGACTCAAATGAATAGAATTAGAAATGAGAAAGAAGTAACAACTGTCAGTGCAGAAATCATGACAGATTACTACAAGAAACTATATGCCAATAAAATGGACAAGCTGGAAGAAATGAACAAATTCTTAGAAAAGCACAACCTTCCAAGACTGAACCAGGAGGAAATAGAAAATGTAAACAGACCAATCACAAACACTGAAATTAAAACTGTGATTAAAAATCTTCCAACAAACAAAAGCCCAAGCCCAGATGGCTTCACAGGCAAATTCTATCAAACATTTAGAGCAGAGCTAACACCTATCCTTCTCAAACTCTTCCAAAATATAGCAGAGGGAGGAACACTCCCAAACTCATTCTATGAGGCCACCATCACCCGGATACCAAAACCAGACAAGATGTAACAAAAAAAGAAAACTGCTGACCAATATCACTGATGAACATAGATGCAAAAATCCTCAACAAAAGGGCTTCCCTGGTGGCGCAGTGGTTGAGAGTCCACCTGCTGATGCAGGGGATGCAGATTCGTGCCCCAGTCTGGGAGTATCCCACGTGCTGCGGAGTGTCTTGGCCCATGGGCCATGGCTGCTGGGCCTGCATGTCTGGAGCATGTGCCCCAAAACGGGAGAGGACACAACAGTGAGAAAAAGAAAAAAAATCCTCAACAAAATACTAGCAAGCAGAATCCAACAGCACATTAAAAGAATCACACACCATTATCAAGTGGGGTTTATCCCAGGAATGCAAGGATTCTTCAATATATACAAATCAATCAATGTGATAAAACATATTAACAAATTGAAGGAGAAAAAACATATGATCATCTCAATAGATGCAGAAAATTCTTTTGACAAAATTCAACACCCATTTATGATAAATGCTTTTCAGAAAGCAGGCATAGAGGGAAACTACCTCAACATAATAAAGGTCATATATGACAAACCTCCAGCAAGCATCATGCTAAATGGTGAAAAACTGAAAATAAGTTCCTCTAAGTTCAGGAACAAGGCAAGGTTGCCCACTCTCACCATTATTATTCAACGTAGTTTGTAGAAGTTTTAACCACAACAATCAGAGAAGAAAAATAAATAAAGGAATCCAAATTGGAAAAGAAGAAGTAAAACTGTCACTGTTTGTGAATGACATGGTACTATACATAGAAAGTCCTAAGGATGCTACCAGAAAACTACTAAAACTAATCAATGAATTTGGTAAAGTAGCAGGATACAAAATTAATGCATAGAAATCTCTTGTGTTCTTATACACTAATGATGAAAAATTAGAAAGAGAAATTAAGGAAACACTCCCATTTACCATTGCCACAAAAATAAAATACTTAGGAGTAAACTTACCTAAGGAGACAAAAGACCAGTATGCAGAAAAGTATGACTCTGATGAAAGAAATTAAAGATAATACAAACAGACGGAGAGATATACCATGCTCTTGGATTGGAAGAATCAACATTGTGAAAATGACTATACTATCCAAAGCAATCTACAGATTTAATGTAATCCCTATCAAACTACCAATGGCATTTTTCACAGAACTAGAACAAAAAATTTCACAATTTGTCTGGAAACACAAAAGAACCCGAGTAGCAAATGCAATCTTGAGAAAGAAAAACAGAGTGAGAGGAATCAGTCTCCCTGTCTTCAGACTATACTACCAAGCTACAGTAATCAAGAGAATACTGGCACAAAAATAAAAATATAGAGCAATGGAAATGGATAAAAAGCCCAGAGATAAACCCACTCACTTATTGTCACCTTATCTTTGATAAAGGAGGCAAGAATATGCAATGGAGAAAAGACAGCCTCTTCAGTAAATGGTGCTGGGAAAACGTGGCAGTTACATGTAAAATAATGAAACTAGAACACTCCCTAACACCGTATATAAAAATAAGCTCAAGGTGGATTAAAGACTTAAACATAAGGCCAGACACTATAAAACTCTTAGAGGAAAATAAGCAGAACACTCTATGACATAAATCACAGCAAGATCCTTTTTGACCCACCTGCTAGAGAAATGGAACTAAAAACAAAAATAAACAAATGGGACCTAATGAAACGTAAAAACTTTTGCACAGCAAAGGAAACCACAAACAAGATGAAAATGCAACCCTCAGAATGGGAGAAAATATTTGCAAGTGAAGCAACTGACAAAGGATTGATCTCCAAAATATACAAGCAGCTCATTCAGCTCAATATCAAAATAACAAACAACTCTACCCAAAAATGGGCAGAAGACCTAAATAAACATTTCTCCAAAGAAGATATAAAGATTGCCAACAAACACATGAAAGGATGCTCAGCATCACTAATCATTAGAGAGATGCAAATGAAAGCTACAAAGAGGTATCACCTCACACAGGGCAGAATGGCCATATGGCCATCATCAAAAAATCTACAAACAATAAATGCTGGAGAGGGTGTGGAGAAAAGGGAACCCTCTTGCACTGTTGGCAGGAATGCAAATTGATACAGCAACTATGGAGAATAGCATGGTGGTTTCTTAAAAAACTGAAAGTAGAATTACCATATGACACAGCAATCCCACTACTGGGCATACACCCTAAGAAAACCATAATTCAAAAAGTGTCATGTACAACAATGTTCATTGCAGCACTATTTACAATAGCCAGGACATGGAAGCAACCTAAGTGTCCATTGACTGATGAATGGATAAAGAAGATGTGGTACATATATACAATGGAATATTACTCAGTCATAAAAAGAAACGAAATTGAGTTATTTGTAGTGAGGTGGATGGACCTAGAGTCTGTCATACAGAGTGAAGTCAGAAAGAGAAAAACAAATACCATACGCTAACATATATATATGGAATCTAAAAAAAAAAAAAAATGGTTCTGACGAACTTATGGGCAGGACAGGTATAAAGGTGCAGATGTAGAGAATGGACTTGAGGACACGGAGAGGGGGAAGGGTGACCTGGGAGGAAGTGAGAGAGGGGCATGGACATATATACACTACCAAATGTAAAATGAATAGCTAGTGAGAATCAGCTGCATAGCACAGGGAGATCAGCTTGGTGCTTTGTGACCACCTAGAGGGGTAGGATAGGGAGGGTAGGAGGGAGACTCAAGAGGGAGGGGATATGGGGATATATGTATACATATAACTGATTCACTTTATTATACAGCAGAAACTAACACAACATCGTAAAGCAATTATACTCCATAACGATGTTAAGAAAAATAAATAAATAAATAAAAAGTCTTCACAATTTTAAAAGTAAAATAAATTTTTAAAAAATTAAAAAAATAAATAAAATATTTGAAAACTTGAAAAAGAAAAATGAGGTAGAGAATATGGACCAAGCTTGATGCATCATGTATGTTAAAAAGAAAAAAAATTATAAATGAAACTCTCCTGGAGCCAGATCCCCTGAGGTTCCTTGCAGTTAGAATGTCAAAATAGAAAGTGAAATTGAAGGTCAAAATGTAAATGTAGCATAATTGGAGTTTATTTATTGTTTTTTTTTTTTTTTTAAGATATTGAAAGTAGCCAGTTCATTGGGTATTTGTGTGTGAGTGTGTGTTTGTGTTTTTGTGTGTGTTAGTTCTCAGTGTTACCCACCAGGCTTGCAAGTTGGAGCAAGAAGTCAGCAGTACCTTAGTGGTCCTGACACCTGATGATGAGTCTCTGTACTCTCCTTAACTAGAGTAAAACCATTCGAGAAGAGTCACTATGCTATATAGCTTTAAATAAAGGAACAGTCAGTGTAGGGCTTCTTAAACTCTCATACACCTTGCTTAGGTATGTCTCTACCACTCAGTATCTTTTATCATCTGCACAGTATGTACTTACCACAGCTCAAGGTCCTTTTCTTTTATACATGGTGTAATATTCTCTGTGTTTTTGTTCTATTGATTCCAAGTCCAGTCCAAGAACCATGCCCACAGATGGGCATGATTCACCAGGTTATTTATCAGGCCCTGATTGATAGGAAAGTGCTAGAGCCTTGAACAATCCCTGTCACTGATCTTCTCTCCTTCCTTGACTTGCCTCCAATATCTTTCAAAACCAGGTGTCTTTAAGGACAGATCAAAGAAAATTAAAAAAAAAAATCAGTGAGTAATTCCATCAGGCCACTTTTTCCCACTTCTCAATTTAATTTCTCATTAATTTACAGGAAAGAGTGGAGGTTGGTGATTTCTTCATTCTAAGAAAGCCCTCTTGTATTTGGAGGAGGAAAGCTGATGGAGGACCATGTTTCTGTTTGATGAAATGAGGGACAATGAAGCTGTATACCAGATGCAGAGGTCAAAAACATGTCTTTGGACAACTTGAGCTTTATTCAGTGGGCCTTTTAATTTTTTTTTTCTGTCTTGTTCTTTATGCATTTTTTACCCTTTCTTCATTCTCTGTTATCTTTCTTTTAGTAATGGTTTAAATATCTCTCCTTTTCTCCTCTAGTCCCATATTTTCTTTGTGGCCACATACGTTTTAGCCAAAGTTTAAATATTATAAATATTATAAAAGTAACCTAACATTAGTTGTCTAAATTAAATTGAACAGGAAACAAGCAGATGCTATTTAAGAAAGGTTTCAGGGAAGTGTCAGTTAAAATTATTAAATAAATTTTCTGTCTTCAATAACTTTGAACATGCAATTTTATATTAAAGTTTCATTAATTTTAACTCTATGGTTAGACTAAATGTGCTATTATTGATTTTACTCAGAAAGTTGACACAAAATAGTAGTGTTTTGCTCTTACTAAAGCATAGTTCCTCTTTAGTCTTTTTTTCTTTTATTCTGGCTTCTCCCTACTTCATACTTGACTTATTTGCCCACACAGTAGACTAAGCATTTTATAAGAAATAAAGTATTTTCTCAAGGATAGTTTACCTAACATGCCACTTCCTATACAGCAGCACTGGGGCAAAATACAACTGTGGCCTCTGAAGAAGTAGAGGAAGTTAAATGTTTAGCTAAAACAATCACGAGAGATGAATAGTTAAAAATAATACAACCATTTACATCACAAGTTAGAAATCAATAGATTCCTTTTGAAATAACATTTTGAAAGATAAAGTTTGGGGTTTCATTAATGTAATCTTTAGAGTACTTAAAATCAATAGCATTTCTCTTTTGCAATACTATGTATCAGAGAAGAACGGATGCTACCAAAAAAAAAAAATCTTTCCTGACATTTCGTCTATTTCTGGGAAGAAAATATTAATGTGCCTAGATTTATGAATATAAAGATTCAATCTTTCTGAAATTCAGAGTAGGATAAATAATAGCCTACTATTAAGAAAATCTTATGAAATAAATAAAATAAATTTGTCAAAAAATATCAATACAGTGACTTTCACAAAACAGAGATGATATCAACCTAGTCAATTATGAACATGTTTTGTTTATTAAACAGAAGGGCACTCTTATGTAGAGGAATATTTTTCTCTATACATTTATGAGTTTATGAATAGGTATGTGTTAAGCAGAAAAACATGTATAAGATAATATTTTACTTTTCAGTTATCTTAATTTTGAATCATACATTTGTATTACATAAAAGGAATTTTTATTTGTAAGAAAATTAAACTTAGAATTTTTAAAATAGACTTTATTTTTGGAGTAGTTTTGGGTTCGCAGCAATATCTAATAGGAGGTACAGAGATTTCCCATAAGACCCTGCTCCCATGCATGTAAAACTTCCTACATTATTAGCATCCGTCATCAGAGTAGTACGTTTGTTTCTATTGATGTACCTACATTGAAACATCATTATCACCAAAACGTCATCATTCATAGTTTACAGGAGGGTTCACACTTGTAAATTCTATGGATTTGGACAAATTTATAATTTGGCATGTATCCACCATTATAGTATATTTCAGGGTAGTTGTGCTGCCTTAGAAATTCTCTGATTCAACTTTTCATCTCCTCCTCCCCACTAACATTTTGGCAGTCACTGGTCTATTTACTGTCTTCATTGTTTTGCTTTTTCCAGAATGTCATATAGTTGGAATTATAGTGTTTATCCTGTCTTTGAGTTTCACAGCTTCAAAATCCAATCCACAGAGCTCTAAGCATCTCATAAACATTTTTCTCCCTTTGAAGTGTAATCTTCAAACTTTCTGATTCAAAATCACCTAGGACTCTTGTGAAAGTGTGTACTATATCAAATACACAAAGTTGATGGCTTAAAAAATCAGACCTAAAAATTCAACATTCAGTGGGGAGATGGTAGTGGGATGAACTGGGAGATTGGGATCGACATATATACAGTAATATGTATAAAATAGATAACTAATAAGAATCTGCTGTATAAAAATAAATAAATAAATACAATTAAATTAAAAAACAATTCTACATTCTAGACAATTATCCCAGGTGATTCCGGTGCATATCAGATTTTGAGAACTGTGGCTCTACAGCTCCTTGCCTAGTGCCTTGCTTTTGCATTAGTTATAGTTAGTTATAGTTGCCTCTCAATTCTATCAGAAAAGGATAACTTATAATTAACTTACAGTTTCACTGATCTTTCTCTTATGACCATAAGGTTTTAAGGTTTTGCCTAAAATTGTATGAATATATGGAGTTTTGGAAAAACACTGTACTTGAGCAAGGACTCAAATCAGAATCAGAATCTCTGTCTTGTATGCCCTAGACATCTATATATTTTAAAGTCTCCAGAATATTGCAATTTTCAGTCAATGTTAAGAACTCTAGTGTTAAGCCATTTTCCAAATTTCAAGTAATGTTATCTTTCCAAACCATAAATCTTTTAAAGCATAGTCATCTGATTAATATCAACTTAATTATAAAATATAAATTCTGTAATAAAATGACAATCTGCTCCAGCTCCTGCTTTACTTTCTGGGATGACCTACACATCCAACACCTTCAAGTTATTATGGCTCCTTGTGATTTCTAGAGCAAACCAGGTTGTTTCAAGCTACTGCCCTTTGCCCACTTGTTCCTCTCTGCCTTGGTTGCCTAACCCTATATTACATAGCTGGCATGTTCCCACTGTTTATTCATAACTGCATAAATGTTGTATGCTCAGTGAAATCTCAAAGTTTTCCATGTAGATCTTTGCATTACACAGCTCTACTAGCATTTATTTGTAATTATTGCTTTGTAAATATTTTCATACATATGTCTCTACATTATTAGACTGAGAGCATTCTAAGGCACATTATTGTAGTCTGCAATACCTAAAGCATAGTGTATACTCAATAAACACATATTGAATTAATGAGAATGTATTTTAAATACTCATTTGTTACTAAGTTGATATGGCATTTCTAGATGAGCTATTTTCAAACCATGACCCACCTCCCTGAAATTTCTTGGGTCCAGTACTTTACAGTGGAGATATTGTGGGGCAGAGAAGAAGTTTAGTTGGCAGCATATAAGCTTTTCACTCTCATTTCAAGCAGAGTAGATGAATGTTCATCTGTTTTATTAATAGGGGTTCCAGACTTCTGCTTTTAAGACTATGGAGTAATCTTCATTACCTTCTTATCTTAAATAGTTAGAAAACTGGACAGAACATACAAAACAATAGCATTTAAACATTAGACAACAGAAGGTACAGGACTAAGAGAGAAGAGGAAAAAGAAGTCCTATCCCCAACCTACTTCTTGAATGCAGTCTTTAGAACAGTGCTAGAAGGTGGAATCCCAACAGAATCTGGCAATCTAACTTTAGGAGGCAGAGATGGGAAACTAGAAAGGATAAGTCAGGTGCAATTTTCAGGGAAGAGTTAATGAAAGAATGAGGAAAAGTAAGAGATAGCTTCAGATATCTGCAGATGGAACCCCTTATATCTGTGCGTGCACAAGAAGAAAATCCCTTAGCCTGAGGAATGAACTGTTGAAAACCAGTAGGATAAATAATTCCAAGATCCTACACGTGGTTTAAAAGAATTCATGCTCACAAAAGCAAGGGTGTTAAGACATCAGAGCCTACGAGACATTGGGTAGAGTCCTAAGAAGAGTATCACCTTAATAGTGCTAAATTGGCCTTTGACTAAAGCTGCTCTGGACTATCAAAAAGCAAAAAAAACATGAAACTACAAGAAGGTAAACTTATCCCAAGTAACTACTTGAGTTCCAGGACAAATCCAACACTATTTAAAGTACCACACGCAAATCAGCATACAACAACAAAAAGTTAAAATGTCTAACATCCAATCCAAAATAATCAGACATACAAAGAGGCTGGAAAATTTAATCCCTAATTAGGAAATATATTGCTCAATTAAAACAGATCCAAATATTACTCAGAGTATTAAATTTGCTGACAAGTATGATAAAACAGCTATTATAAATGGGTTTCACATGCTCATGTAGGTAAAGGAAAACATGAACATAATGCAGAGAGGAGTGAAAGCTATGAACTATTCCCAGGTGAAATTTCTAAAAATAAAAAAATATATATGTAATAAAAAATACTCTGGATGGGATTCACTGATGATTAGTCAGCAAAGAAAAAATATCAATGTACTTGAAAAATAACAAGAGAAACTATCCAAAATGAAACAGACCAAAAGAAAGAAAGAAAAAAAAAATCTTTGTAGAAAGATGAACAAACCAAAATGCTTAAAAATGCCTATCTAGAATTTTATAGCCAGTGAAAATATATTTTAAAAATTAAGATGAAATAAAGCTTTACAGCACTAAGGGAAGCTTAGAAAACTAATCACTAACAAATCCACAGTATAAGAAATTCTAAAAGATGCTCTTCAGATAAGAGAAAAACAATACTCAAAATAATGAAGATGTGGATATATTGAAGGAATTAATAATCATAGAAATGTGTGTAAATATAAAATATATGTGCATATTTATTTTTAATTACAGTTTCCTTTAAAGATTGTTTTGGCAAAAGTATTCATAGGATATCATTTTAAAACTGCCTTAGGAGATCTTGAAAATTATAAATCATTCTTATAGAGTTTTGCAAACCATACAGTATCTAAATTATTTCCTAGCATAGTAGGTGCTTTATTGAGGTTAGTTCTAATTTACTTACCGCTATTTTTAATAATGGCAAAAATAGAACAGAATAACCATTTAGGTAGATATAAAATAATATAAATCACAAACATCAGAGAAAAATACAAATAAATCCTTAAGAGGATTTTTAAAAATTTGTCAAGAAGCCAATAGATTAGAAAGCACTATTGGTACAATGCCATATTAAGATAGTATTTCAAATATAGAACAGTCTAGTCTAGTGTTGAAACAGAAATAATTAATTAGTGGATATGAGATAATGCACAGACTCTCCAAGGATGCTAGAAAGCCAGATTTAAAAATTATATCCTCATTGTTCACAGATTCCATATTTGCAAATTCACCCACTCACAAACATTTATTTGTAACCTCAAAATCAATACTTATGGTACTTTAGTGATCATTTTTGGACATTTATAGAACAAAAATTTTGAATCACCTAAGTACAAGTAACCAGCTGAGGTCCAACAAGGCAACTATAAACAAGTGTCCTTTTGGCAATATAACTAGCCTATGCTTTTGCAAGGTTTTGTTGTTGTATATTTGTGGGTGTGCATTTTCTTTTTTGGAAATTTTGCTGTATAAAATGCCCCAAGCACAGTGCTGCAGTGCTGTCCAGTGTTCCTACACATAAGAGAGCTGTGATGTGTCTCATGGAGAACTGTGTGCTAAATCAGCTTTGTTCCAACATTAGTTACTGTGCTATTGGCTATGGATTAAAATATATATTAAATAAGGTGTCTCTAAACAGAAACACATAAAGAAGGTAATGTATTGATTTGTTGATGAAATGTTGTGACCACAGGCTTGCAGGAAACAAGCACTGTATTTCCCTAGGAGCAATGTTCAATATCCTCCAGTTTAGTTTTGGCAATGAATGTAAATCGTAACAACTGCAAATAATGATAATCATATTACATATGCATGTATACACAGAAACAAACCCACAGCCATCCTGCAGATTGCTCCAAGGAAGCACCAACCATCACCACTGGTGGGTATGAATAGAGCAGCTGACACCACTGATACTGTGCCTTGGACACCGAACTTCTGTGAATACTGCTCTCAAAGACACCACCCTGGCCAGAATGCAGACTCTGCAGGACCGTTGCTTCTTCCTGGAAGCCTCCTCTAGACGTATGCTTTGAATGGTGCCTAGATCACGTGATGAAGCTCTGTCCAAGGGGAGCTGAGAAAGTGAGTTTCTGGTTTCTACCTTCTTTTTTTTTTGTTTTGTTTTCACTATTTTAATTTACTTTTTCTTCTAAACAGATTCTCGTACACACTTCATAATTTATTATTCTCTATGTTCTAAAATTCTTCAATTGACAGAAAGTTTTTCAGACTATACATCTGTATCAAATAATCTTGATTATTTCAACGTGATTGTGTGTTTGTTTTTTTTTAACAACTTTATTGGGGTAAAATTGCTTTACAATGGTGTGTTAGTTTCTGCTTTATAATAAAGTGAATCAGTTATACATATACATATGTTCCCATATCTCTTCCCTCTTGCGTCTCCCTCCCTCCCACCCTCCCTATCCCACCCCTCCAGGCGGTCACAAAGCACCGAGCTGATCTCCCTGTGCTATGCGACTGCTTCCCACTAGTTATCTACCTTACGTTTGGTAGTGTATATATGTCCATGCCTCTCTCTCGCTTTGTCACAGCTCACCCTTCCCCCTCCCCATATCCTCAAGTCCCTTCTCTAGTAGGTCTGTGTCTTTATTCCTGTCTTACCCCTAGGTTCTTCATGACATTATTTTTTTCTTAAATTCCATATATATGTGTTAGCATACGGTATTTGTCTTTCTCTTTCTGACTTACTTCACTCTGTATGACAGTCTCTAGGTGTATTCACCTCATTACAAATAGCTCAATTTTGTTTCTTTTTATGGCTGAGTAATATTCCATTGTATATATGTGCCATATCTTCTTTATCCATTCACCCAAAGTTGGGGACTTAGGTTGTTTCCATCTCTGGGCTATTGTAAATAGAGCTACAATGAACATTTTGGTACATGACTCTTTTTGAATTTTGGTTTTCTCAGGGTATATGCCCAGTAGTGGGATTGCTGGGTCATATGGTAGTTCTATTTGTCATTTTTAAGGAACCTCCATACTGTTCTCCATAGTGGCTGTACTAATTCACAATCCCACCAGCAGTGCAAGAGGGTTCCCTTTTCTCCACACCCTCTCCAGCATTTATTGTTTGTAGATTTTTTGATTATGGCCATTCTGACTGGTGTGAGATGATATCTCATTGTAGTTTTGATTTGCATTTCTCTAATGATTAATGATGTTGAGCATTCTTTCATGTGTTTGTTGGCAGTCTGTATATCTTCTTTGGAGAAATGTCTATTTAGGCCTTCCGCCCATTTTTGGATTGGGTTATTTGTTATTTTTGTTATTGATCTGCATGAGCTGCTTGTAAATTTTGGAAATTAATCCTTTGTCAGTTGCTTCATTTACAAATATTTTCTCCCATTCTGAGGGTTGTCTTTTGGTTTTGTTTATGGTTTCCTTTGCTGTGCAAAAGCTTTGAAGTTTCATTAGGTCCCCTTTGTTTATTTTTGTTTTTATTTCCATTTCTCTAGGAGGTGGGTCAAAAAAGATCTTGCTGTGATTTATGTCATAGAGTGTTCTGCCTGTGTTTTCCTCTAAGAGTTTGATAGTTTCTGGTCTTATATTTAGGTCTTTAATCCATTTTGAGCTTATTTTTGTGTATGGTGTTAGGGAGTGATCTAATCTCATACTTTTACATGTACCTGTCCAGTTTTCCCAACACCACTTATTGAAGAGGCTGTCCTTACTCCACCGTACATTCCTGCCTCCTTTATCAAAGATAAGGTGACCATGTATGTGTGGTTTTATCTCTGGGCTCTCTATCTTGTTCCATTGATCTATCTTTCTGTTTATGTGTCAGTACCATACTGTCTTGATTACTGTAGCTTTGTAGTATAGTCTGAAGTCAAGGAGCCTGATTCCTCCAGTTCCATTTTTCGTTCTCAAGATTGCTTTGGCTATTCAGGGTCTTTTGTTTCACTACAAATTGTGAATTTTTTTCTTCTAGTTCTGTGAAAATGCCAGTGGTAGTTTGATAGGGATTACATTGAATCTGTAGATTGCTTTGGGTAGTAAAGTCATTTTCATAATGTTGATTCTTCCAATCCAAGAATATGGTATATCTCTCCATCTATTTGTATCATCTTTAATTTCTTTCATCAGTGTCTTATAATTTTCTGCATATATGTCTTTTCTCTCCTTAGGTAGGTTTATTCCTAGATATTTTATTCTTTTTGTTGCAATGGTAAATGGGAGTCCTTTCTTGATTTCACTTTCAGATTTTTCATCATTAGTGTATAGGAATGTCAGAGATTTCTGTGCATTAATTTTGTACCCTGCAACTTTACCACATTCATTGATTAGCTGTAGTAGTTTTCTGGTAGCATCTTTAGGATTCTCTATGTATAGTATCATGTCATCTGCAAACAGTGACAGCTTTACCTCTTCTTTTCCGATTTGTATTCCTGTTATTTCCTTTTCTTCTCTGATTGTTGTGGCTAAAACTTCCAAAACTGTGTTGAATAAGAGTGGTGAGTGTGGGCAACCTTGTCTTGTTCCTGATCTTAGTGGAAATGCTTTTGGTTTTTCACCATTGAGGATGACGTTGGCTGTGGGTTTGTCATATATGGCCTTTATTATGTTGAGGAAAGTTCCCTCTATGCCTAATTTCTGCAGGGATTTTATCATAAATGGGTGTTGAATTTTGTCAAAAGCTTTCTCTTCCTCTGTTGAGATGATCATATGGTTTTTCTCCTTCAATTTGTTAATATGGTTTATCACATTGATTTGCGTATATTGAAGAATACTTGCATTCCTGGAATAAACCCTACTTGATCATGGTGTATGATCCTTTTAATGTGCTGTTGGACTCTCTTTGCTAATATTCTGTTGAGGATTTTTCCATCTATGTTTATCAGTGATACTGGCCTGTAGATTTCTTTCTTTGTGTCATCCTTGTCTGGTTTTGGTATCAAGGTGATAGTGGCCTCGTAGAATAAATTTGGGAGTGTTCCTCTCTCTGCTATATTTTGGAAGATTTTAAGAAAGATAGGTGTTAGCTCTTCTCTAAATGTTACATAGAATTCACTTGTGAATCCATCTGCTCGTGGGCTTTTGTTTGTTGGAAGATTTTTAATCACACATTCAATTTCAGTGCTTGTGATTGGTCTGTTCATATTTTCTATTTCTTCGTGATTCAGTCTTGGCAGGTTGTGCATTTCTAAGAATTTGTCCATTTCTTCCAGGTTGTCCATTTTATTGCCATAGAGTTGCTTATAGTAATTTCTCATGATTATTTGTATTTCTGCAGTGTCAGTTGTTACTTCTCCTTTTTCACTTATAATTCTATTGATTTGAGTCTTCTCCCTTTTTTTTTTTTTTGATGAGTCTGGCTAATGGTTTATCTATTTTGTTTATCTTCTCAAAGAACCAGCTTTTAGTTTTATTGATCTCTGCTATCGTTTCCTTCATTTCTTTTTCATTTATTTCTGATATGATTTTTCTGATTTCTTTCCTTCTGCTAACTTTGGGGGTCTTTTGTTCTTCTTTCTCTAATTGCTTTAGGTGCAAGGTTAGGTTGTTTATTTGAGATGTTTTGTGTTTCTTAGGTGGGCTTGTATTGCTATAAACTTCCCCCTTAGAACTGCTTTTGCTGCATCCCACAGGTTTTGGGTCGTTGTGTCTCCATTGTCATTTGTTTCTAGGTATTTTTTGATTTCCTCTTTGATTTCTTCAGTTATCTCTTCATTATTAAGTAGTGTATTGTTTAGCCTCCATGTGTTTGTACTTTTTACAGATCTTTTCCTGTAATTGATATCTAGTCTCATGGCGTTGTGGTCAGAAAAGATACTTGATACAATTTCAATTTTCTTAAATTTACCAAGGCTTGATTTGTGGCCTAAGATATGATCTATCCTGGAGAATGTTCCATGAGCACTTGAGAAAAATGTGTATTCTGTTGTTTTTGGATGGAGTGTCCTATAAATATCAATTAAGTCCATCTTGTTTAATGTATCATTTAAAGCTTGGGTTTCCTTATTTATTTTCATTTTGGATGATCTTTCCATTGGTGAAAGTGAGGTGTTAAAGTCCTCTACTATGAATGTGTTACTGTCGCTTTCCCCTTTTATGGCTGTTAGTATTTGCCTTATATATTGAGGAGCTCCTATGTTGGGTGCATAAATATTTACAATTGTTATATCTTCTTCTTCAATCCATCCCTTGGTCATTATGTAGTGTCCTTCTTTGTCTCTTCTAATAGTCTTTATTTTCAAGTCTATTTTGTCTGATATGAGAATTGCTACTCTAGCTTTCTTTTGATTTCCATTTGCATAGAATATCTTTTTCCATCCCCTTACTTTCTGTCTGTATGTGTCTCTAGGTCTGAAGTGGGTCTCTTGTAGACAGCATATATATGGATCTTGTTTTTGTATCCATTCAGCCAATCTGTGTCTTTTGATGGGAGCATTTATTTCATTTACATTTAAGGTAATTATCGATATGTATGTTCTTATTCCCATTTTCTAAATTGTTTTGGGTTAGTTATTGTATGTCTTTTCCTTCTCTTGTGTCTCTTGCATTGAGAAGTTCCTTTAGCATTTGTTGTAAAGCTGGTTAGTGGTGCTGAACTCCCTCAAATTTTCCTTGTCTGTAAAGGTTTTAGTTTCTCCATCAAATCTCATTGAGATCCTTGCTGGGTAGAGTAATCTTGGCTGCAGGCTTTTCTCCTCCATCCCTTTAAATAAGTGCTGCCACTCCCTTCTGTCTTGCAGAGTTTCTGCTGAAAGATCAGTTGTTAACGTTATGGGGATTCCCTTATGTGTTATTTGTTGTTTTTCCCTTGCTGCTTTCAATATTTTTTCTTTGTATTTAATTTTTGAGAGTTTGATCAATATGTGTCTTGGTGTATTTCTCCTTGGATTTATCCTGTATGGGACTCTCTGTGCTTCCTGGACTTGATTAACTATTTCCTTTCCCATATTAGGGAAGTTTTCTACTATAATCTCTTCAAATATTTTCTCAGTCCCTTTCTTTTTCTCTTCTTCTTCTGGAACCCCTATAATTTGAATACTGGTGTGTTTAATGTATCCCCAGAGGTCTCTGAGAGTGTCCTCAGTTCTTTTCATTCTTTTTTCTTTATTCTGCTCTGCAGTAGTTATTTCCACTATTTTATCTTTCAGGTCACTTATCCGTTCTTCTGCCTCAGTTATTCTGCTATTGATCCCATCTAGAGTATTTTTCATTTCATTTATTGTGTTGTTCATCATTGTTTGTTTCATCTTTAGTTCTTCTAGGTCCTTGCTAAATGTTTTTTGCATTTTGTCCATTCTATTTCCAAGATCTTGGATCATTTTTACTATCATTAATCTGAATTCTTTTTCAGGTAGACTTCTTATTTCCTCTTCATTTGTTAGGTCTGGTGGGTTTTTATCTTGCTCCTTCATCTGTGGTGTGTTTTTCTGTCTTCTCATTTTGCTTATCTTACTGTGTTTGGGGTCTCCTTTTTGCAGGCTGCAGGTTCGTAGTTCCCGTTGTTTTTGGTGTCTGTCCCCAGAGGCTAAGGTTGGTTCAGTGGGTTGTGTAGGCATCCTGGTGGAAGGGACTTGTGCCTGTGTTCTGGTGGATGAGGCTGGATCTTGTCTCTCTGGTGGGCAGGTCCACATCTGGTGGTGTGTTTTCATGTGTCTGTGGACTTATTATGATTTTAGACAGCCTCTCTGCTAATGGGTGGGGTTGTGTTCCTGTTTTTCTAGTTGTTTGGCATAGGGTGTCCAGCACTGTAGCTGCTGGTCATTGAGTAAAGTTGGTTGCTGGTGTTGAGATGGAGATCTCTGGGAAATTTTCACTGTTTGATATTATGTGGAGCTTGGAGGTCTGTTGATGACCAGTGTCCTGAAGTTGGCTGTCCCAGCTCAGAGGTACACCACTGACTCCTGGCTGCAGCACCAAGAGCCTTTCCTCCACACGGCTCATAATAAAAGGGAGAAAAAATAGAGAGAATTAGTAGATGTAGAAAGAAAGAAAGAAAGGAAGGAAGGAAGGAAAGAAGGAAGGAAGGAATTAAGGAAGGAAGGAAGGAAGAAAGAAAGAAAGAAAAGAAGAAAGAAAGAAAGAAGAAAAGAAGGAAATAGGGATAGAAAGAAAGAAAGGAAGTAGTGAGGGAGGGAGGGAAGGAAGGAGGGATGGTGGGAGCAAGGAAGGAAGGAAGAAAGGAGAGAAGGAAGGAAAAAAGAAAAAAGTAGGAGGATAAAGTAAAATAAAATAGAGTAAAATATAATAAAGTTATTAAATTAAAAATAATTATTAAGAAAAAAATTAAAAACAAAAAAAAAAAAGGATGGCTAGAACCTTAGGACAAATGGTGGAAACAAAGCTATCTTTGCTTGCTCTTAAAGTCCACCTCCTCAATTTTGGGAAAAAATCATAAATCTTGCTCTTAAAGTCCACCTCCTCAATTTTGGGATGTTGTCTAAAGGAGGGAAAGAAGGAAAGAAGGAAAGAAAGAAAGAAAGAAAGAAAGAAAGAAAGAAAGAAAGAAAGAAAGAAAGAAAGAAAAGAAAGAAAGAAAGAAAGAAAGAAAGAGAAAGAAAGAAAGAAAGAAGATAAAGTAAAATAAAATTGAGTTATTAAAATTAATTATTAAGAAAGAAAAAAAAGAAGAAAAAAAAAGGACGGATAGAACCCTAGGACAAATGGTGGAAGCAAAGCTATACAGACAAAATCTCACACAGAAGCATACACATACACACTCACAAAAAGAGGAAAAGGGGAAAAATCATAAATCTTGCTCTCAAAGTCCACCTCCTCAATTTGGGATGATTCGTTGTCAATTCATATATTCCACAGATGCAGGGTACATCAAGTTGATTGTGAGCTTTAATCCACTGCCTCTGAGACTGCTGGGAGAGATTTCCCTTTCTCTTCTTTGTTCTCACAGCTCCCAGGGGCTCAGCTTTGGATTTGGCCCTACCTCTGCATGTAGATCGCCAGAGGACATCTGTTTTTCGCTCAGACAGGACGGGGTTAAAGGAGCCGCTGATTCGGGGGCTCTGGCTCACTCAGGCCGGGGAGACAGAGGGGCACGGAGTGCGGGGCTAGCCTGCGGCGGCAGAGGCCGGCGTGATGTTGCACCAGCCTGAGGCTTGCTGTGCGTTCTCCCAGGGAAGTTGTCCCTGGATCCCGGGAACCTGGCAGTGGCGGGCTGCACAGGCTCCCCGGAAAGGAATTGTGGATAGTGACCTGTGCTCACACACAGGCTTCTTGGCGGCGGCAGCAGCAGCCTTAGCGTCTCTTGCCCGTCTCTGGAGCTCCTTTGAGCAGCTCTTTTAATCCTCTCTCCTCGCGCACCAGGAAACAAAGAGGGAAGAAAAAGTCTCTTGCCTCTCCGGCAGCTCCAAACCTTTTCCCTGACTCCCTCCTGGCTAGCCGTGGTGCACTAACCGCTTCAGGCTGTGTTCATGCCACCAACTCCAGTCCTCTCCCTGCGCTCTGACCAAAGCCCGAGCCTCAGATCGCAGCTCTGCCCGCCCCAGCGGGTGAGCAGACAAGCCTCTCGGGCTGGTGAGTGCCGGTCGGCACCGATCCTCTGTGCAGAAATCTCCCCACTTTGCCCTCCACACCCCTGTTGCTGCGCTCTCTTCTGCAGCTCCGAAGCTCCCCACCTCCGCCACCCACAGTTTCTGCCCGCGAAGGGGCTTCCTAGTGTGTGGAAACCTTTCCTCCTTCACAGCTCCCTCCCACTGGTGCAGGTGCCGGCCCTATTCTTTTGTCTCTGTTTTTTCTTTTTTTTCTTTTGCCCTACCCAGGTACGTGGGGAGTTTCTTGCCTTTTGGGGGGTCTGAGCTCTTCTGCCAGCGTTCAGTAGGTGTTCTGTAGGAGTTGTTCCACGTGTAGATGTATTTCTGGTGTATCTGTGGGGAGGAAGGTGATCTCCGCGTCTTACTCTTCCGCCATCTTCCCCTCGTCCCCTCTACCTTCTTAAAGTAGGAAATTCTTCAAATGCAGGAAGTATATTCCAAAGGTGCTGGATACCAAATAAAATTTACAGACAACAGTTGTCAGAAGGCTTATCAGTCCATGTCATTTTAATGGTGAAGATGATCTAATAGTAATTACTAGAATTTACTGAAAACTTCTTATACTGTGCCAGTTACTTTTCTAAACTTTGTATTTTGGGGCTCATTTATTTAATCATAATATAAATTCCATTTATTATCATTATCTCTATTTTTCACATGAGAAGATTGAGCAAAAATGTAACTTAAGAAACTTTCCCATGCTTACACAGCTAATAAATAGTAAAGTTGAAACTTGATCCTAGAGATTCAGAGAGAATTTGAAGCTTTGGGAAAAAGCTATTTGAGAAAGTATTATAGAAAGAATAAAAAAACAAATAAATGTGGGATTATGTAAGAGTGACAAAATGCATTTTTGTTAATTTAAGAAGATAAAAAATTTCAAAAGAAATTATTTTTATTGTTATGAAATATAAAGTTTCATTTAGCAGTATTTTATCACCTGGGAATTTTGAAAAATCTCCAGACTGAGGATGCACCAGATGTTAGTTAAATCAGAATCTCTGGGGGAAGACTAAGCTTCCATATTTAAGACAAACCAGATGATTCCAATGTTTTACACATTGTTTTACACAGTTTTCCAAGTGCTGCTTTATACACTTAGTATTCGGTGATTGTTATTAAGCCTATTCTCAAGCTTCAATGTGCTTATAAATCAATAGGGAATCTTGATAAAGCAATTCTGTTTCATTTTGCCCAACGTGGGTCCCAAGAGTCTGAAGTTCTAACAAAACCCCCGGGCAATTCTGATGTTGCTGTTCTGAAGCCAATTTTTAGAGTAGCATGTGTGGAAGATACAATTGGAACTTGTAAACTTTCAGGGCTGTTATCAGACATGTTGAATCATAATGTACATTTTAGCAAGATCCCAATTAAGTCATAAGCACACTACATTTTAAGAAACATTGTAGCTGAAAGCAACAAGCTTGGCAATGAAAGGAAATGATAAGTGACAGAGAATGAAAAAGAAAGCTTAAGTGTTGATTTAGTTTTAGGCAAAAGATGTAGACTTTGATAAGTTTTAAGAAATTGATAATTTTTTTAAAAACTGCATGGCTTTTAATAAAGAGTAATTGTCAGAAGCATAAAACTGGAAATTGTAACTGTCAAACCAGCAAGAATACAATTGTCTTACTCAATAGATGGTTATGAAAAAAGAGAAAAACAGGAATAAAAAGTAATTATAGGAAAAACAACCAACAGACTGGGTGTAACAAATAAGTTATAATATCATAGTAACTGAAGTAAATTCAGATATGTTAATTTAGCTATACCTTGAAGAAAAAGTTAGAGAGAGAGAGAAGGAGACAGCTAATTTGGTATATAAACAACAACAAAAAAATCAAGACCCGAATAGTGTTCTTAGAAGAAATGGTTTGTGTTCCAAGAATCCTGCTGGTTTTTATTTTTCATCTCAGCTTTCATGATTCCTACTCTTCCACTTTAAAAGAGAAAATCATGTCTCTAAGCCACTCTGAGTCCTACTATGGTTGATTTCCCAGGTATAAAAATAAACATTCAAAGTTGACAGATAGACAAAGAATTCTCAAATGTTGGGACTTAAAAACAAATAAAGTTAGTGTCAGGCCACTCTTTCTTAAGGCTTCAGAAATTTGCAATAAGACACAATACCCTTCCCTGTTCTATTTATATATGGTTCTACTAAGGGAAAGTTTTGGCGTTAGAAGTGAGATATTTGAACTCATAGGATGATTTATAAAGTAAGGTGAGGTGGGGTTGGCAGAAATTTTAATACATTTTATTAAAGGATTTATTTTTAAATTTTCAAATGATGTATCATTTTTCAGGTAGGATCCCATGATAGCAAAGTGTAAAATACATTTAAGAGCTAATATATGTTATCCAAGCTACAAATTCATGGCAAGATTCCTCTAATGCCTGTCATGTCTATTTGTATTAGGTTGGCCAAAAAGTGCATTCAGGTTTTTCTTTAACATCTTATGGAAAACCCGAACAAACTCTTTGGCCAACTCAATATATTTGTCTTAGGAGCCAGAAGTCAGATGACTTTTCATGGGAACCTATATATTAACATGTTATATAAAATGGAATCAGAATCTCAAAGCAATTTTAATTTGACTGGTTTGAAAATGGGGACTGGCCTTACCAATTGGTCTATAATGTGGGTGTTTTCTATTGAAAAGAGCTGAATCTGGAGCTCCAAGGATTAACAAAATATATTTAAAGCTGGGAAATAAAAAACACACTTTATTGAAAACTTTATTTGTAATAGGGTATAAATACTAACAATATGTCAATTTTGCCATTGTTTTCTGACCATGAGTTTAAATAATATGTCCTTAAATGAAAGTGTAAAGTTTTATTTAATAGTCATTTTCTAAGTTTTACAACACTTATGGTATATTTCACAGATATTAGGGAGTAAATACCTGTGATGAAAATGTTACAAATCTCTATAAAATTTTAGTTGTTTAATTCTTGGTGTCAACTTGAGAGAGGAGCTATAAAGTTGTCAGCTAAGAGAGAATAAAAATAATTTTCTTAACAAATTAATGTGTGATTTTTGCATATAATTTGAATGAAGTTTAAAGGATAGAGTGGTTTGAAAAAGAACCACTAGAGACAGATTAGTCAGAGATATCTAAAGAAACAGAAACAGAACCAATATGATGTATGTATAGCGTGCATGTGTGTGTGTGTGTGTATGCGTCTAAGAGAGGGAGAGAGATTTTAAGGAATTGACTTACACAGTTATGGAGGCTGACAAGTCCAAAATCTGCATCTAGCTCAAATTCAAGGCCATCTGCTCATAGAATTTGCTCCTGTTCAGAGGAGGTCAGTCCTGTTTTATTCAGGCTTTCAACTAATTAGATGATGCTCACCCAAATTATGGAAGCTATCGGCTTTATTCAAAGTCCAGCAGTTTAAATGTTAATCTCACCCCAAAAAACTCTTGCAGAAATATCCAGAATAATATTTGACTACAAACTTGGGTGCTGTGGCTCAACCAAGCTGACACAGAAAATTACCATCACACACTCTCAGTGCCATACAGCTAGATTTTATTCTGAACCCTGTCTCATTTGGCAATAAATATTCAGCCATCAAATGTGAGTTACACTAGAATTAAATACTATCTTTGTCATTAAGAGAAAAATGAACACATTTTCAGTAAAATTTTACTTTTTACATTTATTAAGTTTTTATAAAAATACATACATATATGCATATATTACTTTAAGTAATTATAAACTAATACAAATTAAAATAATCTTTTGATTGAGAATACTGAGGCTTATATTCACAGGAAATAAAATGACAATTTTAACAAAAGGCAATTAAAGAGTTTTCATGTACAAAATTATAGTAATTTATAACAATAAATACCTTAGATAGGATAAAATTTGGCAGGGAAGTAGATGTAAATACATATTCATGGAGAAACCAAAAATTTCTGGTTGTTAAAGTAGACCTACTTCATTAATTTTAAGTGTTTTATATTAAGTATAAAATAAATAGGATGTTTAAATTTCATTTATTATGTTTGAAAACTAATATAACTCATTTGAAAATATCAATATTCACAAGATGTCAGAAATTACATAACTACATAATTTTAAAATTATTTTAACTTGTAAACTTACTCTTTAAAATAAGACTCATGAAAATGTTGTAAAAGCTGGTTTAGAATATGGAGAAAATAAATTTGGGCCCCCATTTAACATTATAACCCAAGGTGAAATTTAATGAACTAAAGATATATATGAAATAAGAAACTAAACATCTAATAGATTAAATTTTAAATAATACATTTGTGTTCATTTGGAAGGATTTCTTTAAAAATAAGCAAGAGCTTGAAATTATAATATGTAAAGTTGAGGGTTTTGAGTATATTCAAATTGAGTTTGTGATTGACAAAAGCCCCAACATACAAAGTTAAGAAAAGTTTGATTGACTGAACGATTATTTCAAGTATGACGTTAGCAAGAATTAAAAATCTACTATATCTAAGAATACTAAATGGCTACTACTTATATGAAAAGACATTCACTGCCACAATTAATCAGATAAATAATTCAACAATGAGAAATATTTTTTGTTACAATAAAGTAACAAGGAGTTACTTTAAACCCACTGGACTGACAAACAGTAGAAAGTTGAAGAAAGCCAAAAGCTTGCAAAGATGTTAGACGACAGGTATCCAAAGGTACTATAGTTGTGTAGTTGCATTTCTAGAAGTCAATCTTATAATAAAATTATGAACATATTTATTTTTCAAAAACTCCATGTCTAAGTATTTCTCACATAGATATAGCCTCTAAGAACCAAGAAACTCAAAGAGCAACAAGTAGAGTTAATAGTACCCACAAACACACATGTAAACATACACACACATGCACACTTGTGCACAAATTAGGCATATCATAAACTGCCAAAAACCAAAGACAGAGAAACATGATGGCAGACAGGAGGCAAACCCTTACCTATGAAGAAGCAAGGATGAGAATTACAGCAGAATCTCATTAGAAACCAAGCATAGAAGACAATGCAGTAAAATCTTTAGTTTTGGAAAAAAAAAAAAAAACTATGAACATAGAATTCCATATTCAGTAAAAATAACCTTCAAAAATGAAGGAGTCACTGAAGACTTCAGCTCTGATGTATTAAGAGTTCGGAACTCATCACTTCAGACATTACAACAATAACAACAATGTTAAACAAACTCAGAATCAATGATTTTCTTGGACCTATCAGAGAATTGCAGTCACAGAGAAAACCACCTGGAAATATGGAGAGACAGCTGAAATGCAGAAAAACACAGCTGATATCAGCTTATGTAGTGTGGAAGCTGCAGGAACCATAAACTGGTAGGAACACTTGAATGGTGGTTTGGATGAATTGCTGGAGGCTGAGTTTGGACTGGTTTGAGAGTAAGAAACTGGTGAAAGCCACAGTCCTGGGCGCCCCACATTACTGTGGCTTTCACCTCCAGGTGCTCTACCACATTCAAGACAAATTGTCACTTGTCTGGCAAGTGGAAGGGGAACCATTTAAAATACAGGGGTTTATTCTGCATAACAGAAACTTACTCTCCAGTGAAAAATACTTTACTGGAGCCTTATATCACAGAGGTAGAAAGGCAACCACCCAACTCAAGATTCCTCTAGCCTTCCTGTCTCACCTAAACAGGGGAGGGAGAAAAGATAAGAAACACTTGTGAAGCCCAGGGACCAGGGCCAGTAAGAGAGTGAAATTTAATCGTAAGATTATAGGCCTTTAATTTATTTAAGCAGTATTCCAGATTATTTATCATACATATCATGCACATATTGTGGCAAATATATTCCTAAATGTCATATGTTTGGGGATTCTATTGTAAATATTGTTTTAAAATGTTATTTTCCAGTAGCATGCAGGTAGCTTATGCAAATGCATTTTTGTGTTACTTTGCATCCTGAGACCCATATAAATTTATTTATTAATTCTAGTCACTATTTTTGTAGAGTTTTTTCCCTGTAAATGACCAGATTGTCTGTGAATAGGCAGTTTAACTCTAATTTCCCAAAATATTTTAAGTACATTTTTCTTGACTCATTTCACTGTTTAGAATTATTTGTATAATGCTGAATAGATGGAAAGAGAACAAATATGTTTTTTCTTTTCCCCAATTTTGGAGGAAAAATAATCAGACTTTTGCACTATGTATAATAATAGTGTAGGGATTTCGGAAATCCTTTATCCAGTTGAGGAAATTTTTCTATATCTCTAGGTTGCTAAGAATTTATATTATGAATGGATATAGAATTTTGTTAAATGATTATCCTGCATTTAATGAAATAATATGACGGTTCATTATTCTGTTAACATCATGAATTGCATTGATTTTTGAGTGATAAACCAACTTTGCATTTGATTATGATGTAGCGTCATTTTGTATATTGCTGTATTTGATTTACTAATATTGTGTTAAGAATTTTGAAATCTATATTTATGAAAAGATTGATCTCTGAGATTTCTTTTTTCAATGTGTTTTTATTGTTTTATTGTCAGGGTAATACTGGCAACTGCAGCTGCGATCCTCAAGCAAATCAACTTTTTCTTGTCATGTCATGACTCTTCTCTGCTTCTTGGGAGCACTTCCAGCATCACTACGGCACTTTGTATGAGTGTTGTAGTGTTATCAATGTTTAAGATATTACATGAAACATGATGAAAAATATGGCAACACCACGAGTGCTATGCAATTGACTGGAGAGACAAACAGCTCAAACGGAGATGATTACCATCACAGGGTGTTTCAAGTGGATAGTTGTAAAACTTGAGCTCACTGCAATAGCAACAGGAGGTAGTCACAAAATTATTACAGTATTACAGTAGGTACCACAGTTAATCTGATGTAGTTATGACTTAGCCCTGCAGCATTACATTTGCTTACATTTCTCTTGACTGTGAATGGCACCATGTACAGTCTGTTTGTATGTAAGTTTTGATAAAATTAAGTTGTTATACTTGATTTGTGTATATTTTATGGTACTAAATTATAACATAGAGTAGTATCTATAGATATTTTATGCATTCATGACATATCTAACTTTTTCTTAGTTTCTTTTTTTTTATATATATTTAGGCTATGCAGTTCATCTGTGACTTTTTCCAAATTGTCACAAATCTCCCCAAATTTTTCTATGTTGATTTGAAATAATCCACATATAAGTGGACTTGCACAATTTAAACCCACACTGTTCAAGGGTCTTCTGTACTGTGTTCTAAAGAAACTTTTAAATATGCAAGAAATCTCCATGCATATTAAGCATGCCCTCATTGTCAAACACCCCTCTTTTTGTTCCATGGGCCCAAAACTTGGAATTACTCCAGACTGCCAAAATCTCCAAAACTGTGTTAAAACCTTAATGCTAGGGGAACTGGAGTAGGGGTCTCCAGTTCCACGTCATTGTTTTGAGCCCTTTACCTTCCCATTTGTAAATTCTTAAAATTTCTAACTTCCTCTCCAAAAGTGTCAGATGTGGATATGGCCAATTTTACTCCTTATATAACATGCAGTATGCATGGTGATTAGGAACCTGGAATGTGCCTCAGAGTGCCTGTGTGAATTCACTTTCTATAATTTACTAAGTGTGGTAACACTAGGACAATTGCTGAACTTTTCTGTATCTCAGTTCCTTTTCTGTAAAATATGAGCATAATGATAATAGTACTTATTACATAGGGCTAGTGTATTATGTCAGCTAATATATACAAAGAGCTTAGAAAATTGCCAAGTATGTAATAAGCATTATTACTATTATTACGATGGCTAAGATGGACTGTTCTTAAATGAAGGCAGTTGTAACAACCAAATGGTTTTGCAAATAAGCACATTTTTTAATGGAAGAAAATATAAAGTAACTTTTAATAATTGCTTTTTCTATAATTATACAGCAATGCAATACATGTGCACTTATAAAACACACACATACACACCATTTATATATATGTCCATCCATTTATATATTTGCTTGTATTTAAACCTGTAGAAAACTAAACCATAGAAAATTAGTACAGTAAAATTATTATTAAGGGAAGAGAGGAAAAATGGCTAGCTAGGGTAGGACAAACATAGAATGCATACTTCTCTAAATAGCTCTTGTTTTGTTGATTTGACTTTAAACTTGCATATATAATTTAAATAATTTAAAGTGGAGAAAGCTTTTGAAAAGGCAATTATTGCCTACCAAAAACAAAATTAAACTTGAACTTAACTGTATAATGAGTTAAATTTTAACTGCTTCTTTTCATAAATAAATGGAAACCTATCACTTTTCTCTTTCTAATTTTATATTAGAAAAATATTACCTGAAATTCTTCCATGGAAGTATTTAGAGACACTCTCCATTGTCTTTTTGAGCTGCATAAAAAGACATTGTGTGGATGTTGCTGGTATATGTAATTGATTCCCCATTGGTTTTTCTATTCATTTCTTCTTATAAATTGTGCATTTTTTCTTTTAGATTTTTTTCTAGTGTATCTTTTGGATAAATTATTAGCAGTGAGATTGCAGAATCAAAAGACACATGCATGTGTGATTTTACTACATACTGCAAAATCCCCCGCCTGGTTGAACTATTTTACATTCTCTGCAGCAATGTGTAAAACATCTTGTTTACCCAAAGTCTCAATAGCAAGTGTGTGGTCAAACTTCCGGATTTTACCTATCTGTAAAATGGAAAATGTTCTCCTAAGAGTAGTTTATTTTGCATTTATATTACTATGAATGAGTTTAAGACAATTTGCATTTGTTTTTCTGCAGACTCTTCATATTTCTTACCTGCTTCCATTAAGTTGTCAGGCTTTTTCTCTCCATTTTTAGAAGCTCTTTATATAGTAAGAATATTTACCATTGGTCTCTAATATCAATAACAAATAAAACTTACTTATGGTGTTTTTAGCTATCCAAAGCTTTGCTTATATTACAGTCAAATTTATCAGTCTTTTGTTGCAGCTAGATTTTGAATCATCAGTAGGAATAATTTACCCCACTCCCAAGTTACAGAGAAAATTATCCTTGCTTTCTCTCTTTTTTTTTTTTAACATCTTTATTGGAGTATAATAGCTTTACAACAGTGTGTTAGTTTCTGCTTTATAACCAAGTGAATCAGCTGTACATATACATATATCCCCATATCTCCTCCCTCTTGTGTCCCCCTCCCACCCTCCCAACCCCACCCCTCTAGGTGGTCACAAAGCACCAAGCTGATGTCCCTGTACCTTGTGGCTGCTTCCAGTAGCTATCTATTTTACATTTGGTAGTATATATAAGTCCATGACACTCTCTCACTTCATCCTAACTTACCCTTCCACCTCCCTGTGTCCTCAAGTCCATTTTCTATGTCTGCATATTTATTCCTGTCCTACCCCTTGGTTCTTCAGAACATTTTTTTTTTCAGATTCTATATATATATGTGTTAGCATACAGTATTTGTTTTTCTCTTTCTGACTTACTTCACTCTGTATGACAGATTCTAGGTCCACCCACCTCACTAAAAATAACTCAATTTTATTTCTTTTTATGGCTGAGTAATATTGCATTGTATATATGTGCCACATCTTCTTTATCCATTCATCCATCGATGGACACTTAGGTTTCTTCCATGTCCTGCCATGTTTTCTCTTATTCCTTGAATATTTTAGATATTTAGATGAAAACATCTGATCAAATTGGAATTAATTTTGTGCATATTAGGAGAAATATATCCAACTATATATTCCCTATAATAAACCAGTTATCCCTATAAAACTGTTAAGAAGATGTTTTTTCTGAAGATTAAATAAGTTAACTTCATTGTATATTACATTTATATAAAACTTGGTATGTATATTATTTTTTTTCTCATTGGTCCTCCTTCTGTTTATTCACCAACATTGTATTCATTTTAATTGTTGAGGTTTCAAATGTGTTTGAATATTTGGTAAAAATAACACCCCACATTGGTATTCCTTTACAAGATTTTCCTGGCTATTCTTGCTTGCTTGTTCTTCAAATTGATTATTATAGTGAATATTTCTGACTCAGACAAAATAAGCACACAAATAATAAAAACAAAAACTTGTATTTTTATTGGTTTTGCATTAAGTTAACTTAGGAAGGGATGACATAACTACGGTGTTGAATTTTCTTATTCAAGTGTATATTTTTCAGATACTTTTGTGTCTTTCAGGAGTTGTTTTCACAACATTTCCCATAAGATTTTGAACCTTTTTTTTTTTTTTTAAGTTTACAGTTAGGCCATCAGATATCCTTTTCTAGGACTTTCCTGGGAGTGTTGCTATCAGTGATTTGGAGTCCTCTGCATGTATTTGGCAGCTCATGGAGTTACTGTGTCACTTGTTTTTATTACCTGAGTTGGCTATAATAATTTTCTTTATATTTTGGGTTTTTTTTGTTATGTTGTATGTTATGGGATGATTTAGGGATATTCATAAACTACACTCCTGCCACTGTCACTTTGTCTGGCATGCTCGAAAATTTTTGAAGGTACATATTTTCTAACAAATTTCCTTTCACCAAATATGTAAAAATTATTTCAAAGATTAAGTGATAATTATCCCAAGGACATCTAATCACAGAAGAATTACAATGTATATAATCCTGCTCTCAAGTTACTAATTAAGATAGACGATACAAACAGAATCTGCAAGAAACAAAATAATTGAGTTGGAACCAAAACTTCCAATTCACTTTGTCCAGCTGTCCCTCCCGATATGTGATCTTTGGCACAGTTCCCATTCCCCACTTCAGAGAAAGCAGATATTTTCTTTCTCAGCCCAAATTTCCATATAATCCATAATTTTCATGTGCAAAAAGATACTGTGAATTATCTTACAGCATTAGCCTTACTGAAATTCAATTATGTCATGTAAATTCAACCACAGGTAAGGAATTACTGCACTAACATATGGGTCATTAATACCCAATTACCTTCAGGGAGAAGGTAGAGAGTGATTGAGAGGCAGGGCTTGTGGAGGCCACTCTTCTGCCCGGCAACATGGTCTCTCTAGTCATGATGGGTCTAGACAATTCTCTGAGAGTATCGAATGCCAGCAGGGCAATGACACGATTTCTCATGAGTAAGTGTAACAAGAGAAATTTCCCTTTCTCAGAATCTGGAGTCATATAATGTAGAAATGAAATTCTGCTGCTAGCAGGATGACTGTTAATAGCAAGGCTTACACAGGTTACTATTATTTTTCTCTCATAAAGAAAACAAAAGAAAGTCAGTCTATGGTAGCTCCTCTGTCTTTAAGCTCACAGACATCCTTAGTGTATGACTTCCCTACCTGAGGTCACCAAACTGTCACAAGATGCTTACTGAAGTCCTTAACTTTATTTCTGGTATCAAGGGAGCAAAAGTAGGGAGGAAAATATGGGACTTATTAGCTAAATTTGGCCCCTTCGGAAAGTGGTCTCATAAGCTTTAACCAGTGCCTTCGACTTATGTTTCATTCACTACTAAAGTCTAAGAAGGCTGCAAAATATAAAGATTTTTTTAACGGACACATAGATACATGGAGTAAAATTGGTTCTGTGTTACTAAGGAAGAGGAAGAGAGTGCGTGTTGAATTGGAAGCTGTCTTTCTCCACCACAGGGTTAGATTGCGTTTACCATCTGTCTTGTTGTCTTCTTTATAGCCTGCATAGGAAGAACCAGTTGTAATACCTGTAAGTTAAGTTTTGAAGAAGGCATTTTAGCAGCTTTTATTATACCTTTTACCACTAACTATAGGTGTCATGAATATTTGCCTGCCTTTAAAAACCAGGTAAAACAAAATATAACAAAAGCATTTGTTCTTTGAATGATGCTCATCTGATATTTAAAATCAGATGCTCATCTGAATATTTTTTTAAAAAAGATATATTGGCATTCAAACCTTATATAAGTAGAAAAATTTTTTTTTTGTATTCCAACATATTTTAGCATTCTACTGTTTTTTGTTTAGGAAATAAGTTCGGCAACCATGCAAAGTTTAGCACCCAAGGCAGATCAAGATGAATGTGGCCATTCTTGTCAAATAGGGCACTGTTTGCTCTATGGAAAGAAGATGTATTACCAGGGTGGAATTATATATATATATATATATATATTTCTGCAACATCTTATAACCACACTCCATTAGAAATGATTACCACCACAATGCTGCATGGTCTGAATTAGGTTCATATTTCTTTAGAGCACAAAAGCAAGAAAGAGGCCAACTGCCAGGACCGCTTGACCGGGTCAGTGGCTCTGCCTGACCTGTGTCAGCAGGAATCTCAATCAAAGCTGCAATGGCCGCCATGTTAGCCGGGCACTTCTCACACTGGTGACTTGTTGTTAAATCACTGGGTCTGAAAATAACAACCGTCCATCAGTGTCAGTGCCTGAAAAATTGAATTTCATCAGAATTTAAAAGAATTGCAGACTAGACTAATGCCATAGAGTCAAGTCTTGTGACTGTGATTTGTTCTTTCTGTTGCAGCACATTGACAGCCTTCTGACTGCTTCTCTTACCAGAGGGGAAGTGACAGAAGAATAGTTTCAAAAATATTTACCCACTTTCATCACAAATGAAATGCTTGAATATGCTTTCAAGAGTATAATGGTTTGAAATAATTTACCACCTGGCAATTGCTCTTTTGGACTTTCGGACTCAATTAACAATGAGTGTGTTCTTAATATATTCCTCTTTCATGAAGAAGAGGTTTAATAAATATCTACATCTAAAGTCTAGGTTTAAAGCATACTGAAGTCACTGATATATTTAGGGATGAATACTTATTACTAATGAACCCCAATTTTTTTTTTTTTTTTTTTTTTTTTTGCGGTACACAGACCTCTCACTGTTGTGGCCTCTCCCATTGTGGAGCACAAGCTCTGGACGCGCAGGCTCAGCAGCCATGGCTCACAGGCCCAGCTGCTCCGCGGCATGTGCGATCTTCTCGGACCGAGGCATGAACCCGTGTCCCCTGCATTGGCAGGCAGACTCTCAACCACTGTGCCACCAGGGAAGCCCTGAACCCCAATTTTAATCTTAGGATAACATAGAAGATTTCATAAATGAGTCCTCAGGGTGATCCAAGTTGATTCACAGCAGGGATGGGGGAGAATATGGAAGTGCAAAGGCCTACATGGAAATTTCTTTGGAATAATGAGAATTCACTAATCTGAGATTTTATTAACTGGCTATTTGAAGTAAATCTCTTTTAATAGAATTAGAAACCAATCAACTGTAGTAATAGGGATGACTAACAAATTATCAAGCCAAAATTTTTAAATAAATAATTTTATAATACTTAAGTAGAATTTTTTACTCATAGAAGTTAAGTATGAATTTTATTTACAGTCATTAATATAGGGTAAAGTTGACTCTTGGGAACAAAGGAGACCTTGAATTTAGCTCCAATTTTTTATCTAACAGTTTCAAAAAGATCACTCTGGATACTTGTCTTAGTTTCTGCTGCTATAACAAAATGCCATAGACTGGGTGGCTTGAACAGCAGACATTTAGTTTCCACGGTTCTGGAGGCTGAAAGTTTGAGAGGAGGGTGCCGGCATGGTCAGATTCTTGGTGAGGGCTCTCTTCCTGGTTTGTAGATGGCCACCTTGTCATTGTAAACTCACAGGATAGAGAGAGAGAGAGAAGAGGGGAAGAGAGAGAGGGAGAGGGAGGTCAGTCTTGAGTCTTTGCCTCTTTTTATAAGGACATTAATCCTATCATAAAGGTGATACACCCACAATCTTATCTAAGCCTAATTATCTCCCAAAGACCCCCACCTCCAAATACTATTACATTGGGGATTAAGGCCTGAACATATGGATTCTGGAGGGACACACACTTTCAGTCCATAGCAGTACTATAAGGAGAATAGATGATGTGAGAGTAAGAGGAGAAAAGTTTCAAGGGCAAAGAAACTAATTAGGAACTATTCTAATTGTCTAGACTCTAGCCATAAAAGATAGTGGTTCAGACTACACTTACAGTGGTATAAGTAGTGAAAAGCGGCCAGGTTCTAGACCTATTTGGAAGGTACAGCTGACAATCTGTGCTAATTTATTGGATGTGTGGTATGAGAAAAAATTGACCTCAAGAAAGAATTATCTTTTCTAAGCTTTAATTTCCTCAAGCACACAATGGAGAATTTACTAATTATAACATGGGATTGTTGAGAAAGTTAAATGTCAATGTCTGAAAGCAATTAAGACAATGATTATATATTATGATAATAATATATAGCATGTAAAATAATTATTATATTGTTATATTATAGATAATAAGTAACAGCTTAACATGAGCCCTGGCACAAAGTTTTAAACTCCTTCAGTAAAAGCCAAGCTCAAGTTCTAGAACTTGGTCTTTCTATATCCGTATGGAAATTTTCTAACCCAAATACTTGGCTTATGTGCCTTTACAGGCAGTTCTCCTATAGCTACCTTCTTTATTAGGCAGGTGCACTTTTATTCATGCCACGTTAACGTATTTTAAAAATTGCCTAGTTTCTGTTTCTTCTTGTCCCATAATTTTGGGTTGTTTGCAAGCCACTAACTTAAAGACTTTGTGCAAGTGTCCATCTTACAGAATTTCTTATTATTATTGGAAGCGGTGTCATCAGAGGCAGAATATCAAACAGAACAAGTTTGTGGAATTAAGGACCTGAGAGTCAGGTCTCAGGCTTCCCGTATATGCAACCAGTCAGCTGACTCTGGAACCAGAGTGCAGGGTATAACTGCTCAGAACGTCAAAGCCCATCTGTGTTCATTCAGTGGTGACACACTCAGAAGATAACAGCATCTTATGCCATACTGAAATATTGTATGTTTTCCAAATTATGTAATTATTGAGGAAGGAAATAGTAGGGAAAATGTAAAATACTGAATTTGTATAATTTTTTAATAAAATATTTTCAAATTTCTAAAGAGATAGTTGAACTTGCTTCTATGAATATATCTATATTGATATCTGAAGCCATATTTATATCAATATGTATTTCTTTATATTTAATATTGTTTTATGCTTGAAATGTCTACCTAAAATCTCTAATTATGTTTTATTTTCCAGGGAAATTTTTATTCTTGATAGAAATCATCAAGGAGAAAGCTTGGCTATTTGGCAATCTCTTACAGATAAGATTGTTTATTACAATTATATACATGGTTTTATGTGAACATGTGAACTTCCATTTATAAAAGGAACGATTTCAAAATGTGAGAAAAACAAATAAAGTAATGAGTTTTATATATGCAATTTTTCTTCCTAGAAAGAGGGCTGTTCAAATGTTGTGCTTTTTTTTAAATTAAACTTTTATTTATTCATTTGAACAAATACCACATTAAAAGTATCTTTAAAATTTATTCTTATTAAAGTAAATGCTATTTACATAAAATGAAATTGGTTTTCATCAACAACCGAATGATGACAGCCCAGGAGGATCACTTATATTTAGTTTTAATAAAAAGTGTCATGTAATTATATAATAGCATTTTGTGCTTGGAAAGCACCTTTCATCTTTAAAATTTCAAAAGCCACAAAGTGTAATATAGTGATATAGTATATCCACTGACATTAAATCTTTAAAGAAACCAATGTACTAGTGATTAAATATTTTAACAAGAACTCTACAAAAGCATATTTTCTTTCTGTGGTTCAAAATTTGGTAATTTTAATATAATACTGCTTATTCACAAGAGAGTAATAAATCATTATCATTTTTTTCTTAGAAGTCCATCTCAAACTGATGTTCTTATTCCTCCACAAACTAGCTCTGATAAATAAATAAATAGGACAAATCTTAGGTGTCCACTAAAGGGTAAAATCATTCTTTGATTATATTAACAATTTTAGTGATACATTATAATTTATTGGTGACCTGACAGATAACTCCATTTATGGATACATGGGCTAGTATAACACTTTGTTTCTCAGATTTCTGAGAGACTAAAATGGCAAAGAGAACAAAGAAAATTCTAATAGAACTCTTTAAATATATTGATAAAACTTGCAGGATTATTACATTTATAAATTTTTATGATCAATGAAAGTTTCTTCCTATTTCTAAATAATCATTTTAGATTAATGTAAAATTAAATAAAATACTATTAAACAACCATTTTGATATTAAATACTCAGCAAACCAATTAAACATATAAATAACCTCCTTTGTCTCATGAAGTCTTTCTTGGAGATGCCAACTATCAGAGTAGTTACTTTTAACCTCCAGAGGTCAAAGACAGAAAATTTTACATCTTGACCTGTAAAAGTCACTTTAGGATTTAACTTAGTCCAATTTTAGTCTGATAATGTTTAGCTTGTTCAAAGCTTTTAGACCAGGAGTCCCTATCCCTGAGTTCATGACTAGAATTTAAGAGATCTGTAACTCAAATGAGAGATATGAAAATAATTTTTTTTTCTTATTTTCACTAACTTCAAATTAATATTATGCACTATGCTCAACTTTGGTTGTAGGTAATAAACCAGAGTAGAGTTGGCTGTATCTGAGATGTGAGGCTTTGTCACCTCCATCAAAGCTGTTATAGACACCTGACAATACATTTTACCCATATTGTTACTTTAAAATTATAGTAATTATTATATCAATTACTAGATATTGTTGATATTTTAGTAAGAAACACTTATATTGCTATATATAAAATATTTAAAAATATTTTGCCTGCTGCATTTCAATATAATTGATATTCTTTGTGATTTTATGTATTTCTTGTATGCATTTAAAAACACTGTTCTTAGAAATCCATAGACTTCATCAGACTTCCATACTGGTTCATGGCAAAAAATATTGTGAAGAAATTCTATGTTAGGTTAAGTTGATTAAGAATTCTGTTTAATAATTTTTATCATTACTGATTTTCTGCCTGTATAACACATCAATTAATGAGCAAGGGACACTGACGTCTCCAAAAATAATTGTGAATTTGTCTATATCTGTTTTCAGTTATAAAAGTTTATTGCACCATGCATTTTGACATTCTGTTGTTACATGCGTACACATTAAAGATTATTACATCTTCTTGGAAAATTGTCCCCTTTATCATTAGGTAATGTTTCCCTTTATCCCTGATTACCATCCTTTTTTAGTAGTCAGGTTTATCTGAAGTTACTATTACTTCTGCTTTCTTTGATTAGTTTATCACAGTATATTTTTCTCCATCCTTTTATCTTTTTACTTTTACCCTATATCTTCATGTTTAAAGTAGGTCTTTATATGTAAAGGGGGTCTCTTATAGACAGCATGTAGTTGCATCTTCTCTAGATAATCTCTGTCACTAAACTGGTATGTTTATATCACTTACATTTAAAGTGTTTATTGATATAGTTAGATTAGAATTTGTCATCTTGCTATTTTATTGTTGTTATTCATTTCTTTTGGCTTTTGTTTCTTTATAATTTCTTTTTCTGCCTTTCCTAGTTTTAACTGAGCATCACTTATGATTCCATTTAATCTCTTCTCTGAACATTTCATTTATATTTTTAAAAAAATATTTTGGTGGGGCTTCCCGGGTGGTGCAGTGGTTGAGAGGTCTCCTGCTGATGCAGAGGACACAGGTTTGTTCCCTGGTCCAGGAAGATCCCACATGCCGCGGAGCAGCTGGGCCCATGAGCCATGGCTGCTGGGCCTGCGCGTCCGGAGCCTGTGCTCCGCGATAGGAGAGGCCACAACAGTGAGAGGCCTGCATTCCAAAAAAAAAAAAAAATTTGGTGGTTGCCCTAGGATAGACAAAATGTATTTTGCAAGAATAATCCCAATTTTTCCCTCTTGTGGCATTGTCCCTTATGTTATTCATTTCATTTTTTTTTTTTTCTGGTACGCGGGCCTCTCACTGTTGTGGCCTCTCCCGTTGTACAGCACAGGCTCCTGACATGCAGGTTCAGTGGCCATGGCTCATGGGCCCAGCCTATTCATTTCATTTTTACATATGCTATAAACGTCTAACACATTGTCACGATTATTGCTTAAAGTAAGTTATTTTTAGGGTAATTAAATATAAGAAAATTAAAAATTATATTTTACTTCAAATATTCCTTTTCTGATGTCCTTCTTTATATGTATAGAATTTCTAAACTGCATCAATTTTCTTCTACTTCAAGAACTTCCTTCAACATATTTTGTGGGGCAGGTCTACTGGCTGTGAAATTCTTCAGTTATTATTGCCTGAGAAAGTCTTTATCTCTCCTTCACTTTTTAAAAATAGATTTAATATTTTAAGCTTTATATTTACAGAAAATATAAAATAATACAGAGAATCCCCATATATTTTATACCATGTTCCCCTATTATTAACATCTCACACTAGTATGGTGTATTTTGTTACAATTAATGTGCAAATATGGTTATGTTATTATTAGCTAAAATGCATAGTTTATTTAGATATCCTTAGTCTTTATATGATATCTTTTTATGTTTTAGGATCTCATCTAGACTACCACATTACATTTAGTTGTTTTATCTTCTTAGGCTCCTTTCATTTGTAACAATTTCTCAGTTTGCCCTTGTTTTTGATTAACTTAGTTTTAAGGAGTATTGATCAGGTATATTATAGGATGCCTCTTTGTTGGGAATCATCTGAATTTTTTTCCATGATTATACTGGAATTATGGATATTTATTTATTATTATTTATTTATTGGAATTATATTTTTTAGCACTTCCTTATTTTCTGGTATTATAAGATACTCCAGGGTCATCTTGTATATTTCTAGCCCAAGTCTTAGAATCAGCCATTTCTCCAAGGAGCCTCAATTCCTTTTTTTTAGAGGTTGGCATTAGAAGCCAAGATCTAGCTACTAGGTATGGTCATTGTTACTGGAGTGTCAGTGCTTCTAGGCCCCCTCGGCTAACAGAGAAAGGAAATATATGTGTGTGTAGTAATCCATCTAGGTACATATACCTAAGTGTTTTGTAAGCATCTGCAATTATATTACATTAAACATGAATTTATAATGAATATCCACCTCTAGCCCATTTCCACATGGTTCACTCTAGGCTCCCATTGTTTTTCTGTGGATATCCACTTCAACAGAGAAACTCATCATCTGCCATCCATTCATGAAATTGTTCAATTCAGTATATATGTATAATAATATCAGAATTGTTTCTCTTTACCTACATGGGAAACAACTTGATCAACTTCATCACATTATATTGAGGATAAATACTATCAATAGTGCTTGTATTTGTCTAATGAGTATTTGCTTGTGTGCAGTTAGTTTTTCCTTTTGTCTTATGGACTCCACTCATTTCCAAAGCTACTTAGATCAGCACATTGTCTCCTCTTCCCCTACAATATGGTTGTTTCATACATTTATTATATAGTTAATATCTCTTGTCTCAGTCTTCAACCCCTCAAACGATTTTTTTTCAATCTGCATACATTGTTTCAATCTTTGTGTGGTAAAATTCTATGAGTTTTTACAAATGCACAATATCATGTATCCAACATCACATTATCATACAGAATAATTTTGCTGCCCTAAAAATCCCCTGTGCTTCACCAAGCTTAATCCTCACCCTCTCCCCACAGGCTCCTGGAAACCAATGATCTTTTTACTGAATCCATTGCCTTTCTCAGAATGTCATATTATTAGAATCATGGAAGTTTTTTCTTTTTTTCAAAATTTTTAATTAACTAAAGACCATAGTATATTTAGGTTTCCTTAGTTTTCACCTAATGTTCTTTTTCCCCAGGATTCCATCCAGGGTACTACTTTATACTTATTTGCCATGCTGTCAGAGTGTCTCAGATTAATCTTGGTTTTGATGACCTTGAGAATTTTGAGGAATACTGATCAAATAATTTGTAAGTTGCCCCTTTATTGGATTTTTTTCTGATGTTTTCCTCAGTATTATACTGGGGCTATTTATTCCATCATATCATATCATATTACTATCCATGATTTATGACTGCTGATGTTGACATTAATCATCTGGCTGAAGTAGTGTTTGTAAGTTTTCTTCACAGTAAAATTACACATTTTTTTTTTCTCTTTGAATTCTAATACTCTGAAAGGAGGTCAATATCTGAAGACCATACTTAAGGAGAGTGATGTTCTTCCTTTTCTAGAGTGGGTCTAGATAAATTATTTGGCATTCTTCTGCATGGGAGATTGTTTCTTTCCACAATGTATTAATTTAGTTATATATATATATATACACACACACACACACACACACACACACACATTCATACATATTTGATGTTTTGGGTTGTAATCCAGTACTACTTTATTCTACTGCTGAAATTTTCCTGCCTTAGCCACTGGGTACTCTTTCAGTTGGCTCCTGTTTCCCTTTAACATATCCCCATCAGTAATTTCTTTTATGAGTACTTCTTACTTTCTGGCATTATCAGATACTCCAGGCTCCTTTTGTGTATTTTCTGCCCCAGCCTTAGAGTCCACTATTTCTCCAAGGAGCCCCAGTTGCATTTACTGGAGAATGGTATTTGAAACCAAGATCCAAGAGTAAGTGTGCTGCTTGCTGCTGGGGTGTTTATTTTAGACCGTATAAGGTGAGAAAGCAAAAAAATAAAACAAACAAAAAAAGTGTATATACATGTTCTATAATCCCTTCTACATAAAACATTTTGTATATATATTAAGTTAAATTTGTCCCCAAATGCAATGATGAGAAACTAGCTCCCAGTATCATCCATCCTTTTATTTAGCATTCATTTCCAGTATACATACATAGTAGTATCAAAAAGATTAACTCATACTTCTATGGAAAACAACTTTACAGACTAAAGTCCTTATGAACAGTTAATTTTGCCTTTAGTTTTACAGACGTCATTCTTTTCCACAAATACTTAAATCAGCACTTTTCCCTACCACGTTCAGTGAGGTTCTTTCATATACTTGTAATTCAGTTAAATTTTCTTGCCACAGTCTGCATTCTTTCCTGGGATCCCATGACCCCCTAAATATATATATATATATATATATATATATATATATATATATATATATATATATATATATATATATATATATATATATATATATATATATATATATATATATATATATAATTTGCTTTCACTAAAGTTCTCTTTTCGTGTTACAGTTCTATAGTTCTTGAGAAATGCAAAATGTCAAGTGTCCTCGATTATAGTATCATACAAAATGGTTTTACTGCCCTAAACCTCCCCTGTGTTTCACCCTTTCTTAAACTCTGGCAATCAATTGACCTTTTTAATTGTCCCTATAGTTTTGCCTTTTCTAGAATGTCAAATAAATGAAATCATATAGAATTTAGCCTTGTTATACTGGCTTCTTTCACTTATCACTATGCAGTTAAGTTTTCTCCATGTCATTCTGTGACTTGATAGATTATTTCCTTTTACTGTGGAACAGCATTCCGTTGTATAAATGTACCAGACTTTGTTTACCTCTTCATCTATTGAAGGACTTCTTGATTGCTTCCAGTTTTGGGGAATTATGAATAATGCTGCTATAAATATTTACTGGTAGGTTTTAGCATAGACATATATTTTAATTGTATGAGAATGGCAGAGCATTATCGTTAGATCATGTGGTAATACGTTTGTTGTTGTTAGAAACTTCCTTACTGTCTTTAAAAGTGGCTGAACTATTTTGTGTTACCACAAATGAATGAGAGTTCCTATTGGTCTGTATTTTCATTGACATTTAGTACTGTCAATTATTATTTTTTTAAATTTTAGCCAATCTAATATGTGTACTGTGGAATATGTGTGTTTATACAATTGAATTTGTCATTGTTGTTTTAATTTTCAATGTACTAATGACAAATTATGTCAAACATCTTTCCATATTCTTTGTTGTATTTTTATGTCTTCACTGGTGAGGTATGTTTTCAAATCGGTTGTCCTTTATTTAATTGGGATTTTCTTTTGACTTGTTTCAATTTAAGAGTTCTTTGAAAATTTTAGATACAAGTCCTCTATCAGATATGTATCTTAAAAATAATTTCTCTTAGCATATGGCTTATCAGTTCACTCTCTTAAGGGTGTCTTTCACAGAGCAGAAGTATTACATTTTAATGAATCCTTACCAATTTTTTGTTTCTTAGATAGTGCTTTTTGTTCTGTTTCTGACATCTCATCATCAAACCCAAGCTCATCAAGATTTTCTCTTCTGTTTTTTCTCAGAGCTTTATAATTTGAAGTTTTGCATTTAGGTCTATCATCTATGTTCAACTTTTGTGAAGGGTGCAGTCTGTGCCTAGTTTTTTTTTTGTTTGTTTGGTTGTTGTTGTTTGCATATGTATGCCCAATTTTTTCAGTGCTATTGAGGAAAAGTTATCATTTCTGAATTGAATTTCCCTTGCTCTTTGGCAAAGATCAGTTCACTATATTTGTATGGTTCTATGTCTGAACTCTCTATTCTGTTCCATTTGTTTATTTGTCAATCAATGCCATGATCTCTAGTTTACCATAACCTTATAGCAAGTTTTCAGGTTGGGTAGTGTTGCTCATCCAACTTTGTTTTACTTCTTTAGTATTGTACTGGATACTCTGGGGTTTTGCCTTTGCAAGTAAATTTTATGTGTTTGTTAGTATCTAAAATTTCTTGCTGTGATTTTTATTTGGATTAGGTAGAATCTATAGATGAAATTGGGAAGAAGTGACATTCTAAAAAGACTGAGTGTTCCAGTCTACAAACACACATGATGTCTCCATTTTCTCAGATATTCTTTGATTACTTTCAAGGGTTTTGTAGTTTTCCATATACAGTTTCTGTACATATTTTGTTATCTTATGCAAAAATATTTATTTTTTAATGCCATTGTAAGTGATATTATGTTCTTAATTCAAATTATTGATCATTGCTAGTTTTGATATTAGAGTAATTTTGGCCTCAGAGAATGAGTGAGAAAGTATTCCTGCTGCTTGTATTTCATGGATGAGTTTGTGGAAAATTGATATCATTTATTTTTTAAATGTTTGGTAAGATTCACCAGTGAAACCATCTGTACCTGGTGCTTTCTTTGCTGGAAGGTTATTAATTATTGGTTTAATTTCATTAATAGATATAGATTTTAAGATTATATATTTCTCCTGTATGAATTTTGAAGTTTGTGCCATATAAGAAATTGGTTCATTTCATCTAAGTTATCAAATCTATGGGTATTGAGTTGCATATTCCTTTAATTTTTTTATGTCTAGGATCAGTAAAGATGTCCCCTCTTTTATTTCTGATATTGATAAACTGTGTCTTTTCTCCTTTTTCTCCTTTGTTAACCTGGCCAGAGGTTTACCAATTTTATCAATTTACCAATGTATTAATTTTATGGCTCCTTTCTAAGAATCATCTTTTGGTCTCTGTATTCACCTGTTTCTTCAGATATCTAGATAGGGTTTTACCTTTGACCTTGGTTTTCTGATATTCTAATAAAAAGTGTTGATTTTTAGTTCATTCAGCTGTTTTCTTATTGCTATGCTTGGACAATTTCCAATTTTTTTAACATATTAGATCTGAAACTGGAAATCTATCTCTTAATTTGAATATTGTATATATATATGTTTTAAAATATTTTTATGCACTTTTACAAAGACTTTTTGTAACACTCTGTTCTCCTTTAGAATTTTAATATCTCCTTGTTGACTCTGTGAATAGCAGATCTCTAAAAATTATATTCTCCTCCTGGAATTATTTCTATTTCTTCAGTAACAGATTTATTGTTTAATCATTTGTTTATCTTTTTTCATCTTGTTCATTTAATTTCACATCTGTTGATCCAAAACACTCCAATTATATTTAAGAATGATGTTTAGCATTTGGGACTAAGGACTCTGTTTATGTGGGAAGGATATTTCCAAAGTCATTTTTCATTTTCTGAGTCATCTCAGAGCTAGTTACCTTGCTGCACTTTAAGTGGAAGTCTTTGCTCCAGGTACAGTTTCTATAAGAAAATATTGATTCATAGCTCTTTGGCATTCTCAATATGAAGTGAGGGAGGGAAATTGATAGTTTAACTGTCCTGTGTAACTTCAAATAATTTCCCTGGTTTTCAACCTCATGACTTACCTCTGATATTCCTAGTGTTTCCCAATCCAAAGCCTCCCCTAGCTTCTTTGGGCAGGATCACTGATCTACCCTGAAGAAAGCTGTGTAATGTTCTAAGCTGCAGCTTCTGCCAACTTATTTCATCTGTTAGCACTCCTCTATCTTCAGTTAATGTTCCTATAATCTGTTAAAATTTCTTCTGAAATTTTTCTAATTATTTTTCCTATTGAAACCCCATATACTTTCTTTTTCTATAATATCACTAACTGGCATCTTAGGGAAAAGGTAGAACTGATAAATGCATATGCAGTAAGTCTTATTTAATTAGAATTCCATTAGAAATGCTTCAATTAAAAATTCATATAAACAAGTTATTTTGAAGAATACTAAAGATTATCATTTATGTGTAATATTTTTATATTAGAATGTTTAATAATTAGTTCAGAGAAAGCCACAGCACTCCAGATTATTTTTCTGTAACTGTATCAACTTCCAAAATAGAAGGAGTATATTGCCTGTCCCTTATTTGTTACAACATTTTTGGATTTAGTGACCTTTTAAGTAGCATTCTTTATATTTTCCAAGTAGAAATATTAAGAAAAAGAAAAAAAGAAAAAAAATTTCTATTTAAGCTATCACTTCAGAAATGTAGAGACATTTTAGTGTGAACACAAAATATTTAAATTCCTAATAATGATGAAGAAAGAGGTGGCACCCTTCACATAATCTTTATCCTGGCCTTATATAGTTTACAGTCTGGCATTGGGAATTAATTGTTAAGCACAATTATTGAAAATGATCACATAAATCCAGTAGTTTTTTGTAAGCCCTTTACTATTCTGCATATTTGATTTACTATGATGGAATTTAATTCAACTTTCCTAATTCTCTTCATTTTTTTTTTAAACAGCCCCAACAAATTTGTTGACAAACATTTAATCATGAAAGCCAGATCACAGTTGTTATAGCATAGTTCACATCTTATTTGCTGACTTACACTGGCAAATGCAAGCAGCACCTGGTGAGAGGGAACACTTAATACATACACTTAAAAATGTTTTACCTTAAAATTTTTGTTCATTATCCATAGGTTTATTCAGCTGAGGAAATCTGAAAACAAGATTAATACATACAAAACACCTTTAAAGACTAGATATTTTTTTACTATACCATACCCATTATTAAACTTGATACAAATAATTAAAACATCAGTTACTGAAAGGGGACTTTAAAGTAAATAATTAAACATAATAGTCAACCTTGGTATTGAAAGGTATTTATTTCATTTCTATACACATTTTATAAATAGAACAGCTGCAATTTATTCCACAATCAGTGGCAACATCTTATTGTTTTTGTATAGCTTGAAATTGTGATTGAACATTGATTTGAGGCAACAAAATTAAAAGGTAAATTGATAGATATCTGAAGAGTTGTTTTTAAAAAACAAGCGCAAGAAAATTGTGAAAAAGACTGAAGAAACAATGCTGATTCTAAATTAAGTTTTACACCATTTTATTTATTTATATTTATTTATTTATTTATTTATTTATTTGCCGTATGCGGACCTCTCACCACTGTGACCTCTCCCGTTGTGGAGCACAGGCTCCAGACGCGCAGGCTCAGCGGCCATGGCTCATGGGCCCAGCCGCTCCACGGCATGTGGGATCCCCCAGGACTGGGGCACAAACCCGTGTCCCCCACATCGGCAGGTGGACTCTCAATCACTGTGCCACCAGGGAAGCCCTTTTACACCATTTTAAAAGCCTTAATTTGTTCTTTACAAACATTTAATTGCTATAAAAATAATAGAAAATTCAAAGTGATTTTTTTTCAGAAAATGCTAATATCTTTTTCAATTATATTTAAATACAACAGGGACACTATTTGAAATTAGAATAAAATATAGTTATCATGATTTTTAACTTCAGACCTGCTTTCAAAGTCTACAAGTTTGCCTACAAAAGTAATTTAAACTATTTTAGTGGTAAATAAATGTAATTATTTATATTAGGAATGATATGGTATAGATTTAACTGGCAGTAATAAATAATTTTTTATCCCAACTTTTTAAACTAAATTTGTTAACTAGCTTATACATAAAACTTTTTATTTTTTTTTCCCCAAATATTGGTACTGGTGCAGAAGATTACATGGTAATTAAGTCACCAGTGAGGGGAGTGAGGGGAAACAAACAAACAAAAAAAACAGCCCTTTTTTCCTTTACACAAGAATTCTTTCCCTCATTGTTTCTACCATTAATGTGGTGAAGAGATAATGAAGGAAAAGAATCCTATGGGGGAAAAAAATGAGAAAATAGCTGATGAATGTCTTCTTGACATGACAAAAGTAATAAACTTCTCCAGGCATGATGCTTACATTCTCCTTCGAAACATTCTGTATTGCAGAAATTCTGAACTATTTTGCCATAGCCAAACACACCATAAAATCTGTACATATTTGTATATCCTTTACTTTTACAGGAACACTTCTCCATCTAACCACTTTTATGGTTCACTTCTTCTTTATTCATGACAACTTGTCCTTGCTGTACCTAAAGGTCACCAGAAGTGAGAGTAGGTGCCTTCACATATGATCATCTCAGAGTTATCACAGAGATGATGTTTAGTGATTTGTTTCCAGAAGACTTGTCTAGTACTCACAGATTATATTATAAAGTCAGCATGTAAGGAAAAATTTTCTGAGTCAGTATTATACTTGAAAATAAGTGAAATGCACATTTTAAAAACTTCTCACAACTTAAGCCTTGGTGTGTGAGATGACATGCACAAGATCCAGGATTAAGCAGGATGAGGAAAAGACATTTCCCACCTTGAACTTGCATAATGTTAAACACAGTGTTCTTTAATTTTCATTTTTTTAGAAATATATAATATTAGGATATAATTACATGTGGTAAAATTACTTTTAGTATATATTTCTGAATGCTTGACAAAGAATACATTCATATAAAAGCAACACAATCGAGATGTAGAACACATTCATCACACTAAAAAATTACTTCAGGCACTCTTGTTTCAAACCACCCCCCAACACATAACCATTACAAACATCTATTGAGTTTTTATCCCCAGAGTTTTACCTATAACACAATGTCATAAGAATGAGATTGTCCTGTATGTTGACTTTTGAGCATAGCTTATTTAATTTATCATAATGCATTTATTGTCTTGTGTATCAGTTTCACTAGGTTTTATTGCTGAAGAATATTATACTGTTTGGGTGTAACACATTCATTTTTGTTTTCTTATTTTTGGCTATACCCTGACCAGAGATTGAACCTAAGCCCTTTGCAATGAAATTACAGAGTCCTAACCACTGGACTTCCAGGAAATTCCCTGTTTTAGCTCTTTATCAATTCACCAGTTGAGAGATATTTTTGTTCTTTTTGTTTTGGAGTGATTACTAAGAGAGCCAATACAAAAAAAATGACATATAGATGTTTATGTGAACAAAATGATAATTTCACTTTAAGAAACAACGTGGGGTGGGGTCACTGGGTGATATATTAAGATTATGGGAGAGATATGATCTTACTTGTAACTTTAAAAGGCAACTTGTAAGTCAACACACTTGGTGGAGTAAGTTAAACAGACTTACAAACACAGTAAGTTAAACAAAATGAGAAGACAGAGAAATATGTAGCAGAAGAAGGAGAAAGGTAAAAACCCACCAGTCCAAACAAATGAAGAGGAAACAGGCAGTCTACCTGAAAAGGAATTCACAGTAATGATAGTAAAGATGATCCAGAATCTTAGAAATAGGTTGGAGAAAATACAAGAAATGTTTTACACGGACCTAGAAGAACTAAGGAGCAAACAAACAATGGTGAACAACACAATAAATGAAATTTAAAATTCTCTAGGAGGAAGCAATAGCAGAATAAATGAGGCAGAAGAATGCATAAATAACCTGGAAGATAAAATAGTGGAAATAACTACCACAGAGCAGAATAAAGAACAAAAAGAATTGAGGAAAGTCTCAGAGACCTCTGGGACAACAATAAATATACCAACATTTGAATTGCGGGGGTCCCAGAAATAGAAGAGAAAAAGAAAGTGTCTGAGAAAATATTTGAAGAGATTATAGTTGAAAATATCCCTAACATGGGAAAGGAAATAGTCAATTAAATCCAGGAAGCACAGAGAGTTCCATACAGGATAAATCCAAAGAGAAACATGTGAAGACACATATTAATCAAACTATTAAAATTAAAAACAAAGAAAAAATATTAAAAGCAGCAAGGGAAAAGCAAAAAATAACATAAAAGGGAATCCCCATAATGTTAGCAGCTGATCTTTCAGCAGAAATTCTGCAAGCCAGAAAGGAGTGGCAGGACATATTTAAAGGGATGAAAGGGAAAAACCTACAGCCAAGATTACTCTACCCAGCAAGGATCCAATTCACATTTAATAGGAAGTTAAAACTTTTACAGACAAGCAAAACGTAAGAGAATTCAGCACCATCAAACCAGCTTTACAACAAATGCTAAAGGAACTTCTCTAGTCAGGAAACACAAGAGAAGGAAAAGACCAACAAAAACAAATCAAAAACAATTAAGAAAATGGTAATAGGAAATTACATATTGATAATTACCTTAAATGTAAATGAATTAAATGCTCCAACCAAAAGACAGAGACTGGCTGAATGGATATAAAAACAAGACCTGTATATATGCTGCCTACAAGAGACCCACTTCGAACCTAGGGACACATACAGAATGAAAGTGAGCAGATGGAAAAAGATATTCCATGCAAATGGAAATCAAAAGAAAGCTAGAGTAGCAATACTCATATCAGACAAAATGGACTTTAAAATAAAAACTATTACAAAAGACAAGGACACTACATAATAATCATGGGATCAATCTTAGAAGAAGATATAACAATTATAAATATCTATGCACTCAACATAGGAACACCTCAATACATAAGGCAAATGTGAACAGTCATAAAAGGGGAAATCGACAATAACACAATCATTGTAGTGGACTTTAACACCCCACTTTCACCAATGGACAGATCATCCAAAATGAAAATAAATAAGGAAATACAAGCTTTCTTTTTTTTTTCTTATTTTTTTTAACATTTTTATTGGAGTATAATTGCTTTACAATGGTGTGTTAGTTTCTGATTTATAACAAAGTGAATCAGTTATACATATACATATATCCCCATATCCTCTTGTATCTCCTTCCCTCCCACCCTCCTTATCTCACCCTTCTAGTTGGTCATAAAGCACTGAGCTGATCTCCCTGTGCTATGCAACTGCTTCCCACTAGCCATCTATTTTACATTTGGTAGTGTATATATGTTGATATATACACTACCACTCTCTCACTTTGTCCCAGCTTACCCTTCCCTATATCCGTGTCCTCAAGTCCATTCTCTAGTAGGTCTGCGTCTTTATTCCCGTCTTTCCCCTAGGTTGTTCATGACCATTTTTTTTTTTTAGATTCCATATATACATGTTAGCTTACAGTATTTGTTTTTCTCTTTCTGACTTACTTCACTCTGTGTGACTAACTCTAGATCCAAATACCTCACTACAAATAACTCAATATCATTTCTTTTTATGGCTACATAATATTCCATTGTGTATATGTACCACATCTTCTTTATCCATTCATCCGTCGATGGACACTTAGGTTACTTCATGTCCTGGCTATTGTAAATAGAGCTGCAATGTACATTGTGGTACATGACCCTTTTTGAATTATGGTTTTCTAAAGGTATATTCCCAGTACTAGGATTCCTGGGTCATATGGTAGTTCTATTTTTTTTTTTTTTTTGCGGTACGCGGGCCTCTCACTGTTGTGGCCTCTCCTGTTGCAGAGCACACGTTCCGGATGCACAGGCTCAGCGGCCACGGCTCACGGGCCCAGCCACTCTGCGGCATGTGGGATCTTCCCAGACCAGGGCACGAACCCGCGTCCCTTGCATCGGCAGGTGGACTCTCAACCACTGTGCCACCAGGGAAGCCCTGGTAGTTCTATTTTTAGTTTTCTAAGGAACCCCCATATTGTTCTCCATAGGGGCTGTATCAATTTACATTCCCACCAACAGTGTATGAGGGTACCATTTCCTCCACACCCACCAACATTTATTGTTTGTAAATTTTTTGATGATGGCCATTCTGACTGGTGTGAGATGATATCACATTGTAGTTTTTATTTGCATTTCTTTAATGATTAATGATGTTGAGCATTTTTTCATGTGTTCGTTGGCAATCTGTATATCTTCTTTGGAGAAATGTTTTGTTTACGTCTTCTGCCCATTGTTGGATTGGGTTGTTTTTTTTTTTTTTGATATTGAGCTTCATATGCTGCTTGTAAATTTTGGAGATAAATCCTTTGTCAGCTGTTTCATTTACAACTATTGTCTCCCATTTTGAGGGTTGTCTTTTCATCTTGTTTATGGTTTCATTTGTTGTGCAAAAGCTTTGAAGTTTCATTAGGTCCCATTTGTTTATTTTTGTTTTTATTATTTCTATTTCTCTAGGAGGTAAGTCAAAAAGTGTCTTGCTGTGATTTATGTCATAGAGTTTTCTGACTAAGTTTTCCTCTAATAGTTTGATAGTGTCTGGCCTTACATTTAGGTCTTTAATCCATTTTGAGTTTATTTTTGTGTATGGTGTTAGGGAATGTTCGAATTTCATTCTTTTACATGTAGCTTTCCAGTTTTCCCAGCACCACTTATTGAAGAGGCTGTCTTTTCTTCATAGTATATTCTTGCCTCCTTGATAAAAGATAAGGTGACCATATGTGAATGTCTTTAACTTTGGACTTTCTATCCCGTTCCATTGATCTATATTTCTGTTTTTGTGCCAGTACCATATTCTCTTGATTACTGTTACTTTGTAGTATAGTCTGAAGTCTGGGAGACAGATTACTCCAGTTCCGTTTTTCTTGCTCAACATTGCTTTGGCTCTTCAGGGTTTTTTGTGTTTCCATACAAATTGTGAAAATTTTTGTTCTAGTTCTGTGAAAAATGCCAGTGGTATTTTGATAGGGATTATGCTGAATATTTAGATTGCTTTGGGTAGTAGAGTCATTTTCACAACTTTGATTCTTCTAATCTAAGAACATGGTATATCTGTCCATCTATTTGCATCATCTTTAATTTCTTTCATCAGTGTCATAATTTTCTGAATACAGGTCTTTTGTCTCCTTAGGTAGGTTTATTCCTAGGTATATTATTCTTTTTGTTGCAATGGTAAATGGTAGTGTTTTCTTAATTTCACTTTCAGATTTCTCATCATTAGTGTATAGAATGCAAGATATTTCTGTGCATGAATTTTGTATCCTGCTACTTTACCAAATTCATTGATTAGCTCTAGTAGTTTTCTGGTAGCATCTTTAGGATTCTCTATGTATAGTATCATGTCATCTGCAAACAGTGACAGCTTTACTTCTTCTTTTCTGATTTGGATTCCTTTTATTTATTTTTCTTCTCTGGTTGCTGTACCTAAACTTCCAAAACTATGTTGAATAAGAGTGGTGAGAGTGGGCAACCTTGTGTTGTTCCTGATCTTGGTGGAAATGGTTTCAGTTTTTCACCATTGAGTACAATGTTGGCTGTGGGTTTGTCATATATGGCCTTTATTATGTTGAGGTAAGTTCCCTCTATGCCTAATTTCTGCAGGGATTTTATCATAAATGGGTGTTGAATTTTGTTGAAAGCTTTCTCTGCATCTACTGAGAAGATCATATGGTTTTTCTCCTTCAATTTGTTAATATAGTGTATCACACTGATTGATTTGTGCATATTGAATAATGCTTGCATTCCTGGGATAAATCCAAACTGATAATGGTGTATGATGCTTTTAATGTGCTGCAGGATTCTTTTAGCTAGTATTTTGTTGAGGATTTTTGCATGTATGTTCATCAGGGATATTGGCCTGTAGTTTTCTTTCTTTGTGACAATTTTGTCTGGTTTGGGTATCAAGGTGATGATGGCCTCGTAGAATGAGTTTGGAAGTGCTCATCCCTCTGCTATATTTTGGAAGAGTTTGAGAAGGATAATTGTTAGTTCTTCTCTAAATGTTTGATAGAATTCACCTGTGAAGCCATCTGGTCCTGGACTTTTGCTTGTTGGAAGATTTTTAATCACAGCTTCAATTTCAGTGCTTCTGATTGGTCTGCTTATATTTTCTACTTTTTCCTGGTTCAGTCTTGGAAGGTTGTGCATTTCTAAGAATTTGTCCGTTTCTTCCAGATTGTCCATTTTATTGGCATATAGTTGCTTGTCATAATCTCTCATGGTCCTTTGTATTTCTGCAGTGTCAGTTGTTACTTCTCATTTTTCATTTCTAATTCTATTGATTTGAGTCTTCTCCCTTTTTTTTCTTGATCAGTCTGACTAATGGTTTATCAATTATGTTTATCTCTCAAATAACCAGCTTTTATTTTATTGATCTTTGCTATCATTTCCTTCATTTCTTTTTCATTTATTTCTGGTCTAATCTTTATGATTTCTTTCCTTTTGCTAACTGTGGATTTTTTTTGTTCTTCTTTCTGTAATTGCTTTAGATGTAAGATTAGTTTGTTTATTTGAGATGTTTCTTGTTTCTTAAGGTAGAATTGTATTGGTATAAACTTCCCTCTTAGAACTGCTTTTGCTACGTCCCATAGGTTTTGGGTCATCATGTTTTCATTGTCATTTGTTGCTAGGTATTTTTTTATTTCCTCTTTGATGTCTTCAATGATCTCTTGGTTATTAAGTGGTGAATTGCTTTGGCTCCACTTATTTGTAGTTTTTACAGGTTTTTTCCTGTAATTGGTATCTAGTCTCATAGTGTTGTTGTCCAAAAAGATACTTGATATGATTTCAATTTTCTTAAGTTTATCAAGGCTTGATCTGTTACCCAAGATATGATCTATCCTGGAGTATGTTCCATGGCACTTGAGCAGAAAGTGTATTCTTTTGTTTTTGTATGGAATGCCCTTTAAATATCAATTAAATACATCTTGTTTAATGTATCACTTAAAGGTTGTGTTTCTTTATTTATTGTCATTTTGGATGATCTGTCCATTGGTGAAAGTGGGGTGTTAAATTCTCCTACTCTGATTGTGTTACTCTTGATTTCCCCTTTTCTGGCTGTTATTATTTGCCTTATGTATTGAGGTGCTCCTATGTTGGGGGCATAAATATTTACAATTGTTATATCTTCTTCTTGGATCGATCCCTTGATCATTATGTAGTGTCTTTTTTTTTGTCTCTTTTAATAGCCTTTATTTTAAAGTCTACTTTATGTGATATGAGTATTGCTATTCCAGATATCTTTTGATTTCCATTTGCATGGAATATCTTTTTCTATCCCCTCACTTTCATTCTGTATGTGTCCCTAGGTTTGAAGTGGTTCTCTTGTAGACAGCATATATACGGGTCTTGGTTTTGTATACATTCAGCCAGTCCATGTCTTTTGGTTAGAGCATTTACATTTACGGTAATTATCAATATGTAATTTCCTATTACCATTTTCTTAATTGTTTTGGGTTTGTTATTGTAGGTTTTTCCCTTCTCTTGTGTTTCCTGACTAGAGAAGATCCTTTAGCATTTTTTGTAATGCTGGTTTGGTGGTGCTGAATTCTCTTAGCTTTTGCTTGTCTGGAAAGGTTTTAATTTCTCCATCCAATCTGAATGAGATCATTGATGGATAGAATAATCTTGGTTGTAGGTTTTTCCCTTTCATCCCTTTAAATATGTCCTGCCACTCCCTTCTGGCTTGCAGAGTTTCTGCTGAAAGAGCAGCTGTTAACCTTATGGGGTTTCCCTTGTATGTTTTTTTTGCTTTTCCCTTGGTACTTTTAATACTTTTTCTTTGTATTTAATTTTTAATAGTTTGATTAATATGTGTCTTGGCGTGTTTCACCTTGTATTTATCCTGTATGGGACTCTCTGTGTTTCCTGGACTTGATTTACTATTTCCTTACCCATATTAGGGACGTTTTCAACTATAATCTCTTCAAATATTTTCTCAGTTCCTTTCTTTTTCTCTTCTGTTTTTGGGACCCCTGTAATTCGAATGTTGGTTCATTAAATATTGTCCCAGAAGTCTCTGAGACTATCCTCAATTCTTTTCATTCTTTTTTTTTTATTCTGCTCTGCAGTAGTTATTTCCACTATTTTGTCTTCCAGCTCACTTATCCATTCTTCTGCCTCAGTTATTCTGCTATTTATCCCTTTTAGAGAATTTTTAATTGCACTTATTGTGTTGTTCATCACTGTTTGTTTGCTCTTTAGGTCTTCTAGGTCCTTTGTAAATGTGTCTTGTATTTTTTCCATTCTATTTCCAAGATTTTGGATCATCTTTACTCTCATTATTCTGAATTCTTTTTCAGGTAGACTGCCTATTTCCTCTTCATTTATTAGGTATGGTGTTTTTACCTTGCTCCTTCATTTGCTGTGTGTTTCTTTTTCTTTTCACTTTGCTTAACTTACTGTGTTTGGGATCTTCTTTTTGCAGGCTGCACGTTTGTAGTTCTCCTCATTTTTGGTGTCTGCCTCCAATGGCTAAGGTTGGTTCAGTGAGTTGTGTAGGCTTCCTGGTGGAGGGCACTATTGCCTGTGTTCTGGTGGATGAGGCTAGATCTTGTTTTTCTGGTGAGCAGGTCCACATCTGGTGGTGTGTTTTGGGGTGTCTATGACCTTACTATAATTTTAGGCAGTCTCTCTGCTAATGGGTGAGGTTGTGTTCCTGTTTTGCAAGTTGTTTGGCTTAGGGAGTCCAGCATTGTAGCTTGCTGGTCATTGAGTGGAGCGGGGTCTAGTTTTTGAGGTGGAGATCGCTGTGAAATTTTTGCTATTTGATATTACATGGTGCTGGGAGATCTCTGGAGGACCAACGTCCTGATCTTGGCTCTCTCACCTCAGAGGCACAGCCCTGATGCCTGGCTGGAGCTCCAACAGCCTGTCATCCACACAGCTGAGAATAAAAGGGAGAAAGAATGAAAGAAAGAAAGAAAGAAAGAAAGAAAGAAAGAAAGAAAGAAAGAAAGAGATAAAATAAAATAAAGTAAGGGGCTTCCCTGATGGCGCAGTGGTTGAGAGTCCTCCTGCTGATGCAGGGGACACGGGTTCATGCCCCAGTCCAGGAAGATCCCACATGCCACGGAGTGGCTAGGCCCGTGAGCCATGGTCACCAATCCTGCGTTTCCGGAGCCTGTGCTCCACAACGGGAGAGGCCACAACAGAGAGAGGCACACGTACCACAAAAAAAAAGATAAAGGAAATAAAGTAAGAAAGTTATTAAAATAAAAAACAAAAAATAATTATTAAAAATTTTTTTAAGTAATTAAAAGAAAGAAAGAAGAGACAACCAAACCAAAAAACAAATCCACCAATGGTAACAAGCACTGAAAACTATACTAAAAACAAACAAAAACACACTCAAAGAATGGACAGACAGAACCCTAAGCCAAATGGTGAAAGCAAAGCTATACAGACAAAATCACTCACAGAGCATATGAATACACACTCACAAAAAGAGAAAAAGGGAAAAAAAAAATATATCATTGCTCCCAAAGTCCACCTCTTCATTTTGGGATGATTCATTGTCTATTCAGATATTCCACTGATGCTGGGTACATCAAGTTGACTGTGGAGATTTAATCCGGTGCTCCTGAGGCTGCTGTGAGAGATTTCCCTTTCTATTCTTTGTTCGCACAGCTCCTGGAAGTCAGCTTTGGATTTGGACCCGCTTCTGCCTGTAGGTGTCCTGACGGCATCTGTTCTTTGCTCAGAAAGGACGGGAATAAAGGAGCAGCTGCTTTGGGAGTTCAGGCTCACTCAGGCCAGGTGGAGGGAGGTGTACGGAATGCAGGTCAAGCCCGTGACGTCAGAGGCCGGTGTGACGTTGCACCAGCCTGAGGCATGCTGTGTGTTCTACTGGGGAAGTTGTCCCTGGATCATGGGACCCTGGCAGTGGCAGGCTGCATAGGTTCCCAGGAGGGGAGGGTTGGATAGTGACCTGTGCTTGCACACAGGCTTCTTGTTGGTGGCAGCAGCAGCCTTAGTGTCTCATGCCTGTCTCTGGGGTCTGCGCTGATAGCCACAGCTCACACCCATTTCTGGAGCTCCTTTAAGCAGAGCTCTTAATCCCCTCTCCAGCACACCATGAAACAAAGAGGCAAGAAAATGTATCTTGCCTCTTCGGCAGTTCCAAACTTTATCCTGGACTCCCTCCTGGCTAACCGTGGTGCACTAGTCCCCTTCAGACTGTGTTCATGCAGCCATCCAGAGTCCTCTCCCTGGGATCTGACCTCCAAAGTCTGAGCCTCAGCTCCCATCTCCACCCATCCTGGCATGTGAGCAGACAAGCCTCTCAGGCTGGTGAGTGCTGGTCGGCACCAATCCTCCATGCGGGAATCTCTCCGTTTTGCTCTCTGCACCCCTGTTTCTGTGCTCTCCACCATGGCTCCAAAGCTTCCCCCTTCTGCCACCCACAGTCTCTACCCATGAAGGGGCTTTGTAGTGTGTGGAAACCTTTTCTTCTTCACAGCTCCCTCTCACTTGTGCAGGTTCCGTCCCTATTCTTACATCTCTGTTTTTTCTTTTTTCTTTTGCCCTACCCAGGTACGTGGGGAGTTTCTTGCCTTTTGGGAGGTCTGAGGTATTCTGCCAGCATTCAGTAGGTGTTCTGTAGGAGTTGTTCCACATGTAGCTCTATTTCTGATGTATTTGTGGGGAGGAAGGTGATCTCCACGTCTTACTCTTCTGCTATCTTGAAGCTCATTGAAACACAGGCTTTAAATGTCGCATTAAACAAGATGTACTTAATTGGTATTTATAGGATATTCCATTGAAAACCCAAAGAATACACTTTCTTCTCAAGTGTTCATGGAACATTTTCCAGGATAGATCATATTTTGAGTCACAAATCAAGTCTTGGTAAATTTAAGAAAATTGATATCATTACAAGTATCTTTTCCAACCACAATGCTATGAGAGTAGATGTCAATTACAGGAAAAAACTGTAAAAAGTACAAACACATGGAGGTTAATACGCTACTAAATAACCAAGAAATCACCTGAGAAATAAAAAAAATACCTAGAAACAAATGACAATGACAACACAATGACCCAAAATTTGGGATGCAGCAAAAGCACTTCTAAGAGGAATGTTTATAGCAATACAATCTTATCTCAAGAAAAAAGAAACATCTCAAATAAACAAGCTAACTTACACCTAAAGCAATTAGAGAAAGAACAAAAAAAATCCTAAAGTTACAACAAGGAAATAAATCATAAAGATCAGATCAGAAATAAATGAAAAACAAAAATGAAAGAAAGAACAGCAAAAATCAAAAAAACTAAAAACTGGTTCTTCTAGAAGATAAACAAAATCGATAAACCATTAGCCATCAAGGAAAAAAGGGAGAAGGCTCAAATCAACAGAATTAGAAATGTAACAGAAGTAATAACCGACACTGCCGGAATACAAACTATCATGACAGACTACTACAAGCTACTACATGATAGTAAAATGGACAACCTGGTAGAAATGGACAAATTCTTAGAAAAGCACAACCTTCTGAGACTGAACCAGAAAGAAACAGAAAATATAAATAGACCAATCACAAGCAATGAAACTGAAACTGTGATTAAAAATCTTCCAACACACAAAAACCCAGGACCAGATGGCTTCACAGGCGAATTCTATCAAACATTTAGAGAAGAGCTAACACTTATCCTTCTCAAACTCTTCCAAAATATAGCAGAGGGAGGAACACTCCAAAACTCATTCTATGAGGCCACCATCACCCTGACACCAAAACCAGACAAAGTTGTCACAAAAAAAGAAAACTGCCAGCCAATATCACTGATGAACATAGATGCAGAAATCCTCAAGAAAATACTAGCAAACAGAATCCAACAGCACATTAAAAGCATCATACACCATGATCAAGTGGGATTTATCCTAGGGGTGCAAGAATTCTTCAACATATGCAAATCAATCAATGTGATACAACATATTAACAAACTGCAGGATAAAAAAAACATGAGATCATCACAATAGATGCAGAAAAAGCTTTTGACAAAATTTAACACCAATTTGTGAAAAAACTCTCCACAAAGTAAGCATAGAGGCAACCTACCTCAATATAATAAAGGCCACATATGACAAACTCACAGCAAGCATGATAATGGTGAAAAACTGAAAAAATTTCCTCTGATTCAGGAACAAGGCAAGGTTGTCCACTCTAACCACTGTTATTCAACATAGTTTTGGAACTTTTAGCCACAGCAATCAGAGACGAAAAAGAAATAAAAGGAATCTAAATCTGTAAAGAAGAAGTAAAAGAGTTAGTGTTTGCAGATGATATGAGTCTATACATAGAGAATCTTAAAGATGTTACCAGAAATATAGTAGAGCTAATCAATGAATTTGGTAAAGTAGCAGGATACAAAATCAATGCACAGAAATCTCTGGCATTCCTATATGCTAATGAGGAAAAATCTGAAAAAGAAATTAAAGAAACACTCATTTACTACTGCAACAAAAATAATAAAATACCTAGGAAGAAACCTACCTAAGGAGACAAAATACCTGTATGCAGAAAATTATAAGACACTGATGAAAGAAATTAAAGATGATACAAATAGATAGAGAGATGTACCATGTTCTTGGATTGGAAGAATCCACACTGTGAAAATGACTATACTACACAAGGCAATCTATAGATCCAGTGCAATCCCTATCAAACTACCACTGGCATTTTTCACAGAACTAGAACAGAAAAAATTCACAATCTGTATGGAAACACAAAATATCCTGAATAGCCAAAGCAATCTTGAGAAAGAGAAATGGAACTGGAGGAATCAGACTCCCTGACTTCAGACTATACTACAAAGGTACAGTAATCAAGGCAGTATGGTACTGGGACAAGAACAGAAATATAGATCAATGGAACAGGATAGAAAACCCAGAGATAAACCCATTCACATATGGTCACCTTAACTTTGATTAAGGAGGCAAAAATATACAATGGGGAAAAGACAGCCTCTTCAATAAGTGGTGCTTGGAAAATTGGGCAGCTACATGTAAAAGAATGAAATTAGAACATTCCTTAACACCATAAACAAAAATAAACTCAAAATGGATTAAAGACCTAAATGTAAATCCAGACATTATCAAACTCTTAGAGAAAAACATAGGCAGAACTCTCTATGATATAAATCACAGCAAGATTCTTTTTGACCCACCTCCTAGAGAAATGGAAATAAAAACAAAAATAAGCAAATGGGACCTAATGAAACTTAAAAGTTTTTGCACAACAAAGGAAACCATAAACAAGACAAAAAGACAACCCCCAGAATAAGAGAAACTATTTTCAAATGAAGCAACTGACAAAGGATTAATCTCCAAAGCATACAAGCAGCTCATGCAGCTCAATGTCAAACAAACAAAAACTCAATCCAAAAATGGGAAGAGGACCTACATAGACATTTCTCCAAAGAAGATATACAGATTGCTAACAAACTCATGAACGGATGATCAACATCACTAATCATTAGAGAAATACAAATTGAAACTACAATGAGGTATCTCCTCACAGCAGTCGAAATGGCCATCATCAAAATATCTACAAAAATAAATGCTAGAAAGTGTTTGGAGGAAATGGAACCCTCTTGCACTGTTTGTGAGTATAAATTGATGCAGCCACTACAGAGAAAAGTATGGAAGTTCCTTAAAAAACTAAATATAGAACTACCATATGACCCAGCAATACCACTACTGTGTACATACCCTGAGAAAACCATAATTCAAAAAGTGTCATGTACCACAATATTCATTGTAGCACTATTTACAGTAGCCAGGACATAGAAACAAAGTACGTGTCCATCGACAGATGAATGGATAAAGAAGATGTGGCACATATGTACAATGGAATATCACTCAGCCATCAAATGAAATGAAATTGAGTTGTTTGTTGTGAGATGGATGGATCTAGAGTCTGTCATATAGAGTGCAGGGAGTCAGAAAGAGAAAAACAAATACCGTATGCTAACACATATATATGGGATCTTAAAAAAAATGGTTCTGAAGAATGTAGGATCAGGACAGGAATAAAGACGCAGATGTAGAAAATTGACTTGAGGGCATGGGGAGTTGGAAGGGTAAGCTGGGATGAAGTGAGTGAGTAGCATTGACAAATGTAAAATAGATAGCTAGTGGGAGCAGCCACATAGTGCATGGAGATCAGCTCAGTGCTTTGTGATCACCTAGAGGGGCAGGATAGGGAGTGTGGGAGGGAGACTCCAGAAGGAGGGGATATGGTGTATGTGTATACATAGAGCTGAGCTGTTTCACTTTATTTTACAGCAGAAACTAACCCAACATTGTAAAGCAATTGTACTGCAATAAAGATGTTAAAAAAAGTGCAACACCCCACAAAAAAAAGTTTAGCATAAAACAAAATTTAACTTGGTGCATATGTGTAATATGTGTGAATTCTATGATACATATCTATACTTACTCTGTGTACCTGTGCTGATCTTACTTGTACTTTCTCTACCTCATACTTTCTTTCCACCATTTTCATAATCCCCTTTATATTTATTCACAAGACACTAGTGAGGAAAATTTGTAGGATTATATTTCTTTTTTTCCCCCTTCTAATGATAATTTTATAATATCCAGTCAATATAGGCAACCTCTGATATATTGGTGGTTTGATTCTAGACCACTACAATAAAGCAAATATCACAATAAGGTGAGTCATCCAAATTTTTGGTTCCCAGTGTATATAAATGTTATATTTGCCTTATCCTGTAGTCTATTAAGTGTACAATAGTATTATGGCTCAAAAATATAGATACCTTAATTCAGGAATTTTTATTGCTAAAAATTGCTAACCATCATCTAAGCCTTTGGCAAGTTGTGATTGTTTTGCTGGTGGAATGTGTTGCTTCAGTGTTGATGGCTGCTGACTGACCAGGGTGGTGAACCTTGCTGAAGGTTGGAGCAGCTGCAGCAATTCCTTAAAATAGGAAAATAATGAAGTTTGCCTCATGTATTGACTCTTTCTTTTACGAACGATTTCTCTCTAGCATGTAATGCTGTTTGATAACATTTTATCAGCAGTAAAACTTCTTTCAGAACTGGAGTCAGTCTTCTGAAAACCTGCCACTGCTTTAACAACTAAGTTTATGTAATATTCTGAATCCTTTGCTGTCATTTCAAGAATCTTCATAGCATCTTTACTACGAGCAGGTTTCATCTCAAGAAACCAGCTTCTTTGCTCATCCATAGGAAGCAACTCCTCATCCATTCAAGTTTATCATGAGATTGCAGCAATTCAGTCCCATCTGCAGGCTCCACTTCTAATTCTAGTTCTCTTGCTATTTCCACCACATCTGCAGTTACTTTCCCCACTGAAGTCTTGAATCCCTCAAAGTCATCCATGGGGGTTGAAATCAACTTCTTCCAAACTCCTGTTAATGTTGATATTTGGAACCCTTCCCATGAATCACAAATGGTCTAAATGGCATCTAGAATGGTGAATCCTTTCCAGAGGTTTAATGTAGCCTTACAAAATATATTTCTTAAGTAATAAGACCTGAAATTATTCCTTGATCTATCCATAGGCTACAAAATGGATACTGTGTTAGCAGGCAAAAAAACCCATGAATCTTGTTGTCCATCTCCATCAGAGCTCTTGGGTGACCAGGTGCATTGTCAATGAGCAGTAATATTTTGAAAGGAAACTTTTTTCTGAGCAGGTAGGTCTCAACAGTGAGCTTAAAATATACAATAGACCATGTTGTAGAAAGATGTGTTGTCATTCAGGCTTTGTTATTCCATTTATAAAGCACAGACAGAGTCAATTTAGCATAATTCTCAAGGCCCTAGGATTTTCAGAATAGTGAATGAGCACTGGCTTCAACTTGAAGTCACCAGCTTCATTAGCCCCTAACAAGAGAGCCAGCCCATCTTTGAAGATTTGAAGCCTGATACTGACTTCTCCTCTCTAGCTATGAAAGTCCTAAATGGCATCATCTTCCAGCATAAGCTTGTTTTTTCACATGGAAAATCTGTTGTTCAGTGTAGCCACCTTCATGAACTATCTTAGCTAGATCTTCTGGATAACTTGCTGCAGCTTCTACATCAGCACTTGCTGCTTCACCTTGCACTTTGAAGTTGCAGTGATGGCTTCTTTCCTTAAACGTCAAGAACCAACCTCTGTTAGCCTCAAACTTTCCTTTTGCAAGTTACTCACCTCTCTCAGTCTTCATAGAATTGAAAAGAGTTAGGGCCTTCCTCTGGATTAGGCTTTGGTTTAAGGGAAAATTTAGGCTGGTTTGATCTTCTCTCCAGACCACTAAAACCTTCTGCATATCAGCAATAAGGCTGTTTTGCATTCTTATCATGTGTCTGTTCCCAGGAGTAGCACTTTTAATAGAATTCAAGGAATTTTCCTTTTCATTCACCAGTTGGCTAACTGTTGATACAAGAGGTCTAGCTTTGGGCTTTTCACAGCTTTTGACAAGCCTTCCTCACTAAGCTTAACCTTTTCTAGCTTTTGATTTAAAAGGACAGACATGAAATTCTTCCTTTCTCTTGAACACTTAGAGGCCATTGTAGGGTTACTAATTGGCCTAATTTCAGTGTTGTTGTGTCTCGGAATGGGGAGGCCTGAGGAGAGGGAGAGAGATGGGGGCACGGCCAGTGGGTGGTGCACAACATTTATCTATTAAGTTCTGACGTCTTATACGGGCACAGTTCATGGTGCTCCAAAACAATTACAATAGCAACATCAAAGATCACTGATCACAGATTACCATAACAAATACAATAATGAAAAAGCTTGAACAATTGAACAATTGTGAAAATTACCAAAATGTGAGACAGAGACACAAAATGAGCAAATGCTGTTGGAAAAATGGTGCTGATAGACTTGCTCCACTCAGTGTTGCCACAAACCTTCAGTTTGTAAAAAGGCACATATCTAGAAAGTGCAGTAAAGCAAGTGCAGTGAAAGAAGGTCTGCCTGATTACTAGTCAGAAGGAACAGTGCTGCAAGGTGAGGCTGAAGAGAAATGCACAGGAAGATTATGACAAAGCTCCATGGTGTTGGAAAGGAATCTGGATTGTGTTCAGAATGTGATATGAGGTCCTTTGAGACCTTTGAAGCAAGTGAGTCACATGGTCCAAATTATGTCTAAGAAGATTTCTGTGTTAAATTTTTGGTATTATCAGATAAGGCAATATATTAGAAGTGTTAGGTTAAACTGTATGATGCGAGCATATATTTTATGAAAGCAAGCTTCCCAGGGTCATTTGTTCTTAGGGCATGTTTTGCAAAGGCAGCACTGGATTGGGAATCAAGACATCTATTATACATAGAATGGATAAAGAACCAGGTCCTACTGTTGCACAGGGAACTATATATTCAATATGCTGTGATAAACCATAATGGAAAACAATAGGAAAAAGAATGTATATATATATATATGTGTGTGTGTGTGTGTGTGTCTGTGTGTGTGTGTGTGTGTGTTTCAGGTATGCCTATTTATATATTTAAATCAAAGACATGTAGAGATATCTGTGTATTCTGAGAAAGGCTTGAAAAAGACTGTTATAAATGCTACTCTTGAGGTAAAGAAAGCTAGGAGGTAAATGTGGGGAAGGATTACTGAATTACCTAAGGCATCACCTGGAGATTAATGCAACAATCTTAGAGAGAATTTGACTTAATTGGGAGCCAACATCATGCATTTTATCCAAGACTGAGCATGAAAATGAGTAACAAGGCCAGTGTTCAGCAAAGCATGGGAGGTGAAATTAAAGAATTGGAGATTTTATACAGGAAAGAAAGAATGTTGCCATGAAATCTCTTTTACAAAGTGTCTGGCATCTGAAATGAAGTAGGTGAATGCTCCTTGCAAAAGCCAGACTGGCCTTAAAAAAATTTACCCATGAAATATGAATTGTGATTTTTGTGTAAACTAAATATTTTCAGTAATTCTAATAAATTACAATAGATGAACTTAAGATTTTTTAAAAGAAACCACTTTTCCTTCTTTAAAGTTAATGATTTCTAAAATATTCAGGTGTTGAAAGTCTTGTTTGTTTTCTTCACTGATATTTACCATCTTCCATCTTCCCTAAAGTTTATGTATTGTTAATGTTTGATTGGCAGAAAAATATTTCTCACAGTTTTTTGTCTTAATCTATTGACTGGAAAAACAAACCTTACTGCCATCTTGGATATATGCTTGAATTCTTTTTTTAACTAACACAACATAAACTAGCATAAGCCAATGTCATAAGGTACATAAATGTAGCTCAGATACGATGCTCAGTCTCTTTGTTTTTCACTAATCACATGCTTATAATAGCAGAGACAGTGCTTCCTAATGTACATAAAAGGCTTTAAAACTATTTTCATTATCCTCATCTTTATCATCATGCGCTATTTTCAAATTTGAAGATTTATCTATTGACTGTGTTTTGCACTTGTTGAAATGCAACAAGTTTTGAGAGGTAATTTTTTTCTAGGAAAAATTAAAATACTCTTTGCTTATTGACCCACACTGTTACATCTTGTCTCCTCTATGGCAAAAAGAGAGGTGTCTGACCTCCCTCTGGAACAAATTAAACCAATTGACCCCTATAGAACTTATTCCCAGTTTACAAGCTTATTAGCAATGTGCTCTAAGCAAATTAAGGGGATGGCAACTCCTTACTTTTGTGCCTATTTTACACATGGCACTAAATTAGATGTTTGAAAACTTTTAGTGAGTTTCATCTGGTGCACTCAAAAAATTATATCAGAGGTAGATTGTTACCTTTAATGACTTCCTACTGAAGCCCATATAGTACAGTGGAATAAATACAGGAATTACAAAACCTAAGTTTTGCTTCTCACTCCACTATTTTTGAGATATATGTGACTAGAACAGTGTTCATTAATAAAGTGTTCATTAAAAAAAAATAATGTATTAGGTAGCTGTTACTTGATAGGTACCATGCTTAGTACTGGAGTTACAAGGATGAGCAAGCGACCCCAGCCCCTTACCCCTAGATACCCTCACTATCTCCAGGGAGGGGCTTAAGTAAACAATATATCATAACCCAGGGCACAAAGTGTGTAATATGAATACACAGAACTTGTAACTCAGGACCGTACCTATTTTATTAACCATTTTATCTCCAACACTGTGGCTGGCATTTATAAGACATTTAATAAGTAATTTTGGATAAATGAATCAGAAAATGTATCTCACATTTATATCTCATCAGAATTCATGAATGAGTGATAAATTCTGCTTGAAGGAAATCTGATGATAAATCAGGTAAAGAAGAGAAGGCTTTCTAGGAAAAAAAACAATATGGGCAAATTCATGGAAACCTGAGACGTGAACATGTGTTGGGTATTAGGGAAAGAATAAAATCATGTTACAAGACCATATAATCCTCAGCAACAAATGGTAGAATGCAGCTGGAAAATGAAAGTTAGAACCAGATGGTGAATAATTTTATATTTCACGGTAAGTACATCTTATTTCATTAGAGCTTAAAATACATGCTATTTTAACTTATTCCTGTCTTCACCTCAAAATGAGAGTAACTTGAATTGCTTTGCATGGGTTAGGTTATGGGTATAAAGTGAGAGATTTTATTTAAATACAAAGACATTATTTTCTTTGAATATTAGAGAATAAAATAACTGGGGTCTTAAATATACAAAAGGGGCAAAAATTGCATAGGAATATAGGATCAGAGATTTATTGCACTATTCTCTTTTTAGTTAATAAATATAAAATAGTTTATATTTATTATTATGAGACCATGTTGCCTCATCTTTATTGTTTTCATTTTTGCTATAATTATGTGTTTGTATGATTGAAAGAAAGGACAAGTATAATGTTTCCCCCAATAATGCACTGTGTCAAGGTTTAATTTGTTAATTCACGTTTCTGATTATTCTAATTTCTGGTTATAGTGTGTCAGTGTTTTGCGGTGAACCACTTCAGTCTTTGGTGGCATGGGTTCTTATTTACTCATATATATATATATGTATATCATATATACATATATGATATGTATGTCATATATATATATAATATATCATGTAAGGCATTGGATAGAGAGATGTTGTCTTTAGGCGAAACAAAATAAAAGTTGAAATGTAAATATTTTGAAATGGAATTCAGAGCATAGAAAGTTAATCTAGTTGATTTTGAATCCCACTAACTTTTATGGTCCTCAGTTATGTAGATTAGGCTAAAGTTTCAAGACAATTGTCCACTGATATCCTCTTGTTCCCTGTGGAGCAGATGTCTGTGCCATACAAAACACTAATACTCAACAGCAAGACTGTCAAATTTGTGATGACATCATAGCATCACAATTTTAAGATACCACTCATGATATGCAATATTTATTACTATTGCAGACCTCATAGTGTAGTGCTTGAAATTATATGTTTCAATCATTCCCAATGGGATTTGACATCTAGATAGGTTGTTTAGTATCTAAGTGAGTTGGGGTCAGTTTTTTTTTTTACTATATCTAAGTCTCATGTTCTCTTTCTGCAATGTTAAGATAGCAATGCCTACTCAAAGCATATTATATATTAAATAACACACGTGCAAAAGTTTTATGGCACACAGTAAGTGCTTAGTAAAGCATGGCTATTAGAACACTACAGTGTTAACTTGTTATAATCTCCTAAGAGATTTCCATTTATCAAAATGTATTTTATGGTAACCATTTGTAAAATGTAATTTTTATTGAACACTCCTAGGACTTCAGATAGTGTTATACTCCTTGTATGTATTTCAAAGAGAGGTTGATTATACACATATATTTTTTCAACACCTGTTAGAGAAGCTATTATAAATATAGATGGTTATGCATCCCCCAAATCACAAAATAGTCTGTGAGAGAAGAGTCCTATAGTTAGTAATTTTATTAAATGACATATAAAATCTCGCCCTGCAGAATAACATGTTTTGATGATCTCAGAATTCTTACTATAAATAAACTTTTTTAAGCCAAAATTTCTCAAAATTATTTGTCCAATAAACTTTCTCCCCTATTCTATGTTGTGTGTGTGTGTGTGTTTGTGTGTGTGTGTGTGAAAAGAGTTATAGTTATTATCCTATTATGGAAATGCTAAAAACATATCCTGCTTTCTTACTCCACACCTACCAGGTTTTCTCATGACACCAGAATACAATCCAAAGTCTCCCCCATGGTTTACAAAGAACCACATGATCGAGCTCCTGGTCTCTCTTTATCTTCTCCTTGATTTTCTTCAAGTTCACTCCACTACAACCACATAGAATGCTTCTGCCTCAAAGCTTTTCCCTCACTGTTATCAATGTCTAAACTGCATTTTCTTCAGATGATTGCAGTTTTATTCAGATCTCTCCTCAGGATTCATTTTATCATCGTATTTATAATAACACTCATGTGAAGTTCCCTTGTCTTCTGCCTCATTTATTTTTCTTTATAATATTCACCACACACTACCTGGAAATACATCCAATATCTAGTTCATTATTTTCTGTCTCCTACAAAAATCAGAAATACAACTTTCATGAGGACAATCACTCACAGCTACCTTGTTCATTGTTATATTCATCAGTATCTAAAATGTGACTAACACATAGCAGAACTGAAACATTTATGAAATATTTGACACTCAGCTGGTCAAAATTTATAATTTAATGAAAAGTTACACCTCAAACAACTAAATACATGGTTTAAAGGGATTTAAATGAAACCAGTTTGGAGTAACCTATACTTTAACTTCTCTATGAATTAAGTGAGATACAGATAACTTAGTACTCATAATATTAAATTTGAGGTGGTTAAAATCTAGCTTTTTATAACTCATCTAATGAGAGAGATGAAACTGAGTAAAGGGAGGGAATTTATGTCTTGGTTCATTCCTAATATAGCAAAATGTCAGAAAAATGATGCAGAGTACTAGAGACACTACACATCACAAACACATTTTTGTTTAAAGGGTTCAAAGAGGATTTTGATATTAATAAGTGGAAATTAAATCTAAATTATTTGTATTTGTATCTCTTCTCTTACTGACAGTATTTGTTTTGGTAATTTGTACAACTACCCAGCTCTAAATTGCTCTTATTCCCATCCCAGATAACTCTCTTATTAGGAAAAGCAAAGTTACAGAACATAACATACTCTAAACTCTTGTTGAAACAAATCAGATTTTTTTTCCTTTCCTACATATTACACTACCTTTGATGTAACTGCTGTTAAGTTGAAGTTTCAAATGCTAGCTCTACACATCGGATGAATCTAGGGATTTAAACAGTTACAGCAAAATGACATGTTCTTATAAAATCCAGAATACGCAATCTGTTACCCTCTATTCACTCAAAGTATAAGTTTTACAACTGTGTTATCGCCACCAACTGAAGTTGATTTAAGAGACAGGATTTTTTTTTTTTAAGGCATGACTTCCATAAAAATTGATGCAAGAGAGACCCCTAGCAGTGTCTACACATGCTGAACTCTTAAATCAAGGATACTGGCTCCATTCCCAACTAAAGGTTGTATCTATATTGATTAATCTTTTTTTGCCACTAAGGAAAGGAAATATTACACAAGGGGTACTCACACTGACTTTTCCAAATTTTCATGAAATGATATAATGTTTGTAAAAATATAGGAGTCGTGCTTCACTTATTCACCCCACGCTGCCCAGCCAACCCAAATGGAAGGAGTCTTAGGTGGCAATAAAGCACAGTGTGGATGTTAAGATGAAATAATAGTTGGCTGGGAACCACAATCCTGAAAACCAAAATCCCTCACCATTTGCCTACTCCTGCCACAGATTCACAAAAGTGATATGCAGAAAAAGTGTACAAGACAAAAATCTCCCTGTTTTTTAGAATTAAACATGATATACTAATCTTGATAACAAACCTTGAGTAGTCACTGCATGCAGATGGCAAAGACAGGTTGAGTGGTCTCTGAATGTCCTGAATCTGGACTCTTTAGATTGACACAAGAAAGACAGAAAAAAACAATTCCAAGAAAAAATATATCAGGGAGAAAGAAAGCACTGAGGTAAACATCAGACCCAGTCAGATGTATACCCCAGAACTACCCCAGGGTGATGTTTCTTCCCAAATAGTAAAGAGCAGCCTGGGACCTTCTTACCATACTGTCCAAGGGGATGGTGCAGAGGTATGACAAAAAGAGATGGGAAAATTACAGATTTCTATAGAATGGGTGGCCCAGTGTTTCCCATTCACCGAACTGGCCTATATTTCCAACAAAGGACAAAAGGTAGAAGAAACCTCACATTCTCCTTAGAAAATAAATCTTCACACCTTTTGTTCCTTATTTTTAACCCACTGGGCTTAAACGTCAAACTGTATTCAATCAGGAGCACAAGTTTATCTATAAAGGAAGGAGCTCATCTGAGTCGACTGTCAGAAGGGTCTTACCCAAAACTTCCTGAGTTGTTTTTTCTCTGCTCTCATTGACCTAAAACACATCCTCACCCAGAGCAATAGCATATGCATTTCAGCCACAGAGACCTCTGAAATGGAACATGGGAGGAGACAATAATTGAATTTACTTCAGTAACACACAAGTTATAGAATGAATTTTTAATCTTCTATCTTCTGTCTTGATTTATGCCAATGTATGTGTCTATCCCTTCTCCTTCTGTAAGGGTTACACACATACATGTGTATAGAGGTAATATATGCCATACAGCAGAAGGATGTGCTTCAGATTTGTCTCTACACCATAAAATCTGACACTGGGAACCTCTCACATTTTCAAGTGAATTTATTGATTCTACAGCAAAACCAGAGGACAGCCCCTTTCCCTCCTCCACCACTGAGTTACACCAGCTCCAATTTTCTCATGTGATCCTCTTAGAGGCAAGAAGAGACCTAAGAATATAACAACATCAGCTCTCCATGAAAAAAAAAATTAGAACAATAAAACAAAATTTCAAAATTATATGTGATAACAGCTGTTTATAATCCAAGCTCCAATTTCTTCTTAAAATAGAATTTTCCAGCAAATCAATGTATCTAGAACTCATAACAATCTAATTTAAAATCATACAAGAGAATTTGCCAAGTATCAAGCTCTATTAATAATTTTAAGAAATAATGCATTGGAACTAAGAAGGGAGAGATCTGGGTTGTCCCATGTGGCTCCCTGGATCCTTGATTTCCACATCAGGTAGCTTACCACCAACAGCACAAAGAGTTAAGTTATGAAACATCTATATCCTACAACACAGAGAGTTGTACATCTTATGTGACATTCTGCAATAAATTGTTTGCTTACTTAAACAATCCTAATCCCCGGACATTAAGATCGTTGTATAGATAATGACCAGTATCACTAATCTACTTACCCATTCAATTATCATGTTTACAGTTGATTACATACTCACCTGCCTTATTTTTCCCTCTAATGTTCCCTCATCCACCAATCATGGAGGAAATAGAACACAAGCCAGCTGTTATAACTTTTTCCTGACTGGTCTACCATCTGACCTTAATCAATATCCCCTTATCACAGGTTTAAAAGATATTCTACAATATTTTTGGCAATAATTTATCCAAAAGGATATGCCTACTAATTTCCAGATGGCCATCAGGATCTGAGCCAAGCAATGGGAATAGGTGTTCTCTTTACTAAGCATGGCATTTATGATCTATCACTCCACAGATCATCTGATATTCTTTGACCAGCTCATTTATTCTTTTTCTACCACCACTATTCACAGTTATTTGATCCTATTTATATGTGTTGATGGAGACACTTATTTTCATCCGTAATTTTCTATGGCCAAGTTCACATTGCCCAATTGATCAATTTCCATAAATACTTAATAAAATGGGAGCTTCAAATAAGCTGCTATTAAGTTTCCCCAAATATTTTCTTATCCTATGGTTAATCATTGACACAGTCACTTTTTATTTAATTCTGTCAGTGTACTTAAAAACCCTTGATTCACCATATAACAGAGGCAGAGAGATTAATGTTGGACAAATCACAGTTTAGTTAAAATTGCAATGCTATTCCTGTCCAATAGTCAGGACATTTTCTCATGCATCATACATTCCCGGTGGCCAGAAAGTGAATAGAGTTCATTATTCAAGAAATTTAGGATTTCAATTGGTTTGTGAACATAACATATATCACATATCATACTACAAATTTTCGTAGATGCTGGCTTTCCAAAGTTATATACAGTGTACAAGATGAGGAAGCTCTACTTCACCCTATATAGTTTTATCTATGTGTCAATGTGTTAAACTAATAATGACATTAAACTGGTGTGTCTCTCCAGTCATCAAAATGATAGTTATCTATACATATAGCATTCCAGCATCTTAGGAAGAAATATTCCACCAAGGTGTGGGATGGAGAGTAGTATTGTTACTCTCCTAACACAGGTCTGTCCAATACCATCTAACCCACTGCACTAGATCAGTAGACTTACCATCCAGAAACATCTGCTCACAAAAGTTTACAGCTACTTGGGAAACTGTCCTCAACCCAAGTAATCCTTTTCATTCAATAGTATCTAAATTTAGTAACATGCCCCCCGATCATTAAACCTAAGAACCCATGCCAGTAATGATTCAACAGGCATCTGCTGGCATTTATCTCTAAAAGTACCTGTGTTGTTTAACAGAATGAATTCAACAGTCGCCTGAATTCAGTCTCTGAATTTAGCTACATGGACAGTCTTTTGGGTAATCAGTGCCCTTATTTGCTTTAATTTGGCACGTGAATATAAATCTTTCAGGTAGCAAAATAGCACAAGAAACATAACTAGTCTTTAATTTTTCTTTTACTCTCATCTCGCCCTTTTTTTCTTCAAAGGTTTAGCCCTGCCTTATCTAATACACTTACCGCATGTGGCAACTTAGCACTACAAATGGAACTATTCCAAACAGAGATACACTGTAAGAGTAAAGTATGCTCCTGATTGCAAAGTGTTGGTACAAAAGATTAATATAAGATAGGTTATTAATGATTTTTATGTTGATCACATGGCAGAATAATAGTTTGACTATACTGGGTTGAATAAATTATATTATCAAAATTAATTTCACTTTAAAAATTTTTTTAAAATGTGGCTACTAGAACATTTCAAATTACAAATGTGACTTGTATTGTGGCTCACATAATATTTCTATTGGATAGTGCTGATCTAGATTTTACCAGAGCTGCTACCAACAGCAAATAAATATAATTTTGGACTGTATTTCCTTCTGTCTTGTATGTGCTATCAATCCACTTAGCCTCTTCACCCCAGTAAATGTCTATTTGCTCCAAATTTCTTTGGTAACACTTGTCTCCAATAGTTTACCTTAAATCTTTCACTAATCTATACTAAGAATGAGTAGTAACCCTCAAGTGTTTTATACTCACCGTATTTTTCCACACCTTCATTTTTCTTGCTAAAATATTTAGTTTCTTTGGACTGAAGGGCAATCCTGAACAGAGCACCCAGTCTGAGCGGACACAAATACATCAGATTGTCCAATCAGATTACCACAAATCACAGATTTTATGCAGTATCAAGCTTTGCTCAAAAGACAAAGGTGAAGAAGGCAGAGGTCTCAGACTCCTGACGTGTGGCATCCAAGGTTCTTTTATTTTACTTTGGACATGTGTCGTCTGGCCTAGAGTAATAGCTGAGGTTTCTAGTGTGCTTTATTAGTCATCTCATAAAGAAGGGGGTATTTAATTTATGAAATATCACCCTTTAGGCCCCAATGATATATAGTTTATGCAATATTCTCCAAAGAGCTATGTTTTGTTAAGTCTATATATTCTAATTGTGTTTACCATGTGCAATCTTAAACCAAAGACTTGATATTACGAGTATTCCATAAGCAAGAACTATTCTCATCACAAAGATCCAGTTACTATGTTTAGAAAGAGTTTAGACTGTGTCGCCACCTTTTGTTCTTTCTCTGAAGGGAATTTCTCTGGCAATTAGGGAATGAAGGATTATAGGCCAGCTGTTTTAACTTTTTCTCCTCCACTGGAACTAGCTATAAATAATGAATAAAACTAATATTATTTATGAATGATGATAGGGATTATAAGAGCAAAAAAACGAGGTTACTTGCTTAAGGTCTGCTACCCGGTGGTATCCATAGTTCAGCATATTTAAACCCATATTTATCTTAGACTCAGTTTCTGCTAATACGCTAATAGGCTCTCCAGGATAAAGAAATCTACCATCTATTCAAACCATCTTCCTTCTATGAGATTGGAATCTGAAACACAATGCACAATTACAGAATTTGGAATATACTTGCTATCTAGTCTCATTATTTTTCCCTTCCCTAGTTTTCATGCACACATATGTACACACACACAAACACACACACACACACACATATATATATGTGTGTGTGTGTGTATACATATATATATATATATATATATGGTAGAGCCATTAATACATATATATAGTAGAATATGTACATATATCAGATGTATATGTATTTTTTTTTAATTTCCTTTTTTTTTATTCTCTACCTTGGTCCTTGTGTTTGCAACCCCAGATTAAACTAAACATGAGCTTTGCCTTGAGACTATTTCCAATTTTGCAAGTTACTCACATTTATAACAGTAAACTCTCCATGCAAACTTCATTTCCCCCAATTCCAATTACCTGCTATTTCTCAGTATTTCTCTACCCCAGCAGTGTCTCAAACTGTCTTTTTCATCCTGTACTGAAATTTATGTTCCTTAGGCCTTTAAATCCTCCCTCCATGGAGACTTATCCTCGGTACCCACAGTGGCCTAAGCCTAAGCCTTGTAATCATCTTTAAATGATCTGAAGGTAGTTGTTAGTCTTGCTGATGTTTCTAAACCTGTTCTCTTCAGGTTCTCAATACATGCCCGGTCAAATGATCCTTGTCTGATTAATGAAAAAGAGAAAGCGCAGGATCATCTACCGAAGCAAATGACCCCAATGCTGGAGGAGCCATTAAGTGCACACAGAACTGATGGGTGGAGGGTAAATGAGGGCAAATCGGTTCAGTGATTATTGCACAGGGCTGGACATCTTGACCTCTGAACTGGGAATGTTCTTGGAACCTAGTAGTTTATTAAGAGTAAGCAGATGAGTAGTGAGTCCCTGAGACCTGCTCAAGTTCTCTGAGGGCATAGGAAGAGGTTCCCACTAAACAAGCTTCTAAATGGGAAATGGGAGATCACATCAAAAGGAGTTTGTCCAACAAGCTGGTTTTATTGCTAATGCTATATATATATATATATATATATATATATATATATATATATATGTATGTATGTATATATGTGTGTGTGTGTGTGTGTGTTTCCTGAAAGAGACCTTATTAATGTACAATAAAGCAAAACAATACAATAAAACAAGTACTCTGTGTATCAATCATCTGTATATACTGGTTTAAATGTTGCCCTCATAACAAAAATCTTTAGAAAGTCTTATAGGCATATGTAATGAGAATATCATTTACCACTTCCTGCCCAGTGAGAACACATTACATATAATTGGTTGTCGGTTGACATATTTACCAAGATATTTTTTAGTTTAGTGTTAATTAGTCCATTTCATAGAAGGAGAAAGTGAAGCATAATGTGAATAAACTGTTTATCTATAATACTTCAAAAATAATAGGCATAAACTCAAGAAACCCAAATTTCAGGCCATAATCCTAATGAGTAGATAAAGATGTAGCAGCATGAGCCTGGAACCCCTGGGCATCCAGCACATTGGCTATATGCTAATTTCACTCTCAGAGCCATTTCCAGAAGCTAAAATATAGCTGGACTGGGAAATATTTGTGCTGTGCTCCCACAAGCCTGGTATATCCAAGATTTCTAGACATCTGGAGACAGAAGAATCAGACCCGGGAGGAATTTCTGCAAATCCCAGTAAATGGTAAGTCCTGTTTTATAATGTAAAGGTTATCAAAACAGGTAGCTAATCTCTAGTGTCCCTTTTCTGCCTTCATGCTATTCATTTTACAAAAGCCCACACAAGTGTTAGAGAATATAATATATGTGATCCCCAAACACATTATTATTTTTTATTAACAATTGATATTTGTATAGAGTGCCAAACTATATGCTTTACAAAACACATCTGTGCTTGACTATCCCAGTAAAATTTTTCCATAGGGCATAGTTTATTCTTCACATTTCCTATAGAAGGAGCTAGACAGAGAGGAGTTTTTTGACTTGGGACAAAATACTTTCATTCATATAATAAATAGTTACTGCTCAATCCTTAAATACCAAAAAAAAAAAAAAAAAAAGGAAAAGGAGATCCAAGACAAAAAAATAGACTTTCCTTCTCATCAAGTAGTCACAATAAATATCCAAACACCTACTATAAAAGACTAATGTAAGTGCCAAAGGGAGAGACCAACAAAACAGAATGGAACTCAGAGGATAATGTGGGGACCTAGGAAAGGCTTCTTAGGGAAGAAGACTTCAAGAGAATGCAGAATTTTACAGAGAAGTAGAGAATAAGGAAAGTCAAAACACTTCATGCAGAGTCTCACTCTCCACTCTCAAAAGCAGTAAGCTCAACTTATGTACCTAGAAGGACAGATATTCTGATGCCGTGAGAGCTTAGATCTCCTGGATTAACTCCTGTCTTTTTCTACAAGTTCAAGCTGTTTCTGGGCCTATGGATGTTTTCTCCAAACTGGGAGCTATCAAGAGTTGAAAAAGAATTAAGCTCAGTCCCCTGGAGTTCAATTAGGGTCCCCCAGGGTGTGCTTGGAAGAGAGTCTTGGAAAAGTCTCAACACTGAGATTCAATCGGGAGGCACACAACTGGGCCTGGAGGATTACACCCCAGTGTCACTTGTCAATCAATTTTCATCTCCTAGGAGCTGACTGCAGAGGTAGAAAGTAATTGGGTGCCCATAGGGGGCCATCTTTGGAAACTGCAGTGTTGATAAGCACGTAAATACTTGATAGTAATAAGAAGACAGTCAGACCACAGGGAAAACCAGAACTGAGAATCCCTGCGTAGGATGAAAAACTCTACTATCCATATGTGTACTGTATGAAAACTGTTAATATTTACTTTTCAATTATAATTTTACTTTTTATTTTACAAAAAATGATCTGAAGCAATATGAAAAATAGTTACAATTACTTAAATCTCAGATGAGATACATGTATATTTGTTATGTTGCTCTCTGTACTTTTATATATGACTGAAATATTTCATATTAGAAAACCAAAGAAGAAAGATACTCAAAATATAAGTAAACTCTAAAACTTGTTTTCAAAACAAAATATTCTTCTCCCTCCCCATATCTCTTTAGCCTTGCCGACATATACTTTACAGAATCATCACTGCATAAGAAAATAAATTTAGAAATTTTGCTCTTTAGAATAAATATTTCAATTGGCATTTTTTTCTATTTGTGAAAGTCATTTCCTATTGTTTTTAAAGCTTTGACTTTTTTATGATTTTCATAAAAATCATGAAAAAAGAAAAACTGTACAACTGCCTATCTCTTTTTCAGAATTAATTTCAATTCAAAGCTAACCTTGACTATTTTGTGCAAGAAATAGAATATACTTTGGCAAAATAGTAAGAGTTGAAACAGTTCAGTCTTTTTTTATTTCTGCAATATTATAAAATGTGCTAATAGAACTGAAATTGAGCATTTCATGGTGCTGATCTTTTCCATCAAAAGAAATAAATTTTACTTTTTGTACAGTGAACTGGTGTTTTCCTTCTTTTTTTTTTTTTTTTTTTTTGTCCTCACTTCCTTCAACATTTACGTAAATAATATGAATTTTTATCATGTTTTTGTTTGATCACTTGGATGTGATTTAGGAGTGGCTTAAGATTTTATCTGAAAATGTACCCTTTATCTTAGAGCCATGAAATGTAAAATTAAATATATATATATATATATATATGTTGGAATCAGTTCAAATGACCATATAATTGAAATATTGATGAGAATGGAATAGTTTACTATTCAATATAGTCTCTTTTTAAAGCCAAATTTTTCATTATTTTAATTTTGAAATCAAATGATTCTTTAGCCATAGGGAAATATATTTTTCTTCAACAAATAAGTAATAATTTTTGCCACAGATTCAATTTCCTTCTACTAGTCTAAGCATTAATATAAACAAGATGAATCAAATTTTCCTAGAACAAAACAATTTTTCTATGTGGTTAATTTCTTACATCAGGTAGGAATTTCATTTAGTTGACGTTCAAGAGATACTCAGAAACAGTGGTTTAACTGTATTAAAAAAGGGGTTATTTCTCATAAACAAAAAAAAACTAAAAGTAGCAGACTCTTTAAGCTCTGCCTGTTCATGGTCTGACCTTCATTCTCATTATCTCAAGCAGGCTGCCAGATATCTGGACATCATATCTTTGTTTCAAGCTAGATGAAAAAGAATAAAGGTTTAAAAGATGTGTGTAAGATGCAACATTACCTTTTAAAAAGCCACCCCAGAATCCCATCCAACTGCTTCTGTTTACATCTCATGATTCAGAATTGTTTCACTTAACTGTAGATAATCATAAGGAAAACTGGGAAATGTATTCTTTTTAGCTAGGCACATGCAATCAGGTTATATTAGTAAGTAAGAAGAGGTGAATGTGTATTGGATAGATAATTAATCAATGTTTTTCTTTTTTCTCCTACATGTATTATAACTGTCCTTAAATTTATATATATATATATAACAGCCCTTAAATCTAATTCAGGGCTGATTTATGCAATGTGAGAAGAATGCTAAGCCAAAAGGACACTCAGAAAGAATAAAATTAAGTACTTATGTAATATCTTATGAGCTGCATTGTGGGAGCAAAATCATTAAGACCTTGAAATTTGGGTCAGACTAACCTGGGCCTTATTTCTAACATTATCACTTATAAACTGTGTAATCTTGACAGGTTTTGTAACATGTCATCTCAATTTCTTCCTCTGCAATACATGATAATTTGGTTACCATATAAGGTTTTATAAGCATTCTATAAGTTAAACCATGGAAGATGCCAGCACAGTGCCTGGCATAGAAAAAGTACTAAATACAGCATAGCTATTCTATAACAATATGATTAAGAAATTTCAAATTATACCTGAGTTATGTGAAAATATAGGAATGGTGCCCTCCTGGAAAGATAAATTCCTAGGAAATTTACAGAAATATTCTCATATTATTTTTCTTCTATAATTCCACAAGTTCTGTGGATTTGTATAAGACATTCTGTTAAAATGATAAAGTGTTCTTTATCTAATAGTTGGAAATTGCATCTGTGTGAAATATTTTTTTAACTGGGAATTTTAGCTACTTTGAATATTAACAGTGAGTTTAAAAATGAAGTGAAGGTTTGAGTACTTTAATACCTTCTGATCTACTTTACATTGGGACAAAATAAAAATATAATTCACAATTTCTCTCTCCTTGCAATAGAAGCAGGTTGCAACACGTATATATGATACAACCAATTTTTGTTTAACACTTAAATGGAGCATAAGTACTGAAGGACACCCACACATGCCCTTATGGAGTATGCAAGATGTAAAGAATGTGTCCAGAATACGCAAGGGAGAGGGATTCTGCAGTCTCTTCTTACCAAATCCCTTCTTGACCCTGGAACACCTTTCTGTCATCACTTTTAAAAGGCCACAGGAAAGTTCCCATTTCAATATTGTCATGGGCTCACAGTATCTAAGGAGATTCCATTCTACCAAGGGTAAGAGTGGACTACAGAAATATATTTTCCTTGTTTTGTTTTCATATATTGAATCCAGCATTACTGAAAATGAGACATTCAGGAATGAAAATTAGGGGTCTGCACTTGTCATTGACCTTGGGCAAATAACTAAAAAGTATCTGTATTTCAAGACCTCACATGTGGGAATAACAGTGTGTCAAATTTCTGACTCAGAAAGTTACTGTGACCATAAAGAAGAAAATTAAAATATTTTTTATTTGAACATCCCATAGCATTCAGTGTCACTTTGAGTGCCATTAGTGTTTGAATGTCATTAGCAAGACAAGAAGTATAATTATAAACAAAAGAAAAAAAAAGCCAAGTGGTGTAGGGTGGTGACAGGAAGAATGAGTAGTTTTTTGCACAGAAAAATACACAATCGTTCCATGTGATATAAAAAATAGAAAATTAGAAGTTTTTAGCCTATAATATGCGTTTCAAGTTCTAATTTTCGTAGCATATTAACACATATATGTATTGCTTTCATTTTAAGCACTTTTCCTGGTGAAAAAAACTCATTCCAGAAGTTAAGAACTTGACTTTTCCTTTCTGTAAATCAAAGTTGCATATATTTATGTTATCATAAAAAAGGTATTAAACTGGTAAATGGGTTTTACTGGAGTTTTTTACACATCATTGAAGAACAAGACCAGTATTTCAGGGCATTTATTTGCAAAAGCACACTTGCAGAGACTTTCTGTTGAATGTGATAAATTTCAGATGCACGAACTTTACAGTGGAAGCCCTGATACTTCTGCCTGTTCGTGAAACAAACATTTTTTATAAATGTCACAGTTATTTCTACGGTAAACACTGTTTTTTATTCCTTTACTGACAAAATAATTCTTATCTATCCCAAAACAGAGAGATTCTTAAAGTTACTTTAGAATCTGCCATGTCCTTGTTTCCTTATAAGCCATAGTTGGATAAGCTGTGTTTTAAAATTATGTGTTTGTAAATTTGTTTACATTTCATTAATCCAGTAATTGATCCTCCCACTTAAACGGTGTCAGTGCTTTCCCTTTTCAGGCGATATAGCCTTTCTGCTCGTCTGTTGATCCTAAAATGTTATATCACAACTCTCACCTCAACATTGCTACCCCTTTCTTTTACTTTACATTCTATTTTAAATTTTAAAAATCCTAATTTTACCTTTCATAATCCTAAATGGTCCTGCCCCCTCCTTGGAAAGATCTGCCTTATCTCTCTCTATCAGGCTGTTGGGTTCTAACTCATCATCATCCGTCCACCCTTCCTGTGCTGTGGAGCTTCACTCTTATGGATCCTGGAGTCAGCTGCTACCCCAACAGGAGGCTACTGACTTTACCAGGAGAGCTTGTCTCCAGATGCATCTGTCTTAGGAGACTTCTAACCCTCGTGTCTAACTGTTCAGTAGGATAGCAGTTGTTTATGTACTTAGACTAGACTATCATTTTGTATCTTTCTGTTTCTTAAATAATTTTCAAAAACAGTGCTATCCTCTGAATGGGGTAAATTCATCTATTTTGAATGATTTGTATAGTTAATTGCAAAATAATTTCAGGGCTTCCCTGGTGGCTCAGTGGTTAAGAATCCGCCTGCCAATGCAGGGGACACGGGTTCAAGCCCTGGTCTGGGAAGATCCCATATGCCGTGGAGCAACTAAGCCCATGTGCCACAACTACTGATCCTGTGCTCTAGAACCTGCGAGCCACAACTACTGAACCCACGAGCCACAACTACTGAAGCCTGCACACCTAGAGCCCGTGCTCCACAACAAGAGAAGCCATCGCAGTGAGAAGCCCGCGCACCACAACAAAGAGTAGCCCCCGCTCGCCACAGCTAGAGAAAGCCCCGCGTGCAGCAATGGAGACCCAACGCAGCCAGAAACAATAAATAAATAAAATAAAATAATAAAATAAATAAATAGAAAAATAATTTCAAATCAATTGAAAGAAAAACTTAACGACAAACACTGGCATTAAAAGAGTTAATTAGTATAGCTATATCATATATTATGGGCAAAGGATCCTTGAGGACATGGACTACTTCTCATGGGAGAGATAAATATAGATGAACTATGACAAACCTGATTAATCTTAAGTTGTTACACATTGATCATAATAAGGAAATACTCACTATGAAACAGTGGCTATAGGTGATAACACTGTATTGTATAACTGAAATTTGCTAAGAGAGCACAGCTTAAATGTTCTCACCAAAAACAAACAAACAACAACAAAAAAAAAACAGATAAATATATGAGATGAGTGATGTGTTAATTAACTGGATGGGAAGAATCTTTTCATAATATATGCATACATTGAATCACCACGATGCACACTTTTTTTTAATGGGCCTGTGGAAGTGGCAGTTTGATGTCAGTCTTGGGAGTGGACATTGTGAACAAAACTCGAATCTGGAGGAATCCTCGGGTAAGCCAAAGCGAAGCCCTCTTCTCGCTTAACCCTCATTATGTGCTCACTTTGTGACAGTGGGTTTCCCATGTGCAGAATTCAAAAGTATATGTACAAGAATCAATTATTTTGGAGGAGACAGAACATTAAAACATCACACAAATATTGGCCCCAAAAGTCTGGTGACCTTCATGATAGAGAGGATGGTGGGACGACACTCAGGTGTTCAGGACCCAATCCTACAAAACACTGGTTTTCAGACATGACTTCACATTGGAACTAGCAGAGGTGCGTTTAAAAATACTGGTATCCAACCCCCATGCCGGTTCATGTAAAGCCGAATCTGTGCAGAATCTATTTTAAGTTATTTTCTTAAATGTTGAAGTGTAGTTAATTTACAATGTTTTGTTATGATGTACACTTTAAATATTCTACCAATTTATTTATCAGGTATACACAAAAAAAGCTGGAAAAATCTTTAGACATTTAAAATTCTCAATTAATTTGCCTTTTAAAATTAAACTACTTCTACCTGTTTCAAATAACTTACAACTTTTCCCAAAGTTCATTTCATAGTATATTTTATTTCTCTACCTGTGGCTTAGAAGTTAGAAAAGGCTGGAGGTATGATTATGCATATGCAAAACGACCCAAAGATAAAAATGGAGCTTTGTTTATGCAAAAACAAGCCAAAGGTCAAAATATTAATGTATCAGGAGAAAAAAACATGTCAGAGCTAACCGAGGTCATCAAATGTAAAACATGATAAAATCAAGAATTGCTTATTACCTGTCAAATAATAAATCTCTGTAAGAAAAGCTTCAGTTCAATTGTAAAGAATATTGAAAGATTCCAGGGAATCAGTAAAAAGACTGTCAGAGAGCCAAAGCCCAGCACAGGACAATCACTGCTTCTAAATTGTAGTAACATTTAAAAGAAGAGATATAAATATTTCAGCCAGATCCTTTTTCTTATGGCTGTGTGCATGTTAAAGGGCATTGAATAACAATTTGGTTTCAATCATTTACATGCATCCCAAAAATTATTCAAAAAAACTATACATGCCAGAAAAAAAAAAAGAGATTTCTACGACTCTAATCTTAATTGAAATATCATATTTATAAGAAGAGTATAAAAGTTTATTTCAGAGAAAATTTTAAATTGTTTAAAATGGTCCAGGAGATAAGACACAGGACAGCTGTGACAGTCTCACAGCTGGCTTTGAAGGTTCTCTTGATATTAACATCAACTTCTTCCAAAAGTTCAATCTTAGAATAAATTTAAATGAACATGGATCGTGATCTTAGGTCATAGTGGGAGAAGGCCACGACCTCAGAAATTAATATGACCTAACTCTAAGACAAGAGACTGACACAACAGGTGCAGTAGGGACAGACAGACATGCTTTGTGCCTAAAGCTTTAGGGTGTCCAGATACCTCAGATCTTTTTCTCAGTGTAAATGTGGGAAGCCTGGGGGTATAGAAAGCCTGCATGACAAAGGGGAGCTTTCTACAGCAAGTTTGTTCTATCCTGGTCTTGCCCACAAGAGGCAGCACAGTGTAACATTTTGCACCTCAATACGTGGTCAGCAAGCAGCAGTTGGATCATATCTGAGCTCACTAAAAATACACAGTGTCAGCCTCCAACCCTGACCTAGTCAATTAGGATCTCCTTGTCAACAACATCTGGGGTGATGTGTTTCAGGAACACTGGGATAGTGATTAGAGCATGCTTTGTGGAGCCCAACTAGCTGGATTCAAGCAGCTTTTCTACCTGCTTGATGGGTGACCTAGCCAGTTACTTAACATTTCTGTGCTTTGTTTTCCTCGTCTAAAAATTGGAGAAAATAGGACCGGTCTCTGGGATCAGTGTGTAGACTAAAGGAGTTAATTCATGCAATGCTCTTAGCTCGGACCTGGGGTGGAATAAATGTATGGAAGTCTTTGTTGTTATTATTCTTATCCCTGTTCAAATTGTGAGTGCATGTTCCTTTACTTTAGGAAGACTAGAAGAGCAATTGGAGTAACGAGGGTTTGGAGGTTGATATGAGGTGAAAATGAATGAGCAGGAGTCTGTACTCACTTCCTGCTTTGTGATTTGGAGCACTGATGTGCAATTTCTTATATCACTGACTCAGATGAACAACAACATCCTCCCACCTTTACCAAACGTCTCAATCATCCTTTATTCTTATCAATTAAGATGATGAAACCACATTAGATTAAATTTTGAAGAAAAAAAAAAGAAACATCCATAATTGTATAACAGTAGCCATTATTTTATTTTATTGTTGTATTTACAGTCAGGAACAAATTTAAAAGTAATTTTCTTAATGCCATGAGTAAATGTTGAGACTATTCATTTACCAACTGAGAGCCGTGCTCACCCACATCAGAATATATCATTTCCAAAATAATGGGTGTTACTTCTGAATGGTCCAAAGTCCATTGGATGCAGTGAATGTATTTTCACAACTTTGAGTTCACAGGATGTTTAGTTGTAGATGAAAAAGCAAAGATACTAATGAAAAGCTTTAATTTCATGTTAGGGTATTTGAATTCTCATAGCTCTGCTTGTGCTGTTTGGTTATTTTGGATACTATTCTCTGAATTCTAACATATTGAGTCATTTGCCTAGTAAATAGTTTTAAAAAGCAGTACAAACATTTCCAGAAATATCGTATATGATTTTAGTTCTGAGTATTTGAAACTAATTTTACACACGGGGTATTAAAGAATATACACACTTTGATTTGTCTACTTGAGTCCTACATTAATTGAGCTCAGTGTCCTTGGGACATATTTATCAGCTTTAATAGAGCAGAGTAATGGAGTAATATGTTGAATATAGATTCAGTGTTTCATACTCTCTATTTTTTGTTTTTGATTTTGTTTTGTTTTGGCTTTACTTTATTTTTCTGGTACCAACAAAAAATATCCTTTACTTCCAAATGTACTTCACATACGTTTCAATTATATACACAAATATTTACATCTTATTTCACTGTAATTCACTTATAATTTTATCCAAAATTTTATGGTTCACTCTAATAAAGAAAATGCTTTCATTTCCACTAATAATGAATAAAACATAAGAAGAGTCATTCCCATGTGGATTTTCATAAGTACAACTTGTTCAGAAAAAAAGTATCTATAAATGTGATTATAGTGAACCAAAACTCTTTGAAAAATAGTGTGAATCATTTGACAAATGAAAAAGACGGCTGGAGTCACCCATCCTTACAAAAGTTTAGATTGGGTTGAATTCTGTAGTAAAATAAATTCAAATATTGTTTGCACTCATAAATGCAAAAATGATGAAAATGTAGAGAAAGAAATAAAAAAAAAACTGTGATAAGAGCATTCTTGAACAATTTGGCCTGATTCCGTTTTAATAGGCTACTTAGAACAAATGTGCATTAAAACAATAAAACAGTAAGTGTAAGAAGTGTGAAGATTAAAATGGAAAAGTTTAAAAATGATTGAAATATGACTTTTTTCAAGGAATATACAAAGGAAACACTGTAACTACTGAATGTGTCAAAAAATATGACTAAAAATATGAATGCAGTTGCATATCATGTGATGTGAATCCAGCCTTCAGAGAAAATCACCAACGTGTTTGACTTCGGGACAATGAAGAGGGAAGTGTTTTGAATTATTTGTGGATTCACAGAGAGAGCCTTTTTTTTCCTCCTTTCATTGAACAGAGATATAAGTTAAAATGAAATCTAAGGAAGACCACTCAGAAATATATGTAGACAATGTCATTGTGAAGATTCTTTATTGATGACAGTTTCGTATAAGATGACTATGTCTCCATGTTCCTAGGACCATTTTTAGAGACAGCCATTGACTATAATATTTGTTAAAACATGCTTTCCATGTTGCTTATATATAGATATAATATCTAAAGAAAGAACATCTTTAAGACAAAAAACTGAACTGTGAAGGCAAATAATTTGTTAAAACTGAAAATGAGTATTTGGTGATGTTAATGATCACTGCATGTTTTTATATAATATACTGTCACTTTCCCTCAAATTAAGGGAATTATACATGTAAACAAGCTACCCAAAAAATGCATTATAACAGCCTTTAAGATAAAAATATTTTGTATTAAAGTTGAATTGCCTACAGTTCTCATTAATGTCTGTATTGAGCTGTAAAGCTTAGTTTTTAAATCTATTTTCAGCCAGCTGCCTGGCTAGCTCAGTTGGTAAAGCATGAGACTCTTAAATCTATTTTCTATGAGTTTAAAGCCTTAGGAAATTCGATATATTCATAAATAAATTTATGCAAAGGTAAAAACGTGTTCAACAGCTAAATTTTTACGTGCATAATCATTTTGTACTGACTTCATAAGTAATTATATATTTTAAAAATAATTATTATTATTTGTTTTAAAATTATGTAATTATGACTAGTTAATAACATGATTTAATAATATAAGATTTAAAAAAATAGGATGCATTTGTATTACCACCTCCGAAATTGCACTTATTTATAGATTCTATATGTAGGAACTCAGGAATTAATTCACAAATTGGTTAGAACATAAAACGGGTACTTAAGGTTATTAATAATACTTTTACTACTTTAGCCATTTTAAAACCTGAATTCAATTGATTATGTACAGATCTAGTCAGAAGATCGAGTTAGATTTCTCACATTGGCTGGCACTGCAGTTTAGTGTATTAAAGAGAAATATTACACTACAGTAACAGCCAGTAGCTAACATTTTAGTAAAGTCCCAAAGGAAGTTAAAGAAGCATACAAGCAAGTGTCTAGGAACAGAGCATCTCAGGTAAAAGAAATAGCATGTTTCAAAGGTCCTGAGGAAGGAGCTTGCCCCTCCCACTGCAGGATGGCACGGCTGTGTGGAGGGAGATCATCAAGTGGACTTGACCACCTGTTTGACCCTAGAGCTGGACACGGGCAATTTGGAGGCTCCCCACCCACCCACTCCTCTGTCCTTGGAATGTGCATTCCACTTGCCTTCCCTGCTCTCAGAACCTCCCAAGGATGCAGCCTTAAGAGGATAATGTGTAGCTGAGACCATCTAGACCATGTGGGAACTGACCCCTGTTGAGGTCCCTATGTAAACTTCTAAGATTCTGGCAGCCTCGTATGCAAGTTCCCTTGCTTATTAAACCTGTCACTTACCAACCTGAAGTGGTCTGCCTCTTTCTTTGTCTCCCGTTGTCCTCCGCATACTGAGGACTGTTTTGGATTTCACCCAGGGAGTTAGTAGGAGGTTTGTGAACCAACAGGCTGGAGTGGAGGGGGTAAAGAAGTGGATGGAAAGGAATGAGGCCAGAGATGTGACAAGGGACTCCATCACTCTGAGGATTTTGGCTCCTACCTGTGTGATATGGGAGGCCACGTGTTAGACTTGCACTCTTGTTTCATCCCTGAGGGGAGAATATATTAGATTACAGGGGCATAAGAATGGAGGTGGAAAGACCAGGTCATTAGACAAGATTGCAATAATGCAAGACATGGCCACTGCTGGTCCTGAGTGTAAGGGTTAGACGTGGTAAGACAAGGTCAGATCCTGGATATGGTTTAAAAGTAATGCCAAGAAAATGTACTAAAGGACTGGGTGTGTCGAGTTCATTATGTTTATGAAACAATGCTTTTAATACTGCAAATCGACTCATTTGAGGTCTATCTTTCCTGACATGGATTCTCATGCAAACTGGCTTTTGCTGCTCTTCTGCTAAAATGACATGATCGTTATGATTCAATAACTGAGAAAAGCGGCTGCAGTTTCATGTGACAGCTGCCTTCCAAATAAGAAATGTGAAGATTATCCACAGCAGGGTTATAACAATAAGCAGAAGAAAATTAGACAAAATAAATTGAAAACTTGTACGTGTGGAGGATAACTTTAAAACTCATTATTGTTAACAAGGCACCTAATTTTCTATACTTTCTCTTCCTTTAGCCATTCTAGTTAATATTACTGTGAATTCTATTCTAGCCTTCCACTAGAATCCCTCCATGTTCCTTCTGGGAAAGACATAAAGATATTTATTTCTTGAATTTACAAACTTAATGAGTTTCCTCTTTTTTATGGATTATACCTGCTTTTACCTATTAGACAAATCTATTTTAAAACCTCTCTCCCAGCATTTTCTCTCATAAAATGGTCCATTGAAAAACCTTTATTCATTCATACTTGAAGATATCATTTTACTGTTGAGTTTGTTATTGTTTGATATTTAAGAAATTTTATACAATATGTTAAAATTTATGCAATATTTCCTAATGGCCCTAATTGAACTAGATATTGCTAAGGTTCCTTCTACATTTATTTAATGACTTCATGGCATCAAGTGCCTGAATTTTAATTCTCTATCACCACTTGATTAAAATCAAAGGCAGGGCAGAATTGAATAGATAATAATAATATCTGTGAAATACATCTGGTCAGATTACGGAGTGCCAGGCTTTAGCAAGTCACTCTGTCACAGAGAACATTTCTGAGTCTTCTAAAGCTAAATGTTGATCCACTCAGAAATGCAACACTGTCCTGTGTCCTGACGTCTCATGGACCCCCAATGGCCCTTCTTCGTTCCAGTAGTCCTTGTACCCATCACATCTCTTAGCCCTGTGCTCATTTAGCTACCTTGTGTGCTCCTCATACGTCATTCCTGAATTCCCTTTGTCTTGTGTGCACCTGCCTTAGAGCAGCTGTTCAATGAATGTTTGTTAAATTAGGAGGGCAACAGGGCACCCTGCAGTGCACACAGGGAGGATCAACTCACGTATTGACAATTTTCCCATCTTACCTCTGTCCAGCTTTGGACATTCCTAGCATTCAGCTGCCTCTTGTGATTTTCCTCTTACTAATACTTAATTCTAAACAATCTGGATTACTTTGTGGGGTCACATGATCGGCACAGTCTCTTGGAGGATCCAGAAAAGAAAGCAATTGGGGCACCCATGTGTATGCAATGCATATTCAATATATTTTTTTAATGTGTGAAAAAGGAATTTTACTGTTTATCATCGAAAGCTCATTCCAACACCTAAATAATCTGAACCCCTGAAGAGAACATTTGGCACTTTGAAAGGCATGCAAATCCTAAAACACACACAAAGATTTTATACAAAGAAAGACCTAAGAAAGGCAGGCAATCTCCTTTGGGGCCAGAACGTCTCTTGAAAACAAGCATCTGGTCAGTCTCTACAGGTGGATTTACTTCTGAAACACGACTTTAAATAATTAAGGTTACCAAGGAAAATATATTCACAAGCAAAAATCCATTCTATCTTATAGTTGCTTGTGTCATAATAATCAGGTCAGTATTTCAAGTGTGTGTGTGTGTGAGAGACAGACAGACAGACTGAGAGAGAGAGAGAGAGAGACAGAGAGAGAGAAGGAGAGAGAGAGAGAAATCACTGAAGACCTTGTCAAAAAAATTTGAGAACCACATTTCAAATTCTACCTTCTCTTGTCATCAAACTTGATGGGATAATAGTGACAGGATTTATTTATTTGTCTTTTAATGTTCATGTTTATTTGAGTCTCTTTAATTAGACATCCTCTCTGCTTTTGCACTTTTTAGTCAATACAGCATCAGTAGGACTCAAGTCAGTAAACGATATGCTGAGATGTCTCCATGCCTGAGAGAACTGTAACCTGCTTCCTGGTAACAGGACTAATTTACATTCCTCAGCGATCGATATAAGTCAGAAAAGGGAGTGAGATAATGGAAAGTGGAAATGAGAATAATGCAGAAAACTGAAGAGAAAGGGAAAAAAATAAACTGAAGGAGTTGGAGGGGGAAGAATCACAGATTTAAGGCTAAACAATGGATGAACATACAGGCCTCTATGCCTGTATCTGAGTGTCTGGGTCATTTTTCAATCTACTATATCGACTGGCAAAGTAGGTACATCATAAAGGAGAAATTTAGGAAGAGTCAGAGACAAAAATAATTAGTTCACACAATGTTACTGAATCTGGAATTGGAATTCTGGGTGAGTAGGCAACATTATGTCTACATTGACGTTGCTAATCCTGAAAATGTGTGGTTCTAATTTGTGGTTTTGAAATCATAACGAATCACTTCTTTTAAAGGGGTACTGTCTTTTTAAATCACCTAGATGAATAAAAGACATTTAGAAATATATAATCCCTTGATCCTGATTTTACTTGGCTTCTACAGATTCTGGAATCAGCATTCTGTTAGGACCAGAACACTTCCTTTTAAAAGGGAACAAATGTACATCATTATCTATGGGTCTGCTCACTTTCCCCTCACTCTGTTAACTATATGATCAGCTAAGACATGAATTTACCATAATTCTACCATTTTGATGTCTTATTTTAGGGAAACATTTCCTAATAGCAGATGGAAAAACCTTGTGCAGAGTTACTGTGGGGGAAAAACATCTAGTTTTCTGTCCTTTCTGGACTGTACAAAAGTATTTGAAAACATACAGGGCATCAATATTATCATAGGAAGCTCAAATTGCTTTGATTTAAAATGTCATCATCAAGAGAAAAGTCAAAATTCATAATCCATGGGGCCAATGCACATGCAGGCTAATCACATTCAGTACTTTTGAGGTCAGGATTCATATCTGAGTCTGAATCAATATTCATATTCCTTCTTGGCTCTTGGTAGATGCAAAATGTTTTCTGCAAAAGGAAGAGCTTCTATTACTTTTATTAAATAGTAGTTTGTTGGCTGTACTTTCCTTGGATTTAAAAAAGTTAGGGTAGGAATGGCTATGCTTATAGTTTCCAAGAAGTGCTTTTGAGAAATGATATTTTAACTTTTTGGGATTCTATGACTTAAAAGTAATAGTATTTTGACTCACTTCTATCTGCTTCTTCCTTAGAGATCTAAAAGTGCTGAAGTATACTATCTCAATGATCTTCATAACCATCCCATCAGGTCTGAATAGATTTCTATTTGATACATCTTCGAAAAACCTGCTTCAGATAAAACATCCTTATTGTTCTCCAAAGTATCGAAGAATTCAATCCTCAACCCATCTCCTTTATGAGAATAAGAGCACATGAATCACTTTTTCTAAATCTAAGTACAGAAATAGAGCTTCTTCCTTAGCTTACATGGATTTTTTTTTTCCCTCCCAAGGAAAAATCATCACAGGATCCTAAGGCAGCCAGGGTAAATTATACACGGGACAGTCCAGCCAGTTTCACTGTAGTCTCCACCAACACACTCATCAGTTGTCTTAACCTCTTTAAAAAGTACACTGTTTTGGGCTTCCCTGGTGGCGCAGTGTTTGAGAGTCCGCCTGCCGATACAGGGGACACAGGCTCGTGCCCCAGTCCGGGAAGATCCCACATGCCGCGGAGAGGCTGGGCCCGTGAGCCATGGCCACTGAGCCTGCGTGTCCGGAGCCTGTGCTCTGCAACGGGAGAGGCCGCAACACTGAGAGGCCTGCGTACTGCAAAGAAAAAAAGTACACAGTAAAAGGAGAGAATACAGAGAAGGGGAGCATTGTCAGAGAATGATTTTTCTTTCACCCTCTGAGGCTAAACATAATTTTCAGCTGAGATAATTTTAGAAACATTAACAACATTTCAATACATAAAAAAAAGTAATTCCAAGAAGCCTATTAGAAAACTCATTCTCTTTCTATTGTGCATCAGGCAATAAAGTATATTAGTTTAATTGTTTAAGAAAAGCCTCTCCAGTTGTGTCTTGTTGGAAAGCATGCACTTATTTACATATTATTTATGTTGCCGTAATGTTCACAGCTGTCACCTCAGTCACCCCGTGGCATATAAAATAGCTGGTCCTTGTAAGACACACTCGGCTTAGCCACTGCTGTCTCCAAGTTCATGTAAAGAAAATAAGACGACCCCACAAATAAGTGAAAGCCAGTGAGTTGAGTGACAAATCTGTATTTCACAAACTAGCACAGTTCAAATGCCACTTTGAAAACAGACTTACTTTTCAAAACATAAAGTGAAAATTTACTTTTCATTCTTTCTTTAAAAAACCCTTAAGTAGGGGCTTTCCTGGTGGTGCAGTGGTTGAGAGTACGCCTGCCGATGCAGAGGACGCGGGTTCGTGCCCCGGTCCGGGAAGATCCCACATGCCGCGGAGCGGCTGGGCCCGTGAGCCATGGCCGCTGGGCCTGCGCCTCCGGAGCCTGTGCTCCGCAACGGGAGAGGCCACAACAGTGAGAGGCCTGCGTACCGCAAAAAAACCCGAAAAACACCAAGACAAAACAAACAAACAAAAAAACCCCTTAAGTATAACAAAAAAAACAAAGGTAGATTATATAATTATTGTGAACTTGTAGCAAAAAATGTTGGATTCTTTAGATTTTGCTGTTATATTTTAAATTCCAGGGAGAACAAACACTGTCCCCCCCTTCCGATGTTGTTTTTAGTCTCTTAGTAAAAATTTGATTATTCATCAGTCAAATGGCCTTACCTGTCAAAGAATCTTGTGTCCTCATTTGTTCTTCCTCTTACTTTACCCCTCAGGAAAGGTTTATAGCAAGAAGAAAAAAGTCAGGAGGCCTTTGAGAGTTATTCTATCCTGCTGCTTATGGCTGAATTTTAGTCATATTTAGTTTTTGTTCCTGTGGCTTAAACTTCTACTCCCTGCCCTCGTTTTCCAATTTCCATCCACTCGCATAATAACAGATCCTTGTTGTTCAAAGTAAGACAGTATCTTTTTGATCAATTCATTAAAGCAATCGTTTTATTTCTGACATCAGCAATCCATATTTGGACCTCAGGTTATGTCCTTTACCCCATAGAAATTGTGCTCACAACCCTAAAGTAAATCATTTGGAAGTACATACCTGGGAATTATACCAGATATGCTTTTCAGCACATATATTTTCTTTTGAGTTTACTTATGTAATGCAAGAGCAGAAACAAATTGAGTAAGTCTCCTTAATAGAGACTCTGAGAGCTCTGTGTTGCTATCATTGAAGACAAGAGCTGTCAGGAAGCAAACTCCGAAAAGATGCATGCTGCTCTCTGCTCCGTGATGTAAGTAAAACAATCTTTGACAGAGGGGCCGATATCAGACCACAGAACAGCCAGCACAGAGTGGGGAAGCAATTAATTTCTCAGATGCTAATTCAATGTCACAAAGAAGGAAGGAAAACAATAAAGCTACAGCAGTCTTGTAAACATTATGTAGACCATGAATTAATAAGGAGTAACAAAAAGGACAAGAAGAAATACGCTTTCAGTTCACCTCATGCTAAATTTGATTGGAAAGAGCATAGCACTGCAAAATTGCTTTTGTTTTTATTATTTTTTTTATCTTCACAATGGAAGGAAAATTTGGTATTTCTACCTTACCATTCCAGTCAATCATTCATCTTCTCAGCCAATATGTTGAGATAAAAAGTTTATTGCAGGAATAGAGATTGTTTGAGATTCATATTTCCTTATAAGATCAATCAGTAGCTATTTGAATGCTTCTAATTCAACAATATGAAAAAAGAGGGAAATTAAATCACAAAGTAAGTCCACTGCGATGTACCCCAGAGGGCAGTGATTTGGATATAGAGAGAATCATTGTTCAAGTAAGACCATCTTCACAGCACAGACAAGCACCATGTGGCTGGTTTGAAATTTGCCACCTCTTTCCTCCCAAAGTCCTGTGACCACCCACATTTTAGGGGGTTATCCAGGTAACTTCACATTTTGGCTTCATTTTAAAGCTGGAAGCAACTTATGTGCTCCATTTTCATATTCCAAAGTAGAGGTTTAAATTGTCTTAAGGGAAGAGCAGTTCAGTCTAAAAAGAAGAGGTCATCAAGTCCTTTGGAATCAAATCACCTGCTCAGCCTCTCCAAGTGTTTCCAGGTTTCAATCCAGCTGCTGTACCAGCTTCCATTGCTTCCAAGACCACTAAGAGAGAAGTTAGAGTTAAGCTTGTGAGGATAATTAGAATTATTGCCTCCAGAATTAATAAACCAGACTTTGCTGTCTCCTGAGTCAGCAAAACAAGAGGTTGAAGACAGATAAAGGACCATTTGAAAGAGGGCAAAATATGCTGTCCAAGCAAATATTCTAGTTGCTGAAAGCAGGGAAAGGCTCCTCAGCCCACACAAATTGAATTTACATCCCAACATTGATCAGTTCTTTCTTCTCTTTCCCAAGTTATTACTAATGTTTCCTGTAAAAATAGGTTGAGGCACCTGAGATTCAAGCTGTTCCATACGTATGTCTCATGAACATAATAACAAGGGAATAGCAGAGGCAGGAATGTGTATTCATTCTTTAGGGCCATAATCAGCTTACAATTTATCATTCGATTAGTCTTTCTGAGATCTATATGCTGTGATAACATTCATTTAAAAAAAAAGTTAAATCAAACGGGAAGCCAATCAGATCATTCAGAGAGCCGCAAAATATCCTGAAATTTTGTACTTAACTTACCCGATAATTTCTCTAGTAATTTTGTACAGATGCTGGGAGCTTCCTATTGGAATACAGGAGGTGACTAATGAATTTGCTACAGGTACCATTCTCAATGCCTCTTTGGCTAATGAAGTAAAAATGTCATGGTTTATGTACTCTAGGCTACAGGTGTGAGGAGATAGTACACTATTAAATCATTTCAAATCTGAAAAACAATTTTCTGCAGAATGTTCCTAAATACAGGTAGTGTGTTAATGTTTAGGTTGTCTTAAGAATACTCTCTTCAATTATACAATTGCATAGTCAAGCTGGGATTGGCTTCAAAGTTCTAAGGATGTTTTCTGAAGCATGCAAATAAAAACCTACAAGAATCTCTAATTGTAGTGAAAGACTTGATGAGAGCTAATATTGACTATCATAAGGAAGTAAATTTATTTTCATATCCTTTATCTAAACCATAAGTTCATAAAGTGGAAGAAAATACAAAACCTACCATAATATAATGTTTTGATGTCTAACTGTTTCAGTTGTCTTAACAGGACAGATCACATAGGGCTGACAGTTAATTTTAACATTATCTAGAAGAACATAACATTATTACTTGATCTTGCTTTAGTGTCCTATTAGTACACGCCTTAGGCAATTAAAACGCATCAGCCCTAGCTTCATGAATCATCACACAGCAAAGGTGTTTATTAGCAGACCGTTAAAATACCCACGCCATGTTTATCTTAAGAATTTATTTGCAATATATGTGTGCTTGTCTCTGACAAGTAGTCACTCTGAAAAGAGCCATTAATCAAGTGATCATAAATGATCAGAATGCTGCTAGAAGAAATATAATAGGTAAAAGCATGTTTCATCAAATGTTATATCTGCTCTTGATCTATTTATTTCTTCTAATACCTCTAAGCTCATTATTTTGACTGTATGTCTCCATAATCAACTTGAATTTAATGAACATCCTAGATACTTATTCCTACCAATAGTTGATGTTTAATTAATGTCTTTTAAAATACCTTATTGCTATAGTTATAAGTTAATAATTTTGCTTTTTATTCTTTGATAACTTTATAGTATAAAACGATGTTATTCTAATACAAATGGCTATTATGTGAATTAGAATGACATCATAGATTAAATAACCTAACACTGTTAAAACATACAGAAAGTTTAAAATGATATGATTTATGATTAGCCTTTGTCTATTGTTAAATATATTGACTCAATACCATTTATAAAAGGATACCTTAATTTTCTTTCATTGATGAATGTTTTTCTTTCTTTTTCTCTCTATTTTCAAATAACTCCTTTGTATAAAAATGTGGAATTTATGTCATAATTCAAGGAAGGACTCTTGGTGGTATTGATGGATAATAGTTGTATATGTATTGTACATTGATTTTAGCATATGCAAAATATCAACTAAATAGCAGTTATTTTGGTAATATGGTATATAATGGAGTGTCCTCCCTAAGAATTAATTCAATTTAAAAGTAAGTAAACTAATATAATGTCACTCTTTAATTATCTAAATGTCTCTGTTTTCCAGACTATATATTCATTTCCCTTATTAATGTTGAGCCTAAAATGTTGAAATAATGCATCCATGTAAATATATTATTTTTGAAACTCTCACCACTAAACAAAATATACGAAGCCAAGAGGATACATTCACACTATAGTTACTTTCTTAATTAAATATGCATAATTTAATCATTTATTTATTTAATATTTTATTAAAAAAGCATATTTTGAGAATGTTCTAGGAACTGTGCTTAGGGCACTGAAGTAATAAATAAAACATTTTTTACACGATTAATTTAAATAATTTGAGGAGACTATAGACAGAAATAAATCATTATAATACAGTAAAAATAAGTGAAGAATAGAGATACATAAAAAATACAAAATAAGCATAGAAACTCCAATACTTAAGTCTGTACTAAATGTTAGTCTGGGTCCTCTGAGAAGCAAATACTGAGACAGTGCAAGAGATTTAGTGGGGGAAATGCTAGGGGAGGGAAATGATAAGGGACACAGAAAAGGCTGAGACGTCTTCAGAATGTAATTTTGCTCCTCCCAGGAGAAGACCTGAATGGTGCACTTCCATTGCTACCAGGGGACACAACTTACCACACTCGAGTTCAGGATCACCTACCCCATGCTTCTCCAGGACCTCCCTCCCTGAGAGGAAACTAGAAGAGGGATGCTGGTGGGATGAACCACAGTCCCACGTGCATTCAATCTCAAGCCAAACTCCTTCTCTCCTTCCCCCACAATCCTTTCCACATGACCCTCACACTCAGGTATCAAGGACTAGAAGTTCCTCATGGCAAACTTTCATTTCTGAGAGGTCAAAACCCTTGGTTATCATAACCTTATCAGGTCAGTGTTGCTGTGTGTGTCTGTTCACAGATGCAACAGGGAGAGCAAATAGCGGAAGATACCCAAGGGTATCACCTAGGTTCCAAATATGTTTATCGCCATCCTGTTGTGAAATTCAGTTCTGTCTTCTCCTAAAGATCAGGATCGACAAGGTTGTTATAGGATGACTCCTCTTCTTACCTCTGGGTGTCTAGAAACAAAGGGTCCAAAGTGCCCTGGCAGCATAGTCATGCAAGGTAAAATGTGACTTTTACTGTGTCCTCTGGCAAGAGTGTAACTGTGGGACAAGGACTTCAGGGGCGGGAGCACAAATCCTGCAGTGAGTCATTGAAAGTGACTACAGTGTTATCACCTCTACTTCCCCCTTGATTACCAGATCCACATATCCTTCCTCCTGAGGACACTGGATCATCCAGAAGTCTCTCAATTCATGTGTATACTGCATACTGAAGGGTGGTGTCCATCCTTTCAGAGTGTTGTTTCTCAACTGGCATTTCAGCTGTCCTATAAAAGGCTTTTCTATAATTCCATAAGACTGGCTGCTTCAGCATGACGGGGTGTACAATATAACCAGTGGATTCCATGATTGTCATTTCTCTCCTGAAATTCCTTCACTGTGAAGTTAGCCCCCTGGTCCAGTGTTATGATGTGTGGAGCCTATGCCTGTGGACCATGCCCTCTGGATATCAGTTATGGCTGAAGTTCAGTAGGAAAGGCAGTTCTATACCTAGAATAGATACCTATCCTTAGGAGAACAAACTGAGGACCCTTCCAGGATAGAAGGAGTTCAGTATAGTTGACTCACCACCAAATGTCTGATTGGTTTTCTTTTTAGCAGATCTTCGTATTGATCTTTGTTGCAGTGAAGCTGTATCAACCTTGGTAAGTGAGAGTTCATGCTGTTGGGTTGATACTAGGCTTCATCTCTGACACTTTGGCTACTCTGCGTATGTACCAGTTTTGGGGTGACTAATGGTGAAAATTGACTAATGTCAACTGATCCAGCCTTTTTGTGTATTTGCCTGTTTAATGTGTCCTTCATGGTGAATACTTCTGGAGAGGCATTAACATGTAGAACAAAAATCTTCATGTTTTATATATATTCATGTTTATGCCTCTCCCTCAGACCTCTTTGTTGTTGAACTTTCAGCCTCTTTTTTTTTCTTACAAACCCCTAACTAGATGGCCAGCCCGTTAGCCAACACCTAAGAATATATGTCTATATTTTTGCCTCAGACTGATTTTTCTTCCACACAGAATGGTGCCCCAGAAAGCAGGTCTATTTGGGAAGAATTTTCCTCTCCACTCACTTTTCAAGGCCACCCCTGAACATTGCTGTGATGCAACCATCACATTCACTTTGGTTTGCACTGGAACTATATCCAAGCTCAGACATTTTTCTCCTCCTACAGCTGTCCATGTGGGATCTCCTCTATGGCCAAGGTGTGAACTCAGGGAACGGTGTTGATGCATCAGTTGTGGAGCTTGCCATAAGTTGCGTACTATATATGTTTACTTCCACTGACATTTCCCATGTCTTGTGGTTTGCCAGATTATATGGTCCAAGCAACAGAGCATCTCGTACTTCTGCCTATAACTTCTGCAAAGCCCTTTCTCCTTCAGATGTCACTAAAAGATGACCAACTTCTGTGATACCCACTATATGTGCTGGAGCAATATTCCTAGGTGTGAAATATATTGGCTCCAGAATCCAAAGGATTGACTGGTTCATGGAATCCAAAGCACAGATTCTATGCTTCTGTCTATGTGATAGGAGCCTAAACTAAATCTGTGTTAGTTAGAATTCTCCAGAGAAAAAGAACCAATAGGGTATGAAATGTATTAAAAGGAATTTGTTACCATGATTATGGAGACTGAGAAATCCTTTAATCTGCCATCTGCAAGCTGGAGGCTTAGGAAAACAGGTGGCGTAGTTCAAAGGTCAGAGAACCAGGGAGCCAGCGGTGTAGATGGCAATCCATGTCTGGAGGCCTGAGAACCAGGACCTCCAAGGGAAGATGATTGATGTCCCAGCTCAAGCAGTCAGGTAGAGCATTAATTGAAACTTCTTCTGTCTTTTTATTCTTTTCAGGCCCTCAACAGATCATGGATGTCCACTCACATTGGGAAGGACAATCTGTTTTACCCAGTTCACCATTTCAAATGCTAATGTCTTTCAGACACTTAAAAACACACTCAGAAATAATGTCTAAAAAGGTATTTGGATATCCCTTGTCCTAGTCAACTTGACACATAAAATTTACCATTGGAGTCACCATTTCCCCCAGATTTCAAAGAGTCACCACCCTAGCAGTACATTTGTCCCATCCTCTGGGGACTTTTCCAGAATGTAAAATATCAAATGCTGAGAAAGTACTCCCAAATCAATAAATTCTGACACCCAGTTTTATATTCAGGTCCCCTTGATCAAGCTATCTCAACATCCAATCCCAGTGATAGTCTCCTGTCTACTGCTTGTACATGCTACCAAATTCTTACGGCCGTTCCATTGTATAATATCTTTTAATATCCCCAGTCATGTTGCACAGAGATTTAACCCTGGTTTTCTGCTTAATGATCAAGAAAGGAGTTTTGACTAGCTCTTGAAGTGATGGGGGAGACACCAGTTTCTTGCTGAGCTTCTGTAGTATCTTTCATACAGCAGACATGCCAACACTTACCAGGGAAACCTGGGTTCACCTCTGCAAGCCCAGAAGATTCGTGAGGGTCTGCAAACCAACATGCTCAGAGGCATCCAACTACATGACTCGTTCCAAGTTTTCGGGCCCCAGGTTGTTCATTCTACGCCATTGGCCTTTGCATTTCCTGAACATTCAAACATCTCTTTAGCTTCACAAATCTATTATATTTTTACCATGCTGCTCAGCCTTAACTTTTCTCTTGCAAGAGACAAGTTTTGCTTTGTAAGCTGCCAAAAGACAACTTCTTACTCCTACAAAATGCCATTAATTGCCTGTTAATGACCCTCAGTTTTCATTATCCCCCACCAGGTGGTTAATATAACTTAGTAATCAGCTAACTCCACTATCTTTGTAGGCTTTGTTGACACTATTACCTTTCCAATGCCCAAATGATCACACCTACAAAAGCATTTCTCCCTGCAAGAACATTTTCCAAGGTACCACTAATAAAATGTATAGCCACTGGGACCTTAATTTAGGCAAGAGATTCTTCTGCCCCACCTACCAAGCAGGATGGTGTTCTCTTTGCTCATTGAGTGATAGTTGAGCTGGTCCCATTTTCTCACTTGTGTTAGTCTGGGTCGTCCCCAAAGCTGATGCCAAGACAGGATTAGATGTGCAGGGTCTCTATTGGGGGAAATTTTCCTCTAGTGATGGAAAATGGAGAGGAATCTAGAGGAACTGAGCAAGCCATTAAACTCTGATACAAGTCTGATCACTGTCAAGGAGAGAGGAAAGGAAGAAAGAAGACTCATAGTCTGTAGTGCAGTTCTAAAATTGTTTTGGCAAGGCTGAGTCTTCAAGCCAAATTGGCCCCTCAGAGGAGCCCCAAGTCTTACCGAAGTTGACCTAACTTAGTATGCTTTCTAACTCTGTCACTGGCTGGGAGCAACCACTGAGAAGCATAACCTCAACAGGAATGTGGTGTGGTGATGGATTTCAGATTGGAGCAGCTGGGGCCGTCCAGCTGCTCCAGTCTGTAGATTGGAGCTCCAATCTGCTCCATTATGCACCCCCACAAGGAGATCTGAGAGGTGTATGTTCATGGTTGACTCACATTTCTACCACTTATGTAGAGACATTGTTTAATAATGACACAGAATATATTTCTTTTTGTTTAATAAAGTTTTCTGAAATTGTATTTGTCTATGGACACAGCCATTGTTAAGCCTGTTGAGTTACTGAACATGACTAAAGTAGATAGCACTTATAGTGGCACTGATTATGGAATAATATGGGATGCATAATGAGGGGAGGAAAAACCAATGATAAAAATTTGATTCCTGAGCTTAGAGATGAAAGTGGAAGATCTGTACATAAATGAAGCACCGAATAATGTGAATGGACAGTACATTTTGCTAAAAAAGTCACTGACCTTTCTAAGTGCAGTGTTTCTCCTTCATTCATCAGATTATGAGCTCCAAGATAAAAGTTTAAAAAGAGCAAAACCATTATTCATATTATAGTGTCAGGTTACCTAACATCTAACTTGAGTCATCTCTAGCTGTCTTAGTAAACAAAGTAAGTCATAGCTCACTAGAAAGTTTTTATTTTCCAAAATTAGCCCTATTTTAATCTGAGAAAAAATTTAGTATTTCAATGCTATAACCAAAGAGTTTCTGTGTGATTCATGTTGATAAAAAAATAAAGTTTGCGTTAAACTTATTTCATCTGCAAACAGGAGACAGAGTGTGTCTTGCATGAAATCCAGTTTCAACTATATGTCCTATCAAACCCTGCCAAACACTAACATTTTGCCCACATAGAATTTTTTTTTGGAATGAATGCTAAAGAGCCAATGAGTCCATCTGGCATGTGGGGAAAAAAATAAAAATAAATAGATGCCTCTATACTAGATATTGAATAAATAAGCACATATTTGGTTAAGAACTCAGGTATCTCTTAAAATATGTCAAAATTGACTTTCACAAATTAATGCCAACTTCATTTCAGTTACCTGAATTTTAGTGAAAATTGCTGTTTCTATGACAATAATATATTCTAGTAGTGGTATTAAGAGGATGTGGCTTTGTTCTACATCTAGGCTCAATATATCCGTTGTTTTGTAAGGACGATAACTTTGCTCCCTCATAAACTGTTTAAATAATGAATGAGATATATATCATTCATGTGATTTGTTTGTTTATTTCAACAGTCTGCCTCAGAAAGCCTATGACCACAGAGAACCTAGGAATGGATAAATACAGGTCATTACTGTCACAGGGAAAATGAAATCTGGATGTTGTATATTAAGCGTCTGTATGATATTTTGATGCCATGCATATAAAACCTCAGTGGTCATTTGAGATCACTACTACAGGGTCACTACCAGGAAGGTCACCTTTCTCTACTGCTATTGATAAGTATAAAATGTATTGTATGTTTACTACAAGTTTGTCTTTACCATTGTAGAAGGAAATGAACTGGGTTACATTACAATAATGTACAGTCTGAAATTACAAAATTTAAAGCAAACATTAAATTTTTCTAGTTCTCAGACACAACTCTATAATAATAGCAGGACTGATTGTGTTTCCTTAGCAGAAAAATTGTTTCTGTGTCTTAAATTATTCTACAACTGTAGCATGAAAAATATTCAAAGGTGAAGTAAAATTTCAATTGTAAGATTAAAAAATATCAATATGAGATTTTTGTGGATTAAATTAGAATTATAGCTATATCAATCAATGTATATGTAAATAAATATAAGTATGATCATAGATACATGTCCACATAATTTTGTTTTTAAAAATTACATTTTTACAGTAAAATTCCCCCTGGCCTGAAAACTGACAGACAGGCTTTCAGTTTATATGAAAAATGCATTTTTAAATTATATATAAAAAATAAAACATTCATTGGAAAAGAATTGAAAATATTTTATAAATTTGTAATTTCAGACTGCTTTCTTCTAATTCATTTTGAGGGTGATTCAACATCTTAACATCTTGGTTCAAAATGTGGTTTCTCTGTAGGCAAGTTTGAAAGGAGTGTAAAGACAATTATTCAGGGAATGAAAATAAACTTGTTAAAAATGAAAGTGGTTTTATTGTTTCAAATTATCCAGAGTGGATACATAAATTAGTTGAATTACTTAGGAAATTGTTCAACACTTCACTTTGCATGTGTAGATACAACCTGAATAATATCATAATAAGGATATTTAAATGTCATGCAAATATATGTGCCTGCCTACAGAGAAATTTTAGGGGGAATAAAATTACACAATAGTATTTAAAAAAATGAGTGAGTCCAAGTGAAAATAAAGTAGTATATATGTCTTCAATTTTAATACACCTTGTTAGTTACAAATTAATTTATCAAAGTTTTAACTTTTTTGTAGCCCAAAATATAACAAAATGAATACACCCAAGTAATGACAAATGAATATGTTTTATTTATTTATTTATTTATTTATTTATTTATTATTTTTGGCTGTGTTGGGTCTTCGTTTCTGTGCGAGGGCTTTCTCTAGTTGCGGCAAGCTGGGGCCACTCTACATCGCAGTGCACAGGCCTCTCACTATCGCGGCCTTTCTTGTTGCAGAGCACAGGCTCCAGACGCGCAGGCTCAGTAGTTGTGCCTCACGGGCCCAGTTGCTCTGCGGCATGTGGGATCCTCCCAGACCAGGGCTTGAATCCATGTCCCCTGCATTGGCAGGCAGACTCTCAACCACTGCGCCACCAGGGAAGCCCCTGAATATGTTTTTAACATTATAGAAAATTGCAAGACTAACAGGCTCCATCTATGTATTAGAGTTTTGTTCTAAATATAATTTTAGAATTTACTTTTTGTGACTTTAAAAGCATTTCCTTATACCCACATTTTAAAAAGAAGATTCACCATTTTTCCCAGTCAACTCTATTTCCCTTCAGGCTGCAGACCCACCATTGTCACCTCTTCTTAAATTATGGGGGTATACAAGGGAGAAAAGACAAGCACTGTGTTTGAATACCTCCTCTGTGTGTTACTTACTTATTTGTAAAATTAAAGAAGGCTGTGTTTCCTTTATTTGTGAATATTAGATTATGTATGGAGAAGTAGTTTTAAACTATATTGTCCTTTAAAAATAATATTAAGAGAACAATAAAATAATATTATTAAGAGTATATTATTAATAATAATATTATTAAGAGAACAGTACAGAACACAACCTCACTGTTCATTGCAGTGGATAAAGAAGATATGGTACCTACTATACACAATGGAATATTACTCAGCCATAAAAAAGAATGAAATAATGGCACTTGCAGCAACATGATGGATCTAGAGATTATCATACTAAGTGAAGTAAGTCAGACAGAGAAAGATAAATATCATATGATATCACTTACATGTGGAATCTAAAAAAATGATACAAATGGACTTATTTACAAAACAGAAACGGACTCACAGCCTTCAAAAACAAACTTATGGTTATCAAAGGGGAAAGATGGGGGGCAGGGATAAATTAGGAGCTTGGGATTAACATATACACATTACTATATATAAAATAGATAATCAACAAAGACCTACAGCATAGCACAGGGAACTTTATTCAATATTCTGTAATAACCTAAATGGGAAAAAATTCTGAAAAAGAATGGATATATGTATATATATAACTGAACCACTTTGCTGTACCTCTAAAACTAACACAACATTGTAAGTCAACTATATCTCAATATAAAATAAAAATTAAATTAAAAAATAAAATTAAAAAATTAATAATAAAGAATATAGAACAAATATTTGGAAACAGTAACTGCTCAAGAAATGTAAAAACATAAAAATGTATTTAATTTCCTATAGTTTTAGATTCAAAAATATTTTTATTGAAGTCTATAGGAATTAAATAATGCAATATAATTCTAAAAACATCCAGCTATTGATAAAACATATAGTCTTATAAGGTCACTGAAGAATAATTACTAGTTGTTTTGTTTATTTTTCTTTACCTATAAATAAATAAGGAATATTGTCATGTTGCTAGAAATACAATCTAACAAAGAGTGGAAAGAAGAAACCAGAGATATATTTCCATGATAATGGGCAGCAAAAGTTCGATCCACCAAATTATCATTGATCATGTACCAAGAGTGCCAGTGGTATTCCATACAATGATAAAGAAACCCTGAGGAAAAATCATGTACTTGAATAGAAATAGGGTTTGCTTTTAGGACTTCAGGCCAAATATTATCAAGCCCTTTGATCGCTTGTGCTTTGTCCCTGTGTCTTCCTCATGCTTATCCAGAGGTCTCCTCAGTCAGTACAGGTTCAGTTCACATGATTCTGGCATCTTTGGGCGTAAATAAACACATATTTATGAGACTTCTAAGTAAAGTGTCATAGTGGGCACACAATGAGACAAGATATATAATCTTGGGGATATAAACAAAGAAAAAATAAAAGAAAAAAATAAGTAAAAGTAAAGAAGTGGTTCAGAAGTGATGTCATTATCTGGTGTACCAAGAGGGCCTTAATGTTCCCCTCAGCTTTGTTAGACTTTAGACAGTTTTCTTCCTGACTATAGGCCCAGATCTTTCTTAGAAGGTTTACTTTAGAAAGCTTGCAATTGAAAGTTTATTCTCTGACCCTTTGAGATGTATATATTCTACAACACAGGAATGTCTTTTCCAAGGACCTGGGAGCCACCCCTTTGAAATGTCATCATCCGGAAAGATGGTGCCCTATTTCCCAGGCTCTGTGAGATGTTAGGATCCTAACTTAGATAAGCATCAATGGACAAACACAGACAGCCTAATCACATTGACCAGCCTTCCCTCATTATCTTCTAATATTTTTCCACTAGCTCACAGGGCACTTAAAATCTCTCGAGCATTTTGTTTCAGAGCAGTTGAGTTCATTCCTTCTCCCCTATTTCAGTAGTCTTAAATAAAGTCTTTCGTGCCTTTTTAACTGGCCTGGTGTAATTTTCTTAAGCATCAGATAAAGATTGTTATAAAAACAACCACCTCCTCTTCCTCTGTCTCTCAGTCAAAGAAAAAAGTTTAAATCAGTTAAATAAAACTGAGGATAAGGAGAGAACATAGGCAACATTCCTGGATCTCACCAAATTCAGTGTAACTCAGCAATCTCTTGTAGGTAGAGAATTGTTGAGAAACAAAGTACTGAATTTAATGCTTTTTTTTCTTTGTATATACATATATACTTAAATAACCAAAACAAACAACACCCTAGTGGGTGAGTGGGAAGAATAAAATTTGCGGTAGTTCATTAAAGGTTTAAGAGATAGCATTCAGTGCCTGATGGCTGACTTTTAAGTAGTTTTTAAATACTCACTTGAAGCGATGCATACAGATGTGCCCTGCATTTAATTGTTTAGTACATAGTCTACCACTGAGACAAGTTTTCCAATGTTAATAACTTCAATTCAAAACTGCAAAAAACATCCTGTCTTCTTTCCTGGAAATGTTATATGCTTAAAAAAAAAAGTTTCTAAGGAGATAAAAAAGATAAAATGAGATATACAGTATGAAATGTGTTTTAAAAAGGGATACTAGGGGAAATAACAAATAAGAATGGATAAAATTCTGATTATAAATAGATTTTTTTCTATGCTGTTTGTAGAAAATTTGAAATATATAGAAATTTCTAAAAACAAATTTATCATTGGCATTTTAATTCAACACAGATATTATACAATTATGGTGTACCTTGTCTTATGTTAAACTCTGAGAAATTCTGCAGTGAATGGTTATAGATTTATGATCCTTGCCATCCGGGGGCTTGCATAGCACAGGCAATAACCAGATTAATATATACAATGCAAAATGATAATTGCAATTTATCTAGGTAGGCTTCCTTGGGAACATAAATCTCAAATTCTTATAAAATAAGTAGCAATTAAAGATATAGAAAGGGAACAAAGTAAAAATATTTCTGAAAATTTAGTTGCATTCTGTTTTTCTATTTTTGAGTTATATTACATAACTCATATAAAGTGTGCACCAAAGTAATGCACATGTACTTCAATATATGCCAGAAAAATGACAAATCCCATCATTATGCAAAATCTAGAGTAAACAAAAATATCTAACATAGTCAAATTAAATGGGAATAATTCATATGTTATTCAGAAGTACAAGAAATAAAACTTTCTTAACTTTCTGTAGCTTCATCTTTCTCTGATGTCTCCCTGCTTTTTGTTAGTGGGGATAATGAAACCAGATGGAAAGATGATAAAATTTTTAATTAATTTTAATTAATTAATCTCTTCTCATGTAAACATTCCTATAAGAGGCAAATATTAACTCAATTCACAATTTAAATCTCTAAGAAGAGAGTTTTATTTTCACTTACAAGTAATTTCTCCCTTCCTCTTTCACTCAGAGCTAGAGCCTGGGTGTAGGGGGAAGATTATATAATGTCATGATGTTAAGGGGAAGTCCGATGGTATGCATGTTGTGTTTGGGTTCTCAGTGGCCTCCACTGACATATTCTCAATTCAATCAGACCACCGAGTCCAATGCCTGTTTCTGCTGAGATGTAATAGATCCCATCTGTTCTCTAAAGGCATCACACTTGCATCTGCTGAGGAAATGTGTGATCCCTGCCATAGCCTCCCAATTTGAAATACTTAAATTCTTTCAATCCTTTTTCATAACCAAATGTCTTCAGGTTCACCAGTTATTTTATTTATTTATTTATGTATTTATTATTATTATTATTATTTTTTGCGGTATGCGGGCCTCTCACTGTTGTGACCTCTCCCGTTGCAGAGCACAGGCTCCGGATGTACAGGCTCAGTGGCCATGGCTCACGGGCCCAGCCGCTCCGCGGCATGTGGATTCTTCCCGGACCAGAGCACGAACCCATGTCCCCTGCATCGGCAGGCGGACTCTCAACCACTGCACCACCAGGACTCTCAACCAGGGAAGCCCCACCAGTTATTTTAGCACTTGTGTGTTGTGTCACTCCAGTGAGGCATAAAATGCCTGTCTCAACCCCACCATGTACAACTAAACTGTAAAAAGTCAAAATCCTCATCTCAGTTCCATATAATTAGAATCTTTCCTCTGCTAATGCTGTTTGACTAACCCCACATTGTTGGAAAAGAGAAAAATGAATGATGTAGAAGAATAAAAGGAAGTAGACTGGCAGGATTTTGTGCAGATTATTGGTCAAGTGGCCAAGAGAGGAATGATTCTCAGCTTTCTGGCTTATGAAAGTGAATGTTTTAGAATGACTCTCACTGAAATTATTAAGAACAGAGCAGTAGTAAGTTTAGGGAGAAACACAATGATTTTAATTTGAGCTTTCTTGACATGGCTCAGCTAGAATATATGCAAGTGGAAAAAGTTATTTTGAGAAAAATTCCAACCCTCAATAAGAAGGAATGGAGAGGATTATCTTCAACTTGATATAGAACAATTTTCAAAAAAAACAAAAACAAAAACCCTACAGCCAATATCTTATAGAATAGTGAAAAATGGGTACTTTGCCCCTAACATCAGGAACAACACAAGGATGTTTTCTCTCATCATTGCTATTCAACACCATACTGGAAGTTCTAATAAATAAAATAAGACAAGAAAAGAAAATGCAAGATATACATACTAGAAATAAGTAAATAAAACTACCTCTATTCACAGATGACATAATTGTCTGCATTACAACTCTTTCAAAAGCATCAATAACAACAACAACAAATTTTGTAACAAATATGTGAGTATAACAAGGTTACAAGATTGTGGGTTATGCACAAAAGTCTATTACTTTCCTACAACAACAATGAACAACTAGCGTTTTAATTTAGAAAACAATACCATCTCCAATAACACTTCAAAAATGAAACACTTAGGTATAAATCTAGGAAACAATGTATGTTTCAATTTACAGGCAAAAATCTAAAGAACCCTGAAAATCTAAAAATCTGAGATATTTTGTGTTCGTGAATTAAAAGTCTCAAGATTGTGAAGATGTCAATATGTCACAGCATAATCTACAGGCTCAATGCAATCACAATCAAAATCCTAGCAAGCAATCTTGTAAATATTGACAAACTGATTGTAAATTTTGTATAAAAAGTCAAAAGCCCTAGAAAAGCCAAGAAAATAATCAAGAGTAACAAAGCTGAAGGACTCATGCTACTTGATTTCCAGACTTATCTTTACGACAGAGTGCTATTAATGAAAGAATGGATCAATTGAACAGAGTAGAAAGGCATTTTACAAAAACTTAACTCAAAATGGATTATAGAACTAAACATAAAATTTAAAACTATAAAAATTTTTGAAAGAAACAGGAGGAAATCTACATGACCTTGGGTTTGATTATAATTTTTTTTAATATGACATTAATAGCACAACCCATGAAAGAAAGCAAATGATAAATTAGATTTAATTAAGACTAAAATGTTCTGCTTCTAGAAAGACACTGTTAAAAGAATATGACAAGCCACCAACTGGGAGAAAATATTTACAAATATTTATCTAATAAATGGCATGTAACCAAAATACTCAAAGAACTCTTAAAACTCGCAAATAAGAACATAAACAACCCAATTTAAAATGGGCAAGAGACCTAAACAGAAACTACATAAAGAAGATATACAAATGTAAATAAGCATGTGAAAAGATCTTCAACACAATTTGTCAATTAGGATAGCAAATTAAAATAACACTGAGAAATTAGCACATACCAATTAGATGGATAAAATGCAAAAAGATGAAAAAAGAGAGGGAGAGAGAGAGAGAGAGATTGAGAGAAGAAAATCCTGACAGTAGCAATTGTTGGCAAGAATGCAGAGCAACTAAAACTCTGATTTATTGTTGGTGGGAATGAAAATTAGTTGTCATTTTGGAAGATAGTTTGGCAATTTCTTACAAAACTAAACATATTCTGATGATATGATTCAGCAATCATGCTCTGAAATATTTACCTAACTGATTAAAAACTTATGTACACACAGAAGCCTGCACATGAATGTTTATAAAACTTTATTCATAATCACCAAATAAAGGAAGCAACAATGTGTCATTCAGTAGGTGAATGGGTAAACAATCTATGGTACATATAAACAATTGAATACTATTCAGCAATAAAAAACAAATGGGTGGAACTTTCCTGGTGGAGCAGTGGTTGAGAATCCACCTGCCAATGCAGGGGACGTGGGTTCGAGTCCTGGTCCAGGAAGATCCCACATGCCGTGGAGCAACTAAGCCTGTGCACCACAACTACTGAAGCCTGCACGCCTAGATCCCATGCTCCGCAACAAGAGAAGCCACCGCAATGAGAACATGTGCACCACAACGAAGAGTAGCCCACGCTAGCTGCAACTAGAGAAAGCCCGGGTGCAGCAATGAAGACCCAAAGCAGCCAAAAACAAACAAACAAATAAATAAATAAATAATGGGTGGAGGAAAGAACACCTTCAAAGAAATAAATGATACTTAGAAATAAATGATACTCTAGATACTGTAGTACCTAGAAAACTAAGTACCACAGACTGAAAGTTTGTGAGCCCTCCCCAAATTCATATGTTGAAACATATCCTCCTACGGTAATATTAGGAGTTGGGGCTTTCGGAAAGTGATTAGGTCATGAGGGCAGAGCCCTCATGACTGGGATTTTTTTCCCTTATGAAAGAGACCCCAGAGAGCTCCCTTGCCCCTTTTACCATGCAAGGACAATGCAACCTGGAAAAAGGCCCTCACCAAAACCTAACCATGCTGGCACCAAAACCTAACCATGCTGGCACAGCCTTCAGAACTGTGAGAAATAAATTTCTGTTGTTTATCACCCTTTAGCAATCTACTGAATGGGCTTAGACACAAGAGAAATGTATAACATCAGTAAAGTCAATGGAAGAAAATAAGGCAACCAAATAGGATGTGGAAGAAATGTAGTAGAGAATCAGAAATGAGATTTCTGAAGTTTGACAAATAAAGCACCAACCATAATAAATACTCTGAAATGCCAACCAGATCCACTTCTTCCCCAGGAATGGAAGATTACTCTCCCAACTTCCGGTAGCATTGATCAAAGATGGTTCTCATACGTCAGTCCTCTTTGGAAATTTTCATAATATAGAACAAATTTCATGGGGATTTTCAAATCAAAACTGACAAGACAAAGTATAAAATAAATTAAACTGGATCAGTATGAGGGAGGTTTTGATAAACAACAATATTTCACAGATTAAAGCTCTGATTTTTATTAACAGGTAAGAGAATTTATTTGTTATTTATTACTAGTTTCACAGATTGGCTTCCTCCAAGAAGCAGACTCTGAGATAAAGTTAGTGAGCAGGTAGGTCATTAAGGATTTTTCTTGGGATGGACACCTACCTGTGGGAAAGGGAAAGAAGCAGGAGTAAGCAGAAGGAAAAGTTGAGCTACACTTCTGTCCCAGTGAAGGTCTCAGCCATCTCACAGAAAGTTTTGATGCTGAGATGAACCATCAGAGCTGACCTGAATTAGAGAGAAGCGATAGGGCACTTATACTTCTTCATGATCAGTAGTTTTTGGTTATGGGTTGCCACTGGTAGGAGTTGTGACTTTGGTTTTGGCTGTTTCTTCAACTAAAGCCATTCCTAAGGAATGGCTTTTTTTAAATAATATTTATAATTTTGCCAATCTACAGACTGTTACTGTAAACGACAGTTCATAATTGCTTACCTTATTTTTCACTAGAAATTAAGGTTTTTAAGAGTTGATAATTCTAAATAAAATACGTAATTAAATCTACTAAAATTATTCAGGAATATACCCTTGTGTGCAAAGAAAAAGAAAGTATAAAGAAATGAAATCATTTTGTTAAGGGAAAAGGAAATATTTTTGTCCCAAAGAGAAGTTAAGAAGAGAGAGAAAAAAATGAAAGCATAGAACAAAATAGGAAGGTAAAAAAGGGAAATTGTAGGGCTTCTCTGGTGTCGCAGTGGTTGAGAGTCCGCCTGCCGATGCAGGGGACGTGGGTTCGTGCCCCGGTCCAGGAGGATCCCACGTGCCGCGGAGCGGCTGGGCCCGTGAGCCATGGCCACTGGGCCTGCGCGTCCAGAGCCTGTGCTCCGCAACGGGAGAGGCCACAACAGTGAGAGGCCCTTTAATTGAGTAAGTGAATTCTAATATTAAAGATAAGATGGCACAAAACCTTAATTTGGTTTTCTCTCTGTTAAGAGGACAAAGTTTTCTTGGAATATTGATCTGCTTGTGATAACAGATTGCAATTTTTTTTTAACCTTTTAAGTAATCTGTTATATCTTTCGGCATCTGCCTTTGAAATATTTGGTCACTTTGCTTGGGTGGATAACTAAGTGTTGTTTCACAGTGAGTGACTGACCTAGGATCCTATTTGACCAAGTGTTTTAAATCCTTTGGATATTTTGACAGACTTCTCAAAAATCAAATTCTAAATGAACTTTTTTTACCTCTAGCTGATTTTGAAGTTTTCCAGAGGGATCCTGAAAACCTCAAAAGATTTGTTTTCTCCCATTATCAAAGAAAGATATTCAAATAATTTAATTGTTTTGGTTAAATTACATGAGAAGTGTGAAAAGACTGGTGATAAACTTTCTTAGGTTATATTGTACTAAATGTGGTTAATATAAATGTCCTAGAAATTACATAAAATTTCTAAAATTTAAATTTCTCCTGGTATAATGTCATCAGTCATAATTTTGGTTATAATTTTAGTGTTGCATGTAACAGAAACAACCAAGTTTCTTTGTCGATTACATTGTAATCATGTCTTTTACTGTGACTTTTTGTTTGTTTGTTTTGTTTTGTTTTGTTTTGTTTTTGCGGTATGTGGGCCTCTCACTGTTGTGGCCTCTCCTGTTGCGGAGCACAGGCTCCGGACGCGCAGGCTCAGTGGCCATGGCTCACGGGCCCAGCCGCTCCGTGGCATGTGGGGTCCTCCCGGACCAGAGCACAAACCCATGTCCCCTGCATCGGCAGGTGGTCTCCCAACCACTGTGCCACCAGGGAAGCCCTTACTGTGCCTTTTTAAGTCTTTAGTCATTCATAGACAGTTATATTTCTTATTCTGATACCTTTTCAGAAATGCTTCATCTTCAAGAAGATTCATAGAAAAAACTTTTTGACAAGTACAGATTTCTGAGAACTTTCAAATCATACCACTAAACTGAGTAAGAAATTAAAGAATTCTAATGGAAAAGCTGATGGCTTCATAGACTGCTTACAAAAGATCAAGATCAACAAGAATTAGTTACAAAGAACTGAGTGAACTGATGAATATGTCTAAAGATTTTACAACTTTTCGTCTTAAATATTACTGGCTTTAAGCTTTGTTTTTCAGGTATAAGAAAACCTTTCCCCTTAAGCTAATTATCACTTACAGCAATTTGGTAAATTATACCTTTGTAAGCAGAATTGAAACAATTATTTTTCACTCTACTTGATCTCTCCAGAAATTGGAAGCTCTTAGGTTCTCAGTAACCTTACAAGGTAAATAAGGAAGGATGACTCCTGGAAGGTGCAGGAACATCTCAAGATATTTGAGGTACCTCAAGAAGTGAGGAACCCATCCAAATCTGTAGATACTGCAGGCAGAATCTGAGGGCAAGTCTTTGGCCTTGCTTTCCTGGCCTTGAGACACCTTTTCAAGTTCAATCTGAGACTTCTTATGAAAATTTCCAGCAAAGCCAACTTAAAAGACCTTGTATGAACAATTACACTTATGTAAATAATCAGGTCAAGTTTATTGAAACCAGAGTTATTTTGCAAACAAATTAGTCTTAATTTGACTATATTTGGTAGAAATTAGGGTAATTTTAAAGGGAAAAAATGTTTACATAGATCTTAATTTCTAGTGTTGTTAATTATCTTTGAAGTTTGATATTTACTGCCTAAGACTCACTTCCTTGATGGCTTCTGGTTGCTATGTTACATTATCACAAAAGTTTAATTGAATTATTAAAAGGGTATTCTAAATTTGCTTCTGAAGCTTATCACAGTAATCTATCTTTGGATGAAGGTCAGATGTCACAGGACCTGCAACCAGGAGTTTTTATTCATACTGGAAAAGACATCATTTAAAGGACATTCTCCAACCTACATTCTCCAACCTAGATGGAAGAACACTTATCAGAGGAGAAACTATACCCATCCCAGGATATGAAGATGACATCAGAAGTAGACAGCTATACCAAAATGCTGGACCTGAACTGTGTGAATATTTATAGATTTTTACTTGATTTCTTGGGCTTTTTCACATAAATCAAATGATTTTCCTATTATGGGTGCAAATCCTATGCAGAGTTTAAAAATTAATCCAATTGTTAGATTTATGGCCAATTACCTATGTCCAGTACTTCTGTGTTACCTTGGTGGATTTCTCCTCTCCAAGGCTCTGACTGGCTGGCCCTTGGGAAAGTTATTCTAGAAGAAAAAGTTATAGTTCTGTTTGGGCCACTATTGATATTACTAGATGAGACACTCTCACTTGGTTGGTCAAAAATACTTGTTCTGACCATCTCCATAAATATGAATTATCTTTAAACGTTACTCAAGTTCAGTCCCAGAAGTAACAATCAGGTACAGGTGGTTCTGGCTATACATGGTGATCAGCGAAAAGATAATCAAAGGCTACCCTATTATCAAGAACGACCTTGGTCAGAGTCCAAAGATTTTTCCTTGGAGCTAATGTCTTAGCAAGGAAATCTGCAATATCTTCATGAGTTAAGGAGAGATTTCTGATCGTAGCCCCATTTACATTTATTCTTAAGGAGGGAAGTAGGGCCCTGCCAAAGGAAACAAACCCCAAATCATAAGCCTCTTAACAGGTCCTTTCTACAACTGTTAGAGTCACAGTTAGATAATCTAAGAGGCATTGCCCCATTATGCACTAGCCATCTAGGCATTCGTGGACCCAAGGAGAATGATAACCACCACAGACAAAGATAAATCTTGTCAGGGCACAGTTACCCATTCAGGCCAGGAGTCAGTCAGGATTTCAGTTCATGTGGGAAGAGAATCTTCTACCCTGAAGAGTCATCTTAAGCAGTCGAAATGACCTGCCACACACAAACACCTTAGCAGTGACTTGGGAGATACGTTTGTAGGCCAATGTCAGAGTAAAAGAAAGAAAAAGAAGAAAGTGTTTCACATTTGGTTAAAGTGTGAAGTCTTGATCCTTTGTCTTGGGCAGAAGCAGTCTACTTTGATGTCAGCTACTTCCCTTCCTTGTCAATTTGATTCAGAGGGCTTCATCATCTGTACAGAATGAGCATTTGTCAGGTGGAGCCTTCCTTACCTGTGACATGCGTATTCCAGGCTCAATACCTTCCAGCTTTCATCAGTGTCAGTGTTCAGGAACAATTTGTAGGGGCTCAAGGGCAGCCTTCGTTCATGGTAATTCAAAATCAGAAGGGCAGGAGAGGACTTCCCTAGTGGTCCAGTTGTTAAGACTCCATGCTTCCAATACAGAGGGCATGGGTTCGATCCCTGGTCCCCCTGGTTGAGGAAGTTCCACATGCCACGAGGTGCGGCCAAAATAAGTAAATAAATAAAATAAAGGAAGGGCAGGAGAAAATCAAAAATGTTTGTTTGGTGACTTGTAGCCAAATATTGATGGAAACTAAAAGAATTCAGTATCCAGACCAGTTTACAGGTACATAAGAAAACCTCAAAGGCAATTAACAGGACTAAAAACTAATATTGACAAAGATGCAAATATAATTTTTTCTCTACAGTTACCCCCATTTTTTTACCAAAGAAAATCACAGTAAAACTAATTTGTTTGTGTTAAACTTGACCTGATTACTTATATATGAATGAAGCAAGAATAGTAATTGACCATATAATTTCATTTTTAAGACTGCTTTGTTGAAACTTTTCTTAAAGAGTCTCAGACTTTCTCTTCAATGCCATTTTAACCAAAGCCTTGGTAAGGTAGCCAATGTTTCCAAATGTGTCCTGTTATATGAAGCACGAAAATAAAAATACTAAGAGTTTCTGAATTCTGGAGGGAACATCTAAGAGAAGAAATGTTTTAACGTTGTTCACAATGGCATATCTTAACAAATTTGAGGGCTTAAGAGAAAAATTTATTTAAATATGGGAAAAAAATGATTAAAGGACCAGCAATATTTTAAACACAAAGTCATAAAAACATCCTCATCAGTTCATCCAGTCCCATGTATTAATTTTTGGTCTCCTTGAATCCAGTTTTTTCATTAGTTCTCTTGGCCTGGCCTGATGATTGAGGTAAGGACAGTGAAAATTCCAAGAAGTTTGCAAGGTTTTTGTTAAGGTCTAATATGGTTTGTCCAGTGAAGTGGGTGCCTTGATCACCAGAGATTGTGGAAGGTATACCCCAAGTGGGAAACACATTTTCTAACAGTTTCTTTGCCACTGTGAGTGCATCAGCATTGTGAGAGGGGAAGGTTTCAAATCATTTGGAAAACACACACAATAATAAGAACATATTGATAACACATACTAAGTGGTAGTTCAGTGAATCCAGATGGAGGTGTTCAAAGGTTCAAAGGGAGGAGGTCTGAGGCCTCTAGGAACAAAAAATAGTTGTTTTTAAATGTACTATGGTGGGTTAATTTATTCAAAAACTGAAAAAATGGGGTTTGCTAGGGAGCCAGCAGTAACCCAGGAGCTGTCTTGTGTTTCCCATAGCTGTGGCTATTTGCTTAATTTACAGCTATTGTTTATACATCTACATTTCTTTGATTCACGAGCACACTGTTGCCATGTTATAAGAACATCAGGATGACAAAAGTCTAGCAACAAGTGTCATTTTTTGCAGAAGCAGACTTGACTTTATACACATGTGCCACAGTCCTTATAGATTCTGTTGCTGCTGTTTTTGCAGGAAAGCCAGCTAGGGCATTTTCCGGATGCTCAGGCTTAGTCCTTTTATTGTGAGCCTCAATTTTGACAAAATAAATTTCAGAAGGTAAAAGAATAGCATTAAGAAGATCATTTACTTGCTGCTTTTTAAAAATTGTGGTCCCAGAGGACATCATACAATATTTTAAGATAATAACTAGAATCATGAGTGATAACATTGTTATCAAACTCAGGTTTAGCTGCTCACCACTCAAAAGCCAGTACTCAAGAGACAAATATTGGTGGAAAGGAAAGTTGTTTTAATCAGAAAGCTGTCAGCTGGGGGAGAAGGTGAACTCATATCCCCAAAAACTCAAGATTCTGCTCAGCCATGAAAATTTTTAAAGGGAAAAGGAGGAAGTAATCTGAGGTAATCATTGAGGCAGAGGTTAGGTTCTGCATCCCTTTCCATTGTGTGCAGGCTGGTTGACTCCTCATGACCTTTCTTTAGACATTATCTTGCCCATGTGGTCTGCCTGCAGGATTGCCAAGGGGACTGCTATGTGTAGAGAGCTACACATTCTTTAATTACTTAATTCATTCCTACTTCTTTTAATCTAGGGAAAGAATCAATAGTTTAGATGAGGTATTGTGTGCATTTAGTAGAGCGTAAGTCAAGAGTTAGGTTAAATGTTACTTAGTGATCTAATTTTTATAATTAAGATGTAGGGGGACAGGAATGGACAGACAGGAAAGGGGCAAAAGAGCTACTTACAACATTATACCAGGACACATCAGATTTCTAATAATTTCACACAATTTCTAGAATATTTGTGTTAATAACATATATCTACACAAATATAATCAAAGGTTTAGCATCACTTATTTGACAATGCTTCCCATCTAATTTAACATATCAAATAAGCCAAAGTTAGTTTAATAGTTCTCTTCTATTTTTTAAGGAGAGAGAACAAATATTGTTGAAATGTTCCAAGGGACCTCTGGAAAATTTCAAAGTTAGCTTGTAGTCAAAAGAATTCATTTAGAATTTGATTTTAGGAAGTTTGTCAAAAATATTTTGTGTCTTAAAACTTAAAACTCTTAAAACACAATAAGATGACAGATCATTATGAAATGTACTACTTCATTATCTATTAGCAAAACTTAGCTCTTTTAATATTAAGAGGATTTGTTCTACTTACATAATCAAAGACCTGAGAAAGATAACATAAAACACACAAAAACATTTTTCATAAAAACAGAATCTTTGCTTTCTAGGCAGGCTACTTAAAAGGTAAAGAAAAACCTTTATGTAATTAGAGCAGACTAAGAAAAATTTATCCTTTTAGTAAATAAAAGGTAATTAAGTTCTAGTTTTACATAAATGCATATTGATATTAAAGATAAATTTTTAAAACTCTTATAATAACAATCCCATTTTAGCCAGCTCAATTATACAAGGTAAAATTCTCTTTTTTTTTTTTTTTTTCTCTATGTCTCTTTCTTTCCACATACATTTAGTTTGACCTTCATTTTCTTCCTTCCCTTTCTGAATAACCAAAAGCTCTAGTTTAGGTAAAATCACTCTTATTTCATTTAACAATAATGTATCTTCATTCCTCATAATTATTCTTAGCCAGAAACATATCCTATTTTTCTTCAATTATATATACTAGAATTTTTAATCCTTAGAAACCCTAATTTCTAGTGAAAAATAAGAAATAATGAGCTATTCTTTACATTAGCATTCTGAAGATTGGGAAACTTGTAAAACATGTACATTTTCATAGAAAATTTCTCAGCATGGCACTAAATAGACCCAAATATTTTTCCTCTATAATAAGAAATCAAGAGTAGTAAAGCCTATGTTCAGTAATTAATATTTCACTATTTTACCTTATCCTATTTGGAAATGGCCTAGATGCCAAATAAAGAATGTCACTCACCAACTTGCTCTACAGAGATTAGATCTCTTGCCACTGCAGTTGCTGACCTTCAACACCCCTGGAAATGAGTTCAGGGTGGAAATGAGGAATAAGGTATTCTGTGCTCCGGGAAAAACCAGCAGAACAGACCTTCAGATACTCAGATATTTTTAGAAGAAAATTTTTAAACCCAAATTCTTGCATCTTCTCATACCTAGAACAGCACTAAAATCATTAACACAGACATCTGCTTCTTGTGACTAGCAGAAACCTTCTACCAAGATGTGTGTTTGATTTCAGGTATCCCAGTCACCAAAATCATGTATATACTGACCTCCTGCTCTACCTCTTTGGAGCAGTTCCTCAGAGCTGTCTGAGAGGCTGTCTCCTGGGCTACAGTCCTCAGTAATTCCCCAAATAAAACTTAACTCACAGCTCTTATGTTGGGCATGTTGCTATTGTTTGTTTGTTTCAGTCTGTAAGATATTTAATAAACTTCTGTCATTGAATTTAATTTAGCATGACTCTAAAGTTTCAAGTTACCAAAATGATTTTGGAAGTTATTTTTAAGGGCACATACCATAAAATATAATTTTTGATAAAAAGTTTATATCTGTAAAGTCTTATCCTACTTACATCTATCTAAATTATTTGCTCCCAGCAACTATGTTTAGAGTACCCACAAAATCTTGAGACATTAGACAAAATCAGCTATCATTCTAAGTTATTTTTGCTGACAAATTTTCTAACAGAGATAAGATGAACTTATTAGTTAGAATAAAAGGTTTTTATTTGCATTATATTCAGTGTTGATAACTTTAAATACATGTCTGTTTGAATTAAACCAGCAAACTTTAATTTTTATTTACTGAAGATTGTCTTAAACCACATGAAATTTAAAAGGATTTTGATTAGTTTCTGTTAATGCCCCATCCTCACAAGAACTTGCCTTCAAACCAGCTAAATAGGACTCTTTTCAAAATTAATTTTAGCAATATCATTCTGAGGTAGGAAAACATCACTTACCTTACACACACACACACACACACACACACACACACACACACACACACACAACATATAGATTGTTGTAAATAGAGACTTTATATTTACTAATACTTTGGGAAAAGATTTGTAAGATTTCTCATTAGCCCAATTTTCAAATACCTCCTTTCCTTTCTTTCTTTCTTTTTTTTTTTTTTCTTTTCCTTGTCTGATGAGAAGCTTCTCCCTAAAATTTGCTTTCCAAAGAATGGCTCTTAAGTCCTAGAGAAGATGTGAGTAGGAAATGCACACAAATCACAAAGGCAGAGATTAAGTGCAGGACAATTCTGTTTCCAACGTCCTGACCTTTTCAAGCATTTTGAGAGGAATAGTTGAGGTTTGGGGGATGGGCAGGAAAAAAATAAATTAAAAAGCAAAGGAACTCTGAACTTCTAGAGCCATATCTTTGGCCCTGCATAGATTTACAATAAAAAGACAGTTGTTTCCAGGTTCCCAAATAATTGGGTTGTAGCTTTTGCTTAAGTACCTTTTATAGCTTTAATTTTTTATTAGCCATTTGCAATGATTCTTTCAATGAAGCTATTTTGGAATTTCAAAAACTTTTAGAGGCTTCTGCATACCAGTTAAAATAGACATTCCATTCTGTTTGATTTTGGAGTCTTTGCTTTTAAGTGCACTTTTAAAATGATCTCATCTATTGGGAATTTCCTTATAATGGCCATTTTAATTTTAGGTTGTTTTTAGTAAAATCTTGCCATCTAAGATACCTGCAGCTTCTGGGACAATAATGGTTAAACATAAAATAAGCAGGTGTGCAGGAAGGTGGCACACTCAAGTCTTGGGATATAAAGGATTCTGTTTCTTTTATCTAGGCCTTTGATTTTTCTCAGAGCCAAAGTAACACTTAAGCTCTTTGGCTTCCAAAATATGCTTTTAGCAATCGCCTTTACCTCATGTGCACATCAACAGAAACCAGCAGTAACTGAGGAGACAGAACTGTGAACACTAGAAGTAATCGAAGAACCAGGGATGGCGGACAGGATTGAATAAGCAGGCACCCAAGACTGGGGACTGCAGACTGATTCCAAACAAATGGATAATGGCAGCTGCCACCAGCAGTTCCCAACCAAGGATGTGGGGACAAAACCAAGGGCAGGGGTTTAGACTTAACTGCAAACTGTCCAATAGGAGGCCCTGTAAACACCGTCAGCAATTCCCAACAGGGACTAAATCAGCAGACTCCAGTACATGGAGATTGCAGACTGAGACTGGGAAAGGATTAAACCAGTGGGCCCTACCCACAGCGAGGCCAAACAGACCAAAACACTGGAGTTCGGAGCAGTTTATTGCAGGACTAAGCAAGGAGAATGGGGGACTCTTGCAAAATTAGTGCTTCTCTATGTGTGGGAAGATGCAAGAGTCTGGGCTCATTGAAATCATTCCTTTGTCATGTACCTCAGCTATCTGGGGCCGGTATCCTGTGTTTTCTCATCCTGAGTCTCCTCAGGGTGCATTTTTTGGGGGTGGCTGCAGTGACTGAGGGCTTGATGGTGGTCATCCTGTTTCCATCTTGAGTTCCCTCAGGGCTCACCTGGGGAGGGTGTACTGTGATGGCTTGATGGCTGCAACATCCTTTGTTTACTAATATGGCAGGCAATATTTTTCATACACACCTTCAATACATCAAATTAATTTTATTGCACTCGGATTTAATAAAAAGTACTTTGAGTGGTATCCTTTATGGCTTTCTAAATATTAGAAACATTTTTTAGATAGACAATTTTGTACCTACTATGTTGTTTTGGTAATCAGATTTTTAAACAACTGAACTCTGAGATTCAGTGTGATGTACTTATTATTTTAATATTTTTTAATTTATTTATTTAATTAATTTTTTTTTTTTGACTGTGTTGGGTCTTTTTTGCTGCGCATGGGCTTTCTCTAGTTGTAGCAAGTGGGGGCTACTCTTCATTGCAGTGCACAGGCTTCTCATTGCAGTGGCTTCTCTTGTTGCAGAGCATGCGCTCTAGCTGCACAGGCTTCAGTAGTTGTGGTATGTGGGATCAGTAGTTGTGGCTTGTGGGCTCTAGAGCACAGGCTCAGTACTTGTGGTGCACGGGCTTAGTTACTCTGTGGCTTGTGGGATCTTCCTGGACCAGGGCTTGAACCCACTTCCCCCACACAGGCAAGTGGACTCCTAATCACTGCACCACCAGGGAAGCCCCTATTTTAATTTTTAATGAAGAAAATATATAGCTCTATAATTATATTTCAGGTAGAGCTCCTCCTGATAAGATTGTAGATATAATGGAGATGAGTTCTAGTGAAAATATCACATGTGAGCCTTGTTAATCAACAAGAAAAAGTAAAACGTTTCAGTTATGGAGCCCAAAATAGACCTGCTGTCCTGCTGTCTAGACCTGCAGTCTAGACTCTGGAATTCTCACCTGGAATTGGAACCATTATTTGCAATTAGTGATAGACAAACTTAGAAAGCTGGAGAAGCTGAGTTTGGCGTAGTTGACCATGTGAAAAATTGGATATTCGCTGGTTGCCACTCTGAATTATCCTGACATCTGAAGTGTTTGTTCAAACCAAAATTCTTTTCAAGCAGGTTCAGAAACCTTTATTTACCAGATAAATGAGATTTTCTTTTCCCCTTGTTTTTATTGTCCTTTAGCATATGTCTTTTGGATGCTACCATTTCTCATAATCAGGGAGTTGACAAGAAAAGAAAATCAGTGGACCTGTTATTATACGACAGTACTAAAGGCTACCTTCTCTGTTTTTTACAGAGACATTCCTGTCGATATTTTTAACTAAGATTGTGCACATCTGCCATGAGAAGAACTTTGAGTGAAAGGTCTTATGTCATAAAGAAATTGGCTTCAGCAAAGTTATTCTTATTGTTTCTATAGAATCTCACTAATATTCTAAGGTCTGTGAGGACAGAGACACTCTCTTTTTTTGTTGTTGTTGTTGTTTTTTTTTTGAATATTATCATTTACTCATGTATCCCTGATGTTGAAAACTTGGTCACTGTGCACCGATGCCAAATTGAATCTTGGAGACAGAGTTTTGGATGAAGTAGAAAAGAATTGCTTTATTTCTTTGCCAGGCAAAGGGGGACACAGTGGGCTTGCACCCTCAAAAACTGTGTGTCCCTACCTAGGAGATTTGTTGAGGAGTTTTCCGGCAATGGTTCAAGGGTGGGGTTACTGATAAGGATGAGGGTGTGTGCAGGGCCTGCACTCCTTAAATCTGGCCTCAGGTGGTCTCCTGATGAGCTTATGTGGTTCTAGAGGTTATTAAACTGTGACCTTCTCTCTGGAATTAAGAATGCTTCATCAAGTAGTTAACATCTTCCATTTGTTGGGAGTTTTAATTCTGCAGAAGAGCTTAAAGATTTTGTGAAGTGTATCCCTTGAGGTGGAACCAGGACCCTGCCCCAAGGCTGCACTACTGTTTATTGACTGCTCCTCCCTTGCCTCTGTATCCCCTCCCTTCCCTGGATTAACAAATGTTTGAACCTGCCCTTTGGAACTCAGGGAAGGTCATGGAGGCTGAAGCCTACTTCCTACAAACAAGAAACAGGAGACACAGAAAGGCTTCCATGCCCAGGAGTCCCACAGTGCTGTTCAGTTTCATCTGCAGTGCTTTGCAGTGATATATAGTAGATGCTCAATAAATACGTATGACTGAATGAATATATGTCTTATTTATATTTATTTTTAAAATTTGAGTTCTGCTTCAGAATTAAATTCAGAATTCACTCTCCTTATTCAGATCCTTTTATGAGTCAGGTAATTTTTAGGTACAGTCACATACGTTTACTCTTTAGGTCTCCCAAATATACTGTATAAGAGAGGGAAAAATTTCCCTACACCTTTCTACGTCCTTCTGGCTGGTCTCGAACTAAATTGACTTGAGATAGATTAACAGGAGAAAATCAAATAAAAGTTTAATACCATATATACATGGGAGAGACCCAGAAAACACGAGGAACTCACCAAAATGGCCAAAGCTCTCACATTAAATACCATCTTTAGTTAAAAACAAAAGATGTTGAGGGTGAGGAGAGTCAGGTATGGGAGGTGACTAGGAAAATCAGAGTAAACAAGGATAAGTTTGTTATGCAAATTTGTCATTGCTTTTTCCATTGTTAAGAGGAATTTTGTCATCCTCCTCTTCCTGGTATAGAGGGAGACACCCTTACAAATAGAGATTTCCCTTACAAATGCAAATTTTTCTTAAAAAAGGGTAACTCCTGCTTGGTATTCAGAATTTTTCCTATATCTGCTCTTAGAAAATAATCAGCTTAAAATAATTAAAATGCCAGATATATTTGTGGGTGGCATATTTTGCTCCCCTACAACTACAAGGAAGGATAATTTTCAGTTTAAGATTAAAAAATATGAAGCAAAACTATACTATGTGATGACCTCAAGTAGCCATAATCAGGATACAAACCCAGGTTTTTAAAATCATAATCAAACCATAATGTCTTCTATAAGGAAGATAGAAAGTTTAGAACAGGGACGGATCACTATTTTGTTTAATTCTATTGTGGACTGAAAACAAATGCACAATCTAAAAGCTGAGAATTATGTTCTATTCAACAGACTTTCTGAGGACTTAAGCCCAGAAGGTGGCTTCTCACATCACTCTGAGGGACTGCTCCAAAAAGATAAGGGGGGAGCCAGGACATACAGGAATTTTTGCAACAAAGACCAGGTAGTTGGAACATCAAAAGATTACTGTTAATGTTACCAAACTTATTCTTGTGCCTGACGCAGTGAGGCCAAACAAAACAAAATGTCAGAGTTTGGAGTAGAAAAAGGTTTATTGCAGAGCCAAGCAAGTAGAACAGGTGACTCATGTTCAAATATCCCAGACTCCCCAGTGGTTTTCAGGGAGTATTTAAAGGCAAAATTTGGGGTGAGGGCTGCAGAGTGTGTAACTTTCTTCTGATTGGCTGGTGGTGAGGTAATAGGGCAGTGCTTCAGTAATCTTGTGCTCAGCCTGAAGTTACCATCCTCCACCTGGGTGAGGGCCTTAGTTCCTGAAGAAGAGCTCAAAGATATTGTTATGTATACCTCTTGAGGAGGAACCAGGGCCCTGTCCCAAGGCTGCACTGTTGTTTCTTGACTGTCCCTCCCTTGTTTCTTCATTCCGTCCCTTCCCTGATTAGCACCTGTTTGAACCTGCCCTTTGGGACTCAGAGAAGATCAAGGAGGCTGAATGAAGCCTACTTCCTACAGACACAAAAATGGGAGACACAGAAAAGCTCTTTTGTCCAGGAGGATCCCACAGGGTCCTGCTCAGTTTCATTAATGAAAGAAAAGCAGACATCTCAAGTTAAGGAATTTAGTCCTTCTCTGTATATGGGAAAATGTAAGAGTCTGGGCTCATTGAAATTGTTCATTTGATATGCACGCACCTTAATTATCTAGAGCCAATATCCTATTTTTTTCCATCCTGAATCCCCTGAGGGTGCACAATCTGAGAGGCTACAGTGGCTGATGGTCTGATGACCACAACATCCTTTGTTTCAATACAATCATCATACTTCCTCTACATTATTAAGGAAGTAATGAAGTAGTGATGTCAAAAGCTCAGCTCCTATGTACACTGGTGCTGACTCGAATCTCAGAGACAGAGTTTTGGGTGGAGAAGAGAAGGATAGCATTATTGCATTGCCAGGCAAAGGGGGACACAGAGGGCCCCTGCCTCAGAAAACTATATGTCCCTTTCTTTCCTTCTGCTAACTTTGGGGTTTTTTTGCTCTTCTTTCTCTAATTGCTTTAGGTTCAAAGTTAGGTTGTTTATTCGAGATGTTTCCTGTTTCTTAAGGTAGGATTGCATTGCTATAAACTTCCCTCTTAGAACTGCTTTTGCTGCATCCCATAGGTTTTGGGTCATTTTGTCTCCATTGTCATTTGTTTCTAGGTATTTTTTGATTTCCTCTTTGATTTCTTCAGTGATCACTTCATTATTATGTAGTGTATTCTTTAGCCTCCATGTGTTTGTATTTTTACAGATCTTTTCCTGTAATTCATATCTAGTCTCATAGCGTAGTGGTCGGAAAAGATACTTGATACAATTTCAATTTTCTTAAATTTACCAAGGCTTGATTTGTGACCCAAGATATGATCTATCCTGGAGAATGTTCCATGAGCACTTGAGAAAAATGTGTATTCTGTTGTTTTTGGATGGAATGTCCTATAAATATCAATTAAGTCCATCTTGTTTAATGTATTGTTTGAAGCGTGTGTTTCCTTATTTATTTTCATTTTGGATGATCTTTCCATTGGTGAGAGTGTTAAAGTCCCTTATTATGAATGTGTTACTGTCGATTTCCTCTTTTATGGCTGTTAGTATATGCCTTATATATTGAGGTCCTCCTATGTTGGGTGCATAAATATTTACAATTGTTATATCTTCTTCTGGGATTGATCCCTTGATCATTATGTAGTGTCCTCCTTTGTCTCTTCTAATAGTCTTTATTTTTAAGTCTATTTTGTCTGATATGAGAATTGCTACTCCAGCTTTCTTTTGGTTTCCATTTGCATGGAATATCTTTTTCCATCCCCTTACTTTCAGTCTGTATGTGTCTCTAGGTCTGAAGTGGACAGACCACTGTAGACAGCATATATATGGGTCTTGTTTCTGTATCCATTCAGCCAATCTGTGTCTTCTGGTGGGAACATTTAGTCCATTTACATTTAAGGTAATTATTGATATGTATGTTCCTATTCCCATTTTCTTAATTGTTTTGGGTTCATTATTGTAGGTCTTTTCCTTCTCTTGTGTTTCTTGCCTAGAGAAGTTCCTTTAGCATTTGTTGTAAAGCTGGTTTGGTGGTGCTGAACTCTCTCAGCTTTTGTTTGCCTGTAAAGGTTTTAATTTCTCCATCAAATCTGAATGAGATCCTTGCTGGGTAGAGTAATCTTCGTTGCAGGTATTTCTCCTTCATCACTTTAAATATGTCCTGCCAGTCCCTTCTGTCTTGCAGAGTTTCTGCTGAAAGATCAGCTGTTAACCTTATGGGGATTCCCTTGTGTGCTATTTGTTGTTTTTCCCTTGCTGCTTTTAATAGGTTTTCTTTGTATTTAATTTTTGACAGTTTGATTAATATGCGTCTTGGCGTGTTTCTCCTTGGATTTATCCTGTATGGGACTGTCTGTGCTTCCTGGACTTGATTGACTATTTCCTTTCCCATATTAGGGAAGTTTTCAACTATAATCTCTTCAAATATTTTCTCAGCCCCCTTCTTTTTCTCTTCTTCTTCTGGAACCCCTATAATTCGAATGTTGGTGTGTTTAATGTTGTCCCAGAGGTCTCTGCGACTGTCCTCAGTTCTTTTCATTCTTTTTTCTTTATTCTGCTCTGCAGTGGTTATTTCCACTATTTTATCTTCCAGGTCACTTATCTGTTCTTCTGTCTCAGTTATTCTTCTATCGATCCCATCTAGAGTATGTTTAATTTCATTTACTGTGTTGTTCATCATTGTTTGTTTCATCTTTAGTTCTTCTAGGTCCTTGTTAAATGTTTCTTTCATTCTGTCTATTCTATTTCCAAGATTTGGGATCATCTTTACTATCATTATTTTGAATTCTTTTTCAGGTAGACTGCCTATTTCCTCTTCATTTTTTAGGTCTTGTGGGTTTTTACCTTGCTCCTTCAACTGCTGTGTGTTTTCCTGTCTACTCATTTTGTTTATCTTACTGTGTTTGGGGTCTCCTTTTTGCAGGCTTCAGGTTCATAGTTCCCATTGTTTTTGGTGTCTGTCCCCAGAGGCTAAGGTTGGTTCAGTGGGTTGTGTAGGCTTCCTGGTGGAGGGGACTAGTGCCTGTGTTCTGGTGGATGAGGCTGGATCTTGTCTTTCTGGTGGGCAAATCCACGTCTGTTGGTGTGTTTTGGGGTGTCTGTGGACTTATTATGATTTTAGGCAGCCTCTCTGCTAATGGGTGGGGTTGTGTTCCTGTCTTGCTAGTTGTTTGGCATAGGGTGTCCAGCACTTTAGCTTGCTGGTCGTTGAGTGAAACTGGCTGCTGGTGTTGATATGGAGATCTCTGGGAGATGTTGCTGTTTGATATTATGTGTAGCTGGGAGGTCTCTTGTGGACCATTGTCCTGAAGTTGGCTCTCCCACCTCAGAGGCACAGCACTGACTCCTGGCTGCAGCACCAAGAGCCTTTCATCCACACCGGTCATTATGAAAGGGAGAAAAAGTAGAAAGAAAGAATCAGTAGAAGTAGAAAGAAAGAAAGAAAGAAAGGAGGGAGGGAGGGAGAGAAGGAGGGAGGGAGGGAGGAAGGAAGGAAGGAAGGAGGGAAGGAAGGAAAACAAGAAAGAAAGAAAGAAGGTAAAGTAAAATTTTAAAAAGTAAGATAAAATAAAATAAAGTTATTAAATTAAAAAATAATTATTAAGAAATAAAAACAAAAAAAACCCGGACGTATGGAACCCTAGGACAAGTGGTGGAAGCAAAGCTATACAGACAAAATCTTACACAGAAGCATACACATACACACTCACAAAAAGAGGAAAAGGGGAAAAAATCATAGATCTTGCTCTCAAAGTCCACCTCCTCAATTTGGGATGATTCATTGTCTATTCGTGTATTCCACAGATGCAGGGTACATCAAGTTGATTGTGGAGCTTTAATCTGCTGCTTCTGAGGCTGCTGGGAGAGATTTCCTTTTCTCTTCTTTGGTCTCACAGCTCCCGGAGCTCAGCTTTGGATTTGGCCCGTCCTCTGTGTGTAGGTCACTGGAGGGCGTCTGTTCTTCGCTCAGACAGGATGGGGTTAAAGGAGCCGCTCATTCTGGGACTCTGGCTCACTGAGGCAGGGGGAAGGGAGGGGTACGGAGTGCGGGGCAAGCCTGCGGTGGCAGAGGCTGGCGTGACGTTGCACCAGCCTGAGGTGTGCCGTGCGTTCTCCCGGGGCAGTTGTCCCTGGATCCTCGGACCCTGGTGGTGGCGGGCGTGCAGAGAAAACAGGTTAAATGTGTGCATGCTTAAATGTGTTGTTTAAGGTGTCTGAGAGTAATCCAGGTGGATGTATCAAGTTTAACACATCAGGACGATGTCCAAGTAGCAAATATAATTTAGTGAGATCTCAGCAGAAAAAAATAAAAAGGAAGTTGAAGCCATACCTTGGATTAGACTTACCATAAAGGAAATGTAGAATTCAATGAAATTAGGGTTTAGATCTGGCTCCTGAGATCCATCGGTATTTCATATTTTCATAGATAAAGTATTAGGATAGTTGAAACCATAAAAGGACACCCAGAAGAGCTGTAACTGGAATATGAGAAAATGCCAGGGAGCATAAATTCTTGGAAATCCAAATGAAGAAATATTTGTAAGCAGAGATGTGTGGTCCAAAGCGTTAACTGCCACTGAGTAAAAGATAAAGATGTTAATTGGATAGAAATTAGAGAAAAGGAGGGAAAGATGTATTGGAATTTTAGATGGATGAAATAACATGTACAACAGCTTAATGATGTACAAGTTACAACATACTTGGCAGTAAAATAGGACCAGAGGAAAGAAGAGCTGGAAAATGAACTGGAGGTGTGGCCAGGAGCCCATGTGGTAGCACAGTGGCTTTTCTAAACATCAAATATAATGACACTGTTAAAGTTGGGTTGTGTCACAATCATACTTGTATGTTAGAAAGATTACTCTGATTATTCAGACAGCATTTTGGAAAATTATGTGCAGTGAGAAAGGGTGAATGCTAAGCCCATTTCAGTGAATCAGGTGAGTAGTTAAAACAGCAAAAATAAGTCAAACATGAAAGAAACGGTGAGGAGGGGTCAGAGTGGAACGTTGACACTTCTGGACTTGGTGAACAACTGGTTGAGAGAACGAGGCAAAGGAGGCAGGGCTGTCAAGGTTGAGTCTTGCATCTTTCAGTTGGTTCAGGTGAGGATGGAGCATCACCAAGTCAGCAAGTCAGGAAAGCAGAGAAGAATATTGTCCATTCACTTATTGAGCTGCCACAGTGTTCAAGGTACTGACAATACAACAGTGAGTAAAACAGACAAGATTACTAGCCTCATGTTTACATGCCATAGGCAAGAAGAGAAGTGCCATTTTAATTGCCTCATATCGGTAAAATAACATCTCTGCTTTGACTACATCTCAAAATGAAAGGCTCTTTGGGAGAGATTTTTGAGATTGAGGATTTCTCTTACACAGATGAAAATTTTAACATGCAAATCATGTGGAATAATTGCAAGGAAATCAACTTTAAATAAGTTAATAACTGAAAAATGGCAGTTATTATATAACGGAATCACTTTGCTGTACACCTGAAACTAACAAAACATTGTAAGTCAACTGCATTTCAATAAAATTATAAACAAATAATGATGAACCAGAAATACTTTAACTTCACCATGACATTCATGAGGCCCTCTCCCCTTGCATTTCACTTTCCTCCTGGTTCTTGATACTTAACTTAGTCTCTCATTTTACTTCTGATTCTGCCCATAGGGCATCACATTGGTATTTGCTTTCTATATTTTATTCTCAGTGTTTTGCTTCCTGCACAGTTTGAATCCGTTTCACCATTCCAGCTCTTACTGTAGTTACAATACCCTAATTCTGCCATTTTAAGGCCAAACCTTAAGAATTCCAAGTTCCACTCTCCTTAATCCTTCACTAAGGAGCCTTCAGGTAAGTAGTGTCTGTGTAAATCACAGAAGACATTTTCTTCTTAACTCCAGCGCTGGTCAAATATTTCTTATCATAGTGGGTTTCATTTGACATTTCTAACTGAATCATGATAAAGAGAATTTGGAAAGAGACCAAAGAGGAGTAGTAAAAATGATTAACAACCAGAGAAATGGGCCCTAGGAGAAAAGGCCAAAGAAACCAGGTTGGTGAGGCCTGAGGACAAGAATGTTGGCATTCAGGGCAGAGAGAGAAGTGCCTTCAACAGTGATGGAAAATAAGTGTTCTTTCCAGGAAGTACACTGGGGACAGAATTCATGGCAAGGTGTCTGACCTGAGAAAGGATGCCTTGATTTAATGGATTGTGAGGGTTAGATCTCTTCTTTGCAGTTTCTTAGTGAGACTTTGATCTTTTCGTCATTAAGGGCATATATCTCAACAGACAATTCTCAATTCTCTCCTGCAATGTGTAAGGAAAGCAAAGAGAGTTATGGCAAATATTTGGAACCTCTGAGAACACATTAAAAAGGACTTTCACAGCCTAAGTATCCAAAAGTATCCATAATATTTCACTGAATAGATGTGTTTCGGCAACTGGTATGAGCAGAAATATTCTCTCAGTAAAAGAAAAATAATGTTTGACTGCTCTTATTTAAGTATCTTGGGCTTCAAATCATCTTGAAGTTATTACTCTGCTACAAAGGCCATAAGCTTCATGACTTTAAAATGTCTCTCATGTGTTCTTAACCTTAGGGAAAAATTCAGTTGGGATCAAATGGCAAAATGTTTGAAAAAGGCAACGAAGGACACCTTAAACCTAAAAGCTGTCATTTTTCCTAAATGACAATATGAAAAAATATTCAACCTAGTATTTTTCTTGTCTTGACCCTTGGTTTTAAACCTGGGAGTTTCATTTATTCAGTGTCTACTTAAAGAAAACATATCAATATACTTGAAATCCCAATCTTAGTGCCACATAGTAAAATACCTGAGCAGCAATTTGTGCACAGAGAAGCATAGAATAATATTAAACATTTTACTTATTGATTTTTGAAATTACATTAGTTCCATACTCTGCATATTCATGATGCATTAGACTTACCACTTAGCATTGATGTCATTTATGAACACATAATTACAGCTATTTGCAAGTTTTTCTAACAGACCAATTAATATCTATATTTTCTTTACAAAGTATTCCTATGAGGGTATTTTATGAATTTTGTCCTAGGTTATAGAATCAGAGATCACATGAGTATTGAGTGTTCATGTAATTCGCTCCATGCTCAAATCCACTTTATGACATTTAAGGTAACGGAACAGTACTGAAGGAAACACTGTGGAAAATCAGTTAGTTACAGAAATTCTGCTTGATGTTAGCAGCATCTTCTTCTAGTACCTCTGCCCTTATTACCACCATGTAGCAATGCTAGCATTAATCCATTAAGAATGTTAGTCTAGTTGTACAAGAGTCCTGCCACTAAAGAGTTAGAAACAAGTAAGAATCTGTCTCCTTTTAATGATCTAATACAAATTCTTATAAAATGTAATTTCATAAAACTCTCCAATGCTTAACAATATCAGATTCAAGAAAAGTTCTCCTCAATATTACAAAGCTCATTTTCTCTTGCATTAACTTAAATGGAAGATGACAACACCTATTGATATTGGTAGATGTATGCTTGGTAGTCATACATATTTTATCCAAGCCACAAAATCCCTGATGTTGTAGTTTCGTTTAGTTATGTTTAGTCGGTTTAGTTATGTTTAGTTAAGGTATGAGTTTTCAGCGGGTAAGTGAATGCTTGTGTAAGCTCTCAGGTTCTCTGTGTCCTTTGTGAACAGACTTTGAATAAGAGGATAACAAGAAGAAACATAAACGGACACAAATCTACTGAAGAATTATGTTTTAAGTGCTTAATATGTAATGATTGCATTAGTTGATGAGAGTAATACAGTGAAAAAAGTAAAAATACTACTAAGAGCTTAGAAGAGCGTACACATGTTAGGAAAATAAAACATGTGCAAATTAAGCCGTCATTTAGTTTCTAACACCAACTGTGTACAAGGCAGTGTGATAGAGAAATCACCTCCGTTATCTCATTGAATCTTTGCAATAACATTTTGGAGTAATTTTAATCGTTGCCATTTTAAAGATTAACAAGATTAAGACTAACTTTGTAAGATTACAAAACCGATAATTAGCGGATTAGGTTTTTAAGCCCATTTGTGTCAAGTGCCTGGGTTCTCTTTAGAAGACTACACAGTTCTCCCTTACCAATTAAGCAATAAACGTCACGGAAATTACAGAAAAGGAAAGGACAACCCTTCCACTAGTAGATGATTCAACTCATCTTACACATGGGTTTTATTTCCATATCTGCCTAAGGACAGGATTGTTGCTGGGTGTTCATGAAGTTTCCTTTCATGTCTATAGAATTTAGTAATTCTACAGTCTGGTCCTCACATAGACCAGATTGAGTGACATTTTATTTCTTAAAGAAGCAAGAGCCAAGATGATTCTTGAAGGGTGGGGAGTACTAGGACTGAGTGAGTAAAGGCCATGGCATTCTTTTGTGGTTTGGGGGAGAGAAAGGATCCAAGTTCAGCCACTGAAGGCATGGGACAGAGGCACATATAGCTTGATCGGCGTGTATGTGTCAGAGCAGAAGTTAATGCAGTTGGCTATGTAATGTTCAGTCACACTTAAGAAAGGTTTGGAAGTAAGAATGAGGGGTCCTAAGGCAAACAAAATATGTGAGTAAGGTGTTTGGCATTCATGTGATCAATAGATATTACAGTCCTCATAGTGAAATGGAGAAGATTTGAGACAATTATTCCTTAGTCAAGTAGAAGGAAGAAGAGGAATCAATATAAGGCCCTTAGATTTCATGTACAGAAATTAGTAGTGCCTCAAAGTTATACCTCAGAACTCTGTGCTCTGCATTCTGTTGTACTTGTGTTTTTATGTTTTGCTCAATTTAATAATCATATATATATATATCATAAAATATAACTAACCTTCCTCCAAAATTCTGTTTCTGATATTTTTTTGGTCTAAGTTGGGTGCAATCTCTAACCTGTATTTATTGTTCATTTCCCCCCATTGCTGCAGATAACTGTTTAAGTTTTCAACAGTGACTTTCCCTGTGGAGGCTGCCTTTTCCTCAGCCTTCTTCACACACTTTCAGGTGATTTGTAAACTTAACCCATCCTCACTACTAATGAAAATTCTAACCACTGGTGTATTCACAACTGCCTTCTCTGAATCATGTTTTGTTCTATGTCCCCATTGACAGAGATCCTTGAATAAACAGTTGTGATTGTAACTCTGCTTAATTATGTACCATCTTAACAGCTGTGTCATTTCAAACTGATATATGCTGATGTCACCATAAGAGGCAACTGAGCATTTTCCTATGCCAAGATAAATGGATGTCATGTATTAACCATAGCTTATATACAATGACCTCACATCTAAATACAGTTGTTTGAGAACTGCTTCGTATTTTAAATTTGACAATTCACAACTTGTATTTCACTTGTATTTAGGAAAAATAGTTGTTGAATGAAATTTTGTATTTTATGTGCACTTAAGAAAAATATTTTAGTAACTACTAAAATATTTGACACGGTATCTCGCTTTGCACAAATGAATTTCATTTAGACTATGTTTTTCATTATTTTCCTAGAGTTTTCAATAGGCTTTTAGGGTTCTCAGATAATGACAATAGCATGTCACTCTCAATAAACTACTCTTAAAGCAGATGAGTTCTCTCTTTTCTCTTGAGATACTCATAGCATAATGCAGAAGGTGTCAGAAATAATTAAAATTAATGACTTTCTATCCAATCAAATAAAATTTATCTTTTGGAATTTTGACATTTTTCTTATGCTGTTCATGATTCTAATAAGAGTAAATCAATTGTACATCTTCTCAACAGGAGTGGAAAGAATCTTAGATATGGCAGTTTAGAGTAATTAGTTGCTAAAATAATGTAGGGGTTTCAAATCCTTAACAGACCCTGTGTACCAGCTGTTACACAAACAAGGTTAAAGCTTATGGCCCTAGATATTGGCAGTTGGATAATTTACTAAATGGAAAAAAAAATTCTGTCATTTTTATGAACACAACACTAAATTCCTCTGAAAAGTAATGTTGTTGAGAAGCAAAAAAAAAAAAGTTTTATAATTTAAGTTATGTGCTACAGCTATCTACTTGTTGAGGAAATCATACATATGTGTAGCACCTTCAGTCAAAATGATCTAGGTACTTCCAGAGAATGTCACTTCATTGACTAGAATAAGTTTATTATCAACATTTTATTGATTGATATGTTTTGTGAAAATGGTTCTCCATAACTACAGTTTCCAAATATTTCATTTAGCCATATCATTTACTCATTCATTCAATTCTCCAAAAAATCAGTTGGCATACATAGCAACATTACTTCAAAGCGTATGTGTTGATATGTATTTAATACAGGATAACCATTTCAAGGTTATCAAGATCGTGATTTATTTACCCATTCTCAAGATGCATCGCTAATGCCTTACTGTACTGAGAATTTAAAAATTCTTTTAAAGTTGAAAAGCTTGCATGTTCATGTAACTATTCTAAAGTTGTGCCATCACTCTAATTTGATGTTATCCAGCCCTCTACAAGGTCTAAAAATATGCCCTCAGGGAAAAATCTGAATCCTGAGAAGGGGCTACTTTCCAGCAAAAAGTGAAGGCAACCAAATTGTTCTCTGGTTTTCTGAATTTCATTTCAAATGATCGCAGGTGTCATGTACAGAAATTACTTTTCCAGTTTCAAGGAAAAAATATTGAGTTTTTTATCAGCATAGAAAATTGCACCCTATCTGCGTACCCACCACATTTAGACAGAATTTGACATAGAGCCCCTGATTCATTTCCCCCAGATTGGTGGCACTTCTCTAATTAGATACATGTGCTCATCAAACACTGTTAAACTATGTAATATATGTATATAATTAGTAGAGCCTAGTCAGAGGAAATATCTAGGGAAGGACTTGACAGGATGGGGAATACACTCTTGCAGCTGCTTTCTGAAATCACACCAAGTCTTCATTTTTAAAAATGTTACAATAGTGTGGGTTTGAGCCACTATTGCAATACAGAGAATTTAAATGATGTCAGTAGCATGACTGGTGGTGCTGAGTAACTGAATTTCACTTTCTGGATTTCAGTGTAAAATGATGTAATGTATAATATCGTTGTGTAAACAACCCTCTCATAAAAATACATTGGTTCGGGGTTCCCTGGTGGCGCAGTGGTTGAAAGTCCGCCTGCCGATGCAGGGGACATGGGTTCGTGCCCCGGTCCGGGAAGATCCCACATGCCGTGGAGTGGCTGAGCCTGTGAGCCATGGCCGCTGAGCCTGTGCTCTGCAACAGGAGAGGCCACAACAGTGAGATGCCTGCATACCGCAAAAAAAAAAAAAAAAATACATTGGTTCTTCATCACAGCAAGTATTTTAACAATTAACAATAGGTACACTGCAGAGTTTGGTATCAGACTTGAATTCAATGCCAGCTACTAACTAGCTATGTAACCATAAGAAACATAGTTATTCTCTTTTCTTGTTTCATTGGTTAAATAGCAACCATGTCAAAGTGATATAAGGATTACATGACTTAATGCTTTACAGTGATCTAGCACAATGCTGGCCACTTCTGAACCACTCAGCAAATCTTAGCTAGGATTATGTATATTTGGTCTTGTTCCTCAAAATTCATTTGCAAAGCTCCTGTTTTCTGGCCTATAATTTTCTATTCCTGATACATATGACTTCAAATTTTTGTCACTTTTAGGGCAGCAGGATTTTGTTATCAAATTTGCCACAAGAGTGTTACAATGAAGATAATCAAACTCATCTTTTATACTGGACAGGGATGTACAACATATTAACAACAAAAAAATTGGTCTAGAATAGTGGTCGGCATACTTTTTCTTTAAAGGTCCTTCCTTGTAGTGAATATATTTGGTTTAGGGGGTGGAGTCATGCAGTCTGTGTCACAACTACGCACATCTGACATTGCAATTCAAGTGTAGTTGAATTGTGCCCGTGAAGGAGCACGGACATAGTGAGCCTACAGGCAGTCGTCTGCATACCCCTGGGATAGAAATAATCTGAGAAATGGAAAAAAATATATTAAAATTGAGTAAAGAATCCACATACATTATAAATAAGATGTTTCCAACAACAGTTACAATAACAAAACAAGATAAAATAGCCCAAATCTTCAATTTTTTTAAAATGACTTTACAACCAATCAGACATTTTTTCAGGAAAATAAAATACATTCTCGGTATTTCAAACAGGAAGGGATTTAATATGGGGAGAAAGAGATTTTAAAAGGGTTTGGGAAGTGAAAGTCAAAGTAAAAGGCCCCTGACTTTCTAATAACCTGGGAACGACAGAATCATAAAAGATAATGGTTCCTAATCTCAGCTGCCTACAGCATCTAAGTAGCCTGATTTACAGGGGGATACCTGGGCCAGTGTGCAACCTCTTGTCTGCCTTCTGCTGAAACGCTTGTATTTGCTTAATTCCTTTCTGCTGCCACCTTCCACATTTTAAGAAAAAGCCTTTCATTAGTAGAATCCAAGCCAGATATCTGCTGCTGAGAGAATATGGAAAATGCAGTTTCCATGATTCTTACTCCTGATGTACGGAGATGATCTTAGAAGGATAAAAATGTTATGAAGTAGGGATAGGTAATAGCTAGCCCATATTAATCACAGGGAAAAAGAAGACAATGGGTTTTGAAGGTAACGGATGCTTTGAAACTGATAAGATAATGGCTTGAGAATTTGAAGCTGGAATGTGTAAACATTAAAAGTCATTTCAAGTTAGATAATCGGGAAATGAAATTATAGCTGAGAACAATACACTTCTTTTTTTCTGAAAACAAGGAATATATTTGTCATCACCAAGTGGAACCAAAATCCTTTGTTTTTGTATTTAAAATGGCCATGGTTATGAGAAAAAAAATTTTATATATATATATATATATATATATATATATTGGCGGTACGCGGGGCCTGTTACTGTTGTGGCCTCTCCCGTTGCAGAGCACAGGCTCTGGATGCGCAGGCTCAGCGGCCATGGCTCACGGGCCCAGCCGCTCTGCGGCATGTGGGATCTTCCCGGACCGGGGCAGGAACCCGTGTCCCCTGCATCGGCAGGCGGACTCTCAACCACTGCACCACCAGGGAAGCCCAGATAAAAATATTTAAAGGAATTGTTTCATCTTAGAGACAAAAAGAGTTTTCCAAAGTTGAAAAAAAAAGGTAGATTAAGAGTTCAATAAATTAAAGAGTGTTCAGGGGGGTGGGGAAGATATGAGGTTAATACCTTATTTGGATGATCCCAGAAATCTAATGTGAGAAAGCTGGAAAAGTGAGTCAGAGGAGAACAAGTAAGCAATACAAGAGTGCATTTTAAATTTCCCTGCTGTGGGCAACAGGGCAGGACTCAGTCAAAGTGTTCTGAAAAGTACAGTGTGCTTTGCAGAACTGTCTGCTTGAAAGACTACATAATCCATCAGTTCCCACCTCCTGCTGGTCTAAGACATTGCCAAGGGCAGTAACTCCAGAATCCCCAGGCTCAAGTACATTTGGGCCAAGTAGGAGAAGGGCCAGAGGCAGAAAGACCCATGCCTGAGGTGTCATGCTGTGAACTCTGGATAAGCCTGCCTTATCTGACTTGCACAGAGCCATCCACCCTGGCTACTGTTGAAATCAGAGGTCCACCAAGGAGATTTGTCCCAGAGACATAGAGAGGATTGTACCATTTACCCCTCACACTGCTCAAATTCACTCATGGGGGAATGTTTACTATACATACTAGAGGCAGCCAGTTTCTGGATCTGAAAACTGGTGCAGATCTGAAAATTGACTAAAGATTCACAATTTTGCACTATGGTATCTAACATCAGTTAATTTTTATCAATATAATACATGAGAAGTAATATTTCAGTGTCATTTATATTTTATTTATCTTACTATGAATATAATCTAGAATAAGGGCTAATTTTATATCTGTTTCTATGAATTTTTGTTTGTGGCTTTTGCCTGTAGTTTAAAATAGACTTTAGATTATTTTTGCCAGCAAATCATGAGGATTTTTTTTTTATGTTGTACAGATTGCTACTTTGTCTATGACCTACATAGCAAATATATTCTCCTAATTTGTCACCTTTCTTTTGACTGTTTATGGTGTTTTTTGACACAATGCAAATACCTAAAAAATATAAGTAAATTTCTCAGCCTCTTTTTTTCATTGTATTTGGACTTTGAGGCACAGTTTTCCGAGCTTTCCCAATACATTTAATAGTATTTGTGCACTCGACCCGTCTTGAACTAAGAGTAGTTAAAATCTATTGTTAATGTATTCTGTCAGTTTCTTACTGTATTTCCTATATCATCTGTTTATAGGGAGCATTCTTCTTCATTTGGCCCACAGATCTTCAAAATCATTATATCCACGGTAAAATGGGGCTTTCCACATTCTAAAGTTTCTTTCTTTCTCTTTTATTCATTTTGGCCTCAACTTTATTCTATATGACAATAGGATCACAACCTGTGCTTTTTTTTTACTGTCTCCAGTTGCCTGGATGCCTTTACCCACAGAGCAAAATCTCTGGCCTGGATCCCTGTAACAGTATCCTAACTGGTCTTTCATGTGCCACCCTTGGCTCCTACAGTTTGCTTCCAGCACAGCAGCGGAAGCATCCTTGTAAAAGGTAAATACAGTGTGTCATTTCTCTGTTCAAAGGTTTGCAATGGCTCCCCGGTCACTCGGAGTAAAACTCAAATTCCTTACAATGGCTTACAATGTCCTAAGTGCTTTTGACTCCAGTACATGTCGGGCATCTTCTCTTCTCTCCCTCCTCCATCCACACCAGCCATGCTGTCACCTCAGAGTCTTTACACCAGCTATTCCTCCCAGCTGAGATATCTCTCAAGTATCTAAATGGCTAACATCCTTGATAACTCAAGTTCTTTGCTGCAGTATGATATTGGAATCCTTCCCTGGGGACACCAGTTTAGATTACAACATAACCCCCAAGCTCTCTTACCATGCTCTACACTCACTCATTTATTATATTTATTGTTAGTGTGCCTTTCCCTACCAGAATGATAACACCATGAGAACAGGGATCTGGTGTGTCCTAAGAACTAGGATTATGCCAGCACACAGTATGGCCTTCGTATATTGTTGAACAAAGGTCTCTGTCTTTCTCTCTCTAATCTTGCATCATACAGATACATTCTCTTCAATAGCGCCAGAGAGATCTTTCAAAATATAATCAAACCACCCTATACGCTTTGCTTAAAGCCTTTTTAGTGACTTCTCATCATCTTCCAAATGAAACTTAAACTCCCCTCCCCCCAGGAGCAAGGCTTTTCACGCTTTCTTCCCAGATGCTCTAATCTTTCACAATTCCCCTCTCACATCCTGAATTTCAGCAGAGATAGATCGCTTCCATTTCCCCAGATATGCTATGGTCACATCTCTGTGTCCCTGCCCTTAGGTAAGGTGGCTATATAATTTATCGTCCAAACCAGAGCACTTCTGAGAGTTAAAGGGGATATTATTAATAAGTGTAAAATGAGACCGTTCCTGACAAAGAGGAATGAATGGCCAGTCACTTTATCCTTAGGCTTTCTGCATGAAATTCCCTTCCTAATTTCCTTGCCTGATTCTTTCAAAACATCTTTCATGTTTCAGTCACTAATGAAATCCCCAAGTAGGCCTTGTTTTCTCCCTGGTCCAGACCATTTCTCCTTTCTTCATACCTGATGATAGCAATCACACCTTTATCCTCATCACCGTACTTCTCTGGGTGCCCGAGACTCTGAGGGTGCTCACTGAAGCAAGAACCATACTAGTTACGCCTCTATCCCTGGCACTAGGTACACTGTATCCAAATAGTAGTTAACAATCGTATAATATTGCAAGATGGTAAACCTAGGAGTTGAGTTTTGGGCTGTGGAGCCATATTAGTGGGTTTAGATTGTGGCTTTATCAAATACCAGCTGTGTAACCTTAGGCGATTGTGGAGATCAAATGAGGTAGTCCTGAAATGAGAAGTCAAAATAATGTAAGGACTCAGTAAACCTTAAATAGTCCAACAGTAATTCAATAAAAAAGTCACTGTATGAGGGACTTCCCTGGTGGCTCAATGGTTAAGAATCCGCTTGCTGGGCTTCCCTGGTGGCACGGTGGTTAAGAGTCTGCCTGCCAATGCAGGGGACACGGGTTTGCGCCCTCGTCTGGGAAGATCCCACATGCTGCAGAGCAATGAAGAGTAGCCCCCGGCTCGCCGCAACTATAGAAAGCCTGCGCGCAGCAATGAAGACACAAAGCAGGCAAAAATAAATGAATAAACAAATAAATAAATTAAAAAAAAAAAAAGAATCCGCTTGCCAATGCAGGGGACACAGGTTCAAGCCCTGGTCCTGGAAGATCCCACATGCTGCGGGCAACTAAGCCCATGTGCTGCAACTACTGAGCCTGGGCTCTAGAGCCCACAAGCCACAACAACTGAGCCTGCTCTCCACAACTACTGAAGCCTACGTGCCTAGAGCCCACGCTCCGTAACAAGAGAAGCCACTGTAATGAGAAGCCCCGCACCACAATGAAGAGTAGCCTCCGCTCACCGCAACTAGAGAAGACCTGCGCACAGCAACGCAGACCCAAAACAGCCAACAATAAATAAATTTATATAAAAAAAAAATCACTGTATGAATAACTGGCTTACCAAAATAAACATAAATCACACTAATATTATAACTAATATTCTCCCTGGATTCTAAGGTATAAAAATACACATAGCATTTTACTTGATTCCTCCTTCCAAGAAACTCATCAGGAAGAAATAGCGTATATGTCTCATTGTTCTCAACTTAGAATGAGGAAACTTATTCACAGGCTTGAATGAGCTGTCCAGAAATGGGAGTTTCTATGTGACTTAGATGCATCTCACTCATATGTCTCCACACTTGACCACGTGCTCTCTCTGCTGAAAATCTTTTCCCCGTCCTCCTGCCAATCTCCACAATGCTTCATATGAGACACCACCTCCTCCAGACCTTCTTTGCCAGTTTGCCCCCTGTCTTGTCTAAAGCCCAGTCAGGTGACCCTCCCCTGGGCAACTCAGTCAGGGGATTGATTACTTTGCATCACACTCTGCTGGTCTACCTGCTCACCTCTTTACCTGTCAGGACTACGAACCTCTCCAGGCCAGGAATTCTGTCTTCACAGGATGTGACTTGAGGAACTAAAGTAGGAGCGAACCACCATGCTTGATATATAGCAGCTGCTCAAAAATATTCCTCAATCCCAAACACAACCCTAAATCTAGTGACTTTCCAATATTCTCAGTGGCTTTTGAAAATCAGCCTTAGAGATTTTTGCTACAAAGAAAAAAAGAGCATGTTGAAACAAAAGCAAACTAGGTTTTAATGAAGAAACATTAATTTGGAAGCTCATACTGGCATTTATTACATACTTGTTCTGTACCAAGCACTGTGCTAAGGACACCACATCAGATGATTTTCCATTTCTGACTAACAGTAACCCTATGGGCTAAGTTCTGTTACAAGTCCCATTTTACGCAGGAAGAAAATGTATTTAGACCATTCTTCATATTTTGTGTGTTGTGTACCTACAAAACTTTAGATCTAGATAATAGAAAATAAAAAAAATGCAGTCCTTATATATATATCTTATAATTATATCTTATATATTTATCTCAGTAAAGTCAACTGACGATACATATGGGAGAATATCAGAATGAAATACAAATCCGTGTTACTCCTAGTTTCTTATTTACATAATGAAAAGGTTTATTTTCTACGTAGCACATTACAAAATAAATTCCTCCTCAAATTATTTTATATAGATGGTTCACTCATATAGTTTTGTTCTCCAAACTTATCTTGTAATATACATTTCCCTAATAGCTAATATTGAATACACAATTTTTCTTTTCAAAGACATTGCTTTGATCTTTCCATGATTCTTAGTCTACTCTTATAAATAGCTTTATTCTTCTAAGATTTCAAAAACCAAATTTAAGTTTTCCTCTATTTTTACAATATAAAATATCTGAGTTCCTGAAAATAGAAACAGTATTAATAATATATTAATTGGCATTTATTTTCACAGACATTTCAGTGTGGTCCACCTAATACTCTTGGCATGCACAACTTCATGTCTGTTTGTAAGATTTTATGAAATGTGGACATGCCTCAGAACACCCTTAACTTGTTTGCCCTCAGCTCATGTGAAATTTGAATCTGCTTATATAAAGCCATATGGGTTGCTTCCAGCAGATACAGAAGGCTGTAGTAATCATCTTTGCTGAGTACCATGACTATTACTATTACAAGAATCAACTTTTCTTGCATTGCAGTGAGTTAAAAAATGCTTCTGGAATTTAATTTGAACTTGACATCTGATGGTTCTTTCTTATATGGATTCAAATTACTTGGAAAGTCTTCCTAGGGCAACAAGTCAGCCTCATAATTTCTTCCTTGGTTTGCTGTGGTTCTCTCTAGGCTTTCCCCGACCCCACTTCAATACTGTGAATACGTTTGGGGCTTCCAGGAAAAGGTAAAATTAAATACTAGCATTTCCTATGGCCTCTGTCTCTGTGTCTTTGGTCTCTTAGTTCTTATATTCCAGCAGTTTAATTGTTTAATGATATTTAGAAAACATAAATTAATTTTGAAAATCCAAAGGATTGTCATGGCTTTATAAATCCTTCAGAAATCCAGGATTAATGCGGTTGCCACTGCTGCTGCAAGAACTTCTGACAATTAGAAAATGAGAAAAACAAAGAGGAAAACAAACCATTTGTTCCAAAACGTAAGAGTGAAGACAGGAAATTCGGTTTTGGTGGCTCTTGAATTTTATGTACTGTTGTTTAAGTACAAATTTATTATATATATATACATATATATATATATATGTTTTAAAACCTACAAGTATCAATTAACTAACATGCTATATGAAATCTCACAAAAGCATAAATACAAATTATGTGAACATTAATTAAATAGATTTAAAACGTGTCATTTTTAATCCTTTGAGCACATGTGCATGCCTTTACTTTAGGAAAGACTTAAACCTGTGAAGCTATGTGTGTCTGTGTATGTGTGTGTATAATTAATCTTGATTTGTTATTCTAAAGGTCCATCTCTGGTCATTGTTTAGTAATGAGAAAGTTATGTTGATTATTATTTCTTACTTGGGAGAGGGATCTATTTAAAGGTCCCACCTTCTTATATTTCAGGGAAGAATGCTTATAAGAGGATATTTAAATATTTACAAAATGCCAAAGCCCTATAAAATAAAAGTTATTGCATTTCTATTTGACAGTAATAATATTTAAGTCATACTAAAACTGACTTTCTAACTGTGTATGTGTATGCTGCCAGTTTAACTGCCTTATTTTCACTCTTCTATTAAAGCAAACAATTGTTCAATTCTGTTAACTGGCTTTTAAAATGTCTTTATAAAATTTGACCAGTGGGATTATTGAAATGTTCAATGGCTGAGAAAACTTGGTAAAACAATTTTTGTGGCATCATTATACAGTATGATCTCATACTGCATAATAAATTCAGTAGATGAAACTTTCAATGCACATTTCTAAAATAATTTTAAGAAACAAAAGAAAGATGGATCTATCTAGCCAGAAAATGGCAACCATAGAGAAAAACATAATGAGGTGTTTTTTTTTGTTTTTTTTTATGAGATGGAACCTGCACTTAAAGTGGAGGTTTTGAGAATTTCACTCATTCCACAAATGTTAATTAATTATAATCATAGTGTTATCATAGTAAAATATTTATTAATGACCCATAGAATAATTTCTTTAATACAAACTGTTTTGGTAAAAGACCAATCTATAATTCAGATGAAAGCTGGGACACTGTGAGTGAAAGGTGGACTGAAGGAGCCCTACATTATAGGGGTTTTTCTCATTCCCAAACACAACAGCACAAAACTCTAAAAAGTCAAAATTTTAAAATCACATGAGAGTCAATGTTATTGACCTTTGATAAGATCACAGATATTTTCAGTTTTAAATATTAAAAAATGTATAGTCCAAATATGATACAAATTAGACTCCCTTTGACTTGATGTGCAATTTTATACACCTCCTTTCTCTCCAGTAAAATATATTAAAATAGTGCATCATTTAAAATATATTATAAGCATCATTTATTTATCCATCTATCAGGAACTAATCATTTTTAATTAAATAAAACATTTTAAGTGTAAACCTGAATAAATTTGTATTATCAAACACACTCAAATTATATACAAGCTTTTATAGAAACTCCCTGTAAAATATTTACTTTTCTGTCACTTATAAGTGAAAACAATGTAGATAATGGACGTATAGAAAGATATCACCTTTCTGAGACACAATATTGAGATCACCTGGCATAAATTTAAAAATATTACAAGTCAATAACTGATTGGCATATATGAAAAAAATATTTCATAGTGCAATATTTCCTTGACCACACCTAGATGGATTTGTTCCATAAATATAAAATATTTATTTTTGATATTGCTATTATTTTTGATGTTGCTTTTTTCATGAGGAAATCTATAATACTATCACATTTAATTTTGCAGGCCTATGAATTCAAGTTTGTGATGTTGGAAATGGCAAAAGGAAGAGACATCTGGTTAATTTTGATTTGAATTTATATTAAAAAATATTTCTAATTGCATATTTACTGTCATTTTCTGTGAGATAGAACCTCTCGAGTGTCACTGGAGAAAGTAAGCTATATTCTTGGGGGTTTTCAATAGTTCTAAGAAAGAAAAGAAAGGATAAGAGAAGAGAAGGGCTACCATTCTAGGAAAGAGACAGCAGAGGAAAGAAAGGAAGGGCACAGAAAAAGAAAGAATGAGATAACATTCAGGATGTTTCTTCCTTGCCTCAGATCCCAGGTATATTCAATCTCCTGGGATGCACAGGATTAGAACCTTCTTGAAGCATAAAGTGAATGCTTGAACATGATCATCAACTTTATGTGAAAAAATGAAACATTTTTATAAATAAAAAAATGTAAAGTAAATCCCATTAGGAAAAAAAAATCTGACTAATAACCCACATATGAAGTACACAGGAAAAAGTTAAAATGTAGAGAACTTTTCTTCATGGACTAAGATATAGAGAAAGGAACATTAAAAACTCAGTGTGAAATTCTTAATTTCCTTTAAAGATGAATGAAAATGTACACTAGTAGGTGTTGGTGGATTGTTAAGTATTAATTCAATGATTTATTTTGATCTTAATGAAATATTATTTTAAGCCACTTGGATTGGCAATGCTTTTTAAAAGTCAGATAATATTAACATCGGTGAGTAAATATAGCCATTGGGAATCTCATACACTGCTAGAGGGAGACTAAATTGATACAACTACTTTGGACAATTTTATGTTATTCTGTAAAGCTCAAAATGAACATACTCAAGATATAACGCTAGTAGGTATACATTCAAACAATACGATGGTACAAGTGTACCAAAAGCCCTTTAAAAGATATATATTCACAGGTTTTGAAAATAAAAGTTGTTTGTAATGAACCCAAAGATTAAAAAAAGAGATAATTAAGTAATCTACAAATAGTAGAATGAAAAAAAACACTTAATGTCAATATTCATACAAGGGGATTTTATACCATAGTGAATATGAACTATGGCTTTATGCCTTACTATGGATGAAGTTCAAAGTGAAAAATCAAATGTACACCATGTACACAGAGCTCAAAAATAGAAAAGAACTTAGTTTTAAAGTGTTTTATTTATATACACTTTTATGTCCTAATACTCTATTTAAAATTAAGGAAAGGGTAAACACAAAATACAGAATAATATTTACACTTGTTGGAGGAGGGAAAGGATGATATTGGGGAAGGGTCTACAGGTGTCTTTAACACTGTATCTGAAGCTGGATGTTAAGTACAAAGAAGTTCACTTTATATTTTTACCACAAAACATGTTATGTATTTGAATTTGTTCAGCACTTCACAATAAGAACAGACTTTTTAAGAGGAACATATTATTTAATTTTTTTTTGATTGGAGTATAATAGCTTTACAATGTTACGTTAGTTTGTTTGTTTTTTTTTTAAAGTACAGGCATTGAGGAAGCCCAGCTCAATACTTTCAGTATTTGTATGTTTTGAGGAATGAGAGGTGTGGTTGGACCAGTCTGAGTTAGCAGTCAGCCGCTCTGGTGGCTGAAGTTCCTCATCCTAATGGCTCATCCCAATGGTTCAAGGAGCTTTGCGAGGTGCAGACTGCAGGCTCCACTCCAGCCTACTACATCCTGCACTTCAGAGATAGCCCCAGGGCCTGTGTTTCTCAGAAGCTCCCCAAATGATGCATGTCAGCAGTCAGATCTGTAAATTGCTTATTTTTACTACCAAGGTACTGCTTTTACATCTTTAAGTTTTACTTGTATGAATCTGAAATGTGTATAACAGTGTGTTAAATACTACAAAGGATAGTAGGATGAATTTAGAGTAATGCCTTTGTTTGGAAACAAAGGACCCAAAGACAAGTATGAATGTATTCAGGAGTGTTAACGAGTAAGAATAGGATTATTCTTTTTTTTTTTTAAACTTAAACTGTATTATTAACATTTGCCACAGCAATTTCTATTTTTTTTTTTAGGTCAAGTTGGTATATAACACTACATTAGTTTCAGGTGTACAACGTAATAACCACAATAAGTCTAGTTGCCGCCTGTCACCATACAACTGACCTCCTTCATCCATTTTGCCCACTCTCCAAGCCCATTAACCTCTGATGACCACCAATTTGTTCTCTGTATCTAGGAGTATTGTTTTGTTTTGTTTTGTTTATTGACTTGTTTGGTGTTTTAGATTCCACCTTTAAATGAAATCATGTGATATTTATCTTTCTCTGACTTACTTCACTTAGCATTGTACCCTCAAGTTCCATCTATGTTGTCCCAAATGGCAATATTTCTTTCCTTTTTACGGCTGAGTAGTATTCCATTGTGATATATATATATATATATATATATATATATATATATATATATATATCTCACATCTTCTTTACCTATTCATCAATCAGTGGGTACTTAGGTTGTTTCCATATCTTGGCTATTGTAAATAATGCTGCAATTAACATAGCTGTGCATATATCTTTGCAAGTTAGTATTTTTATTTTCTTTGGAAAAATACCAAGAAGTGGAATTGCTGGATAATTTGGTAGCTCTCTTTCAAATATTTAAGGAATCTCCATACTGTTTTCCATAGTTGATGCAGGAATTTACATTCCCACCAACAGTATATGAGGGTTTCCTATTCTCTACACCCTTGCCAACACTTGTTATTTCTTGTCTTTTGATAATAACCATTCTAACAAGTGTGAGGTGATATTTCATTGTGATTTTGATTTGTTTTTCCCTGATTAGTGATGTTGGACATCTTTCACGTGCCTGTCGGCCATCTGTATGTCTTCTTTGAAAAATGTCTATTTCAAACTTCTGCCCAGTTTTTAGTAAGTTTTTTTTTTGTTATTGATTTATTTGTATCTTTACATAATTTGGATATCATCCCCTTATCAGATATATAATTCACAAATATTTTCCCCCATTAAGCAGGATGGCTTTTCATTTGTTGGTCGTTTGGTTTGCTATGCAGAAGCTTTTTATTTTTATGTAGTCCAACTGGTTTATTTTTGCTTTAGTTGTGTTTGCTTTGGGGGTCAGATCCAAAAGTTCCACATAAACACCAATGTCAAGGAAGTTACTGCCTATTTTTCTTCTAAAAGTTTTATGGTTTCAGGTCTTACATCCAAGTCTTTAATTCATTTTGAGTTAATTTATGCATATGGTGTAAGACAGGGATCCAGTTTCATTCTTTTGCACATGTCTATACAGTTTTTCCAATACCATTTATTGCAGTATCTATTATCTATCCTTTCCTCATTGTATACTCTTGGTTCTTTGTCATAAATTAATTGACCATATATGTGTGGGTTTATTTCTGGGCTCTCTATTCTGTTTTGTGGATCTATGTGTCTGTTTTTATGCCAGTATCATACTGTTTTAACTACTGTAGTTTTGTAGTATAGTTTGAAATCAGGGAGCATGATTCCTCCAGCTTTGTTCTTCTTTCTCAAGATTGCTTTGGCTATTCAGGGTCTTTTGTGGTTCCATACAAATTTTACAATTATTTGTCCTAGTTCTGTGAAATATGCCATTGATATTTTGGTGTGGATTGCATGAAATCTGTAGATTTCTTTGGCTAGTAGGAACATTTTAACAATATTAATTGTAATCTATGAGTACAGAATATCTTTTCATATATCTGTGTCTTATTCAATTTCCTTTACTGGTGTTTTATAGTTTTCAATATACAGGTCTTCTACCTCCTTGGTTAAAATTATTTCTAGGTATTTTATTCTTTTTGATAAAATTGTAAATGAGATTTTTTTCTTAATTTCTCTTTTGATATTTCATTATTACTATATAGATAGAAACTAAACAGATTTCTGTATGTTTATTTTGTACCCTGCAACTTCATTAAATTCATTTATTAGTTTTAACAGATTTTTGGTGACATCTTTAAGGTTTTCTACATATTGTATGATGCTATCTGCAAATAGTGACAGTTTTCTTTTTTCCTTTCCAATTTGGATGCCCTATCTTTCTTTCTTCCTTTCTTTCTTTCTTTCTTTCTTTCTTTCTTTCTTTCTTTCTTTATTCCTTCCTTCCCTCTTTTCTTCTTTCTTCCTTCCTTCCTTCTTTTCTTCCTTCCTTCCTTCCTTTCTTTTTCTTTCTTTCTTTCTTTCTTTTTTCTTTCTTTCTTTCTTTCTCTCTTTCTTTCTTTCTTTCTCTTTCTTTCTTTCTTTCTCTCTTTCTTTCTTTCTTTCTTTCTTTCTTTCTTTCTTTCTTTCTTCCTTCCTTCCTTCCTTCCTTCCTTCCTTCCTTCCTTCCTTCCTTTCTTTCTTTCTTCCTTTCTTCCTTTCTTCCTTTCTTTGTTTCTTGTCTAATTTTTGTGGTTAGGATTTCCAATACTATGTTGATTAAAAGTGGTGATAGTGGACATTCTTGTTTTGTTTTGTTTTGTTTTTCCCTGATATTAGAGGAAAAACTGTCAGCTTTTCATTGTTAAATATGATATTAGCTATAGTTTTGTCATATATGGCTTTTATTATGTTGAGGTACATTCCTTCCTCACTGTGTTGAGAGTTTTTATCATAAAGGAGATGATCATATGATTTTAATCTTTCATTTTTTAATGTGGTGTATCACATTGATTGATTTATTGATGTTGAACCATCCTTGTATCCCAGGGTTATATATCTTACTTGATCATGGTATTTTATCCTTTTAGTATATGTTGGATTCAATCTGCTAATATTTTGTTGAGGATTTCTGCATCTATTTTCATCAGGTATATTGACCTGTAATTTCCTTTTTTGTGGTGTTCCTGTCTGGTTTTGATAACAGGTTAACGCTGGCCTTATAAAATGAATTTGGAAGTGTTCCCTCCTCTTCAATTTTTTGGTAGAGTTTGAGAAGTATAGCTATTAAATCTTCTTTGAATATTAGTAAACTTCACCAGGGAAGCCATCTGTTCCTGCACTTTCATTTGTTGGGAAGTTTTTGGTTCAATATCCTTACCAGTAATTGGTCTATTTAGATTTTCTACTCTATCATGATTCAGTCTTGGAAGATCATATGTCACTAGGAATTTATCCCTTTCTTTTAAGTTGTCCTATTTGTTGGTGTATGATTGTTCATAGTAGTCTCTTATGATCCTTTGTTTTCCTGTCATGTTAGGTGTAATTTTTTTTTCTTTCAATTTTGATTTTATTTGAGCCCTTTTTTTTTTCCCTTGGTGAGTCTCACTAAAGGTTTTTCCAATTTTGTTTGTCTTTCCAATGAACCAATTCTTAGACTCACTGATCTTTTTTATTGTTTTTTTACAGTCCCTATCTCATTTATTTCTATTTTGATCTTTATTATTTCCTTCCTTCTACTAACTTTGGGTTTTATTTTTTGTTTGTTTTTTCTAGTTCCTTTAGGTGAAATGTTAGATTGCTTATTTGCGATTTTTCTTATTTCTTCAGGTAGGGCTGTATTACTATAACCTTTCCTCTTAGAACTGCTTTTACTACATGCCATAGATTTTGGAATGTTTTGTTTCTATTTTCATTTGTCTCAAGGTATTTTACAACAGCAGGTTCTCTTTCTCTTTGATGGAAGTTGGGCACCAAACTGCTGGAAAAGCTTTATCTCACACTCTCTTGAGGACTCATTGTGTGAGGGCAGAGCACCCCAGGTTTTACAACAATGATCACCTGGCTATGGCTAAACCCTGGGGGTCATCATGGGAATCAGCTTCTTCTCCTTAGTTTCTTCATTGCATCTTTATCATCCCTAAGATCAAGCCCTGGATGATGGGAGTGTTGGTATCCTGGGGTTGCACTTTAGGATACCATTTTGCACAAATATCTGTAAATGATGCCAAACTCATAAGACAAAAGTAACTAAGAATACATTTGTTTACAGATAGGATAGGGGACATAATCTGTCATCATATTCTTGTCCAGCTATATCCATAAACCCAGATTCACCAGTTTTCCATCTGCTATAACTTTTCCAGAATCATTGTCAAAAAGAGTGGGGATGTATTCTCCAGGAAATGCACTGGTTGTGTAACTGATCAGTAGGCAAGTCTTACCTGCAGCTCCAGCCTCCGACTTCCACAGACTTCACAGCCTCTCTCAGGACTGTGGTGGCTGCTGCAGTGCTTGAATGCTGAGGTGAGAAGCAGCAGGCCCTGATGTCAGGACCACTGTCCATGCCACCTCCCTCTCCAGCTAACATCAGAAAGCCTAAGCTCAGTAGCCACCACCAGTCAAATATGGGTAGAATTGTTCTTTAACTGTGAACAGATAGGTTGCTTATTCAACTAAATAATGAGACTAGCTGTGATCATGGGAGTCACTTAACCTCCCTGACCCTATCTTTCTTCTTATTTAAATGCATGTATTTTGCTCTATCATTTTTATATTCTAAGATAAAAGCCATATGGTTAAGCAACAGAAGTAAATATAAAGTTCATAGGTTATTGTTCATTTAAATTCCTTATCTTTATGTAGTTTACGGATCTAATTATGACTTTCTAATTTACACTCTCAGAATATTTAGTCTTATTTTTGAAGCAAGGTTGTCTAGGAACTGTGTCTTTTTATTTTCTTTAAAAATGGCAAATCTTGACTAGGTTATATATTATTGTGAATAACCACAGTAGACTAAAACACATCATTTCACAATTCACCGAAACACCATATCCTTTGTACTGAGGATTGCTAGAGTGGCTTTTCCAAAAGTTTTAGGATTTTCCAGTCATTTCCATGACAGTATATTCAGTGAAGACAAATCATAGCCCAAAGATCAAATCCATTCAGCCATTAATTTTTGTGAATTAAGTTTTATTGGAACTTACCCATGCCCATTAATTTGGGTAATGCCTATGATTGCCCTACAGTGGCAGAGTTGATTAGTTAAGATGGAATCTATCTGACATGCCAAGACCAAAATATATGTGGCCTTCTACAGAAAAAATTTGCTAATCCTGGAATTATCAATGTTCTCATAAACTGATCTGTCAAAAGGTAGTCAGGATTCTCAATCAAATTCTATTACAGTTAATAGTGCATTAAACTAAATAAAAATCAGGTACTTAAGAAAGGAGTCTGCAAAATGAAATATTTATGGTACAATGTGTGAATACTCAGCATCATGTGATCTTCTTGGAACCTACTTAAAAAAGTAAATGTAATTTTATATGTTGAAATACCTAAATGATTAAAAAATGTAATTATCTTTGCTTATTCTTAAATGTTTTGGATTTTTTAATTAGGATTCTGATTAAAAGATGTTGACTGATAATTTCAATGACACAGTGAATAAGTTGAAATTTTTTAATTATTTGAAAAGTTAAGTGATTTTTATTGGTAGTAGAGACATAAAAAGATCAAAATACTTTCTCCTTTACAATAGGATTTAAATTTTTGAACATTTTCTTAAATTTAACATGTATATAGAAAAGTGGATGAATCAATAAGGTGAATGAATTTTTACAAACTGAACACACCAATGTAACTAACATCCAGATAAAAAATAATTTTTTTTGTTTCCCAGTGTATATAAAGTTATGTTTACTTTATACTATAGTGTTTTAAGTGTGCAATAACATTGTGTCTAAAAAAATCCAATGTACATACCTTAACAAATTCTTTATTGCTAAGAAATAACCATCATCTGAGCATTCAGCAAGTTGTAATGATTTTGCTGGTGGAGCGTCTTGCCTCCATGCTGAGGGCTGTTGATTGATTAGGGTGGTGGTTGCTTCAGGTTGAGGTGGCTGCAGCAATTTCTTAAAATAAGACAACAAAGAAGTTTCCTGCATCAATTGACTCTTCACTTGAACACTTAGAGGTCATTGCAGAGTTATTAATTGGCCTGATTTCAATATTGCTCTGTCTCAAGGAATAGGAAGGCCTGAGGATAGAGAGAGAGATGGGGAACCACCAGTTGGTGGAGTAGTCAGAACACACAACATTTATCAATTTAAGTTCACTATTTTATATACGTGTGATTCGTGGCATTCCCAAACAATTACAATAGTCACATCAAGATCACTGTATCGCAGATCACCATAACACATATAATAATAATAAAAAGTTTGTAATATTATGAGAATCACCAAAAGGTGACAGGGAGACAAGAAGTGAGTGAATCCTTTTGGATAAATGACCCTGATAGACTTGTTCAATGTGGAACTGCCATAAATCTTTAATTTTTAAAAAAAACACAATTCTGCAAAGAGTGACAAGGCACAAATTGCAAGATTTCACATTTATGTGAATGTTCACCCCAACCATTAGTCTAACATATAATCAATGTTTCCATCATGCATATGCAGTGATCTTTATTTTTCCACATAGGACAGAAATAAAAACTAAATTCCCACCAACACTGTAGGAGGGTTGCATTTTCTCCACATCTTCTCCAGCATTTATTATTTATAGACTTTTGATGATGAGCATTCTGACTGGTTGAGGTGATACCTCACTGTAGTTTTGATTTTCATTTCTCTAATAATTAGCAATGTGGAGCAACTTTTTTATGTGTCTGTTGGTCATCTGTATGTTTTATTTGGAGAAATGTTTATTTAAGTCCTCTGTCCATTTTTTTTTGATTCGGTTGTTTGTTTTTTTTGATATTGAGCTATATGAGCTGTTTGTATATTTTGGAGATTAATCTCTTGTTGCTCACATTGTTTGCAGGTATTTTCTCCCATTCTGTAGGTTGTCTTTTCATTTTGTTTATGGTTCTTTGCTGTGCAAAAGCTCTTAAGTTTAATTAGGTTGCATCAAATGGGAAGTTTTTTAAGAGTACCATTTCAGCATTTCTGAAATGATTGTAGGGAAGTAAACTAGATCCTTATAGTTACTAAAAGAAAGTTTAAATTTTTAAATGTTGCAGAATATTGACCTCTCCATTGCCAACTAATTTCTGGATAATTTGTAAACATATCAAAACAATCAATCAATAGCATTCCAACTATTCACAGATTAAACATTTGAAAAATCAATATCCTCTGTTATGGTGTTTCAGTGACCATAATTAAATTGCTAATTGTGTACAAAAGGATGACAAAAGATTAGAAAAAAACAAGAAATAAATATGACAATAGATTTTATGAAACATATAATGTAAAGCGTATTTAAACTCAAACATGTAAACAATAATCTCTTCATTTTTTGAAATTTTGGGTCATATTGATTCCCTAAAATCAGGGAAAGCACAATTGTGTAAAGTGAGATGGAGGAATAAACCCTTCTGGAGGCAACAATTCCCAATACTGGTTGAGTTTTTGTCTTGAGCTGAAGTCATCTTTCTACCTGCCATTCTCTTCAGAGTTCCATGAATTTCTGCTCATAGAAAGACCTGAAAAGGTCACTTTAAACAAGAAATAAAGTCAGACCCAGGGTGAATTTTCAAACTATATAAGAGCTTAGTGTTTTTCCTGATAAAGATATTTTGAAACAATCAAAATATTATTTAAGTATTTTTGAGGTTAAATATTAATTTCCATGGGTTTACTCAGCTATGGTAATTGAAAATATCAAAGCTTTTTAAATTAAGAGGTCCATGACCAAGAAAACTAGATTCAGAAATTGTTTAAACAAGATAATATATGAGATAACTAATAGATCTTGCAATCATTTTTATGAACTCAACTTGCAAAAATTGAACTAAAGAAGCACAAAGTTAAAGAAACTGGAGAGGGGAGAAGACAAGAGTATTGCTTTATAAGAACTAAGGAGAAAACAAAGAAGCTGGCTGTTCACTACTCATTCAGATTCTCAAAGGATATTGCTGTCATCTGAGACAAAAAAGATAATTCACACCACACATACTTTTAGAGAACTTTCAGCAAAATTCTGCATTGGAGTTACTATCTGGGTCACAGAAACAGGAAATAAATTGAAAGTTCAGAATATTAAGCTGAATGGAATAAAGAGGTTATCACAAATACATGCTGAAAGCAATGATGTCTCAACCTAGAAGCTTTATTAAGAAAAAAATAACTACAGAAAATGTCTCCAGATAACTCTTTCCCTGTTTGTTAGCTTGGATCTCTGTGGTGTTACCCTGCCAGGAACTCTGTGTGTGTGTGTGTGTGTGTGTGCACATGTGTGCTTACACGTGTACCTGGGCACAATACTAACTTATTACATTCATGTGCTAATGTAATTTCATATTATAGAAAATAATGTCTGCCTAAACAAGATCTTTCACACATTTCACTTTATATTTATTATTCTGATTTTTTTTCTTAAATATCTCAGGCCACCCCTTCCCACCCTCTGTGCGGTGAGTTCTTTACATTTTTCAGTATAACTGCTCTTCTGGTGCTGACACTTACTAAAGTACCTTAAAGAGACTAGTGAAAGAGACTAAAGTGACCCATAAAATGGGAATCTTTGATAGATTTAGCTGAAATCAACTTTGGCCTTTGAAATGTACCTTCGGATATGTCTGCTTATATGAATCTCATCTACAGCCAGCAGCTGAATGTCACCTCACTTGATCACACCAGACCAGAATAATCAGAGAGGGTCACATGGTTGCCATGTAAGGGTTCCTGACTTATCAAAATTTCTCTAAGCAGAAGTTTTCTCTTTTACCCCTCGATTTGTTGCAGGTAATATATGACAATATACCAAGCTCTCAAACAGCACTTACAAACATCTGAAGGTGTATCAAGCCCTGAGTATACTAACACAATTTAAATCAACAAATTGTTTTGTTTTGGGAAAGAAAAAGTTTAATCTAATAATATATGAACCTCACTGGCTAGATGCAAATAAAAATCTCAACGTGTTTTTATGCACTGCTTCCTGCACATATCAAAAGCTAACATAAAAAAATATTCTAAGATGAAAGTGCTTGGAAATATGTAAAACAATTTATTAATTGACAAGTAAAAACTATTTTTGAAGCTAAAAATGGTAACATAAACATCAGGTTAATTTGTTTAATTTTTCTATTTTAGGCATAATTTATTGTAATAAGGTGTCTGGTGTGTGGTGCTATTATATTATAATATTTGGTTCTGTACCATATTTTAGATTTTTTAATTAGTAGTCTTTATTTTTTAGAGAAGTTTTACATTTATGAAAAATTGAGCAGAGTACAGAAAGTTCCAATATAATTCCTGACCCTCACACACACATAGTTTCTCCTATTATTAACATTTTGTATTAGTGTAATATATCTGTTATAATTGGTGAGCTGATATTGATACAGTATTATTAACTAAAGTCCATAATTTACATTAGCATTCACTCTTTGTGTTGTACATTCTACTAGTTATAACCAAAGTACAATGATATGTATTTATCATTACAGTATCATACAAAATAGTTTCACTGTCTTAAAAATACCCTGTGCTCTGCCAATTCATCCCCACTTCCTTTTCCCCAAGCCCCTGGAAACTGCTGCCCTTTTTATTGTCTCTCTAGTTTTGCTTTTTCCAACATTCCATACAGTTGAATCAGACAGCATGTATCCTTTGCAGATTGGCTTTTTTTCATTTAGCAATATGCATTTAAGTGTCCTTTGTGACTTTGTGTGGCTTGATACATGGCTCATTTCTTTCTGGTTGAATAATAGTCCATTGTATGGATGTACCTCAATTTGTCCACTCACCAATAAAGGACATCTTGGTTGCTTCCAAATTTTGGCAATTATAAATAAAACTGCTATAAACACTTGTGTGCAGGTCTTTGTGTGGGCAGTTGCTTTCAATTCATTAAATACCTGAAGCACAGCTGCTGGATCATATAGGTTTAGTTTTTTAAGACTATGTAAGACTATTTTTAGTTTTGCAAGAAACTGTCAAAGTGCCTTACAAAGTGACAATCTGATTTTGCATTCCCAGCAGCAATGAATGAGAGTTCCTATTGCTCCATATCCTTGTCAACATTTGGTATTGCTTGTGTTTTGGATTTTAGCAATTGTAATAAGTGTTATGGTATCTCCCTGTTTTAATTTGCATTTCCTTAATGACATGTGATGTTGACCATCTTTTCATATGTGTCTCAACCTCGTGTATATGTTCTTCGGTGAGATGTCTGTTGAGGTCTTTGGCCCACTTTTTTTTTTTTTTTTTTTTTTTTTTTTTTTTTTTTTGTGGTACACAGGACTCTCACAGCTGTGGCTTCTCCCGTTGCGGAGCACAGGCTCCGGACACGCAGGCTCAGCGGCTATGGCTCACAGGCCTAGCCGCTCCGTGGCATGTGGGATCTTCCCAGACTGGGGCACGAACCTGTGTCCCCTGCAGGCGGACTCTCAACCACTGCACCACCAGGGAAGCCCCCTTTGGCCCACTTTTAAATTCAGATGTTTGCTTTGTAATTGTTGAGTTTTAGGAGTTCTTTGTATATTTGGTTTCAGTCCTTTATCAGCTATGTATTTAGCAAATATTGTCTCAGTCTGTGGTCTCACAGTTTTGCATCCTTCTAACAGTGTTTTTACAGAGCAAAAGTTTTTAATTTTATTTAAGTCCAACTTACATTTTTCTTTTCTATCATGGGATGTACTTTTGGTGTTGTATCTAAGAAGACATTGCCAAACCCAAGGTCACCTAAATTTTCCCCTATGTTATTTTCTAGGAGTTTTATAGTTTTGTGTTTTACACTTAGGTCTATGACACATTTTGAGTTGATTTTTGTGAAGGATGTAAGGTCTATGTTTAGATTCATTTTTACATGTGAGTATCCACTTGTTCCAACACCATTTGTTGAAAAGACTCTCCTTTCTTCATTGTGGTGCCTTTGTTCCTTGTCAAAGATCAGTTGACTATATTTATGTGGGTTGGTTTCTGGACTGCCTATTCTGTTCCATTGACTTGTAGCATATTTTAGTTGTTATTATTATTTTTTTAAATTTCTGGTTCATTGTATAACACTGTACTATGACAAGCAAAATTTTTATTTTAAAATTATTTATAGAATATTATATGAATTCTTATATAATTAGTCAGAAATCAAGAACTTAATTTTATTCTTTTTTAATTAAAAACTAATGGGTTTCTTGGGAAAATAATATTTGTTAAACACAAATTGGCTTTATACAAAATCTTGGAATTGTCTAATCCAAGGACATGTCTATAGATTAAGATATTTATTTGCAGGTACATAGACAGTACTATAAAATAATTCAGAATAATGAAAAAAGATTTTAATTAATAGTAGTAATAACAGTAAATTTTTCAAAATATTATTAGGTAAACAAAATTTTTCAAAGATATTTCTTTTTTAATCCCTTAAGAATGATTTTTAGTCAATGGGTTTTCAACATTTAGAGTCACAGACATTTGATAATAAATAAAAAGTCTCTCTTTATATGAAAACATTGAAATTCATTCAAATTCTCTATGAAATTTGAGGAGTTGATGTTTCTTTTGAAACACATCCATGGATCCTAGGATCAGAAACAATCAGACCAAGCACTCATAAAGTATATTCTCAGAATCCAACAAAATATTTGTAAGCATTAAGTGATTTTTCTGGTTTCTGTAGTCAAATAAATTTTGAAAATTTCAAAATTAATAAAATTCAGCAAAGTTGAGGCTTTTCTAAGGTAGTACCTCTCAGATCCTTAAATATACTAAGGTACCTCATGGCTATTCAAAGGGGGCATAAAGTACATAGCACTTAAAATTAAATTGAAAATGGAATCATTTTTCTCCCTTTCTTTTTTTCCTCAGAGCATCTTGCAGGAATAGTGTCGCTGGGAATATTCTAGAAAGACCGAACTAGTCTAATGTTCTGTAACGTCTCTGATGAAGGTTTTGTGTAAAATTACATGATGTGCAACCATCCTATTTGTATTTCTTCTTCCTATAGTCCTTTAGCATTTCTAGAACTACTTTAAGTTCTAATGTATATTAGGGCAATGTGACATTTGAATTTGATAACCAGTGTTCCAGTGTACCCTGGAGCTGGTGATCCTAAGATGAGAGAGAAGATTCCAGTCCTAATGCAATACCACTGAGGTAGCCTAGAGTGTGCCCAATACCTCAAAACACTGACTTTTAGTATCCTTTCCTTACATCCTCAGTTCTTATATATGAAAGATAAGCTATCTTATATATGAAATAGTTTCCTGATTCCCAAACATGTACCTCTTCCAACAATCCTTGAATAATTGAGGGTGAATTCATTTTTTTTCCTGTGCTCTATGGACTTCTGTCATTTCTCTCAAGTTGTCCCTTATGGCATATTTTTTCTGTTCTCCATAATATCAATTTAGAGACAAAATTAAGTTTTTATTCATTCAATTGTCCCTTGACCTTATTTCATTCAGCATCAGTGTTTCAGCTCTGAGATTTTGAGCTCCTAGTCAGAAAGTGTCATAACAATTTAGCTTGATTTTTAGAGCAGTCAATATTTCAACACACATATTTAAATAATTTATTATGCAAATTATTTTAAAAATCGATGATACATGTCATGACATCCCCAAATATTACATGAGCTATTAAACTTATTTATATATCTTTCAACCACTGTGGCTAGAAATTATGCTAAGATGATTTTTAAGTTCACAGGGTAGGCACTTGAGAAGTCTTATTTTAAGACCACTTTTTTGGGGGGGTTACTTTTATATAGGAAATTATTTGGGAAGCTAAGAGGTGGGTACAGCCTTTTACCTGGTGGTAAAATAAAGAGGTGGGAAGAAAAGTTTGTGAAAACAGTTTGAGAATATTAGGAGAAATAAAAACCCATTTCTCCTTCCTACTCTGTATTACATCATCAGGAATACATCAATGTAGCTTAACATGTTTATCTTTTAAAATACACGTAATGCCTGAGAGAGAGAGAGAGATCTGTTTTTCATGTGTTTACTGTCTGTTCCTGTTGGTTTACCTGCTTATCTCATCCAATAATTGAACATTCCTTGATGTGTCTTTTGAATCTTTGACTATAAATAACTCAATGCATGCACTGAACAAATGTTTCAGTGAATGAATGAATCCCTGCCAGCTAGTTGAAAGGAAGGTTATTTGAGGATATAAATATTGAGGAGTAGGATAATTTTGACTTGGTTGATATGTAGCAATGTGAAGTATGAAGGCACTGAAGCCCTCCCCTACCCCACAAAAAAAGCAAGCTATCGCCCTGTCACAGTGGCTTGGACTATTAGCCACTTGGTAAAGCTCAATAAATGTTTTTTAGACTCTGAGTAGACATGGAAATCTCAAGTTGCTCATATTAAGTTAATAGAGATAATTATGGATAGAATAAAATGTAATAGATATGAGGGTCCAAAGGAAACAATGGAAAATTTGTGGGGAGAAGAATTTTAAAAACATAAATTAAGCTCTTAAAAAGAGCTTTTGGAGACTTCTGACAGACTATCATTATGTGAGGGGAGCAGGTGTTTTCGTTGTTTCTCTAGCTCTTGACTTTAGTCATCTTTCAAACTTTAAAAGTGAATTACTTCACTTAAGGTGTGTAATAAAAACTCCCATTTGAATGACTAAATAATTAGAAAGAAATATAGAATTGGGCAGATCTTGAAAGATACATTCTGAAATAGCTCTTAAATTGTACAAAATAATGTCTATAAATGATAAATGCTTTAAAAATGTCTTCAGTATATAAGCAAGTTTCTGGTGATTCCACTAAGGCATCTTGTCAGTCCTCTCAATTTGAACATATTCCAAAAAACTGTTGGGAAATTAAATCAGGTAGATGCAAAATCAGTATATGAACACAGATGTAAAGGAGTAAAGTGGTGTCTGTCCAAGAAGTTCATCACTCTAAAATTATTCCTTTGTTGAAATTACTCAGAACACTAAACCATGAGCTATTAAGTATATTCTGTGGGGTGCTATATAAAAGACATTCTTATGGTAGGGATAATGCTACCCACAACATACCAGTCTATAAATTCCAACCAAGTTAGCAAACTATTATGTGGCTCGGGAAACATGAAGTCATGCCGCAATGAATGAGTTATCTCCTTTTTACACCCTTGCCTCAGAAGAAGCAAGTGTAATATTTGACCATAAGTAAGCAAGTTCAGGATGACGTCATTGAATGAGATGTGCCAGATTTTCTGAGGAGTAGAAAGTGTAATGTAACAAGCCAATAAATTCCCTGTAGATCTTTGTTACATTTTTGTTTTTATAATTTAAGGACAGTTATTTCAATAATTTAGACTTTTGTTGAACCTAGAGCTTTCATTGTGGTAATAATTTTTAAAGCATATAAAATAAGTTTATCGTAGCTACGTTCAAATGTACCTGGATATTTCGTATAAGCCCTTTTTCTCCTTGTAACATAAATTATAATGTTTTTCTGGTTTGACCACTGGTATTAAACTTAATTACATGGTAAAGATGTATAAAATGGATTCCAGAATTAGCTGAGTAGACATGGAAAACATATCCTTGTCCCAGTGTTTAATTATTTCACAAATAATTGCTAGAATTTAGCCTTTTTTTGTACCTTTTTGAATAGACATTTTGTAAAGATTTCTTTCTTTTTAATTTTTCACTGAGCTACATTTTTGTTTTATTTCCTGATTTGGAAAAAAAAAATGTATTCTTGCAAAGCCTTAAAGCATGAGTTTCCAAAAAGAAAATTCAATCAAAACCTTTGACCATAAGAATCATTAGTAAAAATGGTATAATTTTATACTTAACCCATTTGTAGCCTGTTTTAAGCTTTAAAAAAGTAAAAAATAAGGAACCCCCCCCCCCGTTTTTTTCTTTTCTTGTTTGTATCTTCTGGCACACCATCTGCTCTTTCCAATGTCCTAGCCTACCAAAAATAGTCCTAGATTTTTTGTTTCACATATTCCACATCTATAACATCAGGCATATAGAAGAAATTTTTTTAACTGTGGTTGAAGGTCAAGAGAAGATTCATGTTCAGTACACCTATAATATAGTATCACTATACATATAAATGATGGTATCCAAAGGACAAAAGTTTGTCCTTCTCAGTGTCACAAACCTGGGACAATGTCCACTAATGTCAAGTATGCTGTGATGTCTCAAAATATCTAGAGACCTTCACCTATGGATTGGTTCCACATCACATTAAAAACACAAGAAACAGAATCTTATTATTTTAAATATAACTTGTCTATAATATTATTATGTATTTTGACATCACCTCAATACAAGAATTACTTTTGAAAAATGTTTGCTTCATGGCAAAAATTAAATCCAGCCCCAAAGAATGAAGAGTTTCTAACTAAAAGCAATTCAGATATATCTTAAACAAAAGCAGTATCAGTGGTTTAAGTAGCTACTTTGACTAATACCTTTTCTAATAAATAAATTCTAATTTGTTTAAAATAAGCCACCTTAAAGATCACTCTTAGAGATTATATTTTGGAATGTAAAATAAAACCAAAGGGAAAAAGACATAGGTTTGGGAAATAAAAAAGGAAGTCTCATAAATATGTGATCAAATAATTTACATAATTCTTTTGAAAAGTGATCTTTTGTAAAGATCTGAGAAGCAACAGAGTCCAGTGGCTGGGAGAGCAGAGTGAGGCCAGGCTACCTGTGTTTGAATGTGGGCTCCGATAGTAACTCCATGACCTTGGACAAGTTACCCAAACTATGTGCCTCAGTTTCCTGATCTGTTGTACAATGGATGTACTGATAGAACCTATTTTGTTGTCAGAAAGATTAAATAAGTCAATAATTAAAGCATTTATATATGCTCATATAAGAGCAATTCCTAGCATAAGAGTAATTCTTCCTTTTTCTTTTCCATTATAGTTTATTATAAGATATTGAATATAGTTCCCTGTGCTATACAGCAAATTTTTGTTCTTTATATATTTTATATATAGTAGTGTGCATCTGTTAATCCCAAATCCCAATTTATCTCTCCCACCCACTTCTCCTTTGGTAACCATACGTTTGTTTCCTATGTCTATGAGTCTGTTTCTGTTTTGTAAATAAGTTCTTTTGTACTATTTTTTAGATTCCACATATAACTTATATCATAATATTTGTCTTTCTCTGACTTACTTCACTTAGTATTATAATCTCTAGGTCCATCATAAGGGCAATTCTTAGCATGTATTAAGTATTTAATAAATAAACAAAATAGACTTGAACTCTTGCTCAGATGCTGATTCTCATAGGCAGATACATAATTTCTCCATCAGTTTGCATGCCTGTTATATGAGGAGATATGATTTGTTGAATCCTATTCCAATTAACCATCTTAAGATTCTTAAAATGTTCATTGAAATGAGATTAGAAAGCAAGGAATCAGGACACAGAAAATAAGGACTGTTTTTTATATGCAAGAACTTCAGAAAGAGAATGAAGCCCATTATTCAAGGAAAAGATATTTCTTACTACTCCTGAGTAAATACAGGAGAACAACCCCTAAAAAGAGAAAATAGATTAGGACTTTATTTTTAAATTACCAAATGAGAACTATAGCAAGCTCATAGGAAAAAAACTGTATGAATTACCATGAGTCAATGTACACTACTATCCTTTCTGCTAAGATACACATGTTGAATTTCTAGGTATAACTACATTCAGGAAAATGATCCTTAATATAAGTACCTAAGTTACAGCATTGTGTATTTTTTTTTCCTATTAAGACCATTAGGAATTGAGGTAATAATGTCATTTATATTTCTTATTATAACTCTTTTATTTATTATTGGCAATAAACACTAGACACCTGATTTATTATCTCTTATATTAATGCACATATTTGGTTGCAAAATATAAAAGCTAACCTGGTTAACATAAGCAGAAGAGAAATTCAAAGAATGTATGCTGAGTAACCCATCAAAGTGATGAGGAAGTGAGTAGAGAACAGCTTAGACAACCAGACACTGAAAAATCAGAGTAACAAAGGGTGGTGGAGAAGCAGAATCCTGGATACTCACTGCCCCTGCTACTCAGGGGTCACCATAGACCTTCAGACTCTGGATGGCAGTGCTTGTCACTGCCACAGAGGTAAATTCTGCCTTGCTTCTTGGGATATTTAGAGAAGGTTAGAAGCTGATGGGCCAAATCTAGGTCATGGACCCTGATCTTGTCAAGGGTTACGGAGAACAAGTGTCTGAACATTCCAGCATCCACTGTGCAAGGCAGAACAATACTGTTATTGTATTCCAGAAACATATGTTTAAATGCAGGGTGACTAAAACCAGTAAATATCCACTACATCTGTCATGTTGAGTTGGACAAAAGAGCATGTATTCTGAAATAGACAGGCTGGGTTTGCATTCCAAATGGGAAATTACTACCTGTGAGGTAGTCCACAGAGTACTAACATCTTAGGGCTGTTATTTTTGCCACATATAGACTCCCATGTAAACAATATCACACACCATATGAAAGTTTGTTGTGAGAATTAAATGAGATAATTTATCTAAAGGTGAAAGATTCAAAGAAGTTACATAACGTGTACTATTTAACACACCCAATCCACTTCCTTTTGTTTTTACCAAAAAAAAAAAAAAAAAAAAGGTCTTGATATTGAGAACTCTACACCTGCAACTGGTGTGGAAACTTTCTGTTTTACATAAAGCACATCAAGCTTGTGTGGGTGGATATTCCTTCCTGTTGGATAGAGAACAAAACCTTCAACAAGGAGCAGCTGCAAACACTGGAGAGAGGAAAAGCAGAAAGTGTGGCAAGGCTTAATCATTTAAATCACAGATTAAGTCAACATAATAGCAGAGAAAATGCAGAGTTTTAAAATGTGTGACTACAGTGGCAAAAGCTCACGGGGTCTTTTCATTGGGATCAACAGAGGAAATGAACTAAATGAACACAATTTCATATCTCCTGAGAAAAAATAAAGAAAAGGATTCATAAGTAAGTGGTTCATTTTACACATAAATTTATTAAAATTTTCTTTACATGCAAACCCTTATACAACAGAATACAAGCATTAACTGCATGAAAAACCAATAATAAGTAATAAAAGCTATTAACTACTAAACTTTCTTGGGATCTCACCATGTACACATCCAAATTAATCCAATTTATAAAAGACCCTTTTCCTCCCATCATTGAAAAACTAAAGTAGGAAACAAAAGCTAAAAGCTTTAAGGAAGGTGATATTTTCCTCAAAGAATACAATAGTGGGCAAGAAAGCAGGGACCATCATACATCACTTTATATAACTGGGAAGTGGATTGAAGACAATCTTTTGAAACTGAGTTTTTCAAATGCCACCGATTCTGATGTACCAAAAATATAGTAAGTTTACTTCTCAGATGGTGCTACCACAGGCTAATACTACTTTAAAGTTTTCAAGTTAATGGTTCAAAGGATCACAAGCTCTCCATCTGTCAACATGAAGTCAAGCTGCATACGGTGATGAATATCTGATACCTTGCTGATATAAAAGTTTCATCTGAGACTCTTTCTCTCTGGTTAATTAATGTGGTAGGGAATGGAGAGGGCTCTGGAGAGAAACCTTCGCTGTGTATTACAGGAGGGGGTCATCTCTACTTCAAATGAATCAGTCCCTCAATATTTTTAAAATTTTATTTATGAATGTATGAATTTATGTATGTATTAATTCTTCATTTCCTCCTTTTTTCTAGGAATGATATACTACCCTTGTTTACAGGGCAATGTAATTGAGGGTTTCAGTGAAGACAGTCCATTCTGCCACTGTGAAGATATTTTTAAGAGCGAATAGTTATCATTTTCATGCCTGCTATAAGCCAAGAGTAATGGAAGTTCCAAGTGATAGATCATTTTATTTTTCAACTTAAGACAAGGATAGAATGGAGGTTGTTTTTGTTTATGTTGTTTCACAGCTTCAACTGAGGCAAAACTTCAAAATGCTTAGGCTCCTAGAAGATTTGAATTTGTGGCATATTTGGAACACCAGGAGTAATCTTCCTGACAGCATCATCAACCCCACTATTTGGTTTGAATGGAAACGTACAGTACATGTTAAAGGAGAAGTTAAGTGTGCAGTTTTGTCTGTGCCTCTTGGACTCCAAAGTTCTGAGCAGAATGGTCAGTAAATAGTGCCCAGGACAGGTCTGTAGATTACTTTGTCCTTGAACTAAAACCTCAAAACCAGAGACCTAATGACTCTCAATTTACATTCCAGACTTCATTTTCTTGTATCTGGAAGTCAATGACATGGTTCACCTGACTTCCTACATCTTTTCTCGACTGCAGCCTCAGGCTGTCCAAATAGATTGGAAGAAGACAAAAACATGCATCTTGGGCACAGTGTTGGATGTATTTATCACTTCTCAGATACTTAACATATTGAGCAGATATTAACTCAAAATTTATCAGCTAAAATCTTATGTATCTGGAGTGGATAAATCATGGAGTAATTTAACAAAGGTAACATTTATTAACAACATTTTCTATCAACTTTCTATAGACTCTAGTCTTTATTGAAGTTAAACTTCAGAAGGAACAATACTTTCAGTATCATTTTATGAAGCACTACTAACATCTAAGACAAACATTGTAATAGTTGTACTCCAAAAATAATGCAAACAAATCTCACGTATGAAAATAACACATCATGATCCAGATTTATTCTATGAAGCCACATGCAGTTGAATATTAAAAAAATCAATTGTTGTAATGTATCATATTAATAGACCTGAGGAAAAAATTACACAATCATATCCAAAATTACTCAGAAACTTTTTGAAAAAAATTTATCAAAACCTTGATTTAAAAATTAAATATAGATTTATGGTTATTAAAATAATATGCAAAATATGTATATGTGCTTGTGTACTTAGTTCTAATTTCAGCATATTATATAAGAGAAATTTTTTCTTTTTTTTTTTTTGTGGTACGTGGGTCTCTCACTGCTGTGGCCTCTCCCATTGCGGAGCACAGGCTCCGGACACACAGACTCAGTGGCCATGGCTCACGGGCCTAGCCACTCCACGGCATGTGGGATCTTCCCGGACTGGGACACGAACCCGTGTTCCCTGCATCGGCAGGTGGATTCTCAACCACTGCGCCACCAGGGAAGCCCTAAGAGAACTTTTAAACTCATTTCCACCAATGCCAGGAAAAAGACAAGCTTGACCACTATAGCTAGTGTTGTATTGGACATAACTGCAAATGTAATTAAATAAAGCAAATAGAATCATAAAAATTAGAAAAGAAGTAAGATTATTTCTAGGAAAAAAATGTAAGACAGACTTTAAAAATAACAATAAGGTAATTTTAAAATAATAGGATATAAAATATTAATAGTTGTCATAAGAACAAATAATAACCAGCTAGATCATATCGTGGATAAAAAGATATCATCTAAATAACGCAAAATATTTAAAAAATTCTAACACATAAACCTAAAAAGAAATGTAATTACTGAAAAACAACAACAAAAAATAGATTTGAACAAATTGAAAGACATACCAACCTCATGGATAAAACATAATTAAGCATCCAAAAGCTGCCGATGCTTTCCAAGTTAATTAGAAGTTCAATACAATTGCTCTACAAACAAAAGTAAAGTCCTTTACTCAGTAAGTATAAAATGTTATTTAAAAGTTTCTATGGAATAAAAGAATAAAAAACCAAAAATATTCTTAATAAACATTGATCTAAGGAAAACAAAATGTGTGTGTGTGTTTATGAGTGGGTGATAAGGAGGTGACAGTGGAGCTAGTGTGCCAGATATTTAAGCATATTAAGTCTCCATAATTAAATGAACATCATATTGATACATGAATGTGTACACCGACCAATAAAACTGAATAGAAATTACAGAGATAAATCCAATGTATATGATGAAATTCAGTATACGATGAAAATGACATCTCAAATCTATAGAGAAAAGATACACTTGCTAACAAATTAGATACTTGAAGAAAAAAGATAAAATTAGATTTGTACTTATGGAATATATTCTATATATCCCAATGTAAAAATATTAGTACTCTAAATAGTAAAGGAAAATAAATAATCTATAAGAGCATTATAGGGCTTCCCTAGTGGTGCAGTGGTTGAGAGTCCGCCTGCCGATGCAGGGAACACGGGTTCGTGTCCCGGTCCGGGAAGATCCCACATGCCGCGGAGTGGCTGGGCCCATGAGCCATGGCCACTGACCCTGAGCATCCAGAGCCTGTGCTCTGCAATGGGAGAGACCACAACAGTGACAGGCCCGTGTACCGCAAAAAAAAAAAAAAAAAAAAATTACTCTAAATAGTAAAGAAAAGTAAGAAAATAAATAATCTATAAGAGCATTATATTGTTAATAAATAATAGAGGAATGTTTGTTTAAAACCTGAGAGTAGGGAGAACATTCCTTTAATAGTTTTCAGTTTTGTAGGATTGCTGGAACAACCTTATCACAAACTGGGTAGCTTAAAAAATGGAAGTGTATTATCTTTCATTTCTTTCATTTCTGGAGGCTAGAAGTCCAAAATCAAGGTGTTGGAAAGACTGGTTCCTTCTCAGGGCTGCGAGGAACCACCGGCTCCAGGCATCTCTCCTTTGATGGCCATCTTCTCCCTGTGTCTCTTCACAACACCTTCTCTCTAGGTGTGTGTCTGTGCTGAAATTTCCTCTTTTGATAAAGGCACAAATCATACTGGAGTAGGGCCCATCCTAATGACCTCATTTCAACTTGATTACTTCCATAAAGCCTGTCTCCAAACAGGGTCACATTCTGGGGTCCTGTGGCTTCCTACTCTAACATATCTTATTTGGGGGAGTCAATTAAATCTAAAACAATTCCTAAGAGTAACTCAGAAATCCAAAACCATAAAAGAAATACACAATAAAGACTACATAAAACTATAAAAATTCCATGTTTAAATGGTTGTAAAACAGAGAAGAAATTCCATAGCAAATGACACATGACAATCAGGAAAATGATCACTAATAAAAGAAAATCGTCCTTAAGAAATGAAAAGAAAAAATACAACATTGGAAAAATAGCCAAGAGAATGGTGAGACAGATTACAGAAGAAGAAGAAGGAAAAAAAAGCTCTTAAGAATATGAGAAGTTAATAATAACTTTTAAAATGTTCTATCATTTCTCACTTATTAAATTTGTCAAAAGTTTGACAGTGTTCTTCATGGATGAGGTTGTGGAGGGAAAGTTCACTTTTTACCTTGAATGAGCAAAATGAAACAGTCAAAGGGATATGGCAGAATAGATAACCACTCTGTATATCCATTTATCCACTGAGCCAGCAATCCCACTTCTAGAAATCTAGCCCCAAAACACAGGGAAAAATATGAAAATCTTTATGCACAAGATTGTTAATTGTCGCATTATTTGTTAGCAAAAGAATGGAAAGAACCCTAATATCCATCAGAAATATAATATAAAAACAAATTTAATTAGAAGAAAATTGTGAATTCTACTGAGTAGTCTTATTGGTGAAAATATGGCAAGAAGCTTCACCCCAGCTGCCAGCCTCCTGCCTCAAGTGTAAGTCCACACCTTAGGTCTTCTCCTAAGCAGAATGACTGCAAAACCAGCACATCACACTGCCTGGAAGCAATCGTGCGAGTGAGTGTTAAAATCACCAGAAGCAAGCCTCAATTGGAACCCATATCAGGAACCCATGGATAAATGCCTCAGTGACTCCATATTTTAATATCATATTGAGTGAATTCTGTATACTTTTCAGGTGTCCTGCAGAATCCAGCTCCTTTCACCACTGCAGCAACGCTCATAATGGCCCTTATTTTGGCTTTTCTTCCTTGCTTATCTCACATTCCCTTTTCCCTCACTCCTGTTCCCTTAGATCACCTCCCAAATAAACTACCAGAACCCAAGTCATTGTCTCAGATTCTGAACTGGAGCTAACCCAAACTAAGGTAATAGGAAAATTTACAATGGAGGGATCAGGCTACGACCAGCTGAATATACTTACCGTATTTACCGTCATTAAATATGAGATGGTCAAATACCAAATATGTGTGATACAATATTCATTTCACAGCAATATCAGTAAGGATTCCTGCCCAATCCACCCCTCCCAAACAAATTACACTTAAGCCTGTAGAGCCGCAGTCTGCAACCTTTTTGGCACCAGGGACTGGTTTCATGGAAGACAATTTTTCCACAGATGGTGTGGGGGGGAATGTGAGAGATGGGAAGCAGAGCAATGGGGAGTGGCAGATGAAGCTTCTCTGGCTTACGCGCTGCTCACCTCCTGCTAAGCGGTCCTGTTCCTAACAGGGACAGGTACCAGTCTGTAGCCTGGGGGTTGGGGACTCCTGTGTTAGAGCTTATTTGCATATTAGAATAATACAAACAAGACCACAGTGCAAGAAGCCAACAGCTTAATAAGGTGAGACATTCTATAAGACAGCTGGCCTGACTTCTTCAATGTCATGAAAAAAAGTGAAGACAGACTGCCCTAGATCGAAACAAGTTTTAGAGATAACAAAATTCAATGAGTGAATCATTTCGATTCTCATTCAAACAGCCTACAATAAAAAGACATTTTTGAAATAAGGGATGTTTTAGTCTGTTCCAAATGCTATAACAAAATACCACAGACTGGCTAGTTTATAAACAACAGAAACTTATTTCTCACAGTTCTAACAATACAAACAATGGTCCTCTCTTCAAAGAACTTGTATGTGACCAAAATAATAAGAATTTCAAGGAACTATAAGGGTCAATAAATAAATTAAATAAGAAACATTATAAAGAGTAAGTAAGGTGGAGTGGGCAGCTGGTAGATTTCATCCAGGCCGACCAAGCAAAGATACTTGGAGGAGTTATAATTTGTATGAGATATGAGAGGTGATAAAAAAATCAGGAGAAAATTTGGTGAGAGAATATCCAGAAGAGACAACAAATAAAAAGAAAAAGAAAAGTTTCTGAAATGGAAGTAAGTTTAGTCTGTTCTAGAAATATGTTGTCCACTAGAAATAATAGAATATGCAAAATAATAGAAATAATGTGACACGTAATTTTAAATTTCCTAGAAGCCACATTTGAAAAGTAAAAATAAAGTGGTTAATTACATTATTTAATTTTGCTTTAGTTTATCTACTATATCCAAAATAATAGCATCATGAATATTAGCAATGACAAAATTAATGAGATATTTTTGAAATATGGTATGTATTTTACACTTAGAGAACAAACGCATTTAGATTAGAATATGATAAATATGGTATCATATTTTAAGTGATCAGTAATCATGTGTCACTGGTAGCTACCATACTGGACAATGCAGCTCTAGAGACTGAAGGTTGACCACTGTCTCTGAAGGTGCATAAGGAAGAGAATGGTGAATTTGGAGAGAGAGATAATATACAGATCAAATAGTGTTTTCTAGACAGTGGCAGGAAATTTGGACCATATCCCAACTACAGTAGGAGTCACTGGGGGATTTTCAGCAGATTGAGATGATGTGATCACTGCTTGTTCTAGTCCAGCTGGGCTGTTATATCAAAACACCATAGAGTGTGTGGCTTATAAACAACAGAAATTTATCCCCACAGTCTGAAGCTGAAGCCCACGATCATGGTGCCAGCGTGGTCAGGTGAGGGCTCTCTTCCCAGTCACAGGCCTCTCATTGTAACCTCACGTGAGGGAAGAGGGTAGGGAGCTCTGTGGGATCACTTGTTAGAAAAGCACTAATCCCATCTGGAGAGCTCCACCCTCATGACCTAGTGACTTCCCAAAGGCCCCACCTACTACCATCACCTTTGAAGGTTAGCATTTTAACATGAATTTTGGAAGGACACAAACATTCAGACCACAGCAGAGAGAAAATTTGAATAATATCTAGACACTGTTAGGTAGGTTACCAGCATTGTGGTTATATAAGAAAATGTTCATGGGCTTTGAAGACATTGAAATGTCCATATGTCTCAAAGATGTATACTGAAGTGCATAGGGTATAGTTCTGTGTCTTGGATTTGTTTCAAAATACTTCAATAAGGTTAAAAACAAACAAGCTAGTAATGAAAGGGTGAGATAGATAAAACAAATATGGCAAGATATTGATTTATCCTGGAACTTGGGTAATGAGGATAAGGAGTTATATTGTTCTCCTTAATTTTACATTCATTTGAAATTTTTTCATAATAAGGTAAATAAATAAATGATGCGCTTGCTTCTGAGAAAGAATAGCCAAGCAGAGATGGGCAGACAACACGAATGGAAAGAAGTCCTACACACCAAGAAGGAAGACCTGCCTTTTCACGTGTACAAGACATGCCAAGAGTGAAGAATAAAAGGAAACTACAGGACTGGTCCAGCAGGAGGGCACCAATACACTGTGAGTCCTCCTAATGGAGGGCCAGAGGTGAAAGCTGTGCTGCAGGGGATTGAAGCTGACAATGTAGAGGAAAAACAATTTAGAAAATAATAATTCTAATAAATTAGAATGAGAATGCAGTAGGCTGGTTAGTAGCGAGAGTGAGAGGAAAGGACCAAAGAAACGTCTTTTAAAAAATGATAATAATACCCATTTCATAGTATTTGAAACATTGAGGACTATATTTACCTTTTAAAAATTCCATAAAATATACTAAAATATCTCTATTTTATATATCTGTATATCTACACTCTATATATTTATATCTATATACTAGCATGTATTTATATACATATAAGTATGATTCTATAGTATATGTCTAGGCTATAAATACTCTGAGACAAATTTATTTATCTTACCCCTAAATCATTTAACATGTTTTCCATAAAGCAGAGACACATATATGCCTTAGTGAGAAGCACCAGGCTGTGAGCTATGAAAACCGGAGGTTTAAATCAACCAAGAGACCTTAGGCAAATTAATCTTTTTGAGCAGTTATCTTTTTCACTTATAAAATGGACTGGTAGGTATAGACAAGATATAGATGTAAAGATGTTTTGTCAATTGTACAGAAATTTCCCTGAAATACAGAAAGTATACAAACAACCCATAGCATCTAAACTTCATCATTACATTATGGATCAGGTAAGGGTAATAAGAATAATAATAAAAGTAGTGGTAACAGGTACAATATTCTAGGTTACTTTATATAGATATTTTAATTTGCTATCTAATATACTTTATAACAGCTTGATAAGATGGTACTAAGCTACCGATGGACATTAGTACATTATCATGCTCATAGCATAGCTACTTATGAAATAACTTACCAAATAACCTTGGTACAGCATCTTGCGCAGATGAGTTTTGGCCACCACTTTATTGGTGAACGTAGAGAACACAAGCTGCATTCACTGAAAGCTGTGCTGAAGATGGTCAGGGTATTGTTCAGGGAAAGCATGTAAATATGTAGGTCTGTATACCTTCAAAGAAACTAGGTCAGACTATTGAGTAATTCTTCCTTTTGAATTTATGATCACCCTATTGAGTTTGAGAATTGTAGATAAGCACTTTAGGAGATATTGTTATCACTTATTTATTTTACAAAAACGCAGAACAAAATGTTAATTTCTGAAATGTCACATTGATGAAATTAACTTAAAATTCTGCTTCTAAGAATTTATTATAGGCAAATAATCATTCTTATACAAACACATAGATGCAAGACAGTGAATGGCTGCATTCTTTACATTGGGGGAAATGTGCAAACATATAAATATCTATTATTAATAAGTAATAAGGAACACAAGTTTAAAGATTAGTCCACTTGGGTTCAACTATTGGCTCTGACAATTGCTAGCTAAATGACTTTTGACAATATATGTGATATTTCTGTGCCTGAGAATCCTCATTATAAAATGGGAAATGTGTTCTTTATATCATACGGTTGTTTTGAGTATTTGAAAAGTGTTTGGATAATAGAAAGTATTCAGTAAAGGCAGTCTCTCATAATTATTCCTTACCACAGAGGGCCGTGACATGTAAATAATGAAGACATTAAAAATAAGCTTGTACATGACAACCAAATGCAAGGTGGAACTTCAGATTTGACTTTGGAATGGAAAAAGAGTGTTAGTGAGAAAAACTGGTAAAATCTAAAAGAAGTCTGTTGTTTAGTTAATGGTATTGGTCAACATTAATTCATTAGTATCAATAATTTTACTGTAGCTATACATGATGTTAACATTGAGGAAGTATATGTGGGAATTTTCTGTACTACTTTTGCAAATTTTCAGTAAGACAAATATTAGTTAAAAATAAAAATTTCTTAAAATCTTATAGAAAAATATATAATGGTATGGAAATATGCTCATGATATAGATTTTCAAATTAATTGTGCAGGTTATAGAATATATGTATGATTATGCTGTATTTGTTTAAAAAATAAATCTATGTTTTAAAAAGCCAGAAATAAACAGAACAATAGGTTCACAATAGTTCTCTTGATAGCATGGGAGTGTGAGTGATTATTTTTTTAATGCCTCATTTTGTCTGTATTTTCTAAGTATTCTACAATATTTTTTCTTTATAATAAGTAAAAAGTGGTGACTAAAAGTAATTATTTTAACTGATGAGATATCCCTTTCATGAATTTAGTAGAATTATTTGGTTTCAAGTTTGTTCCATTCAGATTACATTTGTTTATATGCATAATATTTATTTTTAATATTTTTACTGGAGTAAAATTGCTTTACAGTGGTGAGTTAGTTTCTGCTTTATAACAAAGTGAATCAGCTATACATATACATATGTCCCGATACCTTTTCCCTCTTACATCTCCATCCCTCCTACCCTCTCTATCCAACCCCTCTAGGTGGTCACAAAGCACTGAGCTGATCTCCCTGTGCTGTGCGGCTGCTTCCCACTAGCTATTTATTTTATGTTTGGTAGTGTATATATGTCCATGCCACTCTCTCACTTTGTCTATGCTTACCCTTCCTCCTCCACATATCCTTAACTCCATTCTCTAAAAGGTCTGCATCTTTATTCCCATCTTACCCCTAGGATCTTCATGACCTTTTTTTTTTTTTAGATTCCATATATATGTGTTAGTATACGGTATATGTTTTTCTCTTTCTGACTTACTTCACTCTGTATGAAAGTCTCTAGTTCCATCCACCTCACTACAAAAAACTCAGTTTTGTTCCTTTTTATGGCTGAGAAATATTCCATTGTATATATGTGCCACACCTTCTTTATCCTTTTATCTGTTGATGGACACTTCAGTTGCTTCCATGACCTGGCTATTGTAAATAGAGCTGCAATGAACATTTTGGTACATGACTCTTTTTGAATTATGGTTTTCTCAGGGTATATGCCCAGTAGTGGGATTGCTAGGTCGTATGGTAGTTCTATTTGTTGTTTTTTAAGGAAGTCAATACTGTTCTCCATAGTGGATGTATCAATCTTCATTCCCACCAACAGTGCAAGAGGGTTCCCTTTTCTCCACACCCTCTCAAGCATTTATTGTTTGTAGATTTTTGGATGATGGCCACTCTGACTGGTATGAGATGATATTTCATTGCAGTTTTGATCTGATTTCTCTAATGCTTAACGATGTTGAGCATTCTTTCATGTGTTTGTTGGCAATCTTCTTTGGAGAAATGTCTATTTAGGTCTTCTGCCCAATTTTTGATTGGGTTATTTGTTTGTTTAATGTTGAGCTGCATGAGCTGCTTGTAATCTTTGGAGATTAATCCTTTGTCAGTTGCTTCATTTTCAAATATTTTCTCCCATTCCAAAGGTCGTCTTTTTGTGTTATTTATGCTTTCCTTTGCTGTGCAAAAGCTTTTAAGTTTCGTTAGGTCTCATTTGTTTACTTTTGTTTTTATTTCCATTTCTCTAGCAGGTGGGTCAAAAAGGATCTTGCTGTGATTTGTGTCAAAGTGTTCTGCCTATATTTTCTGCTAAGAGTTTGATGGTGTCTGGCCTTACATTTAGGTCTTAAATCCATTTTGAGTTTATTTTTGTGTATGGTGCTAGGGAGTGTTCTAATTTCATTTTTTTTTAACCTGTAGCTGTCCAGTTTTCCCAGCACCACTTATTGAAAGGCTGTCATTTCTCCACTGTATATTCTTGCCATCTTTATCAAAGACAAGGTGACCATATGTGCGTGGGTTTATCTCTGGGTTCTCTATCCTGTTCCATTGATCTATATTTCTGTTTCTGTGCCAGTATCATGCTGTCTTGATTACTGTAGCTTGGTAGTATAGTCTGAAGTCAGGGAACCTGACTCCTCCAGCTCCGTTTTTCTTCCTCAACACTGCTTTGGCTATTCAGGGTCTTCTGTGTTTCCATACAAATTGTGAAATCTTTTGTTCTAGTTCTATGAAAAATGCCAGTTTTAGTTTCATAGGGATTGCATTGATCTGTAGATTGCTTTGAGTAATAGAGGCATTTTCACAATGTTGATTCTTCCAATCTAATAACATGGTATATCTCTCCATCTGATTGTACCATCTTTAATTTCTTTCATCAGTGTCTTATAATTTTCTGCATATAGGTCTTTTGTCTTCTTAGGTAGGTTTATTCCTAGACATTTTATTCATTTTGTTACAGTGGTAAAGGACAGTGTTTTCTTAATTTCACTTTCAGATTTTCCATCATTAGTGTATAGGAATGCAAGAGATTTCTGTGCATTAATTTTGTATCCTGCTACTTTGCCAAATTCATTTTTTAGCTCTAGTAGTTTTCTGGTAGCATCTTTAGGATTCTCTATGTTTAGTATCATGTCATCTGCAAACAGTGACAGCTTTACTTCTTCTTGTCTGATTTGGATTCCTTTTATTTCTTTTTCTTCTCTGATTGCTGTGGCTAAAACTTCCAAACTATGTTGAATAATAGTGGTGAGAGTGGGCAACCTTGTCTTGTTCCTGATCTTAGTGGAAATGCTTTCAGTTTTTCACCATTGAGAATGGTGTTATCTGTGGGTTTGTCATATATGGCCTTTATTATGTTGATGAAAGTTCCCTCTATGCCTACATTCTGGAGTGTTTTTATCATAAATGGGTGTTGAATTTTGTCGAAAGCTTTCTCTGCATCTATTGAGATGATCACATGTTTTTTCTCCTTCAATTTGTTAATATGGTGTACCATGGTGATTGTTTTGCATATAATGAAGAAGTCTTGCATTCCTGGGATAAACCCCGCTTGATCATAATGTATGATCCTTTTAATGTGCTGTTGGATTCTGTTTGCTAGTATTTTCTTGAGGATTTTTGCATCTATGTTCATCAGAGATATTGGCCTGTAGTTTTCTTTCTTTGTGACATCTTTGTCTGGTTTTGGTAGCAGAGTGATGATGGTCTCATACAATGAGTTTGGGAGTGTTCCTCCCTCTGCTATATCTTGTAAGAGTTTGAGAAAGATAGGTGATAGCTCTTCTCTAAATGTTTGAGAGAATTCGCCTGTGAAGCCATCTGGTCCTGGGCTTTTGTTTGTTGGAAGATTTTAAATCGCAGTTTCAGTTTCAGTGCTTGTGACTGGTCTGTTCATATTTTCTATTTCTTCCTTGTTCAGTCTCAGAAGATTGTGCATTTCTAAGAATTTGTAAATTTCTTTCAGGTTGTCCACTTAATTGACATAGAGTTGCTTGTAGTAATCTCTCATGATACTGTGTATTTCTGCAGTGTCAGTTGTTACTTCTCCTTTTTCATTTCTAATTCTATTGATTTGAGTCTTCTCCCTTTTTTTCTTGATAATTCTGGCTAATGGTTTATCAATTTTATTTATCATCTCAAAGAACCAGCTTCTAGTTTTATTGATCTTTGCTATCATTTCCTTTTCATTTATTTCTCTTCTGATCTTTATGATTTTTTTCCTTCTGCTAACTTTGGGTTTTTTTATTCTTCTTTTTCTAATTGCTTTAGGTATAAGGTTAGGTTGTTTATTTGAGATGCTTCTTGTTTCTTAAGGTAGGATTATATTGCTATAAACTTCCTTCTTAGGACTGCTTTTGCTGTATCCCATAGTATATGATTCAGTGTGTTTTCATGGTCATTTGGTTCTAGGTATTTTTTGATTTCCTCTTTGATTCTTTCAGTGATCTCTTGGTATTAAGTAGTGTGTTGTTTAGCCTCCACGTGTTTGGATTTCTTACAGAATTTTTCCTGTAATTGATATCTAGTCTCATAGCATTTTGGTCAGAAAAGATACTTGATACAATTTCAATTCTCTTAAATTTACCAAGGCTTGATTTGTGACCCAAGATATGATGTATCCTGAAGAATGTTCCATGAGCACGTGAGAAGAATATGTATTCTGTTGTTTTTGGATGGAATGTCCTATAAATATCAATTAAGTCCATCTTCTATATTATATCATTTAAAGCTTGTTTTTCCTTATTTATTTTCATTTTGGATGATCTGTCTATTGGTGAGTGAGGTGTTAAAGTCCCCTACTATGATTGTGTTACTCTTGATTTCCCCTTTTATGGCTGTTAGTATTTGCCTTATGTATTGAGGTGTTACAATGTTGGGTGCATAAATATTTACAATTATTATATCTTCTTATTGGATTGATCCCCTGTCATTATGTAGTATCTTTCTTTGTCACTTATAATAGTCTTTGTTTTAAAGTCTATTTTGTCTGATATGAGAATTGCTACTCCAGCCTTCTTTTGATTTCCCTTTGTATGGAATATCTTTTTCCATCACCTCACTTTCATTATGTATGTGTCCCTAGGTCTGAAGTGAGTCTCTTGTAGACAGCATATATATAGGTCTTGTTTTTGTATCCATTCAGTCAATCTATATCTTTTGGTTGGAGCATTTAATCCATTTACATTTAAGGTAATTATCGATATGTATGTCCTATTCCCATTTTCTTAATTGTTTTGGGTTTATTTTGTAGGTCTTCTCCTTCTCTTGTGTTTCCTGACTAGAGAAGTTCCTTTAGCATTTGAGGTAAAGCTGGTTTTGTGGTGCTGAATTCTCTTAGCATTTGCTTCTCTGTAAAGGTTTTAATTTCTGTATCAAATCTGAATGAGATCCCTGCTGGGTAGAGTAATCTTGGTGGTAGGTTTTTCTCCTTCATCACTTTAAATATGTCCTGCCATTTTTTTCTGGCTTGCAGAGTTTCTGCTGAAAGATCAGTTGTTAACCTTATGGGGATTCCCTTATGTGTTATTTGTTGTTTTTCCCTTGCTGCTTTTAATATTTGTTCTTTGTATTTAATTTTTGATAGTTTGATCAATATGTGTCTTGGCATGTTTCTCCTTGGATTTATCCTGTATGGGACTCTCTGTGCTTCCTGGACTTGATTAACTATTTCCTTTCCCATATTAGGGAAATTTTCAGCTATAATCTCTTCAAATATTTTCTCAGTCCCTTTCTTTTTCTCTTCTTCTTCTGGGACCCCTGTAATTCAAATGTTGGTGCATTTAATGTTGTCCCAGAGGTCTCTGAGACAGTCCTCAATTCTTTTCATTCTTTCTTCTTTATTCTGATTTGCAGTAGTTATTTCCACTATTTTATCTTCCAGGTCACTTATCCATTCTTCTACCTCAGTTATTCTGCTATTCATCCCTTCTACAGAATTTTTAATTTCATTTTTTCTGTTGTTCATCACTGTTTCTTTGCTCTTTAGTTCATCTAGGTCCTTATTAAATGTTTCTTTTATTTTCTCCATTCTATTTCCAAGATTTTGGATCATCTTTACTCCCATTATTCTGAATTCTTTTTCAGGTAAACTACTTCCTCTTCATTTGCTAGTTCTGGTGGGTTTTTACCTTGCTCCTTCATCTGCTGTGTGTTTCCCTGTCTTCTTATTTTGGTTAACTTACTGTGCTTGGGTCTCCTTTTTTCAGGCTGCAGGTTCGTAGTTCCCATTTTTTTTGGTGTCTGCCTCCAGTGGCTAAGGTTGGTTCAGTGGGTTGTGTAGGCTTCCTGGTGGAGGGGACTTGTGCCTGTGTTCTGGTGGGTGAGGCTGGTTCTTGTCTTTCTGGTGGTCAGGTCCACATCTGGTGGTGTGTTTTTGGGTGTCTGTGGCCTTATCATGATTTTAGGTAGCCTCTCTGCTAGTGGGTGAGGTTTTGCTCCTGTCTTGCTAGTTGTTTCACATAGGGTGTCCAGCACTGTAGCTTTCTGGTCGTTGAGTGGAGCTGGGTCTTGGTGTTGATATGGAGATCTCTGGGAGATTTTTGCTGTTTGATATTACATGGAGCTGGGAGTCTCTTGTAGACCGGTGTCCTTAACTTGGTTATCCCACCTCAGTGGTACAGCACTGATGCCTGGCTGGAAGACCAAGATCCTGTTCTCCACACGGCCCAGAATAAAAGGGAGGGAAAAGAGAAAGAAAGAAAGAAGAAGATAAAATAAAATAAAGTAAAATAAAGTTATTAAAATAAAAATAATTATTAAGAAAAAAAAATTAAGTAATGAAAAACAAAAGTGGACAGAGAGAACCCTAGGACAAATGGTAAAAGCAAAGCTATACAGACCAAATCATACACAGAAGCATACACATACACACTTCCAAAAAGAGAAAAAGGGAAATATATATATATATATAGTTGCTCCCAAAGTCCACCTCCTCAATTTGAGATTATTCATTGTCTATTCAGGTATTCCACAGATGCAGGGTACATCAAGTTGATTGTGGAGATTTAAACCGCTGCTCCTGAGGCCGCTGGGAGAGATTTCCCTTTCTCTTCTTTGTTCTCACAGCTCCCAGGGGCTCATCTTTGGATTTGGCCCTGCCTCTGTGTGTAGGTCGCCTGAGGGCATCTGTTCTTTGCTCAGACAGGACGGGGTTAAAGGAACCGCTGATTTGGGGGCTCTGGTTCACTGAGACCTGGGGGAGGGAGGGGTATGGATGCAGGGCGAGCCTGCAGTGGCAGAGGCTGGCGTGACGTTGCACCAGCCTGAGGCACACAGTGCGTTCTCCCGGGGAAGTTGTCCCTGGATCACGGGACCCTGGCAGTGGCGGGCTGCACAGGCTCCCCGGAAGGGGTGTGTGGATAGTGACCTGTGCTCGCACACAGGCTTCTTAGTGGCAGCAGCAGGAGCCTTAGCGTCTCATGCCCGTCTCTGTGGTCCGCGCTAATAGCTGCAGCTCGCTCCCATCTCTGGAGCTCCTTTATGCAGTGTTCTCAATCCTGTCTCCTCACTCACCAGGAAACAAAGAGGGAAGAAAAAGTTTCTTCCCTCTTCGACAGGTCCAGACTTTTTCCAGGACTCCCTCCCGGCTAGCTGTGGCTCACTAGCCCCTTCAGGCTGTGTTCACACTGCCAACCCCAGTCCTCTCCCTGCTCTCTGACCGAAGCCCAATCCTTAGCTCCCAGCCCCGCCCACCCTGGCAGGTGAGCAGACAAGCCTCTCCGGCTGGTGAGTGCCGGTTGGCACCAATCCTCTGTGCGGGAATCTCTCCGCTTTGCCCTCTGCACCCTTGTGGCTGTGCTCTACTCCGTGGCTCTGAAGCTTTCCCCCTCTGCCACCAGCAGTCTCTGCCCGTGAACGGGCTACTAGTGTGTGGAAACCTTTCTTCCTTCACAGCTCCCTCCCACTGGTTCAGCTCCCATCCCTATTGTTTTGTCTCTGTTTTTTCTTTTGCCCTACCCAGTTACTTGGGGAGTTTCTTGGCCTTTTGGGCAGTCTGAGGTCTTCTGCCAGCATTCAGTAGGTGTTCTGTAGGAGTTATTCCACATGTATGTATTCCACATGTATGATTTATTTATGGGGAGGAAGGTGATCTCTCCATGACTTACTCTTCCGCCGTCTTGAAGTTCCTCTCTATGCATAATATTTTGAACTAAAACTAAAAATTACTGACTACAGTTTTGTCATTTTATTTCAACTTGCATGTTTTATTTTTTTTAAATTGAGTTATTGCTTAAAATGCTAAAAAAATTTAAAAACATATGAATGTCTAAACTACATACAAGTTTCAGTGTTCATTAAGGTCTAAGAAATAGAAAGAGATCAAGATTCAAGTTATTATTTTAAAATATTGAATATAATTATATAGTTGATTTTGCTCTAAAGTTGAAAGTCTAAATAAGTCCCTTAATAAAAACAATATACTTTGAAACATTGATAAGCAATAACATTTTTGTTTTTTTAATATTTTATGATTATTTGTTTTGTCTGTGCTGGGTCTTTGTTGCTGCCCACGGGCTTTCTCTCTTTGCAGTAAGCGGGGGCTACTCTTTGTTGCGCACGGGCTTCTCATTGTTGTGGCTTCTCTTGTTATGGAGCATGGGCTCTAGGCTTCAGGAGTTTCAGAAAGTGGGCTCAGTTATTGCAGCTTGCGGGCTGTAGAGAACGAGCTAATTGTTGTGGTTCACGGGCTTAGTTGCCCGTTGCATGTGGGATCTTCCCAGACCAGGGATTGAACCCGTGTCCCCTGCATTGGCAGGTGGATTCTTAACCACTGGACCACCAGGGATGTCCAGCAATAATATTTTTATACTACATTTTCTCCTAGAATAAATTATTCAAAAATTAATAAAATTGATTCCTACTTACAAAGAACTCTAATAAAATATATTTCCATGTAAGTGAAGAATTAGAAAAGAGGCAAGTGGTGGTAGGAAATGATTCATTTTCCCAGTGTTGTAGGGTGATTAGAAAGAATTTCACAAGGCTCTTGACAACTGAGTTGAATTTTAAAGTACAGATGAAATTTCTTAAGGAAGACAAATAGAATTGCATTCTAGGCAGAGAGCATTACACCCATAAATTCACAGACACAATGGTGCATGAATAATTTAGGAGTCCTTTCAGCTACAAATAACAGAAAGTCTGACTAACAGAAATTTAAATCATGTGGTAATTCATTGTTTGCATAAAGAAATATAAGCAGTTGTACAGTTGGTTCAGCAACTCCACAAATTTATGGTGTTGGATTAGTATATTTATTGTTGTTTTTGTGTTCCTCTCTTCGTTGTAAGATGGCTACCATAGCCCCAGACACCATATCCAATTCTTCCCATGAACCTTTGTCTCTTACTAAGAAATATACATCTTTCACATAAGCCTCAGTAAAGTTTCAATTAAGAGTGTAAGATGTATCAGGAGGATATTGTTATTTTTACGTTCAAAGGAATTTAGGAATAAAAATACCTTTTTTTCAGCCTCTAACTAATGATAGGGGGAAAGAGAAGGATGTTTGTATCATTTCAGAGAGTCTCCCAACAGTGCATTAAGGAAAATTAAATAAATCAGTACTGCTGGACAATAAACTATGAAGTAGAGAGTATCAGAGGGTGATGTTGGAGGGCTCAATGAATTTCAGTGTTTGAACTTTTCTCAAATGGGGATATCCAAGAAGGAACTTAAGATTATATCATCATATATAAATTTTCAGAGGCACACTGAGATATTAGTGTGAAGAATTAAAACAGAGAAATCAAAGATATTTTAAATAAATGGAGAGCTATTCCATGTTCATGGATAGGAAGACTTAACAATATCATTAACACATTATTCTTCCCAACTTGATCTGTAGATTCAATGCAACCTCAATCAAAATCTCAGCAAATTACTGTCGATACAGTTTATATGGAAAGGCAAAAGATCCAAAATAGCCAACATTATACTAAAGAAGAACAGTCAGAGGACTGACACTACCTGATTCCAAGGCTTACTATAAAGCTACAGTAATTCAGACAGTGTAGTTACTGGTGAAATAATAGATCTATGGAACAGAATAGAGAGGACAGAAATAGACCTACACAAATATCTCCAACTGATTTTTGACAAGGAAAGGCAATAAAATGGAAAATGATACTTTTCTAAAAATGTTGCTGGAAAAATTGGGCATCCACATGCAAAAATATCTAGACACTGACCATATGTCTTTCATGATAATTAACTACAAATGGATCATAAAATTTGCTGTAAAATGCAAAACTATGAAACATCTAGAATATAACGGTTTGGCAACATTGGGTTTAACAATTTTTTTTTAAACACACCAATAGCAAGATCCATATAAGAAACAATTGATAAATGGAACTTCGCTAAGCTGAAAAACTCTGTTCTATTAAAGACACTGTTGGGCTTCCCTGCTGGCGCAGTGGTTGGGAGTCTGCCTGCCAATGCAGGGGACGCGGGTTCGTGCCCCAGTCCGAGAGGATCCCACATGCCACGGAGTGGCTGGGCCTGTGGGCCATGGCCGCTGGGCCTGCGCATCCAGAGCCTGTGCTCCACAATAGGGAGAGGCCACAGCAGTGAGAGGCCTGCGTACCGCCAAAAAAAAGACACTGTTAAGAGAATGAAAAGACCAGTCACAAACTGTGAATAAATATTTGGAATATTTGGTATATGTGATAAAGGGCTTGTATCCAAAATATATAAAGAACACTTAAAACTCAAAATAAGGAAACAAACAAAAAGTGGATAGAAGTCTTAACAAATCACCAAAGAAGGTATACAGATAGTCGGTGAACATATGAAATGATACTCAATGTCATATCTCATTAGGGAATCGAAAATTAAAACAACAAGGAGATACTAATACACTGTAATGGCTAATATCCAAAACACTGACAACGTGAAATGCTGATGAGGATGTAGTATATTCATTGCTGGTGGGAGTGCAAAATTGGACAGCCAATTTGGAAGACAGCTTGGCAGTTTCTTAACAAACTCAACTTACTATTACCACAGGATCTAACAATCACACTCTAGGTATTTACACTAACTAGCTGAAAACTTACATTCAAGTAAAGTCTGCACTCAAGCATTTATAGCAGCTTCAATCATAATACCCAAAACTTGGAAGCAACCAACATGTCCTTCATTGGTGGATGGACAAATAAATAATGGTACATCTGTACAATGGAATATTATTCAGTGCTATAAAGAAAGAAGCTACCAAGTCACAAAAATACATGGAGGAACCTTAAAATGCACATTGATGAGTCAAAGAAGCCAATCTGAAAAAGCTACATACTGTATGATTTCAACTATATAACATTGTAGAAAAAGAAAAACTATAAAGACAGTAAAAACATCAGTGGTTGCCAGGGGCTGGGAAGGGAGAGAGGGAGGGATGAATAAATAGAGCACAGAGGATTTTTAGGGCAGTGAAAATACTCATTAGGATACTGTAATGGAGGATACATGACATTGTGCATTTGTCAAAACCCAAAAAACTTTTCAACACAAAGAGTGAGCACTAATGTAAACTATGGGGTTTAGTTAATAATAATATGTCAGTATTGGTGCATCAATTGTATCAAATATGACACAGTAATGCAAGATGTAACCAACAGAGGAAACAGGCCTGGGAGGAGTATATGAGAACTCTGTACTTATTGCTCAATTTTTTTTTTTTTTTTGGTGAATCTAAACCCAAAAAAACAAAGTTTATTAGTTGAAAAAAACTAGAATGTTGGCAAGATTGAAGGACACGATAGCAGTTGGAAGTACTATAGTAAATCAATAATAAAGTGCAAACTAGGACAAAGGTAATGAAAATGGAAAAAGGGGAATGACTTGAAAGATACTTAAAGGTAGAGTCAATGTCACTTAGGGTTAGATTGGATCATAGGGTTTGGGGACAATGAGGGAAAGAGAAGAAACTAGACTAACTTTCACAAGTTTGAGTTGGGTGCCTAGGTGATGTCAATCATGGTCTGGAATAGCAGATTATTGTGGAGATCAAGTCCTGATTTTATCTTTGACTTCTAGAGTTTTACATGATAGTGGCAAATGGTAAAGGAGTTGTCCTATAAAAAATAATATGACTGAAAATTTAAAACTTAAAGATGCTGTCTTGTCAAAGGTTTGGAGGTGCTCTGTTTTTAGAATAGACTTTCTCTATTTACTAATGTCTATACTCTGTAAGCCAGTTTTAGAATGGAATGAGAAAAGAAGAATTTAAAACCTGCTTAGACCATGATAATGAGCGCAAAAGTTAATGGGGGCTGAATAGAAAGAGTCAGATACTGTGAAAGAGCAAGTACTAAGAATTATTTCCAAATTATTAGGCAATCCATTTTTGCATGACATCTACTGTGGAGCGAAGCTGACTTAGATATGAAAACACTACAAACCCCCTAGCATGAGAGGCTTCAACTGTGTCTCTGAAAATGTTTTGATTTCTTTGTGTAAGTGCTTCTGCATATCATTGCCTCTAACTGCACACTTATTCTGAAAACTGAGCTGGTAATTTAGATAGCATATCACAACAAGTGTGGCAAAGCAGGAGAATATTAAATGGATATGCAAATTGACTCATGAATATGAATAGCATCTGAAGTGATAGATACTGTCATAGAATCATAAAATTAAAAATAGGATTTGATTATAAAGACTCAGGTTCTGTAGAATAAATTACAAGTGCCTCACTTTCCTTAGGATTCTTAGTTTCTTCAATGGCAGACAGCATTCTCCTACACCATTTTTTTTTTTTTGTAAATAAGAAAATGAAGAGTATGCTAAATGCTGATAGAGCTGTCTGAGGTAGAATATAGAGTACTTACTTGGTTTGTAATATCTAATATTAGCGTTAATATCTTTATTAGTAATAATATCTAATATTTTTGATAATCTATGTTTTTTCCCCAAGAACTTTCATAGAAATGTGTCATGGGCTACTTGCATTGTAAGTAGAGCAACTAGTAATCTGTTTATAGAGAAGTAAACTGTGGCTCAGAGAATTTAAGAAAGTTGTTCCAGTCAAAAGCTACATTGAGTTCCAAGTCTGGGGACCAAAATCCAGGACATTTTATATCAGATGAGTTTCTTAGAGTCTGCCAGAGTTGAAACACGTGGTTGTCATTTTGGTTTTGTCTATTTTTGTTTCACTGTATGTGAGGAAATCTCTCTAGTGATCTGGAAGAGGGCAAACCACTTTGGTGTCTTTGCAGTCCCTTCTTTCTAAAGGGGAAGTGTAGGCATCCTTGAGGTATTAAGGAGAGCTGCCTAAGGAGAAGTGAGTATATCTGAAATCATGGGTTTCAATACTTTTTGGGTGCAGAACATGTCAAAGGAGAAGCAGGTACAGTTTCTAGTACATGCTGTGAGTGAACTCAGTGCCAGCCTCAGCAGAGCATGCTGGAGGTGGTCCATACCAAGCAGGATTTACACAAATAAGTGAAAAGTTTTGTTCTTATGGAAATGTTTAGTGGCATTAACCTAGGACATCCCTGTCCCTTCACAAAAACAGAATTTACAGCCAGCAAGTGATCGAAGGATCATACCACTCCCTAACTCATTTGAGTTATTTAAAATGATTCATGATTATTTTATGAATTTATGTTATTTCATTATTAAGAAAATTATTTATCCATAATTGAATGTAATTCTAATGTAAATATATGTGAATTCACATATTCTATTTGTTTCTTTTATGCCAGAGTAAACTTAGATTTCTTTCTCAATTTTTAGCCATAGAAATGGGTAAGATTTATCTCAAGTAATTTTTGAAATTGTTTTCAATTATCTCAATAAGTTTGTTTCACCAGCCAGCTAAGAATTTGACTTTCTGGAGGCTTCTATTTGAGATGAATTGGCTTACCAATGCCTAAGCCTGAAAGATAATACATCAAACCAGACATTTTTTCAAGTTAATGTGGGAAAAAATGACTGCTTCAGCAACGGCAGACAATCAACTTGACAACTGGCAAACTTCTTTATTCTGTGGTACAAATTCAATAAACATTTACTGAATAAAAAAGGCCAAGCCCAGGCAGGTAGGTAATAGCAGTACAAGGATTCCTGACACCAACTGTAATAGATTTTATTACTTTTGTTATAATTACAGTATCTCTTAGCCACAGGATATGTTCAAATCTTCTTCATGTTTAGTTGTATCTCAACTCAACCGTACAAATCAATGGGTCCTCTCCGTGAGACTTGGAATAAAGAATTCTGTACTTGCTGAAGAGAATGTCAATATTTTCATTGGTGTCCAGGAACATGTAGGTTTTACTTAACCTCTTCTATAATGTACCTCTATCTCCTTTCTGCCACAAAGATTTCCACAGAAAATACCACAGAATTTCCAATGATAGAAGGAATAATGAAAAAGAGAATATCTCTGACTACACACTTGTTTAATCAGAATTTTTATTTTTTTTTATTCCAAGACCATATCTTGGAACAAAAATAAAATACTAGTACCACCACCACCAGTTGCAAAAAATCTTTAAATTTTTTGAATGGGCTGCATTTATGCTAACCCCTTAATTTTTATGTATGTTTGTATACATTACAATAAAGACTATATCTATATTTTTGGATCATATATCTTTCTCACAATTTCATAACATTATCTCCTCTTTTTACAAACCATTTTATTTACATATTCCATGAGTCTTTACCATATATTTAATGTTCAACACTAGTCCTTATGTTGGTGTCTCTCTACTCATTTTGGTCATCTGAAATTTTCTCTCTAGTAAATTTTTATAATGATCTCATTGGAACGATATTGCCTGATAATACACAGGGAATATGTTTGACAACAGTTTGTACCATTAATAACTGAATGTTGATTCCAGTTCATTTGCTGCATAGAAGATAGATAGATGATAGATAGGTAGATAATAGATAGATGATAGATAGATAAAACAAGACAAACTTTCATTAAACAATATCTTTCTGATATGTGGTAGAAATTTACATTATTTATTCCATATTCTATTTTGAAATTTTAAAATGCTTGTGAAATTAACTAAATTGATTTCACTATCTCCTACTGGGTTAGATTCTGAAAAACACCACATCAAGAAATGAGGTAAATAGGATAACCTTTCTGGACCTGAGAAATCAGGCATACCATGGCAACAAATACTGGTATCCTATCTCTCATCCAATCTACTCCTCTCCCACTGTTCTCTTCCATTCCTACTTCCCTATTCCCATTGCCACTCCTAGGCTCCTTCTCCCACTCCGCCAGCACACACACCACTTCCTTGCATTCCCACATGTTGTTCCATGAAAGATAATGTGTTAGGAGACTTAACTCACAGTAAGTACACCCATATTTTCGCTTATGATTACAGCAGGCACTTTTCAGGAAAATACTGGAAGACAGCCAGAGAGGGCACAGAGCCTCGAATCTGCTGCTGCAGAATGACCTAAAGCTTCTGTGACTCAGCCTCACATCCTATTTTCAGGTTAAGAGAACATCATATGAACATTATATAAACCATTACAGGATTTCTAAGGTTAAGTTCAGTATGTAGATAATTATTTAATATAATCAAAGTAATTAGAGTTTGCTTATATTCAAAACGGGTTTCAAAATGTATCCTAGGAGACAGAATTAACAATGAGAACCTAAAATTTTCATCTCTTAACTTTCAAGGATTTAAAATATCAAGGTTAATATCGCATTTTAAAAGGTTTTGCATTTATACATGGTAGAATGCCAAAATATATAACCTGTTAACACAGCCATCAGTGTACCTCCTTAAACGTGTCATTAGGCCACTGAAGCCATTAAAATGTGTAGACTAAGTACTAAAGCTAAAGCCACTCTTGGTCCTTTTCATGATCTCACTGGATTTCTATGTACCATTTACTTGCATTTTAGAAACATCTAACCTTGTTCTAAAAGAGTCATCATTTTAAACTTTTTCACCTCAGATTTTCACATGTTCTCTGCAAGTTGTCATTAACACAAATTTGCATTTTCATAGCATTTTCATTTTACATACTTCATAGTGTAACTTCTAGGAGTTAATAACCTTTATGCCCTATAACTGAAAACTTTCTGATAAAAGACATCAGCATGTTGGGGACTTCCCTGGTGGTCTGGTGGTTAGGATTCCACACTTCTACTGCAGAGGCATAGGTTTGATCCTTGGTAGGGGAACTATGATCCCACATGCTGCGAGGCAGGGCCAAAAAAAAAAAATTGACATGAGCTTGTTCATACTGTCCCCAAAATGCATCCCAATTATTATCCCTATGACATACAATCAGGGAAAATCAAAAGAACAGTTTTCTTCAGGCAGTGGACAGAGGGGAAAAAAATCTCAAAATTACTATGAAATAGTCAAGGGTCACTTACTTGCACTGACATAGTCTAGCTGCTTCTGTTGTTTCAATGATAAGATGATAAAGATTTTTGGTTTATAAGAAAAACATTTTATACAAAAATATACCTATTTTTTTTAGAAAAGTGTTGAAAAACATGCATTACATAAAATATACACATAAGAAAACATTATGTTTATATTCATATCAGACAAATTAGGCATCAAGAAAAGAGTAATATCAAAAATAAAAAGGACATTTCATAATTATGCAATACTTTATCAAGAAGCTGTAGCTAAAGAAGTTGTAAAATGGAAATTTATCCCATTTTTTGTGTTATATTAGGAAAAGTAAAAGGTGTAAAATCAATGACATTTTCCTACATGAAAGTGTAAGAAAAACAAAAAGAAAATTAAAACCAACAGAAGTAGAAGACAGGAAATGTAAAAATAAAGGCTAATCTTATTTGAAATAGTATTGTAAATGGACAAACAATAGAGAATATCAACAAAATTAAAAACTAGCTTTCAAAAATATTGATGAAATTGATAAACACATAAGAAAATGAATCAAGAAAAAAGGGAGACTCATAAATTACCAGTATTAAGAATAGCAAAGGAGATTTTGCTACATAACCTATAGATACTAAATTAATAATAGCAGCATATAATTAATATGGTAGCCAACTTGAAACTTAGATGAAATAGAATATTTATGACACAAGATTTAAAAAATAACAACAAAAAATTAAAAACTTGAAAATCCCTAAATCTATTAAATATAATAAAAATTATTAAAAATCTTAACCCAACACACACATAACACATGCCCCCCACTCACACAAACACACACTTTCACTCACTCCAGACCCAGATAACTTGCTGGTAATTATTTCAATCATTTATTGAAGAAATAATGTCAATATTTTTCAACCTGTTTCAAAAAAAAAGAGTAGTAAACAATTATAACTCATTTTATGAGGTCAGCAGAGCCTTGATACCAAACCAGAAAAACACATCACTCTCACTCAAAAAAAAGTTAACATGCCTATAAAGTAAGTGCAAAATATTTAAGCAATATTAGCAAATTGAATTCCCTGACACTTTGAAGAAATAATGCTTCATGACCAAGTACAATAAACTTCATCAAAGTTAACAACTATGCTGAACATCATTATTAAGATAATGAATAGAGAAGCCACAGTCTAGGAGAATATATTTGTAATAATAGAACTGACAAGGATAATTTACCCCTTAAAATCTGAATATTTAAACCTATCTATGTATCTATCCTCTTCAGCATTTCAATACTAAAAGACAAGAAAACATACAAAAATCTGGGCAAAAGACTTGCACAGACATTTCACAAAGAATGACATTCAAATGGCCAATAAGCACATGAAAAGATGAAACAAGCCAAAATCTATTATTTCGTGTCAACCAATGGAGTAAGAAAAAAATAAGTGTATTTCCTTTTGCTAGGATCATTCTTCTAGTGAGGTCATATAATAATATCAAATCATATTATATATAAGAGCATATGACTAACTCATATTAGTTATCACAAAAATGAAAATAAACCCCACAAAATAACACTATTTCTCTCAGAAAGACTTGAAAAAACCTAACAACCAAAAGGTTGCCAAGGAAATGATGTAGACTTCAAAAAATTGTTTAGTGGTTTCTTTTAAATTAAGCACATACATACTATTGACCCCCCAAAATGTAATCTTACTTATTTATCCAGAGAAATAAACATAAAAACCTGTATTCATGAAAAAGAGAATCAAACAAGCAAACAAAACATATACCATGAATAATCACAGAAGCTTTATGCATTGTAGCTCAAAACGGAAAACAACCTAAATTTCCATCAATAGGTAAATTATCAAACAGATTTTGGTAATCATTGGAATACTATACAACAAAGGAAAGAACTAATAATGCTACAACAGGTAATAATCTCAAAAATATTTTGTTGAGTAAAGTCACAAAAGAGTACATATTCTGTGACAGTTTTTGTGTAAATGTCCACCTTAAGCAATGATACAAATGATATCAGAAATCGAAACAGTAAGTTGTTGACCGGGGTTAAGGTACTGCTCAAGAGTTGACAGGGAAAGGGCACTAGAGAAGTATTTGGGCCATGGGAAAATTCTACAGTGTGACAAGGATGTGGGTCACCTGCCTGTATACATTTTTTTCAAAACTCATTTGATTTATATTTAAGCTCTGAACATACATTCTACACAAATTATGTCTCAAAAATGGAAATATGCAAATATTATTTATTTATCTTTTTTTTTTTTTTACTGTATGAGCATTGTTTACTGCATAACCATTTGTCTACTTCATTCTACCACACTGAGAAGACTCGATGATGATGATTTTGGCCTCCTCAATTATCCCTGCCTAGAACTATTATCAGTACATGTCACTAAATCAATCCTCTCTCTCTCTTATTTTTATTTTTTTCATATTGTCCAGCCCTTGCCCTACATTATGAGACATATTGTCACTTTATCTTAACTCTTATGCTTTAAATTACTATGCTGACAATTATATTTTCAATTCATAGCATATTTTATATCATTTTCTTTTTGTAGTAACATTCTTATCTTGTGGTTGAAAAATCATCTTGAATTTCTCTGTGAACACTTATAGCAAATCTTTTGGCTTCCTACTGACCAACTGTTCTTGTTATTTTGTTTGTTTTCTTTAACTTGGTTGTTCTCTTTCATGCTAGTTTTCCTTATATGTCTGTAGATCTTGAGGCTCTCTTCATACTTAAGAAAGAAGGACTACATGGCTTTTTCTCATTTCTTGATTAAGAGTCTGCTGCTATTGCTCTGATTTACTCTTGAATTTCCAGCTGAAAAGAAATGGTGACTGGAATTCTGAGTGGAATTGGTAAGTTTACCAGATTTGTCACATTATAAACTTCACTTTATCACCACTGTTCAGAGAAGGCCCATCTGACTTGAAGTCAACAAAATGTCAGAATAAGGGGAGCCACAGTCCCATTAAATAACATGGTTAATAAAAGAACTCCAAGTAACTTTGATTTTGTTTTATTCTTGGTTATAAGTGTCAGATTGCTTAGCTCTCTTGGAGGGATGAGAGACAACTAGAAAAACTTCTCTGGAGATAAATTTTCAGTAACTTTATTCCTTTTCTCATGCTTCTCACCAGCTCTTAAACTGTCCCCTTCCCTGATTTCCATCAGAAAGATCAGTTCCAAATTTGCAGCCCCTCCTCTTCACAATGCAAGCTACACGTTTATCTGCTCTACGTATCTGTGTATCTGTAGATTTGTTTTCCGTTACTTTCTCACTACTAGAAAACTGCCAACATAGATTTATCTCTTGTGATTCACCACACTATCATCCCAGTGAAGGATGTTGAGAAAAACATATGTGTTCTGTCCACAGTTTTCAAGAAAAAATAAAAAGCCTAGCCTACAGGATTTAACAAACTGTGTAATTTTACTTACTATCATCAGAGTTCATGTCACTGCAATAGTGAAAACAATTTTTCTATAATGAAATTGCATCAAAATTTATTGAAATTACACTTTTAGATAAATTATTTCATTTATCTCAGCCAATTTTCATATCTCCTAAAGTAGGTAGAAACCATAGTACTTACTTCATAGAGAGGTTGATAAGATTAAATTAAATGAGACATATGAAGAAACTTAGCATTCTGCCTGGCACTTACTAAGATTTCAATAAGTTTTAAGCATAAATGTTATTACCCCTTACCTCCCTCATCCCTTTGCAAATTCTGTGGGATGCAGCACGCTTTGAAATGTACACTTGGCCTATTCCTCAATGACTTCCTTATCCCAATGTATGCATGTGGGCAATAATTCATTGATAATCATGTTGTTGTTTATTACTCATTCATCTATTCTAAACTTGAAGTCAATTATCCACTTTAAGGATAGTCCCAATTTAGCAGGGATTCGCTGTTTTGTACTGCTCAGCTACTTTGTAATGATTTATCTAATTTGCTGTTTCTGGCTTCCAACTGAATTTCAAAAATTGAAGTGAAACATCTTATTATATAACGTTGAATTCTTCAAGTACCTCCCATTTGTCCCACCCTAAATACACCCCAAACTTCCTGCTACATAATAAGAATAACAGCCCATGTCATATGCATCATAAGAATAATTTAGTCAATGGTGATTGACTCTCAATTGACAGTCATACTTAAGCTATAATTGAAAACATTCTCCACACTACAATTTGGTTAATTTGTTTGTTCCTGAGTATAATTTATAATTCCTGCTGTATTCTGCTCTTGAAGTATAATCAAGAGGCAAATCTGTTTCCAGTTACTGTAACAAATAGAAGGAATTGAATCAATGTTAAATGGCAAGGATTATGCTAGGTTTTGTGATGAAAATAGTTCTAATATCTGAAATACAAATGTCATGTCTTCAGTATTTCATAACCTAAACACTGAGCTACTCAAACTACTGCCATCTGAGAACTAGCATAAGGCTTGAACTAAAAAATACCCTAGAGATTTTCGAATGGGATTTCATTTTTCTTTTTGAATATAATATATGCTTGTTAAATATAAAGTTGAAAAAACAAAGTAAAATCACTTGTAATTCGTTATTGAAGGCAAAAAAATTCAAATGAATCAAGTGAATAAGAAAATAAACAATAAAGCTCAATGTAGCATTCCTACTATAACAAATTAGAGAGACTAGACAAAAAGATTCAATTCATAATAGATAGAAACCCATAAATAATCTAGCCACAAGAGTATAAATATATAGGACCTTCATGAAAAGAAATAATAATGATTTAATGCATTGAAAGCCATTACAACTTGCTGAATAAAGAATCTTGCCACTCACTTTCATGTAGTTTTATTCTAGCAAAGTGTCAGGAAAAGTTTAAATAATGGTGGTAGTAGCCACCCACATTTTGTTTTGATTTCAATAAGAGTTCATCTAAAATTTCTTGTTTTATATTTGATAAATTTTTGCATAAAAAAACATTTTAACTAATGTTAAGGGACTTATGAGTTTTTTTCTTTTTAAAAAAATATTTGCTGGTGTTCTTGTTGGTTTGCTTTTATTTTGGAAATAGTGTGGTAGATTGTATTATGGTTCCCAAGTATATTCGCTACTTTCTGTTGGAGGATTTGTCCCAGCTCTGCACCACATGCTATTCAGTACTCTCGTGGGAAGGGTACAATGTCCCGTTAATGATACTCATGGATTTGTGATGTACCAGATCAATGGTATCTGAGAAAACATGGTGTATGCTACTTGTGGGCAAAGCTTTTAAAAATATCACAAATTTCCATCAGTTCTTTCTCTGTCTCTCCCCCCCCCCCCGCCCCCCGCCAAGAGAATGTCCCAAACAAGGCTGCTTCTCCAGCCTGGGTTCTGGGAAAGGGAGACCCAAAGAGCAGATCTGAGCAACCTCTAGTTGTTGACATAAAACATGAAAAGGACAGAGATATTTGTTGTCAGCCCCTAAGATTTTGGAGTGGTTAGTCATCACAGCAGTATGGTATTCATCTTAAGCCTCTTACCATCAATGAAGATAAAAATAAACTTGTATTTTTTCTGAACAATGATCAGCGTGATAGTCATCATTTCCTAAATCAAACCACCTTCACATTCCAAGGTTAAATGATAATTTGGCATAATAAAATATTCTTATACATCAACATTGTTGGCTTCAATTTGTTAGTAGTGAGTTTTATTTAGACTCTCCTCACCCCCATAGGTTTTAAATCTGGGTCTATTAGTTTTTTTTTAATAATTATTTATGTTTACAATTAATTGCCAGAATTTCCATATTCTTCTCTGTTCCAAGGGAGTTTATACATCCTAATATTGTGCGTTAATTAAAGTTTAAAAGAGGTATCCTTGAAATTTATCTTTACCTTCACTATATTTAATTTTTCTTAAACTGTTGATAATTCAAAAGTTTGTGTTAGTGATTTTTAAAACTCTTTATAAAAATATTCTTTCTAATTTTTAGTGTAGTAGCCTCATAAAATTGTAACCCTATACTCACCTTATGGTGCAAAACTACACTTCTCATTGGCACCCTCCTCTGCAGGTCCTTTTCATTTAACTTTCGTTGCCTACCATTTCTTTCGGGTGCTTCTCATGGCATAAAAATCTGTTCATATCCCCTATCTGCCATTGTCGCTTCTCTAATTCTCCTTATTTACTTTTGTTAGGGGTGGTATATATTTCATCCATTCTTTTCTTATAATTTTACCAAGTATATAAGTGGGATTAAAAATGTTTACACATGTATTCAATTTGCCACATTTACTAACGTTCCTTTCATAAGTTTATACTCCTCCCTTTCAAGGCTCAGCTTAAATGACACATTTTCTGTGTCAGATCCCTTGAAATTCCAAAGTAGAACAATTACTCCCCCCTCTGTGCTCTTCTAGAACTTTGCTCATCATGTTAATATAGCAATAGTTATATTATATTTCAGCTACATTTGGACATATTTACCCTTTTTATAAATTGTTTTACTTTGTAACATTTTATTCATTACAGAAAACCATCTTGCATATGACGGATGCTCAGTCAATTTTTGTTGAATTTAATTGAAATTCAAGAAATTGGCATCCATCATATTCATCCTCCCTAAATTGCTAGGTATGAGTTGGCTTCATTTGAAACTCACATGAGTAGAGAGGGTAGGAGAACTTTTGTCGAATTTCCAAGAGTTATTTGTTTTCTTTTCATTGAAGATATGAATTAATATTTAAGAGAAATGTTTCCCTCTGCTTGGATTTCTGGTTATATAAATGTAAAACAGGTGTTCTATACCAGAATGCAAACTATTAAATAAAGAAAAGTTTTCTGTTTTAAATAATAAAATAGTTCTGCCAACAATCTTAAGAGTGTTTATATTGCAAAGGACTTACATTTCTGAGAACATGATTCCAATATGTGAAGGTGGAGGAAGATTTGGAGAATCCCAGACCTTATCCAGGTCCTTTTCCTGGGCTGAAGATAAGAGAGAGGTGAGCAAGTTGTCCTTAATAACAAGTCTCCAGGCTTAATTAGGAAGGGTTACTGCAAAGGACCTTACACTATATACTTTTGGGGTAGTCATATATATTATGCCTTTTCTCCTTTCTGTATTGTTTTTCCCTACTGTTAACCCCATGCCATCTGTAAAGCTTGGTTAAATGTCACTTGGCTTGGGAAATGAAAGTATACAGTAAGACCCCAGGGGAATAGGGACAGTGGCAGCCATGTGAAGATGATTGTAAGATATCATTCATTAAATCAATCAATCAAAAATATTTATCTAGCACCTAATATGAGCCAGGCAACGGAGATAAGGCAGTGAACCAGACAGACATGATTCCTATTTACAATATACTGCAACAAATATAAATTAAACATGTAGGGTCAATATCTAATATTTTTTCCAATTTCTAAAGTTTTCTTTTACTAACTCAACTCATGAGTCAGTATGCTGCTGCTATTGGGATTGCTATAACTTTAGTACAGAAATTGTCATAAAATTGAATTCTAAAATAAGATACCTTGCCAAACTCCTGTAACCCTAGATTTATGCAACACTTAAAATAAATACCTATCAATGAAATTAATCGTTTTACTTCCTTTTGGGACCAACATTTATATTGGAGGTATTCTCTTGATGGTTATGGCACACACCTCTGACTTTACACTTTACTATGATCACTTGTCCAAGCCCTGAATGTGCCTCAGTGAGAGCCCTTCAAAAATTTGGGAGCTAGCCACTTATCAACACTCAGCAAATACTAAAACTAGCACTTGAAATGGGTGAGAGAATACAATATAAAAGACAAATTTCTGAGAAGATAAGTAAGTAATTTCCCATGAGGTTTATCATACAAAGAAGGAGAAAGAGACAGGGAAAAAGGACAGAAGAGGGAGGTATGAGCAATATTAAATACAACTACAAATGTATAACTTGGAATCTAAGGAAACCACTGCAAATCAAAATAAAGGGAAAATTATGTTTGCTGTTGTTTGTTTTGCATTTTTCATGTATAAAGCTTCCAAATGTGAAAGCTGACATTATTACTTTACCAAAAATGTACTAACATCACACTTATGACTGCTTCTCTATTCTATGGACAAGTACACATGTAGTTTAATGGAATTACTCACTGTTATGTTTTTAATCTTAATCCCTGATAAAATATTTATTTTTTGAGCTTCATGTTTACCACTGTCTGACTCATCACCATGTTGAAACTTCAAGTTCTTTCCAACTTAATTAAAATGAAAACAGTGAGGAAATTTTTATAACTCCATGAGATTACTGATTCAACACCTGGTATTTTTCCCTAGATAACAGAGACTACAAATGGAGATTATCCAGAGGGAAAGAATGACTTAGGAGAGTACCTCTCACTTCTGTGTCAGTAGTTAAAATCCAGTGCAAAGCTGTAGTGACTAAAGCTGCTTCCACCTGGGTGCCCACAGAAGCCGGTAAGAAAATGAGAGAAGGGGCTTCTCAAGGTTTGATAACACTTGTTGACTGGTAAGTTCCCCTGGCAGTCCCTGACAGGACGATTGATGCAGGAGCTACACAGGGGAGACTGATGAGGCGAGACTAGCCTTCCTCCATGTGACTCTTCCTTCCAGATGTGGAGAAATCATTTCCATGTTTTTAATACCTGATATAAGAATTGTCTCAATGTTATTTGGCAAGATTAAACATTGTTTTGTACTTTCAAAAAGAGAAAGTATTTTAGAATCTCCTTCAGATATAGTTCAAATGATGAGAGTCAAGAAAAACCCAGTGGATGTTAGTTGAGTTTACATTGTCCACAGTCTATAAAACACAGATAACAATGAAGGAAGTTGTTTAGCTTCTTCTATTTGGAAGTCAATGCATGAACCCATTCTGTACATCTGAAATATCTTTATAAATAGGACATCTCTTATTATTTAAAATTAAATGGATAACTCAGAACTGTTATCTTACATTTATATTCTTAAGTAAAAGGTCCACCAATCCACTAAACCAGTATTTTTTAAATAAGGGACATGAGATACAGGGAATAAAAAGGGTTTTACCTAGTTATATTTTACTTGAATTTTATAACCTTTGTATTTTTAAATTTTAATGTATTTTTTACAAAATCTTATTATAGTAAATTCAAGTGGGAGAACATGACACACTCCTGTGATCATTGTCACTTCAACTATATGTATATATAACATACACATATACATACATACATGCATTAAATAGTGAATGTAAATAAATAAATGCAGTTTTCTAGGCCATATTTTTGACCCAGCCCTTTAAGCAATCAGCATCTCCAATTATTGTTGATTCTTAATAATCTGCCTTTTAAATAAGCACTCTTAGAGAATGTGAGAGAAGTAAGAAATAACCAAGATCACTTCAGTTTTCAAATGAGAAAATTAAATGTCAGATGGCTTCAGTGAGGTTCTCAAAAGCAGATAGGTGGGTAGATAGCTGACAGAAGATAGATGATAGATAGATAGATAGATAGATAGATAGATAGATAGATAGATAGATAGATATAGATGATAGATAGATAGATAGATAGATAGATAGATAGATAGATAGATAGATAGATAGATAAAGTCGATAGATGTAGAGATATTTCTTCTGACTCCAACTTATGTGTATTTTTGCCACACAGGGTTGTGTGTTTGTGTTTGCTAAGGTTCTTCTAGTTGACACTCACTCTAGAAGGCATAAGCAAAATAAACTTATTGAAAGTTTCCTTGGGAAACCCGGGGAAAGAAGCAAAGTGAAACATGTAGTTCTTAGTCAGGACAAGAGCCAGAGCAGGACTGAGATCTCAGCCACAAGAGTTTACAGGAATTATCTCTAAGGTGTTAACTTATCTCTAAGGTCTTTGATCCCAGGAGTCCCAATCTTTCCATTGCTGGTCAAGTTTCAAGTTCTGGAAAAGAAAATCTGATTTACCTAAACTGGATCAGGTTATATTCCCTTGGTTGGAAACCATGGCCAAGGAAATAGGTCTAAGAGCATAGCTATAGCCCCTGGAGAAATGTATGTGTATTGAAACTTTTTCCAACAAAAGAGGAATTATTTTGAGTGGTGACACCCAATGTTAATATTGTGGGCAGAATTTTGGATCTCCAAGGACAATTGGGATAGAATATCCCACCTTAGGAGGCTAATACAGAACAATCCAATAATGAGATTAAGTCAGAAATACTTAGAGAACAGATATGATATAGCTGAACAGAAAGAACCAAATCCAAAATTGTTTGTACAAGAACAAAGGATAGAGGTGAGGTCAAATGTGCCACAATTTCAAGGTTCAGGATCTGAACTAAACTGGAAGGGCAGTGAGACATGATATAGGATAGAGGATATGGGATGATTGCTGTCGGTGGAATGAAAGTATCTTAGGTTTGATTTGTTGGATGTAACTGCCCTATGCCTGAATGGATCCTGCTGGTTTAAGTGTGTTTGCAGAACAAGATTTCTTAACAACTTAGATTGTAAGAAAGTTGTTAGCCCCAGTGATGACTACAGTTTTTATCCCAGAGAATATGCATGATGAATATTAAAAAAAATCTTGCAGTCTCACTTCCTGCTAAAGCTTCAGATTTTCATTTCCCTTTGTTTTCTCATGACACTACTGATTCTATTAAACCGGGAACTAAAACATTTTCTCCAAAATGTTCTCTTTTCCTTCTCACATTCATAGTTCATAGTTCATTAATAGCATCACATTATTTGTCACCTAGGGGGTTCAAATATATATCAAATTGATTGTATCAGAAACGCTTCTACATGCAAGTTCATCTCACCAGCATCCTACACAGGTAACCTGGGGCTTTTCTTTCCAGTTTATCATTGTAATTCAGACAGTCTTGCTCTTAGTCTTTGTCTTGATTACTAAACTTTATAGAAATAGTCAAGGTCCCACTACAGTTAATATTTCATCTGGCCTGTTGCCCAGCTCACTTCTTTGACTGTTGCATGTGCCTTAGAGCTTGCATTTTATATGCTTCACTCTGAGGAATCTCTCTTATATTTTACACCAAACAAACCCTGTGCTCTCTCCCTCTCTTTGATCATGTACAAGTATGTACTCTCAGAGAGTATGTGACAAATTAAATCTACTTAAAAACATTTTTGCTTTAGGATAGATATTAATTCTTCCCCAAAGATCCAAGTCCCATTAAACTGTGCAGGCAATAAGACTATTTTTAAACTTGTTTCTGGGTCTTTGGATGAAAAATATCAAGAGACAGAATTATAGCAGTGGAATGCCTTTTATAGATTATTTATCATTCATTTTTTTCAAATAAGAAAGCAAAACCTAGGGCAGTCATTTGATTTTCCCAAAGACACACTATTAGCTGATACCAGAACTGGAATGTTTTTCCTCAGGCTTCCAGTGTATTGTTGTTTTTGTTGTTGTTTTTTACTACATTGCAACTCACATCAATCTGTGCAAACTTACTAAGTGCTTAATTTAATTTTTAATAGTTGTTCATATTATCACATACTTTGCACATATAATGGATTAATGAGGCCTTATAGCAATTGATCATCTTTCCTTTAAAATAAAAGTAGATTGTGCAAAAGTCTTAGTCTGAAAATTATTTTCTTAGGCTATATTTGGAAATGAAGTAGAAAAGTCAAACAATTTTAACACCTTAAGAAACTTTGTTCATATTACCCACTTTCTTTCTAATACAGTACCAAAGTACTCTTGCATAATAATTTGATTAGAGAGATATTCTTACCAAACCATGGTCAACACTGAGCATTATTTTTTTAATCTTTGCTAATTTTATGAGAGAACAATGAGGTATTATATCAATAAAATAATATAATTTCCTAATAATATCAATAAATACCTTAAGATTGTGCTGAACAATATGGTAACCACTAGCCATAAGACCATATAAATTGAAATGAAATGAAGTTAAGAATTCAGTTCTTCAGTAGCACTAGTCACACCTAAAGTATTCAATAATCACATCTGCATACTGGCTACTGTATCAGACAGGGCTGATACAGAATATTTCCAACATCACAGAAAGGTGTATTGAGCAATGACATTCTAAGGTATTATTAACCCTAATTTACAGAGGAAGAAACTGAGGCTTAGCCACACATCCATCCTCCTATCTAATTCTGTATAACTTTTGTGTTTAATATATTTACTCTTGAAGAATATTTTTTTTTACTACTAGTGAAGGTAAACATAGACCTTTATTCAGCCATTCATATTTCCTATGTTTTAAATTGTTCATTTGCATGCAATAGTCTACTGAGTAAATGAACACCCCTTAAAATTTCTATCATCAATTTAGTAGTCTTTGTATTTTGTTTTTAGACTAATTCTACATTATTTCAAAGCAAATACAGTATCATATAAAATTGGATAAAATTATATTAACATTGTTCTTACTGTTTTCTCTTCCATTATCCACTAAGGAGGATTTCGTGTTGACCCATTCATTTCTTCTCTCCTGTAATTTTCTTCCCTGCCAAACCAGTCTTTGATCTTCTGGAGAAAAAAATTTTAAAAAGATAATAGAGAAGTAATATGAGAGATGATAATGAAAAGAAGACATCAGAGGTGTTTGTTCCAAAGTTCACCATAAAATGTGCACAGGCTCAGCAGAAGAACTGCAGTGTTTAAAGATACTTGAAGACGGATTAAATTTGAAGGGTTTAAAAGAATTGTTGTAGCTTAGGTTTACCTTCACATTGTCCTTTAAAAATAGATGGTGAAAAATTGAGTGACACTGAATGTCAGTTTTGGGGTTTTGGGTGCTAAATTGTGTTTGACTAGTTTGAGACTGGTTACTTTGGATAATGGTGTTTTAAGTTCTAAGCATGGTGATATACTTTGACAATGGAAAATTTACAAAAAATACTATACTGCCACATATATGCCATACTTAACTGAAAGAGCAAGGAAGTATGATGTGAAATACTTTATTCCATTAGTGTTAGTGTCTTAGTGTTTTTATTAACAGAAGCATTTTTCTTAAAATTTTTTTTGTCGCACTGTACAGCATGTGGGATCTTAATTCCCTGACCAGAGATGGAACCTGCATCCCCTGCATTGGAAGAATGGAGTCTTAACTACTGGACTGCCAGGAAAGTCCAACAGGAGCATTTTTTTTTCTTTGTCATTTCTAAGAAATCCATGTATCTGAGGTAGTTAGGACTCCACAGAGTCATATTTTTCTTTTTAGAAAACCACAAATATTGTTAGTGATTAATAATATTTGTGCAATAAAAGATATATCTAGATAGATAGATAAATAGGTAGAACCATTAGGAATTTGTCAAAAGAATGGTAGATTAAAACTCTCTGATTAAGAATACATATGTGTGCTTATATAAAGATACTCTCCTTCTAACTTAAATGAGTGATTTCACATTATAACAGTGACAGCAAATACAAGCAAGTTTCTTAAATGAAACTTTATTATAATTAAAATTTATAAGTCCCATTTTGGGACTTCCCTTGTGGCACAGTGGTTAAGAATCTGCCTGCCAATGCAGGGGACACATGTTCCATCCCTGGTCTGGGAAGATCCCACATGCCATGGAGCAACAAAGCCCATAGGCCACAACAACTGAAGCCTGTGCTCTAGACCCTGTGAACCACAACTACTGAGCCCGTGTGCCACAACTACTGAAGCCTGCATGCCTAGAGCCTGTGCTCTGCAGCACTGCAATGAAGAGCATCCTCTTGCTCACCACAACTAGAGAAAAGACCGTGCACAGCAACAAAACCCAATGCATTAAAAAAAAAAAAAAGAAGTCCCATTTTAAAATACAAATTCCCGGTGACTATTTTCACGAGATACATTATACCCTTTTGCTTCCTTTCCCATATTTTAGTTGATTGTGCTTCGAGCTCTATGGTAGCCATGACAAGATAATTATCCAGGGAGTAACTTCTAAATGTCATTAATTATATTAAAATGACACAACCAAAGGTTGTTAAACATCAAAAGGTTCTTGGCGTCTTGCTTCTTCTGATTAATATTTACTTTTTAACAAATGGAAATAGAGTCTTTTTATCTCATAAAGTTCCATTCTTTTCCCGCATGCCTCCTTCCCAGCACAGATTTTATATTTAAATTCATTAAAACAGAATTTATAAGAATTTGAAAAGTTAGAAGAAACTCAAGGTAAAGTTGCTGGAAATGTTGTTGTTAATTTAGTCCTGAAGCAAGGCCGTGTTGCACATGTGTATTTCTGTACCCTGTAAAAACCTATGGTTTTGTTTGAACAGAAGAGTAGGTACACAAAAGTGTACAATCCTCCTTTGCAGACAATCTACTGAAAATCTCTTTTGACTTGCATAGTTGATGCATACTTAGGGCAGGTATACTTCCAAGTTTAAATCCTCCAGAGATTAACAGTAACAACTGCATCGAGGTGTTCCTGGTTCCATTTCACCACTTCACCATCTGGGTAGACATATGAGGATCAGTTCAGCAGATTTTGGAAATGATTATCATGGAATTTATTCTTTTTAGCAGATGATTTTTTGTTTTGACGCTCCCAAATAAATGTAAAACAGGAACTATGTTCTCAGCAGAGACAAATATGAAGCATGCACATTTCAAGTTTCCTCTCCATCAGATAAAACCACTGCAAACTGAGCTTGACAATGTCCAGCTGCCTGTCCAGGGTAAATTTGAAATTGAGTGTGCATTAATGTGATATATTGTTCTTTTTGCCCCCCTAATAAATTACCTTCTTTCAAGGTAAATGTAAATATGAGAACAAGCTGTAATGTGACTTGATAATTTAATTCTCCTTCAATGTATCCTTGAAACTTGTAACAAAGCAGTACAATGTTTTAGAAGGAATTAAAGCATAAAGTATCAAAGTACTCCAAGATTCCAATAAGTTTTCAAAATTAGACAAGCATTCATTCTAAAACATTTTTAAGTTAATGTTCATTGTTAACATTTCCTATGCGCATGGAAGTAACACTATGTAATGTGCAGATGTCTCTAGCCTTTAAAATTCTAATACAGAGTGTGAACATTATTGTTATATAGTTTATACCCTTCTTTGCAGATTATTAATCACTACACAATTATTGCAGACTTCTCATGAATTTAAGTAGAAATTTCAAAGTATAAGAATATGGTAATTGCTTTGATCTTATCCTTCTATACAAATTTTATTAAATAAATCATCATACTTCTCAAGTTGGACTCTGGCCATAGAAGAAAAAATATATTTAAACAATATAGCAAAATATAAAATTGAAATTATATTACATGTTTACAAAAGATCTGTGTATGCTAAATCAGAGTTTCCACAAGTTTCTTTTATTGGATTATTTCCTCTAAGCAGTGGTTCTTAACTGGAGGCATTTTATCCCCCATGAAACATTTGGCAATGTCTGTGGAAGTATTTAGTTTTCACAACTAGGAGGTTGGCTACAACTGGTATCTACGGGTAGAGTCCAGGATGTGGCTAAACATCCCCAAAACAAAGATTTATGTAGTCCATAATATTGAGAACCTTGCTCCAAAGCATAGGTAAATGTCTATATACTACCAAAATTTGACAAGTAAATGCAATAAATTATGTACAGATAAATATTGTAGAATCTCAAAATCTTAGGAAAACGGGCCATCTGCTATGACTGGTTTGCACACACACACACACACACACAAACATGACATGCATACATTGTATATATGTATCATATGTATTTATATGCGTGTGTGTATATATATATATATATATATATATATATATATATATATATATATATAGTCAAACACACATATGTCAACTGGTCTCAAATTATGTTTGTCTCTGAATAATGCTTTGGAACAAATGCTCTTTTCCTTAGTTACTAAGTTGCTATCCAGTCTAGATTCTTTATGTATCAAGTGATCAAAGACATAATTTTGAGTAAGCATAGACTTTCTCCTCCTGGTTTTTATTGCAGCTATATAGGAACAGGGCTTTTTTACTGTGGGGCTCATATTTTGAAAACCATCTCTTTTTGTGTCTGTCCAACCTCTGGTTTGTTGATGTTCAGCCTCTCTGACGGATTCATCTTCTAAATTAGACATTTTTCATCTTCAAGATGAAATGTTTTGTTCGGTTACTTACTAAAATATAATTGTTGCTCTTGATATAACTCAATATATATTCAATCTGATTATCTACACTGTGACTAAGAGACTGAGCTATCATGATTTTGGAGAGGGAAGAGAATTATGGTCCCTGTCTTCTTCTTCACTCCAATTCTTGCCTCTACATAGAAAAGAGGCAAAACTCCATAGCTCAGTTCCTGCATTTGGAAGGAAGCAAATATACCGTGAACACTAGTCAGCCAGTCAAACAAAATTTCCTAATTGAAGACTGAAAATAATTCAATTCTATCTTGAAGATCCTCTGAAAATTCTCACTGGTGGGTAGCACCTAGACACCTGGAGGCAAATTAAAGGAGATTCCTCTCCCACTTATATAATGCGAAGTAGGTTACACTTAGCTGCTGAAGAACTCCTGCAAGATAGGAAGTACAAAAAGGGATGTATAGAGTACATCAGTTAGAGAACCTGACATTTATGTTACAGAATGTGTGTGTGTGTGTGTTGTTAATCTTGTCTAAAGTGTGGACCATATCCACTATATAATACACTATCAGTGTAATCTATTTCAACAACTGTGAAGCAAGTCTCCACTCAGCATCAAGTTATATATCTGTCACTTGGAGTACACTCACCCTCCCATGTTTGTTTATTTCTTAGTTCCTTGTCATTAGTTTGAGACTACTTTTCTATTTCTTTACATGATGTTTAAGCAAAGTCTCAATGATACAGTAATCTAAGACACTAGAATTTATGCTACATAAACATATTTAAATTGTGAACTGTCTCTGAAAAAAAATCATATCTTTGGCATATAAAATAACAAAACTAGAGTATAGAAGCAGGGATAAAAACACTACTATTATTTTATTTTCAAAGAAACCAACAAGGGTCATACCTGTTAAAAGTATGGGAGGACAATTAATATAAAATGGGCAAATACAGGCACCAGAATTCTGTGGCAATACTCGATTATAACATGATTATCTTTGATAATATTTTTATAGTATTTTCCTTGTCATTAAGATGGAAAGAAAAACTAAAAAAATATATTATAAAGAATTCTCAGAACTCACACACTTTGACACAGGCAACATTTAGAGAAGCACTATGTTGGAAGAAGAAGGATTGTAATTGGCAGAAGTGATCTGAAATCTGGATGTTTCAGGCAAAAGTACATGTATGGTTAATGGTGTAGTGGTGAAGAAAACCACCTTCATCTGTGGAGGGGTTACCAGGAGATTAGGTTTAGACAAGAACTTGGAAGAATTGGGAGTACTTTGAATGCTGAGAGGTTACTATAGATACAATTAACCATGTCTTGATATGGAAACATTGTTTTTTTTAATTAGGAAATAAGATTTTAAAAGATGGCTTTTAGGAAAGTAAATCAGACAGTAGTTCTTTTAGGTTCCTGAACCCAATTCCAGCATGTTTCTGTAGAGGCTTCCCCACTCCAATAAGAAATTATGGGACCTCAGTATGGTGTCTGAGAACTCAACTCAATTCTGACACTAATTGGAAATAGCATTAGATGCCACAGGTGAAGGGCTCAGTCCGCCAAAAACTACCCTTCACTTCAGATGCCAAGCACTAGTCCAGGTTGTTACTTCTGACAGACTGGCTATAATCAGAGGCTTCCATAATCCTTTCCTTGGGTTTGATTAATTTGCTAGATTGGCTACAGAATTTAGGAAACCTGTTGACTCACTACACTACCAGTTTATTACAAAGGATATTAAGAGATACAAATCAACACCCAGATGAAGAGGGTGAGATCTGGAACAAAGGAGCTGCCATCCTTGTGGAACTTGGGGCCCAGCACAGTGTCCATGGAAGCATTCTCTATTCCCATTCCAGAACCTCTCCAAACCTCCTCCTTTTGGGTTTTTATGGAGACTTCATTACATAGGCATGATTGATTAAATCATTGGCCATTGGTGATTGATTCAACATTTAAACCCCTTGCTCCCCTGGATATCAGGAGGTGGGACTGAAAGTTCCAACCCTTCATGCATGGTTGGTTCCCCTGGCAGCAGCTCCCATCCTTAGGTACTTTCCAAAATTACTGTCATTAACTTAAACCTAGTTGTAGTGGAAAGGGGCTTGTTATGAATAACAAGACACCAATTTCACCTTTGGCTCTGAAGCCATTTCAGGAACTGAGGACAAGTAACCAAATATTATAACAAAAGATTCTCCCGTTGCTCTTTTCACTCAGGAAATTCAAAGGGCTTTGGGACCTGTGAGCCAGGAACTTCAGATAAAGACCAAATGTATATGAGAAATATATTTTGGTTATCTAAATGACCAAATACATATAGTTCATATAAATCACAGTATCACAGTAGTATAACAAATGTTTAAGGTGGTATATAGTGAATTCTAAGAAACAAGTGAAATAGGTATTGCCATTCTTAATGAGGAAGTTTACATGAACTTGATCATAATTTTATTGGAAGATTTCAATACAACCCTGTTAAAATGAAAAAAAAAATTAGAAAGCATATGATAAATAATTTCAAACTAATATATTTACTCCACCAAGAAACTTAAACACATGTGATGCATATATGCATAAGTACATGTATAAAAATATCTCCTGAAAATAAAAACATTCTTTCATTATGATGATGATGATAATGATGATGTTTGCATAACTTTTATGAAAATAAGCCCGGGCATTGAAGGGAAGCAGAATTTGCCACCTCAAAATATGTCAGCTAAGGGTTACTTTGAGCTAGTTATTTCAAAGAAAGTGCAGACACAGAAGAAGCTTTGAAAACTAAGGAGAAGTTACCTTTTTTTAAGAAACATTTATATTTATAAGGAAAATCTCCATTTGTAATGATGTCTCCTCTGTACCAGGAAGAGAAGAATGACTTTAAATCTCTAGAAATTCTTATCAATGAAGAAGGCAAGGACTTAAATCTGCATAAGAACCTCACCCTGGTCTACAGTGCTTTTCCTGGTAACCTCCAGTACCTGCCCCTTGCTCCCACATACACACACCTGTACCAAACACTTTCTTTTGTCTTTACCTGGAGTTGTTATTTAAGGTGGTGGCTTGGGCCATTTCTCAGAGTTACTCAGCTTTCCTGGGCATTTCATATGTATACATGAGGTTTACATGCCATTAAACGGCTGTTCATTTTTTTTCCTGTTAATCTGCCTTTTTGTTATACGGATGTCTCATCCAAGAACCTAAACTGGTTAAGGAAAAAAATATCTTTCCTCCCTCACAATATTAACAAAAAACAATCTCAACAAGTTGAAATTTTAAGAATGTTTGAAAGCTGAATGCTTGTAAACCATGAAATTAAATTTATTCAATAAAATTCAAAATAACTAAAAAGTAGATGAAAGTAAGTTTTTCAACTATAAGGGAATTATGAAATAAATTACTAAACATCTATGCATCAAAGATAAAATAAAAGTACCATCTACTTAGAAAACAATGAAAAGAAGAATATTCTAAATAAAAACCAATGGGACACAGATAAATGTATTTTCAAATATCTTAATTGCCTTCAATATTAAAAAATTAAACATGGAAAGTAAAGGACACATTATTTATTAAGAAATGAAATAATGAACATAAAAATCAATCATAAAACACATGAAGATAAAAACAATAAAACCTGAAATTTCAGACATTTTTAGTGTAGAAACTATTAATAAATCTAAAATCTAATTCTTTTTTTTTTCTTTTGTGGGAAGCAGTCATACCTTTTTTTTTAACATATTTATTGGAGTATAATTGCTTTACAATGTTGTGTTAGTTTCTGCTGTATAACAAAGTGCATCAGCTATACATATACATATATCTCCATATATCCTCCCTCTTGTGTCTCCCTCCTACCCTCCCTAAGATCTAATTATTTTAAAATATGAATTGGTGATTTCCTCAGGATTAAGATGTTTTAAAATGGAGAAGATTAACTGTATAAAATTCGAAGTAAAAAAGAAAACTCAGTAAGAGATAGAAAAATGTAAAATAATCATAGGAGTAAGTTAAATGTAAATCTATGGCAACAAATCTTAAAGTACCATTTAATATAAATATATAGCTAAATATAAATTACAAAAACTGATCAAAAAATAGAATAGAGAAGCTCTATAAAGATTGTCAAATTATGAACATTCCAAAATACTTTTTAGAAATATACTTTGCAATTCAAGTTAAATTAATCCAGATGAAAGAATATGAATTTAGCACACCTTGTTTCAAATAAACAATGTAAAAAGTAAGGTCATAGAAACATTTTATTCATGAATGTGGAAATAAGCTTTTTTTTTTTAAGTTTTAGAAAATCAAATCCAGCTGAATATCAAAAAAGATTGAATATAGAATATTCTGGAAATACAAAGGGGAGAAGAATTGTTTAAACTAAAATATGCTTTGGGACTTCCCTGGTGGAGCAGTGGTTCAGAATCCACCTGCCAACGCAGGGGACATGGGTTCGAGCCCTGGTCTGAGAAGATCCCACATGCCGCAGAGCAACTAAGCCCATGTGCCACAACTACTGAGCCTGCACTCTAGAACTCACGAGCCACAGCTACTGAACCCATGTGCCACAACTACTGAAGCCTGTGTGCTTAGAGCCCATGCTCTGCAACAAGAGAAGCCACTGCCATGAGAAACCCATGCATCGCAACGAAGAGTGGTCCCCACTTGCCGCAACTAGAGAAAGCCGGCACTCAGCAATGAAGACCCAACACATCCAAAAATAAATAAATATATTTTAAAATAAATAAATTTTACCTTTTGGCATAAGGATTATTTTAGGCTCATTATTTTTAAAAATAGCAGACATGAGAGAAGTTCTGAAAGCCAAGTCGAAGTTACCTTTTTATTAAAAAAAAATTGCACTCGTAAGAAAAATCTCCATTTTTAAGGATATCTCCCTCTCTGTACCAGGAAGAGAAGGATGATTCTAAAGCTCTAGAAACTCTTATCAATGGAGAAGACAGTGACAAATCTGCATAACGACCTCACCCTTGTCTACCCTTGTGCGTTTCCTGGCAACCTCCAGTAACTGCCTCCCCACCCTCCTATGTACACTTCCAGATAAAAATAACAACAGGAGCAGGGTAAACAGCTGGACTTTGCCTTCAGTGGACACTTTAAGATAACAGTAATGGCAGAGAGGAGCTGAGCTCTGCTCAGACAAAAGATAAAGAGACCACACATTCCTCATTCTCAAGGTCAAGGAGACCTCCCCGACTACACATGTGCAGAAAGGCTCCTTGGCAGTCAAAAGGGAGGGGGCACCACTCCATAGTAGATGATGTCAACCTACCCTTAGGCCGATTTGCTAGGATCCATCTTGGCTAAGAGATGCATGCATACACAAGGGAAGACCCTGAGTAATCCAAATACGGACTCAGAACCAGGCAAAGCAAGATGATTGGCCAAAGGAAACCTGGAAGAAATGACCCATAAAAGTGATTCAAACTACCACAAGGGCACAACTCTCTCCCTGAGTCCACCTATGTGTCTATCCACACGTACCCTTTTTTCCTACTAACAAACACTTTAGTTGTTTCACTACTTTCCTTCTCTTTGTGGGAATTCATTTCTCCAAAGCTAATGCGCCAGGGCCTTGTCACTGGCCACTGGTCTAGTGGCTAAGATTCAGTGCTCACGTTGCTGCGGCCTGACTTCAGTCTCTGGCCAGGGAACCCAAATCCTGCTTCAAGCCGCTGCAGGCTGAAGCCATCCAAGAGCAGTAGTCTGGGCCATTTTGGGGAGATACTCAGTTTTCCTGGGTCTCTCCCATGTATACAGGAGGTATACATGCTATTAAACTTGTTTGTTTTTCTCCTGTTAATCTTTCTTCTTTATTATAGGAGTGTCTCAGCCAAGAACCCAAAAAAGATGAGGGTGTAAAAAATTTAATAAACAGAAATCTCAATTAGACTTGGGAAACCAGAAGGGAGAGCTCTCACACCCTGTGATGATATAAGAGCCCAACAGGAAGGAGAAAGACTCCTATTCTTTCATGGTAAGGACTCAGTCAAAGAAAAGCCGTGGACTCCTTCCTCACTAAAGACCCCCCTACTCCCAACTTCCTCTTCCCCTCTATAAGGGTGTTCTTCTTCCTTTGTCATGTGAGAAGTTGCACATGCTCACCATGATGGTAGACCCCAAATTTCAATTTCTGAATAAACTCATCTTTGCTGGGGAAATATCTGACAGTGTATTTGTTTTAGGTCAACATTTTGGTGGTCTGTGTAGAGACCAGAGAGGTCCTGGAAGGCTCTGGGGCTGGTGAGCAAACAGGTGCTGCACCCAAATTGAGCCCATTGTCACTCACTTGAATTATGACAATAAAATATTATTGAATCATATAAAATTAGATCTGAAAAAATTTAAAAACATGACCTATTCCTGAAATGTAACACTCTCAAAATTAATATATAAATTTGATTAAATTTTAATGAGCTTTCCAGGGTGATGAAGATAAAATCATAGCAAAGTTCATATGGATATACAAATCACTGACAATAACCAATCAAATTTGAAGCATTACAAAAGAAAAAAAAAATGGGAAAGAGAATTTTTCAGCCAGATAATAAAATACATTATAAAGCCTCTTTAATTAAATGATTAAAACACAACCCTAGAAAGAGAAAATATACCAATGAAAATTGAATTCCAAACTATGTTTTAGTATATATGTAAATGTAGTATACTGCAACAGAGTCATTTTATGCAATTTGGGAAAGGATAGTTAATTTAATAGATAATGCCAGCACAAATAACTTGCCAATGAGGAATAAAATGAGGCCAGAACCCTACTTTCACTATATATAAAAATAAATTTCAAGTAGATTAAATGTTGAAATATAAGTGTTGCTGTTGATAACTCAATATGTATTAAATCTGATTGACATATCTGATAAAAAATAAATTTAAAATGTATAATATAATTTTGGGAACCACATGTACACTCTTAAGGTTCAGATGCATCAGTTTTAGTAAAGGGAAATTGAAGATACCATTATGGGGAAGATTGGCAGAGCTGACTCTGTAAAAATGAAAACTTCTCAGTCAAGAAATCAGAAAGTCAAGAGAATACATCAAATATGCATATATATTTATATATATAAATGACAAACTGTAAAAACTAAAATAAATACAGAATTTCTTTAGAAAGATGATAAAATATATTATTGGATATTTTTAAAATATATCTACATCTTTTAATATCCAATAATATAATTAGGAAGAGAAAACAAAATAAAAATCAATAGACCTAATCAGCGTTTCTAAAAAATGGATTGTGGAATTGGGCAAAGGATGTAACTAAAAAGGCAGCTAAATGAGATTTTCATGGACATGTATGAAGAACAGTATTTTCTCAAAGTCATGTGTACGTGTTGAAGAGAAGGTAAAATCACAGAACTTTTTGGATAGCAAGGGAAGTAGGAAAGCAGTGATTCTTAAGGTTTACTGTGCATCAGACTCCCCTCGAGGTTGTACAGGAAAATAGAGATTGCTGGGCCCTGTCCCCAAAGTTTCAGATTCAGGGGGTCTGGGATGGGCCTATGTGTATCTCTAAAATGACCTTCAATACTGCTGCATACTAGAGTCATATGAGGAGATTTTTAAGAATACTAATGCCTGGCCACTATGTCAGACCCATCTCCACAGATAAACTAGAGTTAGGATGTTTTTCAATCTTCCCACCTCATTCTAATGAGCACACAAAGTTGAGAACTATTGTAGTAAAGAAAACCTCAGTGGAATGGCACTGGTCATTCAATAAGGACTATATGAACATATCTACTGGGGGAAAAGGGGGCTTGAGGTCACACTGAAGTTGTTTAACATTTCAGCATGACTTGAGACTCCTACTAAATTTTGCAATCTCATGTATAAGACTGGTTCTTTAGAATAGCTAGAGTCCAATAGAAATTTCTGCATTGATGAAAATCTTCCACATTTGTGCTGTCCAGTGCAATAGCCACTAGTCACACGAACCTCTTGAGCACTTGAAATGTGGCTAGTGCAAGTGAGGAAATTAATTTTAATTTTACTTCATTTTAATTAATTGAAATAGCCACACATAACTAGTAACTCTATATTGGACTGTGCAGCTTTAAAATTTCAGCAAATACTGAGCTGATCTCCCTGTTCTATGTGACTGCTTCCCATCAGCATGGGGCTTTGTGACCATCTAGAGGGGTGGGATAGGGAGGGTGGGAGGGAGATGCAAGAGGGAGGAGGCATGGGGATATATGTATATGTATAGCTGATTCACTTTGTTATAAAGCAGAAACCAACATACCATTTTAAAGCAATTATACTGCAATAAAGATGTTTAAAAAAATTTCAGCAAATAACTTAGCCATAAACTATCTTCCAAGGGAAGTAATTGAAAACAACACAGAAGCCTAGTTGTCCTGATGTACTGCTGCCTAGACAGAAAAAACACAGAAGATTGGTTCCACTGCAAATTAACATCCAGAACAGAGACTGAATACTTCTCTCTGACCTGAAGGATTTGGTTGTCCTGACATGCCTGCACAGTGCAATTGTGGCTTCTTTGTTTTTCCTAGATTGGCATTTTTCCTCAACTAATTCTGAAAGAGAACTCTCCCTCCTCCAGCATGTTTCCTAAGACACAAGAAGTTTTTCTAATCCAGTTCCTTTCTCTAACCAAATCTGAAACTGTGTACCTTTCAGGCTTAACTGACTGAGATATTGCTGTTCTCAAATTTTATTTTCTCCAACTGGATTTGAAGGAGTGCACATTTCTTAACTTTTTATACAACTTAAGTTCTTATACTACTGAAACAAACTCCTAAGTAATTTTTCCCCTGAATTTGAACCAGCATCTTTCATAACTTTCTTTGCTTAATTCCCAGTAGAGCAATACTTAGGTCCATATTTCTCTACAACTAGTATTCTTGCAGAGATACAACAAGTATCTCTAGAATTATAGAATATAATTGGTATTCTAAATTAATTTTTGAATAATATATTCGAATGTCTCAAAAATTAGAAATTATGAAAAGAAATGATAGTACAATGTTCCACTCCCATTGCTATATCCTATACAACTAGTACAACTCAACAGGTATGAGGTTTATTTGTATCATTCTTGTTTTAAATATGTTTAATATTTAAATATAAATAGATACAGAGAAAAATGTATATGCACATTATATTTTACACTTAACAGGATATATGGAAAATCTTTCAAATTAGCAATAAAATTTCAGTTGGAATTGTATCAACTATCTAGATAAACTTGGGGAAAGTTGACATCTTAATACTATTGAAACTTCCAACATATGTGTAGCATCTTTCTCCATTTCCTAAGGTCTTATTTTAATTTCCCTTAGCTATCTTTTGTAGTTTCCATTGTAGAGGATTTCCACCTCTTTTGTTCAATGTTTTTCTAAGTAATCGATTGTTTTCACATGATCATATGCTGTTTATTTTTATTGTGATCAATAATTATACATTAAAAGATCCACCTGAAAAATTGTTAGTGTGAAGTACAGTATTGTTAATTGTACCTGCATTGTTGCCCAGCAGATCTCTAGAAATTTTTCATCTTGCCTGAGTGAAAGCCTATGCCCACTTGCACAGCAGCCTTCTGTTGCCCCCTCCCCACAAGCCCTAGCAACCACCCTTCTACTTTCCACCTCTGTAATTTTGGCTACTTTAGATATCTCATATAAGTGGTGTTGTGAAATATTTGTCCTTCTGTAACTAGTTTATTTCACTTAGTATAATGTCCTCAAGACTCATCCATGTAGTAGTGTATGGCAGGACTTCCTTCTTTTTTAAAAACAAATAATATTCCATTTTATGTGTATTTTATGTGTATAACACATTTTCTTTATTCATTCACCTGTTGATGGACATATAGATTGTTTCTAACTCTTGGCTCTTGTGAACAATGATGCAATAAACATGGGAGTTGAAATATCTCCTATTATTTTAGATAAATACTCAGAAGTGGGATTGCTGACTCTTTTGATAGTTCTATTTATATTTTTGGTGGGAATCTCCATACTGTTCTCCACAGCAGCTTCACAAATTTACATTCCCACCAACAGTGCACAAGTGTTCCAATTTCTCCACATCTTCACCAACACGTTACCTCTTGTCTTTTTGATGATAGCTATCATAACAGGTGTGCAATTATATTTCACTGTGGTTTTCATTTGCATTTTGGGATGCTTAGTGATGCTGAGCATCCTTTCATAGACCTGTTGTCCAATTGCCATTTGTGTATCTTCTTTGGAGAGAGGTCTACTCAAGTCCTTAGCTCATTTTTAAACCAGGTTATATGTTGCCATTGTTGTTGTTTGTTATTGAGTTGTTAGAATTCCTTATATATTTTGAATATTAGTCCCTTATAAGAATTATGATATGCAAACATTCTCTACTATTCCATAGGTTGCCTTTTCACTCTGTTCATTTTTTCCTTTCCTGCATAAAGCTTGCATTTGATGCAGTTCCATGTTTCTATTTTTTCTTTAGTTGATGGTATGTTTGATGTCATATCCAAGAAATAATTGCCAAAACAAATGTCCCGAAGAAATTCCTCTATGTTTTCTTCTAAGAGTTTTATAGTTCCAGGTCTTCTGTTTAAGTTTTTAATCCACTTGTGTTGATTTTTGTGTGTAGTATAAGATAACGATCCAATGTAATTCTTTTGCATTTGAATATCTAGTTTTACCAACACATTTGTTGAAGGAACAATCTGTTCACCTTTGTGTGGTCTTGGCACCCTTGTCAAAGATCATTTGACCATATATGGTAGGATTTATTTCTGGGCTTTATCATTGTTCCATTGGACTATGTGCTTGTCTTTATTGTGGAACCATACTGTTTTGATTACTGTAGTGTGGTGATATGTCTTCAAGTCAAGAAGTGTGAGGTCGTGCTTTGTTCTTTCTCGAGATTGTCTTGGTTTTTTGGGGTCCTTTATTTATTTCATATAAATATGAGATTTTTTTCTGTTTCTGCAAAAATTATCATTAAAATGTTGACAGGTATTGCATTGAATCTGAAGATTACTTTGGGTAATATAGATGTCTTAATAATATTAAGTTTTCTAATTCGGGGACATGAGATATCTTGTCATGTATTTCTGTCTTCTTTCTTTTCTTTCAGCAATGTTTTGTAGTTTTCAGTGTATAAGTCTTTCATCATCTTGGTTAAGTTTATCCTCTAGTATTTTTTTCTTTTTTGATGCTATTGTAACTGGGATAGTTTTCCTAATGTCTTTTTCAGATTGTTTGTTGTTTGTGTATAGAAAGGCAACTGATATATTTATGCTGATTTTGTGTCCTGCATCTTTGCTGAATTTGTTTATTAGTTCTAAAAGTCATGTATGCATGTGTTTGTGTGTGTGCATGTGTGTGTGTATAATATTTTGGGATTTCTATGTATAAGATTATGTCATCCTCCACAAACAGAGATAATTTCACATCTTCCTCTCCAATTTAGGTGCCTTCTTTTTCTCTTTTTTTTTTCCTGATTGCTAAGCTAGGACTTTCAGTACCATGTTGACTAGAAGTGGCAAGAGAGGACATCCATGCCTTGTTCCAGGTGTTAGTGGAAAAACTTTCAGTTTTTCACCATTGAGGATGCAGATAGCTGTGAGCTTTTTATATATGAACTTTATTATGAGTGGGTCTCTTTTAGATGATATATAGTTGGATATTGTTTATTGATCCATTCAGTCATCTTATGTCCTTCAATTAGAGAGTTTAATCCATTTACCTCCAAAGTAATTACCAATAGGTAAAGACATACTATTGCCATTTTCTTCATTATTTTTCCAGCTTATAGCTTTTTTGTCTTTCTTTTCCATTCTTGCTGTCTTTCTTTTTGTTGTATTGTTTTGTTTTGTTTTATTTTTTTAATGACTTGCTTTAATTCCTTTCTCTTTTATTCTGTGTGTATCTTCTATAGGTATTTTCTTTATTGTTACCACATGGGTTACTTAAAATTTATTATATTTATAACATTCTATTTTTAATTGATAACTTTATTTCATTTGGACACAAAAATCTACTCTTTTGATACTCCTTGCACACATATTTTATATTATTGATGTGAAAAATTACATCATTTTATATTTATATATCTTTAATATTTATATTATAATATTTTATACTTATAGTTATTTTTAATACTTCTGTCTTTTAAATTTTATATTAAAGTTAAAGTGATTTATGTACCACCATTACAGTGTTACACTATTCTGTATTTGTCTATACATTTACATATATCAGTCAGCTTTATACTTTCATATGGTTTTGTTTTGCTATCTAGTGTCCTTTTATTTCACCTTGAAGGACTCACTTTCACATTTCTTCTAAGGCAGGTCTAATGGTGATGAACTCCATGAGCTTTTGTTCATCTAGGAAAGTCTTTTTCTCCTTCATTTTGAAGGACATTTTTGCTTGCTATAGTATTCTTCATTAGCAGTATTGTTTGTTTTTTTGTTTTTTCTTTCAGCACAGGTGTTTTATTTGTGGTTGCTATAAGGCCTCCATAAAACATCTTATAAATATTACATTCTATTTTAAGCTATTAACAACTTAACTTGAATTGTATACAAACACTCTACACATTAACTTCTCCTCTCCACACATTTTTGTTATATGGGTTATGTCACAGTTTATATCTTTTGTATATGTTGTATCTATTAACACATTGTAGCTATAGTTATTTTAATACTTCTGTCTTTTAACTTTTATTCCAGAGTTAAAAGTGATTTACATGCCACCAGTACAGTATTAAAGTATTCTGAATTTGACAATATTCTCACCTTTACAGTGAGTTTTATACTTTTATAAGTTTTCAAATTATTTCAACTTTAAGAACTATCTTTTACATTTCTTGTAAGGCATGTCTAATGGTTACAAACTCCCATTGCTTTTTTTTTTTTCCCCCTCAGAAAAGTGTTAATCTCTTCATTTCTGAAGAACATCCTTGTGGGGAAAATTATTATTGGTTGGCAGAATTGGGTTTTTTGTTTGTTTTGTTTTGTTTTCTCCAGCATTTTGAATATATCAAATATATTATCTTACTCTTTCCTTGCCTGTAAGAATTTTGCTGAGAAATCTGTTGATAAACTTATGGGGTTCCCTTTTATGTGAGGAATTATTTTATCTTGCTGCTTTTAAATATTTATTTTTGTCTTTGATTTTAGACAGTTTTAAAGCATCATGAAGAGGATCTTTTTAGATCGAATATTTTGGGAGATATGTGAGCTTCATGAACTTAAATTTCTAGATCTTTTCTTATATTTGGGAAGTTCTTAACCATTATTTATTTAAATAAGCTTTCTGCCCCTCTTTCCCTCTCTTTTCCTCTGGGGGTTCCAATAATACATAGATTATTTCTCTTAATTCACGTAGGCTTTCTTCATTGTTTTTCTTTTTTTCCTTTTTCTTTTTGTTTGTTTGTTTGTTGTTGTTATTGATCCTCTGACTGGATATTAAATGACCTATCTATGAGTTCACTGTTTCTGTCTTTGTTTGAGTCTGTTGTTGAAGTTCTCTACTGAATTATTCAGTTCAATCTTTGTGTTCTTCAATTCTACAATTTCTATTTCTTGTTTTTTATGGTCCCTTGGTCCATGGAGACAAGATTGGAGCCTGAGTCCACTGGAGAAGGCCTCAGTTTTGAATCTGTGAGTGGGGCTGGTCATTGAGTCCAAGGTGGTCGGCCTAGAACCAGAGTCTGCAAGGGCAGGCCTGGATCCTGTGTCACTGGGGGCTGACCAGGTGTCAGGTACTCCGGTAAACCTGGTTACTGGGTCTTTAGAGGCCAGCATGGCACTGGGTTGCTCCAGCCTGGAGTCTGGAGTTTAACCTGATACAGAGATGGGCCAGGAGACTGGGTCCATGGGAGACCACCTGGAGCCTAAGCCACAGAATTTGGCCTGGCACTGGTGCAGCTCTGTGCTGAAGTCTGCAATAACGTTGGTTGCTCACTTTACTCTCTCCCCCACCCACAGGGAAAGTGTCTCTCTCCACACGGGGGGTGGGAAGAAAGTGGATAATATGAAACTGTCTTTCTTATCCTCCTCAGTGTGTCTTCTCTTATTTCTGTGCTTCTCCTTGCAATCATTTACCTGGAATTCATAGCTTTTGTGAAGATATTTTTGTACATGGATAGTTGTTCAAATTGATGTTTCCTCAAGGGGATGATCACTAGAAACTCCTATTCTACCAACTTGCTGAAGTTACTTGCCTGTCCATCCTTCATTTTAAAAACTACATACAATATAATATAAATACAATAAATACATAGGTCATTATTATATTAACCAATCAAAAATTAATTGTTTCAATTTTTAATATGTTCATTAACCATTCCAATCACAGTTATGTGTTATAGAACAGAGAAAATCCTACAATAATTTATCTGATCAGTTTTATTCTTCCTATATGAATGTTGGGATGTGGCATTCTTCTTTTACTGGGTTACAATGAGTATATTAGAAATAAATAATTTATTTGGAAAGAGAAAAATTAGTTGAAAGATACTAAAAATTTGGGGGGATTACATTAAAAATAATCTGGACCAGTTTATAAGTTTAGCATGACATCCGGTCAACAGTCCCTGATACAAATGCTCCAACTTCATATAAAATATCTTTATAGATAGCAAAGAAGATATAAACACAATTATTTAAAATTAAGGTATTAATCTAAAATTTTCCTCATACTGATGGAATATTTGTTAATTATATTTTATCTAGAACACCATGGGTTTGAATTGTGTTCAATTCAAAATGGGTCCACTTATAGATAGACTTTTTTCCCAAAGTAAATACTACAGCACTACATGATTCACTGTTGGTTGAATATGGAGGAACTGCATATTTGGAGGGTTGACTATAAGTTATGCAGATTTTCAGCTGTAGAGGGTCAGTGTCCCACGCTTCATATTGCTTAAAGTTCAAATGTACAATGAGAAAGACAATGGTTGTCTTATCCATGCATATCAATTACCAATTATCAATTTATTGCCCCTCAAAATTCACCTTTCATAATCTGGTCTCTAAAAATGTACTGGACGCTTTAAGCACTTCTTCTTTATAGTGAGCACAATGTTAAGCTTTATCTACAGAGTGTATTAGAAGGATATAGTAGAAGGAAGGGTGTTTTTGTTTCTCATTATGGTGTGTTGTGGGGTTTTTTAATTAATTAATTTTCTACTCCTGCTACACAGTAAGAGGTGCAGCTATGTGGAGGCATCTTGTGGTGACCTGTCCCACCTGCCTGCCCAAAGCACACAGTCCCACAACAATAGACCGCCCAAATCTGGATTCAGTGACCACCTTCCCAAGCCTTCCCCAAGCAGACACTTCCAGCTCCAGTCCTCTCATATGAAACAGTGCCCCAGTTCATTTTAGGCAATGACACACCAGCCTTTGCTTGCTTGTACCCTAGACGGTTATTTCCTATTTGACTGATTATAGTAGACCAGTTCTGGCTCATGAAACCCAGAAAATATCTATGCCATCCAGTGACTGCACCACACTTTCTCCAATGAAGTTCTAAGTCCAGCTTTGAGAAGAGAAGGTTTCTCTTTTTCAGTTTGTTCTCCCTCTGGTATGCTCCCTCAGATGTAGTGTGGATTTTAGATATGAATTTTATATCTTAATAATTAATCTCCTCTTTAACATAATCATTCTTTATATCCCTTTTAAATAACTCTGTAGTTTGTCTCCTGATTAGACTCAGGCTTATACATCATGCATCTCTTTTTGAAAGAAGAGGTTGACCCATTTCAAAAAAGATGGAGTTTTTATTTTGTTTTTATTTTTGTTTTTTGGGTTTTTTTAACCAAACTGACTCAGGTTTCAAACCAGATAAGAATAGAAATTAGGTCACACCCCTGACCCTGCTGACACCATTTTTGATGAAGGAAAGTTTGTGTGATAAGAATAATAATCTTTCTTCACTCTACCATTGTTTTATATTTTTATTTAAATTTCTAGAGGAGTGGGGTAGAAAATGAGACTAGATAAGTGTTAAAATGTCATGGTGCATTGTGAAAATTGTAATCCATGCTAGTAAACTGTAAAATAATTAGACAAACAAAAACAATATATAATGCAAGAAAGACATTTGTCCCAAGGATATGTAAGACCAAATTGAGAACAAAGATTTTGGTTTAAGAATTACTTAAACTTTGATACATCTCCCTATTCCTCTTATCTGGAGAATAGAGTAGGAAAAGTATGTATTTGGAAGAGGACATACAACTCACTTCTGATTCTTGACTTTATCTCTGATGAAGAAAAGAGCTTGTTTACTCAAAGGGTTTAGGGAACTTTGGATGAGGTTTATGAGTCTTTGAAAATATATATCACAGACAATCTATGACACATGGATTTCTGTGGTAAAGGTGGTCATTAATTTCTACATTTTATTGTGGCTTACTTCATGTATTGATCTACTTATTTGGATATAGCCTTGATTTTCAGAGATACAAGAAGTATAGACCCTCTGCTCTAACCCAGCTCTCAGGATGGACATTTCCACCCATGAACTTAGATACCTGCATTCCCTGCTTTGATAAATTATTTTTCTTAGAATCATAGACTTTACTATATATATAAACTATATCTGAGCCCCCAACTTACATTTACAAGTTTTATATAAAATCATCTTTTGTGCTATAATCTTAGGCTCTCTAGACCTATAAAATTATACTACATGTGTTTTCACTAACACTATAAAACTGGTAGGGTTTGTGTTGGGGTTGCCACAAACCTTCAGTTTGTAAAAATGCAATATCTGCAAAGTACAATAAAGTGGAGTGCATTAAAATGAGGCATGTATAGGCATTCCTGTACACTCTTAGGCTGAAAATTATATCTTTAGAAGTTCTAGACAGAAAATATAAGAAGAGCAGAAGAGTATGCAAGTCCTCTAAAACTTGAAACATTTCCCTCATCCCATTTCTATTACACTTGAAAATCTTAATTTTAATGTACTAAATATTTTCTGAGTATCTATTCAACAGTGGAGGAAGAAATAAGTGTAACCTCTCCAACAGGGACTGCTCTAGGTCAAGGGTTGGTAAACTCTGGTGTATGAGCCAAATCTGGCCTATTGCCTGGCTTTGTAAACACAGTTTCATTGGAACAGCATCATGTGTATTTATATGCATTTACATGTTGTCTATTTGCTTACATATTGATGTCACTGAATTTTAGAGTTGGAGAGGACCATAAAGATCATTCTTTTTTTTTCTCCCATTTTATAGATGAAGAACCTGAGGTTTAGGGGAGTTATGTGACCAGTCCAGAATAATACCAGTAGTCAATTATGTAACAAGAGACATAAATAATCCACAGCTCTTTTCACTTTGTTGCTACATCTGCTACCTTTATTTTCTAGCACAGGTGTCCCCAACCCCCGGGCCATGGAGTGGTACTGGTCCATGGTTTGTTAAGAACTGGGCTGCACAGCACAACATGAGCAGTGAGCAAGTGAGCGAAGTTTCATCTGTATTTACAGATGCTCCCCATCGCTCGCATTACCACCTGAGCTTCTCCTCCTGTGAGATCAGTGGCAGCATTAGATTCTCATAGGAGCACGAACCCTACTGTGAACTGCACATTCGAGCGATCTAGGTCGCATGCTCCTTATGAGAATCTAATGCTTGATGATCTGAGGTGGAGCTGATGTGGTGATGCTAGCGCTGGGGAGCAGCTGCAAATACAGATTATCATTAGCAGAGAGGTTTGACTGCACAGAGACCATAATAAATCAATTGCTTGCAGACTCATATCAAAACCTTATCAGTGAGTGGAAAATGAAAACAAGCTCAGGGCCCCCACTGATTCTGCATTATGGTGAGTTGTATAATTATTTCATTATATATTACAATGTAATAATAATAGAAATAAAGTGCACAACAAATGTAATGTGCTTGCATCATCCTGAAACTATCCGCCCCCCCCGCCCCAGTCAGTGGAAAAATTGTTTTCCATGAAACCTGTCCCTAGTACCAAAAAGGTTGGAGACCACTGTTCTATCACACTTAGAGGTAGGCTAGGGCATTGTTAGCTTGGGCCACTGGTCTGTCTTGATACTGACATGTGTCACTCCAAGGGAAGTAGAGAAGACTCCATCTGTCTTTTTCCCTGTTATTGTGACCAGGGAGGTCATATAGTATACTAGGAGCCTCCAACATCCTTGGTCCCTGAATGTCTCCATATAGTAGAACTCCAGTTGACTGGTTGGGGAATATGGCATGAATTTGAAATAAACTGTACTTTGAGGAGTTGTCAAAGATGGTGATGTAGGAAGTCCCTGAGTTTACCTCCTCCAACAGAGACAATGGATCTATACCTACATATAAAGCAATCTCTCTTGAAGGTTTGAGGGCTGATTGTACACATAGTGTACATAGAAGGACCACATAGAAAAGATGGAAAAACAGTATCCATGTTAACCCCATCCTCTATGTGGCAATTTGTAGTAAGAAGGGATATTGCTGAGGGTCATGAGCACAGACTTGCCCACCCAAGGTCACAATGAAAAATCAGTAGTTTAAAGGGCACCAAGATTATACGAGAAGTGAATTCATTTACTAACTCTAGGGATTCTGCCAAACAGGCAGAGAATTGCTGGAATTCTCTCCAGGGTCAGAGGCACCAGCAAGCACCATTGTTTAGGGTTCCCCTTGGACCTCTCCTGGTCCATGCCTGCCTCAGCCCCAGCCAGATCACCAAGTTGGCCTTGGCCTAGGAACTGATCCCAGCCAGGTCTGCTATAGCCCCAGCCAGGCTGCCAAAATTTCCAGGTGCAAGCACTCTACCCACTGCCACTACTTCAAGACCATGAGAAATGACTATTTAACCTAATTCATAACAAAAAGTTAAACAAAATGAGGAGACAGATGAACACGATCCAAATGAAAAGCAAATAAAACCACAGGAAACAAACCTTAATCAAATGAAGATAAGTAATTTACCTGACACAATTCAAAGAAACAGTCATAAGGAAGCTCACCAAACTTGGGAGATTAATGGAGAAACTCAGCAAGAATTTCAGCAAGACTTAGAGAATATAAAAAATAACTAGTCAGAAAAATACAAAATATGATATAAAAGTAAAATAGAAGGAATCACCAGCAGATTATATGATACAGAAGAATGAATAAGTAATCTGGAAGATAGACTAGGGGAAATCATCAATTCAGAGCAGCAAAAAGAGAAAAAAATAAGGATAGTTTAAGGGACTTCTAGATCAAGCATACTAACATTTTCACTATAGGGGTCCCAGAACGATGAGAGAGAGAAAAAAAACAGAAAACTTATTTGAAAAAACAGTGACAAGAAACTTCTCTAACCTGGAAAAGGAAACCAGGCCTACCGGTCCAGGAAACACAGAGAGTCCCAAACAAGATGAATCTCCAAATATCTACACTTAGACATATAATGATTAAAATAGCAAAAGTTAAATATAAAGAGAGAATCTTTCAGGCAACAAGAGAAAAACAACTAGTCACATACAAAATGAAACCTCATAAGACTATCAGCTGATTTTCAGCAGAAACTTTACAGGACAAAAGGGAGTGGCAAGATACATCTAAAGAGCTGAAAGAAAAAAAAAAAAAAAAACAACATACAGCATAGACTATTTTATTAGGCAAGATTATCATTTAGAATTGCAGGAGTGGTAAAGAGTTTTCCATTAAAGCAAAAACTGAAGGAATTCATCACCACTAGACTGACCTTACAAGAAATGTTAATGATTCTTCTTTAAACCAAAAAGAAAATACCACAACTGGAAACAAGAAAATATATGAAAGGAAAAATCTCACTGATAAAGACAAATATATAGTAAAGGCAGTGGATCAGCCACTTAAAAAGCTAGTATGAAAGTTAAAAGAAAAAAGTAAGAAAATAAACTATAACTACAGTAAGTAGTTAAGGGATACAAAAACTAAAAAGATGTAAAATACAACAACAAAAGCATAAAGCATGTGGGATTAAAAATACAGTGCTTTTAGAATGCCTATGAACTTATGCAACTATCAGCTTTAAAAGAATATATATATATCATGGTAACCAAATCCATCATCAAACCACAGGGAAGAAACCAAGAGAAAAAGACAAGAACAGAAAAGAACTACAAAACAACCAGAAAAAAATCAAGAAAATGGCAGTAAGTACATACCTGTCAATAACTATTTTAAATGTAAATGGACTAAATGCTCTAATCAAAAGATATAGGGTAAATAAATGGATTAAAAAAGAGACCCCATCTATATGCTGCCTATAAGTGACTTACCTCAGATCTAAAGACATGCATACTGAAAGTGAAGAGATGGAAAAGAAATATTCCACACAAATGGAAAAGAAAGAAAAGCTGTGGTAGCAATACTCATATCAGACAAAATAGACTGTAAAACAAAGACTGTAAGTAAAGACAAGGAAAGGCATTATGAAATGATAAAGGATCAAGCCAACAAAAAAATGTAATATTTGTAAATATTTATGCACACAACATAGGAGCACCTAAATATATAAAGCAAATGTTGACAGAAATAAAAGGAGAAATAGCAATCAATTAATAGTAAGAGACGTTAATAGCCCAATTACAACACCAGATAGATTTATCCAGACAGAAAATCCATAAGGAAACACAGGCCTTAAGCAACACATTATATCAGATGGTTGTAATAGATATATACAGAATATTCCATCCAAAAGCAGCAGAATGTATATTCTTTTCAAGTGCACAGGGAACATCCTCCAGGATAGATCACAAGTTAGGCCACAAACCAAATCTAAATAAATGTAAGAAGACTGAATAATATCAAGCATGTTTTATGACCACGATGGTATGAAACTAGAATTCAACTACAAGAAGAAAACTGGAAAAATACCAATGTGTAGCGACTAACAGCATATTACAAAACAACAAGTAAGTCAACAAAGAAATCATAGAGGAAAATCGAAAACTACCTGAGATAAATAGAAATGAAACAAAACTCTTCAAAATCTATGAGACACAGCAAAAGCAGTTCTAAGTGGAAAGTTCATGCCAATACAGGCCTACCTTAAGAAATAAGGAAACTCACAAATAAGCAATTTAAATGTACATTTAAAGAAACTACAAAAAGAAAAACAAACAAAGCCAAAAGTTAGTAGAAGGAAGGAAATAATAAAAATCAGAGCAGAAATAAATGAAACAGAGACTAAAAAAATGGTAGAAAAGATCAGTGAAACTAAGAGTTGGTTCATTGAAAAGGTAAGCAAAATTGATAAACCTGTACCCAGACTCATCAGTAAAAAGAGGGAGCCCAAATAAATAAAGTTAGAGATGAAAGAGGAGGAAACAACCAATACCACAGAAATAAAAATGATCATAAGAGAATATTAGACCACCAACATATTAGACCACCTAGAAAATTAATAAATTCTTATAAAGATACAATCTGTCAAGAGTGAGTATGGAAAAATAGAAAATCTGAATAGACCCATTACTTGTAACAAAATTCTAAAAATTCCCCAAAACAAAAGTCCATGTTCAGATGGCTTCACAGGTAAATTCTACCAAATGTTTAAAAAGAGTTATTACAAAAAATTGAAAAGAGGGAAACACTTCTAAATTCATTTTATAAGGCCAGCATTTCCTCAATACCAAAAAAAACTTTTAAAAAGAAGAAAATTATAGGTCACTATCCTTGATAACATAGAAGCAAAAATCCTTAACAAAATATTAGCAAACTGAATTCAACAATACATTAAAAGGATCATACACCATTATCAACTGGGTTTCATTCCACGGGTGCAAGGATGGATTAACACCCATAAATCAATCAATGTGATACACTACATTAACAAATTGAAGGATGAACATCATATAATCATGTCAATAGAGGCAGAGAAAGCTTTTGACAAAATTCAACATCCATTTATGATAAAAAACTCTCACCACAGTGGGCACAGAGGGAAGATACCACAAAATAATAAAGGCCATATCTGACAAACCAACAGTTAACATCATACTCAATGGTGAAATGCTGAAAGCTTTTCCTCTAAGATCAGTAACAAAGCAAGAATGCCTACTCTCACCACTTTATTATACATATTTTCAAAAGTCCTAGCCACAGCAATTAGACAAGAAAAATAAATAAAATATATCCAAATTGGAATGGAAGATATAAAACTGTCACTATTTGCAGATGACATAAAACTATATTTCTCTGCTTATATATAGAAAACAAAAAGACTCCTCCAAAAACTTATTAGAACTAGTAAATTAATTCAATAAATTTGCAGGATAAAAATTTAATATACAGAAATAAGTTGCATTTCTATACACTAATACAGAAATATCAGAAAAACAAACAAAGAAGACAATCTCATCTATAATTGCATCAAAAAGAATAAAATACCTAGGCATAAATTTAACTAACGAGTTGAAAGACTGGTACTCTGAAATCTGTAAGACACTGGTGAAAGAAATTGAAGATGACACTAATAAATTGAAAGTTATTTTGTGCTCATGGATTGGAAGAATCAATATCATTAAAATGTTCTTATTACATGTAGCAATCTACAGATTCAATGCAATCTCTATCAAAATACAAATTTTTCATTGAACTAGTACAAATAATCCTAAAATTTGTTTTGAAACACGAAAGATCCCAAATAGCCAAAACAATGTTGAGGAAAGAACAAAGCAGGAGACAACATGCTCCCAGACTTGGAATTATACTATGAAGCTAAAATTTACATATACGAAGTAATCAAAACCAGTATGGTACAGAGAAAAATCAGACACACAGATTAGTGGAACAGAATAAATGTCCAGAAATAAACCCATGCTCATGTGGTCAATTAATCTACAACAAAAAAGAAAGAATATAGAACAGGGAAAAGACAGTTTCTTCAAAAAATCATGTTGGGAAAAATGGATAGTTATATGCAAAAGAATCAAACTGGACCACCTTCTTTGACCATATAAAAAAATAAGCTCAAAATGAATCAAAAACTTACATGTAAGACCTGAAACCATAAAACTCCTAGAAGAAAACCTAGGCAGTATGCTCTTTGGCATAGGTCTTAGCAATACTTTTTTGGATATGTCTCCTCAGGCAGAAGCAACAAAAGCAAAAGTGAACAAATGGGACTACATCAAACTAAAAACTTTTGCACAGGGAAGAAAACTATCAATGAAATGAAAAGGCAACCTACTGAATAGGAAAAGATATTAGCAAATTATATGTCTGATAAGGGAGTGAAATCCAAAATATATAAAGAACTCATACAACTCAATATCAAAAAAACAAACATTTCAATTAAGAAGTGGGCAAAGGCCCTGAATAGACTTTTCTTTTCCCTAATGAGACATACAGATGGCCAATAGGCACATAAAAATGTGCTCAACATCACTAATAATTAGGGAAATGCAAATCAAAATCACAGTGATATACTAACTCACACTTGTTAGAATGGCTATTATCAAAAAGATAAGAAACAGGTTTGTCAAAGATGTGAAGAAAAGGGAGCTCTCTTGCACTATAGTTGGAAATATAAATTGGTGCACCCACTATGGAAAGCAGTATAAAGTTTTTTCAAAGAACCATAAATAGAACTACTATAACAGCCTTAACCCTAAGCCTAACACTAACCCTGACATATATATACACACACACATATATATATGGAATATTGCTCACCCATTAAAAATAATGAAATCTTGTCATTTGCAGCAATATGGATGGACCTGGAGTGTATTTTGCTAAGTGAGATAAGTCAGACAGAGAAAAACAAATAATGTAAGATTTCACTTATATATAGAATCTAAAAAAAAAAAAACAAATGAACAAGCAAAACAAAACAGAAACAGAATCACAGATACAGAGAACAAACAGGTGGCTGCCGGAAGGGAGGAGTGTGGGGAGATGGATGAAATAGGTGAGCGGAATTAAGAGGAAAAAATAATCATGGGGATAAAATGTCCACATAGGGACTATAGTCAATAATATTGTAACAACTATGTGTGGTGATGGAAGGTAACTAGTCTTATTGAAGTGATCATGTCATAATGCATAAAAATGTCAAATCACTATGCTATACATCTGAAACTAAAACAATATTGAGTTAATTATAACTCAATGAAAAATCATAAAAGACATTTCTGGGATATTTAAGATTACTATTATTTGGCAATTAACAACATAGATAAAACAAATATCATTAATGCATTGTCATATACAAATACTCCTTGCTGAAAAAAGAAAAAAATTACCTTATATTAAGCCACCAAGATTTAGGGAGTTTTCCTACATCAAATATTGTCTATCATGATCAATACACTGCCTTTCCAAGACTATGAATTCTAGATTGGTAAGTATTTTCAAATATGAAATTAATTTTAACATTTTAAATTAAAATGGCTTGTTATAATATATAGAATTCACTGTAGCATATTATTCCATGTAAAATTATGCCCTTTTTTAATATTATTGCATGTATTTAATATTTATCATAGCTTTATAATAGGTATCTTCTGATGGCATGTCTATTCAGGTTGGAGAGAATTCACATAGGATATATTAAAGGTGACGTAAATAAAACACTCTGTAAAGCTAGAAATAAAAGGACTGTTTGTAATTTAAATCCTTTATATGCAACTTCTTGTTTAAAAGACCAAGTCCATTGAAGCAATTATGCAGTGCAATGCTTGTGAACCATTAACACGCTCTATAACAAAGTCCCATAAATTGAAGCCTTACATTTTAACTTGTTTCAAACTTCCTTTGAACTATTTCCTATGTCTTGTATTTTTTACTTTTATGCTATTTTGGTTTACATAATTTGATGTTATCAACTTAAAATGTATACTATGATTTTTGTTTATGCATTGCCTGCATTTGGAATTTTATGGTGGACACAGTTTTAACACTTTTAAAATAAATTAATATCTTTAAAGAGAGATATTTTTCAGTGAGAGCTCATCAACTTCCTTGTGCATGTTTCCATTAAAACTTTTCTATCAGCTTTACTTTTCTCTATAAACATGCATGAAGAGTGGCATACAAATGAATAAAAGTTGAATTACATAAATACTGAAGAAAGCCCTCAGTTTTATTAGGTATAACTATCATCTTCATTTCATTTGTGTTATTGTTTCAATTTGCTATTAAAATTAAATGTCCGGGCTTCCCTGGTGGCACAGTGGTTGAGAGTCCGCCTGCCAATGCAGGGGACACGGGTTTGTGCCCTGGTCTGGGAAGATCCCACATGCCGTGGAGCAGCTGGGCCCGTGAGCCACGGTCACTGAGCCTGCGCATCCGGAGCCTGTGTTCCGTAATGGGAGAGGCCACAACAGTGAGAGGCCCGCATACCACAAAAAAAAAGAAAAAAAAAATTAAATGTCCATGTTCTTTATTGATTTGTATTTCTTAGAGTGTTTGATTATTCTCTTTTGTCCTCAAGTTAATCTTATTGTCTCATGGTCTTAATTATTGTGTTCATTGTCTTACATGTATACCTTATTTTGTTTAACTCTATTTAATGTATAACTTATTTGACTTAAATAATAGGATTTGTAATTATATGAATCACTTTATTGAATTTTCTTAGATTATTATTTTTATTTCCCAGCCATTGGGAAATACAGATTTTAATCAGATAAATATAGATTTATTTTAAATTTTAATATTTCAAATTTTAATCAGAATAGTTATTAAAAGACCTATATAAAATTATAATTAAGAGCTCTTATCTATCCTCATTTAATCTGATTTTCACCTATAATTAAGATGCCCACACATCAAAATTTTGCTTGGGATAGGCCCCATTTATACTTATTACCCTGGCATTATGGTTGCTAATATTTTCCTTTCATTGTAAGTGTTGAGAATTGTACAATGAATTATATGATCACTCTCCCAATAATCATTTTGATAACATTTTTCTTCCCAACGCTACATGTAGTAGAATAAATGATAAATCCATCTTCTAGCCCTGACATCCCATTTTTGAATGGAATTTAAGGAGAGATATGCATCAGGATGGTCATATTAGAAATTATCATCTCCAGAATTTCTATGGATAAGAAAATCTCCTAGAATGAAAGTGTTTTGAATCCTATCTACAGTTTTTTCTCATATTCTCATGATATTACCAATTTCCACCTAATGCGAAAATACAGTTCCACAATTTAAAAGAGAGGCCTCTGAAAGATTCTGCAAGAGTTGTCATCAATAGTAAGGACTGATTTTTCTATAATTTACTGTAAACTCTTACAACATAGTGAGATGCACAGATGTGTATAAATTAACTGGAATTTATGTCCTAGAAGCAGACAGTTAACACTTAAATTAGCACAATTAAAAGCCCACAATCCAGGAATATTAGGTAGCATTTTAATGACCCTAATCAAAAACCTACCATGGAAAGGAGGATTCCGCAACCTTCAAATATTACTATCTAGAGGTACACTATAAGCTTTGTTAGTTAAAATAAAAATGATAGAAAAATTGATGAAATATGTGGCAATATGTGTAGATTATCTAGCTAGATTGCATAGACACCTCCAACTTGGCCTAAATGTTACATTATAATCGCATGAACCCACAAGTTAGTGCCCTTCTAAGTGATTTCTAGGCTGTGACTCAATATCTGTGTCCCGTTTCTCACTTGGGGATCTCATTATATGACATGACCAGATGTTTAGCTGATTCTAACATTAGACTTATCCTATCTGACTGAAGTATACTTTGCACGCAATGAATTCACAAAAAGAGTTTGTATAACTATTCTGTCTGTGGATAAATATTTGAGAGAAATTTCAGTTATTTTAATTAAAACATGAGTCCTGGCAACAAGGTTTTTGGTAAGAGGCTCATAGCCCTCCCCTACCTTTAACTATTGGACCTAGCTTTATGAAAGACCAAATTGGATAAGGATGATAACACACACCTATATGGTTGTTGTTTTTTTCATGGTCAATGCAAAAAGGGATTCCTTTCTTTCAAGAGTCATGCCTGTTGCCTCTGAGTAGGACTTGAAAGCCATGACTGTTTGCACAAAGCATCAAGTGAGTTGTCCATTAATTACTTACCTATGTTTTCACAATGCTAATAAGCAGGGAACTGGACAATCCTAGGGTAGCAAGGAGACAAACAAACAGGCTAACTTATAAAATTGAGCAATCAGTTCCTAGATAACCAGATTACTACACAGATTTCATTTTGGACTGGTACTGTTTTCTAATTTTCTCTTTAGTGCAAATTTTGTTAAGCCCTTTCATTCTCTGGCCTTTCAAAATCTATTTTACAATAAATACTTCTCCTCTCCTTGAGACTTAGTTTAAATGAGTTGCCTGACAGATCATTTAGCACCGTTTCCACTGCTTTGTCAAACCTTTCAAGTAGAGAGGTTACCTCACACTGATTCAGTTATTTTATTATCAACTCAGTCTCTAGCAATTCCCAATCTGAATTTAGGAGGGAACTGCTCTAATACGATTCCCTTCCTATTCAAAGAATCTCACTGGGTTCACATTGGAAGGAACTAGACAAACCTCCACTTTCAAATTTTCATGGGAAACAAAGGAATACCTACGGCTAATATAGTTTTTTCTAAGCCACAATTAACTGTGAGCACAAAAGTGTAGACATCAATGTACCCTAATTCAATATAACTAATTTGCAGTAGCTGAGCGCTATAGAATATGACAGAATTACCCCATTGGCTGTCTACATCCACTCATAAAAACCAGAAAGATATTGCTAGTGGTTAAGGCATACCATTAATGATGAAACTAATTCTCTCCCACTCTGTAGATTTATGCAGATGGCAGGGTGAATGTCCAGGTAAATCCACCTTCTCAAGCTCTTTCTCTCCAACCTGCTTCATGTGAAAAGAAAATGCTGTATGTGCCACTTCATACTCATATTTTCAATTGTTGAGATATGCACATTCTGAAAAATCTCTGTATTAACTCTAACGGTCCCACAGCTGCCAGTCCCACGGCTTAGAAGCTCCATGAGTCAAGGGTAAAGGAGGTTTAATTCATTTCACTGTGTGTTGTTAGAAATAGTAAATATGTAAGAATTGTACTGATATTTTGCTTAATATGAACATTTATATTACCGTATTTTAGTTTGATAACTTAGGGAAATTGAGCTTTATAATTTTTATAATTTAATGAAGATTTTGTTATACATTTCTGACATTAAAAACATAATTTATTGAGGTGAAGTTCACATAATATAAAATTAACCATCATAATGTGAACAAGTCAGTGGCATTTGGTGGCTTCACAATGTTGTGCAACCACCACCTCTATCTAGTTCCAAGACATCACCCTCACTCCAAAGCAAAACCTCTTACCAACCAAGCAATTTCTATCCATTCCCTCCTTCTAGCCCCTGGCGACTCCCAATCTGCATTCTATCTGTATGCATTTATCTATTCTGGATATTTCTTATTAATGGAATCATACAGTATATGATCTTTTGTGTCTGCCTTCTTTCACACAGAAGGATGTTTTGGAGGTTCATCCTTGTTGTAGCGTGCATCAGTACTTCATTCCTTTTGTAGTTGGGTAATGTTTCATTTCATGTATATACCACAATTTGTTTATACATTTATCACATGATGGACATTTGGACTATCTCCAACTTTTGGCTACTGTGAATTGTGTTGTTATGAACATGCATGTACATGTACTTGTTTGAGTACTTCTTTTCAGTTATTTTGAGTATACAGTTGACACTTGAACAACAAGAGGGTTAGGGATGTTGATCCCCTGCAAAGTTGAAAATCCACGTATAACTTTAGAGTCCACCCTTAGTATCTGTCGCATCCACAGATTCAACCAACTGTGGATCTTGTAGTACTGTATTTACCATTGAAAAAAATCCACATATAAGTGGACTTGCACAGTTCAAATCCATGTTGTTCAAGGGTCAACTGTATAGCTAGGAGTGGAACTTCTGGGTCATATGGTAATTCTATGTTTAAATTATGGAAAACTGTCAAACTTTTTCCTATAACTTCTGAAACATTTTGTATTCTCAAAAATGTTGAGTAATGTACAGGGTCCCCATTTCTTCACATCCTCATCAGCATTTACTATTTTCTATTTTTTATATGCATCCTAATGGAAATGAAGCAATATATCACTGGGGTTTTGATTTGTTTGCACTTCTATTCCTAGTTCTCTGAGTGTTTTTACCATGAAAGTGTGCTAGAATTTGCTAACTTCTTTTTTTCTGGGTTAATTGAGATGACCATTTTTCTCCCTTCTTTTTATTGATGTGCTGTATTACATAGGATGATTTTATCAGTTAATCACCCTTGCATTTGGAGAAAATTACACTTTTCATACTGTATAATCCTTTCAGTTTGCTGTTAGATTCAGCTTACAAGTATATTGTTGAGGATTTTAGCATTTACATATAAGGGGTAATGAATTGTAATTTTCTTTTTTTGTGATGTCTTTATCTACCTTTGGTATTAGTGTACATTAGCATCATGGGATGAGTTAGAAAATGTCCCTGCCATTTCTATTATTTTTAAAATGAGTTTGAGATGAATTGGGGTTTATTCTTTAAGGTTTGGTAGAATTTATGAGTGAAGTTATCTGGTCCTGGGCTTTTCTTTGTTAGGAAGTTTATTATTATTATATTTTTACTGTTTCATTTTTTACTTGTTAAGAGTCCTTGTAGGTTATCTATTCCTTTGGAGTAATTTTTAATACTTGCATGTTTCTAGGAATTTTTCCATTTCATGTAATTTATTTAATTTGTTGGCATACAAATTCAATTTGTTCATAGCAGTCCCTTCTAAGCCTTTTAATTTCTCTATGGTAGGAATTAATATCCCTAATTTCATTTTTAATTTTAGGTATTTTGTCTCTTCTCTCAGTTTTCCTTGTCAGTTTAGTTAAACATTTGTCAATTTTGTTAATATTTTCAAAGAACAAATATTTTGTTTCATTAAATTTCTCTATTGACTTTCTTTTCTCTATTTCATTTACCTCTATTCAAATCTTTATAATTTCTTCTGTTTTCCAGTTTTGTGTGTTTTTTTAACATCTTTATTGGAGTATAATTGATTTTCAATAGTGTGTTAGTTTCTGCTTTATAACAAAGTGAGTCAGCTACACATATATATATATCCCCATACCTCTCCCTCTTGTGTGTCCCTCCCACCTTCCCTATCCCACCCATCTTGGTGGTCACAAAGCACATAGCTGATCTCCCTGTGCTATATGGCTGTTTTCCACTAGTTATCTATTTTACATTTGGTAGTATATATTAGTCCATGTCACTCTCTCACTTCGTGCCACCTTACACTTCCCTCCTACCCGTGTCCTCAAGTGTATTCTCTACGTCTCCATCATTATTCCTGTCCTGCCCCTAGTTCTTCAGAACCTTTTTTTCTTTTTTTTTCGATTCCATATATATGTGCTAGCATATGGCTTTTGTTTTTCTCCTTCTGACTTACTTCACTCTGTATGACAGACTCTAGGTCCATCCACCTCACTACAAATAACTCAATTTCCTTTCCTTTTATGTCTGAGTAATATTCCATTGTATATATGTGCCACATCTTCTTTATCCATTCATCTGTTGATGGACACTTGGGTTGCTTCTATGTCCTGGTTATCGTAAACAGAGCTGCAATGAACATTGTGGTACATGAGTCTTTTTGAACTATGGTTTTCTTAAGGTATATGCCCAGTAGTGGGATTGCTGGGTCATATGGTAGTTCTATTTTTAGTTCTATAAGGAACCTCCATACTGTTCTCCATAGTGTCAGTATCATTTTACATTCCCACCAACAGTGCAAGCAGGTTCCCTTGTCTCCACACCCTCTCCAGCAATTTTTGTTTGTAGAATTTTTGATGATGGCCATTCTGACCAGTGTGAGGTGATACCTCATTGTACTTCTGATTTGCATTTCTCTAACGATTAGTGATGTTGAGCATCCTTTCATGTGTTTGTTGGCAATCTGTATATCTCTTTGGAGAAATGGCTGTTTAGGTCTTCTGCCCATTTTTGGATTGGGTTTTTTGTTTGTTTAATATTAAGCTGCATGAGCTGCTTGTAAATTTTGAAGTTTAGTACTTTGTCAGTTGCTTCATTTGCAAATAATTTCTCCCATTCTGAGTTTTATCTTTTCATCTTTTCATCTTGTTTATGTTCTCCTTTGCTGTGCAAAAGCTCTTAAGTTTCATTAGGTCCCGTTTGATTTTATTTCCATTTCTCTAGGAGGTGGGTCAAAAATGATCTTGCTGTGATTTATGTCAAAGAGTGTTCTGCCTATGTTTTCCTCTAAGAGTTTTATAGTGTCCAGCCTTACTTTTAGGTCTTTAATCCATTTTAAGTTTATTTTTCTGTATGGTGTTAGGGAGTGTTCTAATTTCATTCTTTTACATGTAGCTGTTAATGCTGTTTCCCAGCACCACTTATTGAAGAGGCTGTCATTTCTCCACTGTATATTCTTGGCTCCTTTATCAAAGATAAGGTGACCATATGTGTGTGGGTTTATCTCTGAGCTTTCTATCTTGTTCCATTGATCTGTATTTCTGTTTTTGTGCTAGTACCATACTGTCTTCATCACTGTATCTTTGTAGTATAGTCTGGAGCCAGGGAACCTGATTTCCCCAGCTCCTTTTTTCTTTCTCAAGATTGCTTTAGCTATTCGGGGTCTTTTGTGTTTCCATACAAATTGTGAAATTTTTTGTTCTACTTTTGTGAAAAATGCCATTGGTAGTTTGATAGGGATTGCATTGAATCTGTAGATTGTTTTGGGTAGTAGAGTCATTTTCACAATGTTGATTCTTCCAATCCAAGAACATGGTATATCTCTCCACATGTTTGTAATATCTTTAATTTCTTTCATCAGTGTCTTATAGTTTTCTGCATACAAGTCTTTTGTCTCCTTAGGTAGGTTTATTCCTATATTCCATGCAGATGGAAATCAAAAGAAAGATGGAGTAGCAATTCTCATATCAGACAAAATGGACTTTAAAATAAAGACTATTACAAGAGACCAAGAAGGACACTACATAATGATCATGGATCAATCCAAGAAGATATAACAATTGTAAATATTTATGCACCCAACATAGGAACACCTCAATACATACGGCAAATGTTAATAGCCATAAAAGGGGAAATCAACAGTAACACAATCATTGTACGGGACTTTAACACTCCACTTTCACCAATAGACACATCCTCCAAAATGAAAATAAATAAGGAAACACAAGCTTTAAATGACACATTAAACAAGATGGACTTAATTAATATTTATAGAACATTCCATCCAAAAACAACAGAATACACTTTCTTCTCAAATGCTCATGGAACTTTCTCCAGGATACATCATATCTTGGGTCACAAATCAAGGTTTGGTAAATTGAAGAAAATTGAAATTGTATCAAGTATCTTTTCTGACTACAATGCTGTGAGACTAGATACCAATTACAGGAAAAAAACTGTAAAAAATACAAATAAAATGAGGCTAACAATACACTACTTAATAACCAAGAGATCACTGAAGAAATCAAACAGGAAATCAAAAAATACCTAGAAACAAATGAAAATGAAAACACGGCAACCCAGAGCCTGTGGGATTCAGCAAAAGCAGTTCTAAGACGGATGGTTATAGCAATACCACCCTACCTCAAGAAACAAGAAACATCTCAAATAAACAACCTAACTTTAAACCTAAAGCAATTAGAGAAAGAAGAACAAAAAAAAAAAAAAACCCAAAGTTAGCGGAAGGATAGAAATCATAAAGATCAGATCAGAAATAATTGAAAAAGAAATGAAGAAAACAATAGCAAAGAATAATAAAACTAAAAGCTGGTTCTTTGAGAAGATAAAGAAAATTGATAAACCATTTGCCAGACTCATCAAGAAAAAAAGGGATAATACTCAGATCAATAGAATTAGAAATGAAAAAGGAGAAGTAACAACTGACACTGAAGAAATACAAAGGATAATGAGAGATTACTACAAGCAACTCTATGCCAGTAAAATGGTCAACCTGGAAGAAATGGACACTTTCTTAGAAAAGCACAACTTTCCGAGACTGAACAAGGAAGAAATAGAAAATACAAACGGACGAATCACATGCACTGAAATTGAGAATGTGATTAAAAACCTTCCAACAAACAAAAGCCCAGGACAAGATGGCTTCACAGGCAAATTATATCAAACATATAGAGAAGAGTTAACACCTATCTTTCTCAACCTCTTTCAAAATATAGCAGAGGCAGGAATGCTCCCAAAATCTTTCTAATAGGCCACCATCACCCTGATACCAAAACCAGACAACGATGTCACAAAGAAAGAAAACTACAGGCCAATATCACTGATGAACATAGATGCAAAAATCCTCAACAGTTTTGTGTTTTGGTTGCTCTTCCTTTTCTAGTTCCTTAAGGTGTATTGTTAATTTGATCTCTTTATCCTTTTTCAATATAGATATTTACTGCTACAAATTTTCTGCTTAGTACTGCTTTTATTTTGTCCCATAAGTTTTGGAATGTTGTACTTTTGTACTCATTTGTGTCAGAGAGCTTTTAGTTTCTCTTGTGGTTTCTTTTTTGTCTCATTAGCTAAGAGTTTGTTAACAAATATATATTTGTAAATTTTCCAGTTTCTCCTCTTTTATTAATTTCCAGTTTCTTTCCAGTATAGTTTGAGGAGATATTTTGTATGATAGCAACATTTTCTAATTCATTAAGACTTGTTTTTTGGCACTAACATACCATCTACCCTGCAGAATGTTCCATATGCCCTTGAGAAGAGTATGTATTCTGCTACTGTTGGCTGGAGTATTTTATATATATTAGATCTGATGTTTATTTTTGTAGTTACCTTTACTAGAGATCTTTACTTCTTTGTACAGCCTTGAGTTACTGTCTAGTGTCTTCTTTTTTAATGATAAATTATTAATTACTTAGGTATTATATGTATTTTTGATGTATTTAATGACAAATATGTGTAAACAAAATTATGAGCAAATTATAATATTTATATAACTAGGAATTCAAAATATTTTTTGTAAGGATAAAGACTGCAGATTAATAACATTCAAATCAATGGAATATAATCTTTCTGAGATATACATATATATATATATATATGTAATGTTGAATTTTTTAGAGCAGATTTAGGTTCCCAGCAAAATTGCTTGAGAGGAAGGTACAGAGAGTGCTCATATACCCCATGACCCCACATGTGTACTCTACCTCATTATCAACATCCCTCAACACAGTGGTATATTTGTTAAAATTGATGAGCTTACATTGACACGTCATAATCACACACAGTCCAGAGTTTATATTAGCGTTAACCTGTGCTTTTTTATATTCTAGAGCTTGTTATAAATGTTTAATGATATTTGTCCATAATCATATAATACAGAGTATTTTCACTACCATAATAAACCTCTGTGCTCTGTCCCTTCATTGCCCCCACTAAACCCTTGACAACCACTGATCTTTCTCAGCCTCCATAATTTTGTCTTTTCCAGGGTGTCCTATAGTTGGAATAGTACAGTATGTGGCCTTTTCAGATTGGCTTATTTCACTTTGTATTATGCATTTAAAGCTCCTTGATATATTTTCATGGCTTTATAGTTCATTTTGTTTTAGCACAGAATAATATTCCATTGTCTGAATGTACCACAGTTTATTTGTCCATTCACCTACTGAAGGACAACTTGGTTGCTTCCAAGTATTGGCAACAATGAATAAAGCTGCTACAGACATCTATATACAAACTTTTGTGTGGACATAAGTTTTCAGTTTCTTTGGGTAGATACCAAGGAGTGCAATTGCAGGATCATATGATAAGAATATCTTTACTTTTGTAAGAAACCACCAAACTGTCTTCCAAAGTGGTTGTACCATTCTGCATTCCCATCAGTAATAAATGAGAGTTCCTGGTGTTCCCCATTCTTGCCAGCATTTGTTGTTGTCACTGTGCTGAGTTTTGGCCATTATAATAGGTGTGTATTATTGTTTTAATTTGCATTTCCCTGATGAGATATGTGAGATATCTTTTCTTATACTTATTTGTATATCTTGTCTGATGAGGTATCTCATCAGATACCTCATCTTGTCTGATGAGGTACCTGTATATCTGTATATCTTGTCTGATGAAGTATCTCTTATGGTCATTGGCCCAGTTTTTAAATTGGATTGTTTGTTTTCTTATTTTTTAGTTCAATAGTTCTTTCTATATTTTCTATAATAGTCTTTTATCAGATGTGTCTTTTGCACATATTTTCTCCCAGTCTGTTGCTTGTCTTCTATTGACATTGTTTTTACAATTTTTTTTTCATTTTAATGAAGTCCAGGTTATCAATTATTTATTTCATGTATCTAAATTTCATCACCATACCCAAGGTCATACAGGTGGTCTCCCATATTATTTTCTGGGACTTCTATAGGTTTGTATTTTACATTTTGGTCTACAATTCATTTTGAGTCAATTTTTGTGAAGGATATAAGGTCTGTGTCTAGATTTATTTATTTTGCATGTGGACATCCAGTTATTCTGGGACCATTTGCTGTAAAGACTGCTTTTGCTCTATTGTGTTGCCTTTGCTCTTTTGTCAAAGATTACTTGACTATATTTATGTGGGTCTATTTCTGAACTCTCTATTTTGTTTCATTGAGCTATTTGTTTATTCCTTTGCCAGTACTACACTGTCTTGACTACTGTAGCTTTATAGTAAATCTTGATGTCAGTCCTACAACTTTGCTCTTCTTCAATATTGTCTTGGCTATTCTGGGTCTTGTGCCTCTTCATTTAAAGTTATTATCTCAGTATTCTGATCTATCCCTGCAGCAAAGTAGAACTAAAATGACTGGCGAGTTCTGTCTTCCATGATACTAAGACTTTAATATTTCCTATCATACTTGTGGTCAACTGTTATGTGCAGTTAACAATATAAAGATTCTAATTGTTAAGAACAGACCTGTATACACACTTATTAAATTACTCAGTATACCTTTCATTGGATTCTCTATTCTTTTAGAATAACATCTGTAGATTCCATACGCACTCCCATAATCTTGATTATTTTATCTCTTTCAACTAAACTTGTGTCATAAGTTCTGTCATATTGCAATAATTGTTACCATTTGCAAATTGTGTGGCTTTGGACTAACTACCTCTTGGCTCAAACTGATAGCCCCTCCTTGTTTTTATGCCTACCTCCTCCTTAACATTCATCAATGTGAAACTTCACCTCAATAAGGAAGTCTCTGCAAACTGAATTAGCTGCCCACTCATTTGATCCTACACAACATCCCAAAATGAACTCATTCATAATTTTCATTCCATTTTATTCCACTGGTTTATTTGGTTAATTATGAAGAGGATGGACTGTGTTGCTAAACTTCCTGGATTGGAATTCTGACTTTACCACTCACTAGCATTGGAAACTTAGTCTCTCTGTGATTCAGTTCTCTCAACCATAAAATAGTCAATAATACTAGTACCCACTTTATATATTTTTAAGAAGATAAAATTAGTTAATATATATTAGAGACTATATAGATGTCATCTAAAATAATATGATAATATTATATGTGTTAAATATCAATAATAATAACCACAACAGCATATCATAATCATCATCGTCATCATCATCATCATATTGAGAGCTCCTTGAGGAAAAATATGATGTTTTTCATCTCTGTAGATTTGGAACCAAGCCGAAAGTCATTCATAAAGTAATTTCTCAATAAATATTATGAGAGTGCTAAACAATTGAAATTTAAGTTGTACCCTAAAACCCCTAAAGTGACCTTCACTCATTTCTGAATCAATTATTCACACAAACACCAATTCTTCACATTAAATATGGACAAAATTTATAGATGATGTTACAGATATACTCTTTTTCTTAAACAGCATATTTAAGTAGTGTTGAGTCGTGAGAAACCACATCTACTTTTGCTTCAAATCTATTCTATTACTCTTACCTTGAATTGGAAGAATATGACCTCTTGGACCAAAGATTTCCTCACTATGTGGTTATTTGCACATTCTTCTCTTTTACTCTGTCTCCAGTCTTGTTCTGATTTATGTGTCTTCCACACATCTACAACCTATATATTCTAAAATCTTCCCAACTTAATGAAATTATGTTCCCTTGTACTGTGATGCATTGGCTCTCTTGTTCTACTACATTTATTACACTGTGAGAATTTATCTGTGCATAAGTTTTACTAGTCAGTGAACTTCTTGAGAAAATAGATAGATGATTGATAGATAAATTAAATATATTGAAATAAATATTATTCATCTCTATTTTACCAGAATTGTGCATTGGCTTGACCCAAAGTAGATGCAAAATACATGGTTACTGAGTTGAAGTTTTAAGACGTGAACAAATGTCCCTCTTGATAATGAGTCAGTAATTTCTAGCTCTGTTCAACTACATGCTACTGTAGAACTTAAAATTCTATGCTGTATATGATATTGTCTATTACTTTTCATTTTCCAGTTTGCAAGGAAAATAGTAAACAAATGCTCATCATGGTGCATTATATTATTTTGAACCGTTATTCTCTTGACTTTCTGCCTTACCTATGATTATCATAAAGTGGAAAATGAAACATTAATAAATATGATATATTTGGGTTTTTTGAAAAAAAAATTAGTGTTCCTTTAAATACCATTTTATTCTAATACCAATGGAACCTTGCCCACAAGATAGTTTTTTGAGATACCTATTCTGTTTTTTTTTTTTTTTAATACCTATTCTTACAGAATATATCTCTTAGAGGAATATCATGCACAGTTCACAAACATTATAGGTCATATTTAAAGAATTTATGGCTGCATTTTTAAATACTCTATTGTAATTTTAACACATTTTTACTATATTGAACTGTTAGAAAGAGATCAGAGAGTACAAATCTGTGAAATTCTATCACATTTTACATTCCTTGCATAAGAAAATAAATTTAACCAGTAGGATTCCGGTATGTTCTTTTTAAACGTTCATCAGATAGATATTGAAATATAGGCTTAAAATATATAAATATAAGCTTAAAGCTTATATAAGCTTTTATATAAAAATATGAGCTTGTACTTAGAAGCATATTTAAAACAGTAATTTTAACTAATAGTAATTTCATTTATTACAAGAAAATGACCCTTCATTTCTTACCCTCTATTTTATAAGTAATATACCCATTATAGAAAATAGCTTCAATCTATTTTTGCTAAGAACTTTCTCCAAAAAACATTTTTAATATAGCCATGCGTTTTACTTAAAAGTTAATTGTTTTGAAAGTCATAGGTCATTGAGGCTACCATTTAAATGTTAGAAATATATATTCTTAATATAAGAAATAACATATTCTTAACATACAAAAGCAGCAAAGACTTTTTTTAGTGGGTGAGACCTAAATCGCCACTATCTTTTAATAGTACCTATTTTACAAGGTTTTACAAGGTGTTGACAAAAAAAAAAAAACAACGAATTTTAATTTCTTGGACTCTAAAATTGGTTAGCTTTTATTGAAATTTTCACCATATTTTTAAAAAGAAAACACAATTACTTGTCATCTCAAGCAAACATATATTTAATGAAGAAAATCTCAATAATTCCAAAAGTGATCAAAGTGAGTTACTTAAGATGCCCTCATCATAATTTCCACCCCTCGGAATATTTTATGGACCTTCTAAAAAAAAATGATGAAGGAGGTAAAAATTTTTACTCTTATTAATACCTTTAACATCTGGAAACTCTATTAAAATATACAAAAATACTGTCAAAAATTTATCTTCAATACACAATTATAATTACTAAAAAACATGAATTATCTTCCAATATAGTGAAATTTAAACCAAAACATTGGAGAATATAGAGAACATGAACAAACATCCTTAAATCTTGGGAAAGCTGTAAATTTCTCTGAAAGTTTAAGACTCATGAAATGTCCATTGACAAATCCCTTTAAGAGACTTAATCTAGGGATTTGGGTGATCTAAATGAGAATAAACAATGTTTGTATTTGGACCCGGATCCATGTCACAAGGTAGAGAAGTTGGAGCTAAAGGAAAAATTATGTAAATCTGCCATCTTCATCACCTGTGACATACCTCTAACCTGAAGGAAATTGCCAAAGGTGAGCTGTGGCACATGGTGAGCATGAGTGAAAAGAGACATTCACATGATCAACAAAGCTGTACAAAGGTATAAAGGCTGACAGTAGAGTGAAACAGGGCAGGACACCAGAAAACACAGTAGTATTGTTAGCACGATTTTAAGGTGAAAAACTAGAACTGAAAATGCTGGCTGCTCAATCTTATCTCCTCCAACCCCACCCTCATTTTCAAAATAAGACAAAATAAAAAACAAACAAACAAGCAAAACAATACCCAACAAGGTAGAATAACCCTCACTCAAAATTGAATAACAACTACTTATGAATTGACAGGGGACACTTAGAGTAGGAAGAAATGTTAGTGTCTATATTTGTTAATTTCCCAAATAAGAAGTAAAAAATTATTATATAAAATTCAAATACTAGATAAAATAGGTTTTTTTAGTTTTAAAAACTTTTTTTTGAAGCAGTAGCAGCAGCAATTTAGGTTAACAACAAAACTGAAGTAAAGGTACAAAGAGTTTTCCCATAATCTCCCCACCCCAACACATGCATAACTTCTCTTATAATCAACATTTACAACAAAGTGGTACATTTTTTACCAAGGATAAACCTACATTAATATATCATAATCATCCAAATTCATAGTTTACTTTTAGGGTTTATTCTTTTTTTTTTTTTCTTTGTGGTACGTGGGCCTCTCACTGTTGTGGCCTCTCCCGTTGCGGAGCACAAGCTCTGGACACGCAGACTCAGCAGCCATGGCTCACGGGCCCATCGGCTCCGCGGCATGTGGGATCCTCCCAGACCGGGGCATGAGTCCGTGTCCCCTGTATCAGCAGGTGGACTCAAAACCACTGTGCCACCAGGGAAGCCCTAGGGTTTATTCTTGATGTTGTAAATTCTATGGGTTGGCACCAATGTGTAATGACATGTATCCATCATTATAATATATAGAGTGTTTTCACTGCCTTAAAAAACCTCTGTGCTCTACCAATTCATCTCTGTCCCTACTACCCCTGGAAACCACTGATCTGTTTAATTGTATCCATAATTTTGCCTTTTCCAGAATGTCACATAGTTGCAATCAAATAGTATTTAGCCTTCTCAGATTGGTTTTCACTTTGTATTAATAAAGTGAAATTAAGTTTCTTCATGTATTTTCAGGGCTTGAAAAGACATGCAGAAAACTTTTTTAGCACAGAATATTCTTTATCTGGACGTATCACAGTTTATTTAACCATACACCTATTGAAGGATATCTCTGGGGTTTCCAAGTTTTGGCAATTATGAATAAAACTGCTATAAGGAGTTTTTGTGTGGATTAAGTTTTCAACTCCTTTGTGTAAATACCACGGAGCATGATTGTTGGATTAAATGATAAGAGTATATTAATTTTGTAAGATAGCTCAAGACAGTCTTCCAAATGGCTGTATCGTTTTGTATTCCTACCAGTAACGTATAGAAGTTTCTGTTGCTGAAAATAAATAGCTTTAACTTAATTTAGTTTCTATTAATGTTGGTGTGTGTGTGTGCTTGTGTGTGTGTGTGACATTGAGGATGTATAAAGGATATTTTCAAATATTATCTAAATTCCAACAGTTGTAATTTTATTTTATCCCCTTCAGGTCCTTTTACCTCTTTCAAAGTCAAGTAAAATTAATTTTTTAAATAAAAATGGCCCCATTGGTTTTCTTTTTGTATTTTTATTTTTACATTTTCATTAGAGTATAATTGCTTTACAGTGGTGTGCTAGTTTCTATTTATAAAAAAGTGAATCAGTTATACATATACATATTATCCCATATCTCTTCCCTCTTGCGCCTCCCTCCCTACCACCCTCCGTATCCCACCTCTAGGTGATCACAAAGCACGAAGCTGTTCTCCCTGTGCTATGTGGCTGCTTCCCCCTAGCTATCTATTTTACACTTGGTAGTGTATATATGTCCATGCCATTCTCTCACTTTGTCACAGCTTACCTTTCTCCCTCCCCATATCCTCAAGTCCATTCTCTAGTGAGTCTGTGTCTTTATTCCTGTCTTACCCCTAGGTTCTTCATGACATTGTTTTTTCTTAAATTCCATACATATGTGCTAGCATACAGTATTTATCTTTCTCTTTCTGACTGACTTCACTCTGTATGACAGACTCTAGGTCCACCCACCTCATTACAAATAACTCAAGTTCGTTTATTTTTATGGCTGAGTAATATTCCATTGTTTATATGTGCCACATCTTCCTTATCCATTCATCCGATAATGGACACTTAGGTTGTTTCCATCTCTGGGTTATTGTAAATAGAGCTGCAATGAACATTTTGGTACATGACTGTTTTTGAATTTTGGTTTTCTCAGGGTATATGCCCAGTAGTGGGATTTCTGGGTCATATGGTAGTTCTATTTGTAGTTTTTTAAGGAACCTCCATACTGTTCTCCATAGTGGCTGTACCAGTTCACATTCCTCCAACAGGGCAACAGTGTTCCCTTTTCTCTACACCCTCTCCAGCATTTATTCTTTCTAGATTTGTTGATGATGACCATTCTGACTGGTGTGAGTTGATACCTCATTGTAGTTTTGATTTGCATTTCTCGATTAATGATGTTGAGGATTTTTTCAGGTGTTTGTTGGCAGTCTGTATATCTTCTTCGGAGAAATGTCTATTTAGGTCTTCTGCCCATTTTTGGATTAGGTTGTTTGTTTTTTTGTTATTGAGCTGCATGGGCTGCTTGGAAATTTTGGAGATTAATCCTTCATCCATTGCTTCATTTGCAAATGTTTTCTCCCATTTTGAGGGTTGTCTTTTGGCCTTGTTTATGGTTTCCTTGGCTGTGCAAAAGGTTTTAAGTTTCATTAGGTCCCATTTGTTTATATATGTTTTAATTTCCATTTCTCTAGGAAGTGGGTAAAAAAGGATCTTGCTGTGATTGATGTCATAGAGTGTTCTGCCTATGTTTTCCCCTAAGAGTTTGATAGTTTCTGGCTTTACATTTAGGTATTTAATCCATTTTGAGTTTACTTTTGTGTATGGTGTTAGGGAGGGATCTAATCTCATACTTTAACATGTACCTGTACAGTTTTCCCAGCACCAATTATTGAAGAGGCTGTCCTTTCTCCACTGTACATTCCTGCCTCCTTTATCAAAGATAAGGTGACCATATGTGTGTGGGTTTATCTGTGGGCTTTCTATCCTGTTCCATTGATTTATATTTCTGTTTTTGTGCCAGTGCCATACTGTCTTGATCACTGTAGCTTTGTAATATAGTCTGAAGTCAGGGAACCTGATTCCTCCAGCTCCATTTTTCGTTCTCAAGATTGCTTTGGCTATTCAGGTTCTTTTGTGTTTCCATACAAATTGTGAAATTTTTTGTCCTAGTTCTGTGAAAAATGCCATTGGTAGTTTGAAAGGGATTGCATTGAATGTGTAGATTGCTTTGGGTAGTAGATTCATTTTCACAATATTGATTCTTCCAATCCAAGAACATGGTATATCTGTACATCTATTTGTATCATCTTTAATTTCTTTCATCAGTGTCTTATAATTTTCTGCACACAGGTCTTTTGTCTCCTTAGATAGGTTTATTCCTAGATATTTTATCCTTTTTGTTGCAATGGTAAATGGGATTGTTTTCTTGATTTCACTTTCAGATTATTCATCCATAGTGTATAGGAATGTCAGAAATTTCTGGGTATTAATTTTGTATCCTGCTACTTTACCAAATTCACTGTTTAGTTCTACTAGTTTTCTGGTAGCATCTTAAGATTCTCTATGTATAATATCTGGAAACAGTGACAGATTTACTTCTTCTTTTTCAATTTGGATTCCTTTTATTTCCTTTTCTTGTCTGATTGCTGTGGCTACAACTTCCAAAAGTATGTTGAATAAGAGTGGTGAGAGTGGGCAACCTTGTCTTGTTCCTGATCTTATTAGAAATGTTTTCAGTTTTTCACCATTGAGGATAATGTTGGTTGTGGGTTTGTCATATATGGCCTTTATTATGTTGAGGAAAGTTCCCTCTATGCCTACTTTCTGCAGAGTTTTTATCATAAATGTGTATTGAATTTTGTTGAAAACTTTCTCTGCCTCTATTGAGTTGATCATATGGATTTGCTCTTTCAATTTGTTAACATGGTGTATCACATTGATTGATTTGCGTATATTGAAGAATCCTTGCATTCCTGGAATACACCCCACCTGATCATGGTGTATTATCCTTTTAATGTGCTGTTGGATTCTGTTTGCTAGGATTTTGTTGAGGATTTTTCCATCTATGTTCATCAGTGATACTGGCCTGTAGTTTTCTTTCTTTGTGACATCGTTGTCTGGTTTTGGTATGAGGGTGATGGTGGCCTCGCAGACTGAGTTTGGGAGTGTTCCTCCCTCTGCTATATTTTGGAAGAGTTTGCAAAGGATAGGTGTTAGCTCTTCTCTAAATGTTTGATAGAATTTTCCTGGGAAGCCATCTGCTCTTGGGCTTTTGTTTGTTGGAAGATTTTTAATCACAGTTTCAATTTCAGTGCTTGTCATTGGTCTGCTCATATTTTTTATTTCTTCTGGATTCAGTCTTGGCAGGTTGTGCATTTCTAAGAATTTGTCCATTTCTTCCAGATTGGCCATTTTATTGACATAGAGTTGCTTGTAGTAATCTCTCATGATTCTTAGCATTTCTGCAGTGTCAGTTGTTACTTCTCCTTTTTCATTTCTAATTCTATTGATTTGAGCCTTCTCCCCTTTTTTCTTCATGAGTCTGGCTAATAGTTTATCAATTTTGTTTCTCTTCTCAAAGAACCAGCTTTTAGTTTTATTGATCTTTGCTATTGTTTCCTTCATTTCTTTTTCATTTATTTCTATCTGATCTTTATGATTACTTTCCTTCTGCTAACTTTGGGTTTTGTTTTTCTTCTTTATCTAATTGCTTTAGGTGGAAGGTTAGGTTGTTTATTCGAGATGTTTCCTGTTTCTTAAGGTAGGATTGTATTGCTAAAAACTTCCCTCTTAGAACTGCTTTTGCTGCATCCCATAGGTTTTGGGTCATCGTGTCTCCATTGTCATTTGCTTCTAGGTATTTATTGATTTCCTCTTTGATTTCTTCAGTGATCCCTTCGTTATTAATTAGTCTATTGTTTAGCCTCCATGTGTTTGCATTCTTTACAGATCTTTTCCTGTAATTGATATCTAGTCTTATAGCGTTGTGGTCAGAAAAGATACTTAACACAATTTCAATTTTCTTAAATTTACCAAGGTTTGATTTGTGACCCAAGATATGATGTATGCTGGGGTATGTTCCATAAGCACTTGAGAAATATGTGTATTTTGTTGTTTTTGGATGGAATGTCCTATAAATATCAATTAAATCCATCTTGTTTAATGTATCATTTAAAACTTGTTTTTCCTTATTTATTTTCATTTTGGATGATCTGTCCATTGGTGATACTAGGGTGTTAAAATCCCCTACTATGAATGTGTTACTTTCAATTTCCCCTTTTATGGCTGTTCGTATTTGCCTTATGTATTGAGGTTCTCCTATGTTGGGTGTATAAATATTTACAATTGTTATATCTTCTTTTTGGATCGGTCCTTTGATCATTAGGTAGTGTCCTTCTTTGTCTCTTCTAATAGTCTTTATTTTAAAGTCTATTTTGGCTAATATGAGAATTGCCACTCCAGCTTTCTTTTGGTTTCCATTTGCATGGAATATATTTTTCCATCCCCTTACTATCAGTCTGTATGTGTCTATAGGTCTGAAGTCAGTCTCTTGTAAACAGCATATATGTGTGTCTTGTTTTTGTATCCATTCAGCCAATCTGTGTCTTTTGGTGGGAGCATTTAGTCCATTTACATTTAAGGTAATTATCGACATGAATATTCCTATTCCCATTTTCTTAATTGTTTTGGGTTTGTTATTGTAGGTCTTTTGCTTCTGTTGTGTTTCTTGCCTAGAGAAGATCCTTTAGCATTTGTTGTAAAGCTGGTTTGGTGGTGCTGAACTCTCTCAGCTTTTGTTTGCCTGTAAAGGTTTTAATTTCTCCATCAAATCTGAATGAGATCCTTGCTGGGTAGAGTAATCTTGGTTGTAGGTTTTTCTCCTTCATCACTTTACATATGTCCTGCCAGTCCCTTCTGGCTTGCAGCGTTTCTGCTGAAAGATCAGCTGTTAACCTTATGGGGATTCCCTTGTGTGTTATTTGTTGTTTTTCCCTTGCTGCTTTTAATATGTTCTTTTTTTGTATTTATTTTTTGACAGTTTGATTAATATGTGTCTTGGTGTGTTTCTCCTTGGATTTATACTGTATGGGACTCTCTGTGCTTCCTGGACTTGATTAACTCTTTCCTTTCCCATATTAAGGAAGTTTTCAACTATAATCTCTTCACATATTTTCTCAGTCCCTTTCTTTTTCTCTTCTTCTGGAACCCCTATAATTCGAATGTTGTGCATTTAATGTTATCCCAGAGGTCTCTGAGACTGTCCTCAGTTCTTTTCATTCTCTTTTATTTATTCTGCTCTGTGGTAGTTATTTCCACTATTTTATTTTCCAGGTCACTTATCCGTTCTTCTGCCTCAGTTATTCTGCTGTTGATCCCATCTAGAGTATGTTTAATTTCATTTATTGTGTGGTTCATCTTTGCTTGTTTCATCTTTAGTTCTTCTAGGTCCTTGTTAAATGTTTTTTTTTGTTTGTTTTTTTTTTGCATTTTCTCTATTCTATTTCCAAGATTTGGGATCATCTTTACTATCATTACTCTGAATTTTTTTCAGGTAGACTGCCTATTTCCTCTTCATTTGTTAGGTCTGGTGGGTTTTTATCTTGCTCCTTCATCTGCTGTGTGTTTTTCTGTCTTCTCATTTTGCTTATCTTACTGTGTTTGGCGTCTCCTTTTTGCAGGCTGCAGGTTCGTAGTTTCTGTTGTTTTTGGTGTCAGTCCCCAGTAGCTTAAGTTGGTTCAGTGGGTTGTGTAGGCTTCCTGGTGGAGGAGACTAGTGCCTGTGTTCTGGTGGATGAGGCTGGATCTTTTCTTTCTGGTGGGCAGGTCCAGGTCTGGTGATGTGTTTTGGGGTGTCTGTGGACTTATTATAATTTTAGTCAGCCTCTATGCTAATGGGTGGGGTTGTGTTCTGACTTGCTAGTTGTTTGGCATAGGGTGTCCAGCACTGTAGCTTGCTGGTCTTTGAGTGAAGCTGGGTTTTGGTGTTGAGATGGAGATCTCTGGGAGATTTTTGCCATTTGATATTACGTGGAGCTGGGAGGTCTCTTGTGGACCAGTGTCCTGAAGTTGGCTCTCCCACCTCAGAGGCACTGCACTCACTCCTGTCTGTAGCACCCAGAGCCTTTCATCCACACGGCTTAGAATAAAAGGGAGAAAAAGCAGAAAGAAAGAAAGAGGATAAAAGAACATAAAATAAAGTAAGGTAAAATAAAATAATGTTATTAAAATAAAAAAATTATTATTAAGAAAAAAATTTTAAGTAAAGAAAACAAAAACAAAAATGACGGATAGAACCCTAGGACAAATGGTGAAAGCAAAGCTATACAGAGAAAATCTCACTCAGAAGCATACACATACACACTTACAGAAAGAGGAAAAGGGGAAAAAAATCATAAATCTTGCTCTCAAAGTCCATCTCCTCAATTTGGGGTGATTCATTGTCTGTTCATATATTCCACAGATGCAGGGTACATCAAGTTGATTGTGCAGCTTTAATCCACTGCTTCTGAGGCTGCTGGGAGAGATTTCCCATTCTCTTCTTTGTTCTCACAGCTTCCAGGGGCTCAGCTTTGGATTTGGCCCCGCCCGTGCGTGTAGGTCACCAGAGGGCATCTGTTATTCTCTCAGAGAAGACGGGGTTAAAGGTGGCTCTAGCTCACTCAGTCCGCGAGGAGGGAGGGGCACGGAGTGTGGAGCGAGCCTGCTGTGGCATAGGCCGGCGTGACGTTGCACCAACCTGAGGTGCGCTGTGTGTTCTCCCGGAGTAGTTGTCCCTGGATCCCAGGACCCTGGCAGTGGTGGGCTGCACAGGTCCCCGGAAGGGGGTTGTAGATAGTGACCTGTGCTCGCACAAAGGCTTCTTGGTGGTGGCAGCAGCAGCCTTAGCATCTGATGCCCGTCTTTGGAGTCTGAGCTGTTAGCCGCGGCTCACGCCCGTCTCTGGAGCTCCTTTAATGGTGCTCTTAATCCCCTCTCCTAGCGCACCAGGAAACAAAGAGGGAAGAAAAAGTCTCTTGCTCCTTCGGCATTTCCAGACTTTTCTAAGACTCCCTCCCGGCTATCCGTGGTGCACCAACCCCTTCAGGCTGTGTTAATGCCGCCAACTCCAGCCCTCTCCCTGCGCTGAGACAGAAGCCCGAGTCTCAGCTCCTAGCCCTGCCCACCCCAGCGGGTGAGCAGACAAGCTTCTCGGGCTGGTGAGTGCCGGTCGGCACCGATCCTCTGTGCGGGAGTGTCTCCACTTTGCCCTCTGCGTCCCGGTTGCTGTGCTCTCTTCCATGGCTCTAAAGCTCCCCCCCTCTGCTACCTGCAGTCTCCACCCACGAAGGGGCTTCTAGTGTGTGGAAACCTTTCCTCCTTCATGGCTTCTTCCCACTGGTGCAGGTCCCATTCCTATTCTTTTGTCTCTGTTTATTCTTTTTTCTTTTGCCCTACCCAGGTACGTGGGGAGTTTCTTGCCTTTTGGGAGGTCTGAGGTCTTCTGCCATCGTTCAGTAGGTGTTCTATAGGAGTTGTTCCACGTGTAGATGTATTTCTGATGTATCTGTGGGGAGGAAGGTGATCTCCATGTCTTATTCTTCCACCATCTTCCCCCTCTCCCTGGCCCCGTTGTTTTAATATAATTTATAGTTATCTATCTTTCTCTCTGTATATATGGGAACATAAATTCTTGAGATTATGTTCAGTATATATACTAATGATTATTTTGGAGGTAAAACTTGGAGTGAATTCTTATTTCTTTACATATTGTACCCAATTCCCTATTATAATCTTATAAGTGTATAAGAGACAATGCAGTTTCTCTCTGCATTTTACCTTGATGAACCTCTTTTGTTCTTCCCCCATACTCTCTTCATTTTGACAATTTCCCCATCTTTGTGGCCTCTGACACTCTTAGTAGTGCTCTCTAATCCTACCAAGTTGTTTTTGTCATATTTTCTTAGCTCCCTTTACCTCATCACATCACCCAAGGGTTCTGCTCTCTGGCAAAATAGTGAACATTAAAGGACATAGGACAGAGAGTGGAAACACTGAAGGGCAACCATGTAGCCAAAGAAGAGATTGGAGAGTATAGGGTGAACGCTCTACTCCTGGAGGAGAGAGAGCAACACTTGATAGGGTCACACCCTTGAGTCAAAAGCCCACCCTGTACTCTTAAAATTGAGACTTAATCAAAAGATTAGAGAACACTATGCCCAAAGCCTACCATCAAGTTAATAAACTTTCAGCAATAATAACAGTGGGTTATAGCTCAGGAATTTATAAGAGACAGCACAAAGGGAAGCCCCAGAGCTAAATTGGGAGAAAAAAGCATGGTCACCAGACCAATCTGAAGCCTCTGGTGTCCATAGACACAAGAAATGTCAAACACAACCCAGCTCAGTTCCTGACTAGTTTAACATAATCCTCGTACTGAAACCCAATTTACCTCAATATTCATTATTCTACACACCTCTGTTTTTCAACCAAAAATTATAATCATGCCAAAGCACAGTCTCAAGAGATAAAGCAATAATCAGAACACATTTAGATAGGACATAAAATTTGGAATTATCAAAGAATTGTAAATAACTATAAATAATATATAAAAGTTTCTAGTTCAAAAGGTATACAATATGCACTATATGATATTGGGTATGTATCTGCACAGAAATAAAAACTATATAAAATAATATATAAAACTACATAAAAGAATCAAAAGAAAAAGATATAAATCAAAAGCATAGTAAAAGAAATGAAGAATGCCTTCAAAAGGCTCATCAGTAGACTCAATACGACCAAGGAAAAATTCAGTGAATTTTTTTGGAAATAGGACAATATATAGATTGTCCAAATGGAAGCATTACAAGAAAAAAAAAAAAGAAAAAGAATGAAACAAAAACCCATATCAGTACATACAAGGAGTGTGGAACAGTATCAAATTGTGTAGCTTACATGAAATTGGAAAGTCAACTGGAGAGGAGAAAATAAGACAGAATAAATATTTTGAGTACTAGTGGCTGAGAATTTTCCAACACTAATGAGAAAAACCAGACCAAAAATTTAAGAAGCTGAAAGAATGCCAAGAAGGATAAATACCAAGACACACATACACACACACACACTCAAAACTAAACTAATAAACAATAACAATAAAAAAAGAATGCTTAAGACTTTCGAAGTGCAGAAACAAAAGACAAAGAGAAATTCTTGACGGCATCTAAAGGAGGAAATAAAACTCACATCTACAGAGCAACAAGAATAAAAATTTCAGTGAATTTCTCAGAATTCATGCAAACAAGAAGAGAGTGGAGTGAAATATTTAACATCTTTAAAGAGAAAGAAAAGGAAAGGAGAGGAGAGTAAAGGAAAGGAAAGGAAAAGAAAGGAGAGGAAAGGAAAGGAAAGGAAAGGAAAGGGAAGGGAAGGGAAGAGAAGGAAAGGAAAGGAAAGGAAAGCTTTCCCACCCAGAATGCTATACTCAGTGAAAATATTCTTAAAAAAATAATGAGAAATAGAGATTTCTGGCAAATCATCAGTACTGCAACACATTATTACAAACAGTGGCTAAAAACAGGAATTTATTCTCTTAAATTTCTGATGGTCAGAAGTTTAAAATTAAGAGTGTCAGCAGGGTTGGATTACTTCTCAAACCTTGAGGAGAAAATTCATTCCCTTGCCTTTTCCAGTTTCTAGGCACTGCCTGCATTCCTTGGCTTATGGTCTATTTCTCCATCTTCAAAGCCAGCAGCACAACATCGTCTCTCCTCTCTGTCTTCCTGCCTCCCTCTTATAAGAACTCTAATGATTACATTTTTCACACCCAGATAACACAGCATAATTTCCCCATCTCAACTTGATCACATCTGCTAAATTATTTTCCCATCTAAGGTAACATATTCACAGGTTCTAGGAATTAGGACATAAACATCTTTGGGAAGAACATTTTCCAACGTACCACCCTCAACAAACAAAAACTAAGGGAATTCATTGCCAATAGGCTTGTTGCATAATAAATATTAAAACAAGTTCTTCAGGCAGAAGGAAAATGATATGTGTCAGAAACTTGAATTTACATAAAGAAATGAAGAGTGTACAAAAAGGAATAAAGATAATAAATAATTTTTAATTTTTGTAATTAATTGCTCTAAAAGAGTTAAATGTTTGAAAAAATAGTACCAATATATTATGTTTGTAACTGGTAAAATAAAATTTATACTTTAAGACACGACAAGAAAATTTAAACATAAAATTCTCTCTGTGCCCATTTGGGCCTCCTACCTCCCTCCTTAATATGCAGTGTACATCTGCATCACACATTAACTAGAGTTCCTCATAGATGGGAGTACCTGCTCAACTGTAAAGATCAATTTTATTTTCCTTTTTCTGAGGCTAGAAATGTAAGTTCTTAAAAGATTAACATTCCTTCCAAACTATATAGGGGGTTAGAGTGACTTACTGATCACTTTTTATGTACTTATCTAGACTATGTATCTTTGGTTAACTTTATGTAAAATATTAGCATGTCATTTTTGATCCTTTGTCTCAAAAATGTATATGACTATGCCTTTGACATGTAACAGGTGGAACAGTTCTTAGAACTTTCTGAATGTGTATAATCCTCAGTTTTGCTCAAATAACATTCTCTTTTTTCTTCTTGATTGTTAACTAATTTTTCATCTATATAACATATGTAAAAATGAAATAAATGGCAATATCACAAAGTACAGAAGGGAGGAATAGGGACTATTTTTCCATAAGGCACCTGTACTACAACTGAAATGTTGTACATTATTTGAAGGTGGACATAGTCTATTTAAAAATGTATATTGTAAACTTGAGGGAAGTCACCTCAAGACTTAAAAGAAAACATAAATGACAAATAAAGAAAGGGCATAAAATAGAATGATTAAAAATGTTCACTTAAAACCAGAGATAACAAAAATGGGAAAAAATTAAGCGATGATAAAATGCATGGATAGAAAACGGTTAGAAATATAGATGACTTTCACCCAACTATATTAGTAGTTATTTTAAATATGAATGGTCGAGACACACAGTTAAAAGAGAGAATTTTAGGATGGATTAAAAAAGTAATACTGAACTATATGCAAGAAACTCACTGTAAATATTAAGACTCAGGTAATTTAAAAATAAAGTGATGGAGAAAGATATATCATGAATTACTAATCAAATGAAATTTATTGTAGCTATATTAATTTCAGACAAAGCCATCTTTGGAACAAGGAAGAGTAAATGTAATGGTGGAATATTACATAATAATAAAGTGTTCATTTATACAAGAAGATGTAATGTTGAGTCACACACAACATTAGGGACATTATTATTTCATGTAAAGCCAATATTTGGGAGTAAATCATCTTTTTTATGACATCCATAATATTTGTCTATGAAAGATCTGTTGATTGATTCATTGTTTTAATATTTGTTGAGACATTTTTATGGACTTGGTAATATTAATAAGCATTTGGAAAATGTAGTATAGTAATGTGTAGTGGAGTATAAGAGAAAAATAGGAACAAAAACAATGAAAAAACAAAATTTAGCTGGAATAATAACAAAAGTGTGTCAACTTTCTTTAGGAGTATGTTTTGATTGCATTACATTACTTTTAAACATTCCTCCAAGGGATGTCATATCTGTTCTATTTGATACTTTGCATCTACAATTCTAGAAAACAACAACAACTTCTATATTCTATATCGTTGGTCTCCTCCAGTCCCTCACTGGCTCCTCTGACCTGGGAATATCCTCATATTTTTGGACTAACAAAATAAAAAAATACAGAATTATTCTAGATGTTGTCTTTATCATTTACAGTAGAGAGTATTTTCTTTTCCTCAAATTGAGCCATAAATAAAGGTTACTCTGTTTTACATGCCAAAGCTATACATAGAGGAATAAGTGTTTACTAAAATAGAAGTTAGTTTGACTGAGCTGGTGTTAAGTTTCAAAATGTTTTAGTGATGCATTTTATAGACAGATTTTTTTTTACTGTTCTATATAAGGCTGTATATAATTTCTATTGTAAAAGATATTATACTTTTTAATAGAAATGTCCATCTAATATTCTAGTATTTTTAAAATATTATATTTCACAGAAATAAAAGATAAGATCATTAGATATGAAAATACTATTACTATGAATTTTGTACACTAAATTTTATATCAATTACCAGTATTTAGGTATGAATTAAGAAATTGTTGAGTCATGTGACACTAGCTATTTTCATCTTCTTGTATTTGAAAATAATGTCTTGATTGTCACGATAAACCAAATTCAATTCAGTTAAATTTTATTTTTAAAATTTTGGATTTCCTACTAAATGCTACTCTTTGTAGATATCTTGTATGCAACACAAACATGATTCCCATTTTCCTGGATGTGATAGGCAGCCTCTAATATGGCTCTCAATCATGTCCCCACCTGGTGTTGATGACTTTGTACAATTCTCTCTAATTCAATACAGCCTGAACATAGTGACTCACTTCTAAAGAACAGGATTCAGAAAAGTGATAGAATGTCACTTCTGATAGAGAAGAAGTTGCAAAAAGAAGGTGGCTTTTGTCTTGGGTGCCCTTTCTTGCCCTCTCTCTGTCTCACTCTGAAAGAAGCCACCTATCATGTTGGGAAATGCCAGAGAGGAAATGAGGCCCTCAGGTGAATGGCTTCTTAGGAATCAAATCCTTCAAACAACCACATGGTTGAATTTGGAAAAAGATCCTCTCTACCAGTTGACTTTTCAGATGAGACTGCAGTCCTGGCTAAAAGTCTGAATCCAACATCGTGAGAAACCTAGTGAGGCACCCAACTAGGTCCTACCCCACAGAACGTGTGAGATAATAAATGCTTGTTGTTTTGAGTGGCCACATTTTGAGTTATTTTGTTTTGCAGCAACAGATAGTTAATATAATGGAATGTAAGAACCACAAGAGTAATGAAACATTAAGTAAGCAATATTGCTACAAAGCCAATAATTTTACCTATCCTGTCCAGTTGTGGAAAGACTCCATAAAATTGACTTTTAACTTGGATTTTGTAGGAAGAGTATAACATTGGGTCAAAGAACAAGAACTCTTGTTTAATAATATGTGCACCTAATGATTAACATAATGGGAAAAAGTAGGTGTAATAGTTCTCTTCATTATTTGAAGTTCATAGGGCACAAGTGACTGGCATATAGGAAAAGGTTGAAACGAATGGTTTAGTCTAGTCTTTGTCATATTGAGTCTGCTTCTATCTCAAGCTCTTTGGGGATCAAGTGCCAGGTGGGTGGGGATGAATGTTATGCTCTTTCCAGCATCTACCCTGCTTTCCTCTTCCAGCCTTTCCATAACGGATCAAGTGTGAGGTGAAATCTCCCCACTCTTTATGTTGGGAGGGGCAGGGGCCCCTCCCAACTCAGGGATGTGGGCAGCTTGTGTTTTGGCTTCAAATTTCCATCTCTGTTTGTCTTGTTGCCCGTCCTGGTGCTAAAATTCTATACAAAATTCATTATTTAGAATATATGTATTCTGGGGACTTCCCTGGCAGTCTAGCAGTTAAGACTTCGCCTTCCAATGCAGGGGTTGCAGGTTCAATCTCTGGTCGGGGAGCTAAGATCCCACATGCTCGTGGCCAAAAAAACAAAAACATAGAACAGAAGCAATATTGTAACAAATTCAATAAAGACTTTAAAAATTGTCCACATCAAAAAAAATCTTTAAAAAACTTATATATATATATATTCTGAAATAATTTATAGTTAAACCAAATATATTGTAGAGTTTATTGATGCATTTAGGCAAGCATTCTGCTTCACAAAACCACTTTTATGGACAGCTTGGAATATCCTGTATTAGAAAGTGTTGTAAGAACTTACATTATTATATTTCCTAAACATGAAAAATTGCATTTACTACATAGAGATCTCTTTTTAATAGCTACCATTTATTGAAGGCTTTCTATATCAGAGGCTTCATAAATTTTTCCTTTCCTAGAGGGCGTAACATTGGTACAACATTGTGTTGACTAAAATAAATGTGTGAGTTCTGAGTTGTTTTATTTGGGGCTTACTGAGGACTGTGACCCAGGAGACAGCCTCTTAGATAGCTCTGAGGAACTGCTCCAGAGAAGTAGGGAAGGTCCGTATTACACATGACTAGTGAAAGAGGATACATGCAGTCAACACACATTTTGGCAGAAGGTTGCTGCTAGTTATGAGGAGTAGACATCCCCATTAATGAGTTTAGTGCTTTTATAGACATGAGAAGATGCAAGAAATTGGGCTCATAAAATCTTCTACTGAACATATCTAACTATCTGAAGGGCTGTTCTGCCAGTTTTTGCCGGAGCACAGAGGGCCTCGTTCCTGATCTCCACCCTGAATTCCTTTCAGGGGTGTTGAAGGTCAGCAGCTGCAATGGCTAATTATTTCATCCTTATAGAACCAGATGACAAGTGACATTCTTTAGTTTGCAATTGGTACTATTATAATTTTTTAAGTTTAAAGAAACTTAGGCTCAGTATGGTTATTAACTAAAATTACAAATTTATTTAAAGAGGTAGGATTTACACCCAGACCTGTTTTCTCTAAAGCCTGAAATATTTTCTCAGTACCACTGAAAAGAAAAGAAAATAGAACAAGACAAAATATCATTTAAAGATTCAGTCTATAATGTCAGGATTTGCAATACTATGATTACGTTTTAATATATGAAGAAATTTAGAGAATATAGGAAATGAGAGAGTGAAACTAAGTTATTTTCTCATTTTAAGGATATCTGTGTTTAATTTAAGAAGTTGAACCAGTTTTAATATATTCAGTATTTCCTCTTCACGGATGGATTTCTTTGTGATCGTAGACAAGAGGATCATCCCTGAACAAACATGAAGCCTTAAAGGTGAGAAGACTAGTTTGCATGTGTGTGTCACCATTCCTAGTACCCTGGTGAGGTGGTAGCTGCCACTTCAGAATAAAGGGCCACACCCCTTGGAGAAGATATCTATCTGACTCATTCAAATGGCTGTTGTTTACATGACTTGGTCTACTGAATGGAATTTGTGGAGGTTTTGTTTGTTCTTTCCAGAAGTGGAGAGGTGAGAGCTGAGTGGTAGCTACAGCCCATGCATAACCTGCATTTGGCCTAAAATTACATTTCCCAGGAAATTGGACTTTAGACCTAAAACCATAAAAGTTCAGCAGCATAAAGCATAAACCATGCCCAATTTTTAATCAATGTAAATTACACTGCTAGAAGAGACGTATATATGCCACCAACAGCTGTATAATTTTTCAGAAAGGTACTCTTTGAATAAACTCTTACAGTTAAAATTTAATGAATGAGATTTCAATGCACTTTTCAAATGAAACAGTTGAATGATTTATTAATTTTCTGAGCTTTATGTTTTATTTAATTGAATGACTGACCTGTTATTTTCATTTCATCAGGCCTTGGAAGCTTCTGGGGATATTGCTATCTTTGTCTATTTCAAGCCCTATGAATAAATTTTTTTTTTTTTTTTTTGCGGTACGCGGACCTCTCACTGCTGTGGCCTCTCCTGTTGTGGAGCACAGGCTCTGGACGCGAAGGTCAGCGGCCATGGCTCATGGGCCCAGCCGCTGCACGGCACGTGGGATCTTCCCAGACCGGGACACGAACCCATGTCCCCTGCATCAGCAGGCAGATCCTCAACCACTGCGCCACCCAGGAAGCCCTGAATAAATTTTTATATCAAGAAAAAAAGGCAGTATTAAAACCTAATTTTCAAGGTACTAGATCTCAAAGTAAATATGATCATGGTAAAAATTGAAATTGTAAGCATAACAAAATTTAACCTTTGACAATGTTATTGCTAGCTATTGTTGAAATATAGTAATTGTCTTCTTTATCATTATATTATCAAGCTATCATTCTTTGGTCTTAATAATTACTAATTAATAGGTGTTTACTCATAGTATTATCACTGTTGCTAACTTTCCCTGAGTTAATAATAAAATATTTAAATGTCATAATTCTGGTTCAGTATAATATACTGAAAATAAAGCTGCCTTTATTAGGTTCAGTTACGGTCCTTGAATTTCCTAAAGAGAGGAAAAAGTCTCTTTTACCTAATGAACAGTCTGAAAATAAAAAGCTGCTTCCCATATTGTACTTTTTCACAGTCACTAAAACCCTTTCCCACTGTAATTAGAACTGTATCAAGGTCCTGTTATTCCCTTGATTTTGCTTTCGCCAATGTGCATTATGTTCATCCTAATCATATAGGCTCTTCAATCAGGCAGAGCTAATGCTAATGTCTAGTTCATGCCATTTCAAAGAAAATGCTCTATAGTTTCTTCCTCATATGCCAATCTAATGAAAATTACTGCAGAAAACAAATGTGATACATGTAGCAGAGCACAGAGGTGTTTACATAGCAGTTTTCAGGTGTATAACAATACTGATTAAAGCACTAGATTGTTTATTTACTCATTATTAAGCAACTGAGCTCAGCTGGATGGAAAGCAAAGATAGAAATTTTGTTTAAATTATTCTTAGGGGAGTTAAGTATCATTCAATAGTGAACGATGGAAGGAACAACTGAAACAATCCAGCTGCATATTAAACAATTCAGTTATCTTGTACAATGTCTTGGACAAGACCAAATGCTGATGTGATCTAAACATTGCTCTTGTATTTTCCCATTGTCTGGGAATGCAGAAGTGTGCCCCTTGTATGTGATTTTAAAGAAAAGCACACTGACTTTCGTTCATTTATAAACAGCTACTGATACAGGAGGAACTTTTTTTATGTTATTCATCTGCTTATCTAATTATTGTCCTGACTATTTGTCTCTTTCCGTGGCCATGTAATCTAAACAGCACACAATACCAGACCAAATAAACTGAGTATGGAATTAAAAATGCACAAATTGTGGAACAATGCAGTATTCTAACATTTACATTAACTAGGCTTTGTTATTAGAAAGATGATAAGGCACGTTCATGCAGTCTGAATCTATATCTACATGCCAGGTTCCTTGTGGCTGTCCAATAAATATTTACTGGTGACAGTGACTAAGTTGGTCTACCCATCCTTGGAGGAGGAAGCAAGCCAGAACACAAGGCATCGCTGTAATATCACATCACTGGGTATCCATCTCCTTTTACAAAATGTGAGCCAAATTTCATGGTCTTGCTTCCCACTCCCTTTAGAATGTGAGAAAATACTTTCATTTAAACATTATACTTCTATTATCTAAGTCTCACCCCCAGTCTTTGCACCTGCTTCTGACTTTAATTCTTACTGACAGTATTTGAATACACTCTTGGAATGAGTAGAAGCATTTTCTAATAAAACTGTGCTCTACACTGTGACAAACCAACTTAAACAAAATCATGTAAAGACAATTCCATAAAAGCAGTATTTGAGTTGCCTTAAATGTGCACATTAGTTCATTAATATTTATAATACTCAAACTGTTCTTGTCGCATTGTGCCATTGGTATGGTAGTCATAGAAAAGCTAAATAAGCCCAGGGAACTATATAATAGATGGTTCATCCAAAAAGGAAAGAATGTGTATTCATCTTGAATCATCGAAATGATTTTTACTTTATATTAATATATGCCAGTGATAACAAACTCTTGTGTAGTGTATAAATTTTTCTCATTTTCTTAATCATCAGTTAATCAATCAGCAGCTATTTCTTCTCTGTGTGCCATATCCCCTACTGGGATTTTTGGGGATATAAAGTAACTTATTCCAGTCTCTACTTCTTGAGCTGAGGAGATAAGCTATTTCAGACTGGAAAAAGTAATATCATTACCAGGTAACACATAACAGAAATGAGAGAAGTATCACTCATTTATCACCTGAATAAATGCTCAGGAAAACTGGAAGCAGAGGGTAACAAACCAGAACCTTAAGATAAATGTTTCTTACAATAGTTTTAGGTCGGTTTAAAGAAACACAGGTAGAAAAAAATGTCAAAAGTGTGAGGTGGGCAAATTCAATAGCTTTCTTCTGTCACTTGTTTCATTTTCCTATGGCACTTATCAAAATTCACATGTGATCCAGATGTAGCCAAGATGCCTTGGCAAGGTTTATGAGGGAGAGTGACTTTGATAATCAAGTTCAAGAGTATTTCAAGACTGGAGACAGACCTACAGAAATGCTACTGGTACAGCTGCTCTTTATTTAGCTGCCTGTGGTGTCTCTAGCCCCTACCCTGGGTCTCCTTGGGCTGCCAGTTAATCACCAATTCTGTATAATGCCTTTGGTCTTTTTCTCCCAAGAGTAATAATGTAGCTGTGGTATTTTTGAAAGAAAGATGGAAAAATGTGGAGACTGTATTCACAGGCTGCCCCTAGCACTCCAAGGTTACACATATATTTCAGCACAGCTTTTGTTTTCAGTGGAGTCTTTGTCTATTGCCCTGTGAACTACTCATAATGATCAAGCGTGAAAATATCTTGACTGACACCTGCCTGGAGCTCCATTTAATGGATGCCTTCAGTCCTCAGATACCAGGAATATATTAAAATGTGTACTTTGCGTGAAAACTTTCTGAGCATTTTTTTTTCCTTCTGAATTGGTTGATTGAAAAGAAAAGTAGTTTGGAATAAGAATGTACAGTGACAAGAACAGACAACTGTGAAAGTGAAGGAGGGGGAAAAAACTCAGGAAGTTTAATCTTTACATAAGATAGGGGCTGTCCAGGCTTGGTTGGCACTGTGAATGAGATATTTTTTTGGATAAAATTGTTAGGAAGAACACATATTCCTCAAAAAGACCCTTTAAAAGGCAAGCAAACTTAAACACTGATAAACTCTAATTGGATGGAAATAAGAGTTAGTAGATTTACCTTTAATTGCTTTACGTCCATTATAACTTTTCTAATGTAAATTCTTCATGCTTAACTATACATCAGTTAATGACTTACCATTTTTTTAAAAATCATCTGTTTGCGGTTTTCTTGAACCATAAAATTACTCAGATTTTGTTGTAGAAAATTTGGATAAAATGTCAATAACTCCATCAACCTAAAATAGGTAATTTACAGGATTGTTATATTACTTTCAAACATACACACACACACACACACACACACACACAATGACTATGTTGTGTGTGTCTGGATGTGTGTGTAAAATTATGTACATATAATAACTGATTTCTATTTTAGAATTTTCAAAATTCAACCCATTACGCATCAAAAGCTGGTTACATATTCAAAATATTTCCTCCCTGACACATATGTCAGGGACTTGTGTATATATATATATAAGGCATATGGGTACTGGTGTATATATATGATTTTTATTTTAACATCTTTATTGGAGTATAATTGCTTTACAATGGTGTGTTAGTTTCTGCTTTATAACAAAGTGAATCAGCTATACATGTATCCCCATATCCCTTCCCTCTTGCGTCTCCCTCCCACACTCCCTATCCCACCTCTCTAGGTGGTCACAAAGCCCCGAGTTGATCTCCCTGTGCTATGTGGTTTCTTCCCACTAGCTATCTATTTTACGTTTGGTAGTGTATATATGTCCATGTCACTCTCTCACTTCGTCCCAGCTTACCCTTCCCCCTCCCCGTGTCCTCAGGTCCATTCCCTACATCTGCGTCTTTATTCCCGTCCTGCCCCTAGGTTCTTCGGAACCATTTTTTTTTTTTTTAGATTCCATATATATGTGTTAGTGTATGGTATTTGTTGTTCTCTTTCGGACCTACTTCACTCTGTATGACAGACTGTAGGTCCATCCACCTCACTAAAAATAACTCAATTTCCTTTCTTTTCTTTTTAGATGTTGGGGGTAGGAGTTTATTATTTAATTTTGTTGTGTTGGGTCTTCATTTCTGTGTGAGGGCTTTCTCTAGTTGTGGCAAGCGGGGGTCACTCTTCATCGCAGGGCGAGGGCCTCTCACTATCGCGGTCTCTCTTGTTGTGGAGCACAGGCTCCAGACGCGCAGTCTCAGTAGTTGTGGCTCACGGGCCTAGTTGCTCCGAGGCATGTGGGTTCCTCCCAGACAAGGGCTCGAACCCGTGTCCCCTGTACTAGCAGGCAGATTCTCAACCGCTGCGTCACCAGGGGAGCCCCCAATTTCCTTTCTTTTTATGGATGAATAATATTCCATTATATATATGTGCCACATCTTCTTTATCCATTCATCTGTCGATGGACACTTGGGTTGCTTCTATGTCCTGACTATTGTAAATAGAGCTGCAATGAACATTGTGGTACATGACTCTTTTGAAATTATGGTTTTCTCAGGGTATATGCCCAGTAGTGGGATTGCTGGGTCATATAGTAGTTCTATTTGTAGTTTTTTAAGGAACCGCCATACTGTTCTCCATAGGGGCTGTACAAATTTACCTTCCCACCAACAGTGTAGGAGGGTTCCCTTTTCTCCACACCCTCTCCATCAATTATTGTTTGTAGACTTTTTAATGATGGCCATTCTGACTAGTGTGAGGTGATACCTCACTGTAGTTTTGATTTGCATTTCTCTCATAATTAGTGATGTTGAGCATCCTTTCATGTGTTTGTTGGCAATCTGTATATCTTCTTTGGAGTAATGTGTATTTAGGTCCTCTGCCCATTTTTGGATTGGGTTGTTTGTTTTCTTGATATTGATCTGCCTGAGCTGCTTGTAAATTTTGGAGATTAATCCTTTGTCAGTTGCTTTGTTGGCAAATATTTTCTCCCATTCTGAGGGTTGTCTTTTCATCTTGTTTATGTTTTCCTTTGCTGTGCAAAAGCTTTTACGTTTCATTAGGTCCATTTGTTAATTTTTGTTTTTATTTCCATTTCTCTAGGAGGTGGGTCAAAAAGGATCTTGCTGTGATTTATGTCATAGAGTGTTCTGCCTATGTTTTCCTCTAAGAGTTTTATAGTGTCTGGCCTTACATTTAGGTCTTTAATCCATTTTGAGTTTATTTTTGTGTATGGTGTTAGGGAGTATTCTAATCTCATTCTTTCACATGTAGCTGTATGACTTTTGTTTTCAGTATTTTTTGACATTTGTACATTTAAAAATTTTTGTGCTAATCTGTCAACATTTTTCTTTGTATTTTCTTCTTTTGTATTTCAGTTATAAAGTTGATTATTGCTTCTGCCATGTCACTTTGTTTTTCCTTAGGTATAAGTAACTTCTTAAAATATATGTTTTCATATTACACCATACAGAATTAATGATTTCTCACATTGTTCTCATTATTACATTAATCTCAACTACATTATTGGAGATACTCTTAATTACTGATTTAAGTTTTTAGAATCAAATCTGGCTCTTTCTACATCCAATATAAGTTCAGATCTTATCTCTTTACCATTAAATTCCTTCTTATGTCATATACCTCTTTTTTAATCTCAGTCCATGTTATTCTTGTGATTTTCAGCTCGCTATTATTTTTTACTTTTCTTGAGGATGCTAAGAAATTCTCTGTCATCCTCTACTTCAGCCTTGAGGAGACTGTTTTCAGAAGTATTCCTTCTTCAGAAACACTCAGATATATCCCCATCCTCTTGTTTCACAGTAATTGTGTAGATACCAAGATGATCAAAAAAAAGTATTTTCTTGCACTCACATGAATGAAGATATAATTAAATGCTGTATTTTTCAACATTTAAGTTCCACATATTATTTGTAACTCCTTGTTCACGTGGGAGATATTTCAGATCTTTCATATATTCAGGTCCAGGACAAGTTAAAGTACATATCTCTTAGCCAGAAGAATCTTGAGAAAATTTTCCTCAATCCAACTTAATAAACCATATGCAAGTTATCATTCTTCCAAGATTCTGGTATAACTGGAGATGAGAGAAGCTGAATTTCACTTGATATTTCTTATAACTAATCTAAGACTTTCTGGAAGTACTTGAGATGCTTGCCAGTTGGTAGGATCATGGTCACATCCTGTTTCTAATGCACCCAGAACAAGTGAGATACAGGAAAAGAATTTCAACAATAGAATATAAGTTAGAAATTACAACACAGGAGAACTTTGAAAAGCATTACTGAGACTCTTTCTTAACACAAAAGACTGGAGTTTGCAACCAAATTTACAATAGAAAAAAACTGTTCTTATCTAAAAAAGCTCTTCTTTTCTATCATTAACATTGGTGGGGAAAACAACAAGAATAACAACAAGAGTGATACTAGAAAGAACGTAGAAGAGAATATCTGTGGCTATCCTCTAGTATGCATAATAGATAAAAAAGTAAAAAATATATGTGAGTAGATTAAGCATATGGTGTGGAAAATTCCAAATATGATGTGATTTTATCTGGGGATTTTTGTTGAGTCTCCAGATCTCAGCTTCCCTGTTAATGGAATTAGAACTTAACTGAAAATATAAGAAGATTAATGTATATTATTTAAAGTGCTTAGCAGATACAGCAATAGTACAATATAATTTTAAAAATGCTGTTCCTCAAAGTGCATATCAATTTTAAAAATACTTATTTTCCCATGATAAAGAAAAGTCTCAAAATTTACTGAAACTTGAAATTTTAGGTTTCAAATATGGTAACTCTCTGAAAGCAACAGGGTGTCTATGAATACAAAATGGAAGTTATTAACGATGAAAAAGTACCCCTTGAATCAAGCACTTACTCTAGTCAAATCTAGATTTTGAAATTTAAATTTTTAAGGTTGATTGACCTGATTATACATTATTGGGTCACATATTAACTGAGATATTTGTTACTTCCAACTCCTCGTCACTTTTACCAAATTATTTCAGCAAAAACGTCATATACATTAAACTTGATGAATATCCAAGATGTTTTGAAAACATGAGACTATCATTTGATATCATAACTGGTACTACTACTACTACTACTGTTGAAGGCATTCTTGTTTGACCTACCTCTTTTCACCATTTGTGTGAATCAGGGCTGCTTAAATCTTGCAGGTTTATTCAATATTATCATTCACTAAAGCTATGCTCAATAATTTAAGAACCAATCTATCAGTTTTACATGCTGTCTCTGGCTTAACGGGGAACTCTCCCAATTCAATAAGCTGTGATTCTGACCTAATGTACAGTACTGGGAATCAGCATATGCCAGTTGGCATTACCCTGAAAAGTATAATGTCAGGTAAGCCAAATTAAAATATTGTAACTGCATTCCTAAATTCTTTATTAATTAACATATTTTGAACCTACATATGTATATGGTTAAGGCAAAGGTGGTTTTATTACCAAATCAAAAGCAAATCAAAATAAAACACTGAAATACCACTACACACTTATTAGAAAGGCCAAACTCCAGAATACAGACAACACCAAACGCTGGTGAGGTTGTGGAACATTTACTGCTGGTGGAATGCATACTGGTGCAGACACTCTGGAAGACAGTTTGAGACTTTTTTACAACCCTAAACATACTTTTACCATACAATGTAGCAACTGCATGCCTTGGTATCTACCCAAAGGAATTGAAAAGTTACATCCACACAAGGGCTTTTATACAAACATTTTTAGCAGCTTTATTCATAATTGCCAAAACTTGGAAGCAACCAAGCTGTCTTTCAGAGCGTGAATAAATAAATAAACTAGGTAGTTCCAAACAATAGAATGTAATTTGGCACTAAAAATAAATGAGCTGGGGGACTTCCCTGGTGGTCCAGTGTTTAAGACTCTGTCTTCCAATGCAGGGGGTGTGGGTTCGATCCCTGGTTGGAGAGCTAAGATTCCACGTGCCTTGTGACCAAAAAACTAAAACATAAGACAGAAGCAATATTGTAACAAATTCAATAAAGACTTTAAAAATGATCCATATCAAAACAATTTAAAAAAAAAAGAAAAAAGAGCTACTAAGCCATAAAAAAGCTCACCTGAAAAGGCTACATACTGTATGATTCCAACTGTACGACATTCTGGAGAAAACAGGACTATGGAGGCAGTAAAAAGTCAGTCCTTGCCAAGGGTTGGGGGAGGGATGAACGGGTAGAGCACAAAGGCTTTTTTTTTTAACATCTTTATTGGAGTATAATTGCCTTACATTGTTGTGTTAGTTTCTGCTGAATAACAAAGTGAATCAGCTATACATATACCTATATCCCCATATCCCTTCCATCTTGTGTCTCCCTCCCACCCTCCCTATCCCACCCCTCTAGCACCGAGCTACATCACAAACCACCTAGCTGATCTCCCTGTGCTATGCAGCTGCTTCCCACTAGCTATCTATTTTACATTTGGTAGTGTATCTACATCCATGAAGCTCTTTCACTTCGTCCCAGCTTACCCTTCCCCCTCCCCATATCCTCAAGTCCATTCTCTACATCTGTGTCTTTATTCCTGTCCTGCCCCTAGGTTCTTCAGAAAGTTTTTCTTTTTCTAGATTCCATATATATGTGTTAGTGTAGGGTATTTGTTTTTCTCTTTCTGACTTACTTCACTCTGCAGGACAGACTCTAAGTCCATCCACCTCACTACAAATAACTCAATTTCGTTTCATTTTATGGCTGAGTAATATTCCATTGTATATATGGGCCACATCTTCTTTATCCATTCATCTGTCAGTGGACACTTAGGCTGCTTCCATGTCCTGGCAACACAAAGGCTTTTAAGGGCAGTTAAAATACTCTGTATAATTCTGTAAACGTGAATACATATCATTATACAGTTTTTCAAACCCATAGAATGTACAACACCAAGAGTGAATCCTAATGCTGGACTTTGGTAACAAACTCTGGACTTTGGTAACAGATGTACCACTCCCGAGGGGATGTTGATAATGGGAACTATGCATTTCTGGGGCACATGGGAAATCCCTGTATATTCCTCTCCATTTTGCTGTGAGCCTAAAACTACTCTGAGAAAAATCAGTATTAAAAAAAAAAAGAAGAAGAGGGCTTCCCTGGTGGCACAGTGGTTGAGAGTCCGCCTGCCGATGCAGAGGACACAGATTCGTGTCCCGGTCCGGGAAGATCCCACATGCCGCGGAGCGGCTGGGCCCGTGAGCCATGGCCGCTGAGCCTCCGCGTTCGGAGCATGTGCTCCACAATGGGAGAGGCCGCAACAGTGAGAGGCCCGCGTACCGCAAAAAAAAAAAAAAAAAAAAAAAAAGAGGCAAACTGAGATCAGTTCAAAATGATAAGAAAATAAAATCATAGGATTGTTCATGACCTTTGCTTAGAAGGCAAGGTGAAAACTATGTGACATTTAATCACTAACAGTGTCAAGGATCACAATCAGTTGCTTACTTAATTACTACAAAAACGTACATTATATTAAAGTGTACGCTACAAGTTGATTTTGTTATTTCCCCCAATTCATTGATCATTATTTGGGACTCAGAACAGTAAAGTAACTTACCCAGGATCACAGATCACATAGACTTAAGTAACGTTACATCTGGTAGAGTTGTAACTGAAACCTATCTTTCACCTTAAATTCATGTATCCTTTTTTTTCTTTTATGCCTTCTACTCAATGGAGAGATTATGGAATTGAGAGCCAGTTACCTGGGTTTTAGCTCTGAATCTGGCACTCTAAGCAAGTGTAATAGTCTGTTTTATAAAATGACTAGAGAAACTTATAGATACTTTCTCAGGATTGTAGTTCATTCTTAGTGTACAGTAACCCACCTATGCTTGCTGCCACACAGTTCTTTCCCAGTTAGAAAAAGAAAAGCTAATTTTATATGAATTAGTCCACAGTTATGGAAAATACAATGAGTGCGAAGAGACAGCATGGAGGAGGAATTTAATTTCTTTATCAGCTATGTACTTTTAGTATAAGAGCAGCCTGACCAGATGGAGAGAAACCAGAGAAGGCCTTTTAGGGAAATTATACTAGGGAAAGACAGACTAGTAGAATGCAAGCTGCATAAGGGCAACACCAGGAGCAATGCTGGAACACAGCTGGTGCTAAACACATATGTGTAGGATGTACCAATGTCCAAACTGCAGACTTAACTCTTTATTCAGTCTTAAAAACTGAGTCTTTAGCTGGATTTTGTGCCATATTTTTGGTGTGATAGCACTGTCAGCTTGAGATACGTGTACTTACATAAACACAGATGCATACATACAGACACATACACATACACACAGGATATTTTCCATCCCTTAGAATATATGTTAGGACTGCATCAAAACAAGTAGGCAAAAACAATACGTCTGAATAATTCTATGGGCATGCAATTATAATTTGTGTTCCTTCTTCTACCTCTTAAAGCTTTCCTCCAACAGAAATTTTCATTGGACAAGAGAGATTATGCATTGTTGAACTCACACTAGGGTTTATAAAACCTGAGATAAAGTAAACTTATAGAAAGGTGAAAACCTGTCATTTCCTCTTATGCTCATAAGTTTCGACCTTACTTCCTAAAACATTCACTTCTTTCTGCCAGACAATTCTAGCTGAGGCCCTGCTGTGGACAGCATGTCAAAACCCTTTGAGCTAAAAACTGTATCTTGCTTGATAAACAGACTTGTATTTTTTTTTCAGTAAATATTATGCATTTGCCCAAGTTTGCATTTTTAAAGCAGTGTCCAAGGCCTGTTATTGCAAAAAAAGGCAAATTCATTCTCTATATGAAAATGTTTTTAAAAATACATCTTTATGCATATATTATTTGTGTTGAAGGCTTAAAATCCTTTATATATATATATATATATATACACACACACACACACACACACACACACACTCACAAAGGCAATAGCATATAAAAGGAGAAAGGAGCATTGGTCTTTCAAGTACTGTGTTTCTCATCTGATTAGTTAGCAATTTGTACAATTACACCTAAATGGATGTAATGCTAATATCACTGCTTATTTTATTATAGCTGTAAAACAAGTACAGTGCTATCCGCCCTGCTTGTTCGTAATATTAATTATAAACAATTTTGTGTACACTCTATTTCAATTTCCCAGCTTGATTAGCTAACAATCTGCACTAAAACATTCAAGGTAAAATGGAAAGCTAATTGCATAGAGATTTTTAAACTCATTTTCACGCAGCAGGATTTATTAGTGTCAATGAAGGTAAAAAGCAGTAGGAATTCTCTCATACCTTCACTAACTCCCTCTGATAATTCAAAATATCCATGGAGAACTTAAATGGGATAGGATGCAGCTGTACCATTTTTGGTAAGAGCAGTATTTGAAGAGGAGAAAATATTCCTTGGGTCTATGTATAGATTATGAATTGCTTTTATTCTGGATTATTGCCTGAATTTTAGAATGTTGCATCAAATGAAGGAGAAAAAGACAAAGCTGGTTTCTATTAAGGTCTGATTTCCACTCTGCATTCTCTCACAATTTCTTATTTGGTGCCTCTATCTTATTCCTCTTAACTGGGTGATGCCAATTATAGGATTTCACAAAAGGAATCCAGGTGATAAAAGGCTCAAAATCTATAACACGGAGTAGTAGCTAAAAATCTGTTCCCCTACATTGGAAAATAGAAAATCATAAACTGAAATTGCCTTAAATAGTGCAAAGCAGGCCAAAACTGAATTTTTTAAACTATCAAAGCTTTTCAAAAAATGAACGTAAAATATAGTATTTTAGTCCCAAATACTATTGATTTACAAAATTTTAAAGCTAGCTGTCACAAATACTTATGAACTTAGAGGTTAACAAATTCAAAGAACATTTAAAAGATAAACATTTTCTGGTAGATATTCCATAAGAGGAAGTCTGAAACTTTTGTCAATGATCTAGTTAAAAGCTTGAAAGCAAACAAAAACAATAACAATAATAACAAACCCATCAATATTTATTCTTAGCCTGAATGAAATTAATAATGCCACTGCCTTTAAAATGAAGCATATTTATCAGGTTGTTAAGATGTGATTTTTTTATTTACCCTGCTTGTTTGGGTAGAGACAATCATATTACTGCCCTTGCAAACCCTCCTCCTGCATTCATTTTTCCTGTCCCTGGAAGAAATCTCAGTCTTTCTTCATTTTTCGGAAGTAAATAAATTGTCTTTTAGATATATTAGAGAATGCTGACTCCAAGGGTAGCATCAAACCTGCAGACTTTTTTCCAATTTAAGACTCCTCTGCTGCCCTTCTCCAGTCCTCTGGTCTTGCGCACCGGTGGGTGGAGTGGGTGCTGTGAGCCTTCAGTCTCTACCTCTGTCAAGAGCTGCAGTATTGGCCTGGCAGTGGTTTCTTCTGGGTGTGCAGATCACAGTGTCTGACTCTGTCCAATGCTGGGGAAGGAAGGGATGTTTCTCTTGCAACTTTCCTCCCATTCCTGGGTTGCTACCACCTACAGTTCTTTGATGTAAATCATGCCTGTTCTGATCTCTTGCGATTTCTGACCTCTCGCGATTTCTCTCTCTGCTACCTGATTTCTGAATTTCCTCTCTGGTGGACTCATCTTGCCCCTTCTACTTTCCTCTTGGGCAGAATTCCATGCCAGGTGGCCTGGTCCAGCTGCTTTCTCAGGGATCGCATCGTCCTTATGTTGTATATGCATGTGAGTTTGCATGACCTTTCATTCTGAAAGGGAAGACATTCACAAATAGTCTTCTCTACTTTGCTGCCCCACGGTGGCTTGCTAACCACTGACTCTAGACCTCAGATTTTTCAGGATGTGTCAGATACCAGTCCCTCACACTTCCGAGAATATAAACCAAGATCTCCAAGTGATCCTCTTGGACTCCTGAGCTGAAGGTGAATTATTCCCGTACCCATCATTTGAACGTTTGGAAACTGTGCCCAAAATGTATCTTCCTCCAAAGAAAGCCCTACTCTTGGCTCTTCAACTGATAAATACTTTGCCTTCTTTTCTAACTCAAGGTCGTGATGGGTTAATGATGACTAAACCAATTTCACAGTCTTTTATCAAGACCAGCCTATATATTCTAGGAAATCATGCCAGGATGTGGGTACCCTGTTCTTACTGTACTCTTCTTTGGAAACTCAGCCCTAACAATATAAGAAAGGTTACATTGTTACATTTACCTTTCTCTTTCTGTTTCTCTCTCTTTGTTACACAGTCACAAAGTAGACATGATTCATTCAGCATTAGGTTCTTATGAATTTGCAAACTTAACAGAAAAGCAATAGGGGCAGAATTGCCACCTTCTACCATTGATTTATGATTCTAAATCTTTAAAAGAGTTTACAATTTAAAGTTTCTTATAAGACTGCCATCTTCTGCCCCTTTTGTCTTTAAAAGGCTGAAAATCCCTCACACCTATTCATTTATACTAACACAATCACACATAAAATATGCCTATTTGAAATATAAGATGAACTATTCATACATTACAAAATTGGCCAATTGTCCTCTCTGGACAATTACTAAAAGTCTATTGTTAGAAGTGAGGTTAAATTTTGAAGGTATTAGATGGTATTACATTCATGTACATAGAAATGCAATTCCTTTTATGACAATCTCCCCTTCCCAACCTCCTGCAACTTTCCAGATAAGTCATCTCCATGAAATAAAAAGCTTAGTGGGAAATGAAGCATTACTTCACCACATACTACACAAGTTAAATTTCACAGTACCCCTTTCAAAAGTTTGGCTTAGATTCAAGTCCTACTGGACCTAATCTAAATCTTGGGAATAATTTGTAAGCATCCTTTTGGGGACTGTGGGGGAAGGAGAGAGAGAGAGAGAGAGAGAGAGAGAGAGAGAGAGAGAGAGAGAGGAGGAGGAGACATACATTACTTAGTAGGATAGATTATTTTTTCTTTCTTTCTTTATTATTTTTTTTTTTTTTTTTTGGCGGTACGCGGGCCTCTCACTGCTGTGGCCTCTCCCGTTGCAGAGCACAGGCTCCGGACGCACAGGCTCAGCAGCCATGGCTCACGGGCGCAGCCGCTCCGCGGCATGTGGGATCTTCCCAGCCTGGGGCATGAACCCGCGTCGCCTGCATTGGCAGGCGGACTCCCAACCACTGCACCACCAAGGAAGCCCCTAGGATAGATTTTTTTTTTTATCATAACAAGCATCCACACAGTCTCAGTGACTTAATATGAAGTTTACTTCTTGTTCACTCTACACTTCCAATGTGCATCAGCATGTGGGTTCCTTGTCAATATTCAGGAACTCAAGGCAGGTAAACAGAATGTAGCAAATCGCATATTGTCTCCTAAGCTTGCATATTATCTCCCAGAAAGCAGCATGCGCTATTCAGACTGAATGTTATTAGCCAAAGCAAATCGTATATCTAGACGTAACTTCAAAGGGGACGGAGTAATATGACTCTACCTGTGCCTGGATAGAGAAGAGAATCAGAGTATTTGAAAACATCCCTAACGACTTCCACAAGTCCATTAACCCAGTCAGCAGCAAGAATCAAAAGAGATAGATTAATGAGGTCATGCTTTTAAAGAATAATGACTGTGTTCATTTTCAGAGCATGGTCTAATGCAGTCGTTCTCAAAGCACGGTCCATGGAATCCTGGGTGTCTCCAAAACCTAAAACATTTTCGTAAGAACACTGAGATGTTATTTGCCTTTTTCAGTTCCATCCTCTCATGAGTTTATAGGGGAGATTTCTAGAAGTTATAAGACATGTCATATGGCAACAAATTGAATCCAGCTTCTCCCTATTGAACCAGAAATTAAAGAAATTTACAAAAATACAAACAAGGTTGCTCTTCTCAAAATCTTTTGTCTTCAAAATATAGTTACTTTTTACAAATTACATAGTTTAACATTAAATGGCTTTATTATTATTATAAATTAATTAGTAAATACCTGAACTAAGGGTCAGAGTTTCCCATAGGATGGGCTGAACCTCTGTTGTTGCAGTATTATAGTTTAATTTCTTCCTCTGCCCAGACTTCCATCCTTCAATCCCTCAGAAGTGTTTTTTCCAAGAACACTTTCCGTCTCAAAATCCCTGCTTCCAGATCTCCGTCTCAGAGTCTGTTTCCCAGACAGTCTATTTAAGACAGTTGGTGCAAGGAATGATTCAAGGAAACTAAAATTGGATTTTTGGGCTCTTCCACCTACTGGCCAGTGAGCAATGAGGGCTCCCTCACTGGTGGTAAGTGGTACCCTGATCACACTTGCTAACTGAAGTAGTAGTAGTGAATATGTTAACACTTCCACTCATGGTGAATTGGATGAGAAACCAAGAGTGTACTGATGGGAGCTGTGTATGACATTTGGAAAGAGTGGCATAAATAATAATAGGAGAATTAGAGAATTGAATGTCTCTTTCTGGAGCCAATGAATGATATGAAGAAAGAAAATTAAAGATTAAGACTGATTATTTACCAAGTAACCACAAGGGATGAAAGCAAGAGGTCCTGGAAGCTTCTAAAGAAGCCTCCTTCTTACAGCAGGAAGTCAGAAAAAATTGATCAACCCTTAGTGCAACCATCAGAGTAGCAGAGACCTGGAAGAGGTTGAATTTTAGTGTCAGGAAGCTCCTACCTCAATGTCAGGACCCTGAAGGGAAGAAGTGAGATCCTGAGATATTATAAACTTGAAAACCTTGAATCCTTAGATTTTCTTGAACTCTCTTATAGTAACCCAACTGCAGCTGCCTTGCTAGATGTAGTATCTCTACTAGAGCAAATTAGCACTATCTCGGGAAGATGCCATGTGGCCACTGATCCGACAGAAACATTCTTTTATATCCCTATAAAAAAGAAGGATTAGAAATACTTTACTTGAATTGGAATGGACTAAAATGAACGCTTATGGTTTTGCTATATTAACATTCTGTCTAATACAGTCCATAAGGATTTGGACCATCTGGACATTTCACTGAATATCATATTGATTCATAATTCAGATATTAATAGGAATGACTGAGCAAAAATTTGCACAAACTGTAAAAAAGCAAGTTGACAAATTGGAGTTCATCAAAATCTTAAAAGTTTACTTTTTAAACATCAATGTTTAAAAGGCAAGCCACTAACTGTGAGAACATATTTGCAAGTCATTTACTTGATAAAGGATTTTGAATCTAGAATATATAAAGAACTCTCAATATCAATAATAAGAAAACACTCATTTTAAAAAATGGGCAAAAATTTGAACAGAAACTTAACCAAGAAGACATAAGGTGTGGGGAATAAACAGACAAAAAAAATCTTCAACATCATTAGAAATTAGGAAAAACAAATTAAAAGTACAATATGTTACCACTACACACCAATTATCATCTGTGGGTGTACAGACCCAGGGGAAACTCAGTTGCTTATAATGTCCCAGCCAGAAGCAGAAGAACTAGGACTCAAACCTAGAATTGTCTGAGTTCAAAAAAGTGACCTCCCCAGTATACTGTGTAACACACTATAGGCAACAGAATCGTTCAAAAATACTCTCATGTTGTGCATGTAGTTGTTTTAGAATAAGCAGCTGTGGCTTCACACACATTCATACACACAAAATCAAACTTCTCTCCCATTTACTTTTTACAAATTAATCGACTCATTAATAATATTTCCCTAGTGGTTCTTTAAGTGCTTTTCAGCATTTATTGGAGTGATGTGCTTCATTTAAAATTATATGAGGCAGTATTACACAGCAGTGAAGGGTTTAGGACTCAGTTTTCCAACTACAAGTTGAAATAGATTGATGTAAGTAGAATCAAAGGACCTGAGACTTCTCTTTTCTATTCTGGAAGACCCCCACCCCAATCATACATCCACTTCACCCCTGGATGTGAATATACTATATTTCATAAATCATGTCATTATCACATTGGAACATTCAGGAAACAAATTATGTTATGCCCCATCCTTCCCTCAAAACTACTAAACTGTTTTATTTTTCAGTTTCAATCTGCCTCTCTAAGAGCTTATATTTTAACTCCATGTTCATGGTTGATTCTGAACATAATCCTGCAGAATTTCTGATGAATAAAGCATACAATTACTTATATATGAACAAAAAAGTAGCTTGAGAAATTTCCTTCAGAATTAGATAACCTTAGAGAAATCCTGTTTGGACTCACACTGTAGGAGTTCGAATCTAGGCACTTACTAACTGTGAGACCTTTGAGCTGATTTCACAATCTCTCTGAACCTTTGTTTGCCTTCTTTTATTTATTTTCTTTTAAGATTTTTTTTTTGATGTGGACCATCTTTAAAGTCTTTATTGAATTTGTTACAATATTGTTTCTCTTTTATGTTTTGTTTTTTTGGCAGTGAGGCATGTGGGATCTTGGCTCTCCCACCAGGGTTCAAACCTATACCCCCTGCATTGGAAGGTGAAGTCTTAACCACTGAGCCACCAGGGGAGTCCCTGTTTTCTTTCTTTTAAATGAGAACCCTAGTACCTATATTTTAGGGTATCATGAATTAAATTCAAGATATCAGCATGCAAAACCCAATTTTTTAAAAAAGGTATAAACATTTTATATGTATCAAAGGAAAACCTTTCTATTTTAAAAGACTACTTTTTAAGGTATGTTAATCTTTGATAAGAACACTTTAAAAAAAAAGAATGTTGTGGGTCAAGTATTTCAAAGGATTTAAGATGTACAAATGTAGACTTTTTGATGAATTTAGGAACTGGGGCTAGACTGAGTTGAATTGTTCTGCAACATGGGGGGATGGCTGAGGAGAAAAAATTAGAGATCCCTAAGGCCATCAAGTGGGGAGAGGAGAAATCAGAGGAGAGGAGATGGAGAATAAAAACAAGTCTAGCTACCTAGACTTATTCCAGAAAAGTCGAAACTATTATTACAAATGATAATCCTATCAGTGAAGTAGCCAAAAAGACTTTTAAAAACAGATGTGTACTGTGTGATTTTTGTTTTGTTCTTTGTAATGAAGATTAGTAAGTATAAGCCTTTAGCCATGAACCTATATTTTTAAGTAAGTAATGATTTGATGCCTACTGCAGTCCTAAAGTATACAGTTGTCCATGGTTTGGGAAGTCAGCTATGAGACTGATAGGAGAAAAGGATGTTGTCACTGTTTGGGTCAAATCTAAGATAAAGATAAAGGATGAGCAGCAATAAGTCATAACAAATGAGTCAAAATCAGGTAGAAAATCAGAGGCGATGAATACAATGAGCAGGAAAGCCCATCTGGAAATTTTCTGACATCTTGGAAACGGAATGTGAAATGCTATAAAGATCATATTGACCCCATCTAATACTTGTGATGATACAGTCATATTTGTGAGATATATAGTTATAATATTCATATTTTGTCTATATTAAGTACTCTTTTACCTTTCTTCCTTGAGGGTTCCTTTTCCATTAAAGACGTTAATATAGAAAGAAAGTCTAGGCCATTACAAATAAGGCCTCTTACCTAAATCTGAGAAAAATAAACGCACAATTCCCCTGATAAGGATATTAAAGTAAAGGATTTCCTAGGCTTCTTATCAAGGTCTTGTGTTATCTTTCTACAGGACATTTTCCTGTCCCTCAGCTACTTTTTAAATCCCAGTCAGGATGTGATCTCCAAAGCCTCATAGAATATATTGATTCCTATTCTCCTTCACGACAGATAAAACCTTCTGTAGCCATTACAATGCAATACCTTCACATATAACTCAGTTTTGCTGAAAGAAAGCAATCTTTGTTTCTTTCTACTTTCAGTCCAACAGGGATTTTGTGCATTGGTTCTTTAAACAATGCTTTTATTTCCTTGAGTTTCTGCTGGACTGTGGTTGTTTTATTAGTTCTCAGATGATTTATGTATTTTCAATGTACAAGTGCCTAGAGGCTAAGATAAATAGAGGTATTTTTATAGTAAAATTTGAAAAATAGTTCAAGCCTTGAAAAATGCAAAACTTATTAGGTGCTCAAAATTAAAATGAATGCTTTCTCTGCCATGCTACTTTTGCAAGGGACAAAACAAGACATGTGAAGGGAAGGTCTGATAAATACTTTTCATCTCTATCCACAGCACATCAATGTCTAGGATAAATATTAAGTCATTTACTGTAAGATATCTGGATATTTTAGAAGAGAATAATCCTGAAAACTATAACCCTCTAACTGGGGCACATGGATACTGGGATATATAGGCCTCTACTCTTTAAGTGTTAGAAATAAGTGCCAGTCAACATACCAATGAGACTATCACACCTAGATTTTCTTATCCCATTCTTTCCTCATGCAGTAATGTCAGATTTCCATGGATCCATTGATATATTAACCCATATTAGTAAGGTTGTTATTGTTATGTTAAAAATAAATCACACAGGGCTTCCCTCATGGTGCAGTGGTTGAGAGTCCACCTGTCGATGCAGGGGACACGGGTTCGTGCCCTGGTCCGGGAAGATCCCACATGCCGTGGAGTGGCTGGGCCCGTGAGCCATGGCCGCTGAGCTTACACGTCTGGAGCCTGTGCTCCGCAATGGGAGAGGCCACAACAGTAAGAGGCCCACGTAACACAAAAAAATAAATAAATTAAATAAATAAAATAAATCACACATTCATGAACTTCTCTGCTTTGATCAATTATAAGGAGATTTGATAGTTTAATGTCCAGGGGGCATCTTCCTGCCCATGGTGGATGGAGAAGCCTTCCCCACATATCATGTACAATTACAAAGAATAGATCAAACCTATTTTCCCTAAAGCTCATTTTTACTGTATTAACAGATGGTAAATTTTTACTGATATTTCCAATTTTATGTTTTGTAGCTATCACATTAATCTCCCATCAAGCTTAACTAACCCCCCCCCAAATTCCTGATTTGATTATGCTCATGAAAATTAATTATTATTTATGTAAGATCACATGCATGTTGACTTAAGTATATATGAATGATATCTAGTATAAAAATCAAAGTTAAAAGAATTTTGGTGTAAAATGTTCCTATTTGGAACAGGCTAAAGAGAATTACTAACTCTATGGGCTGAACTATTCGTAGCTGAATGTTTTGACAAAACAAGTACTGAGTAGCACTGCATGGAGGAGAAGTGTTCTGGAAAGGACAGAGGTCAAACATGAGTGGCTGATGCACCTTATTACCCTCAGTAATAGATATGGCTTATAATGTAGGTTCACAACCTGCATGAAGGTGATTAAAATCAACACCAGGCAGTCAGCACTGGTTTTGATGAGGTGCTCAGGGGCAGTGAACAGTAGGGGAAAAGGACAGGGTCATGGTTGGGTCCTGGTGAACATGGATACAGAAGAGGTGAGCAGAAAATTAAAAAGCCAGTGAAAGTACTGAATGGAAGCCAGAGACGTGGGAGGGAGAAAACAGCAGCATATGTGTAAAGAAAGGAGGGAATGGAAGTTTTCAGAGAAGGCAATGCAGAGACTATGCTGGAGAGGGCAGTTTCTACAGAGTGCTGAGGGCAAAACACAGAACATAGTGCAGGAGGTGATGAAGTGGATGCAGAGCTGATTATTCATTTTGAAAGCTTGTTTTAGGTGACAAAGAAGTCACCAAACAGCAGTGAATGTGAGTAAGAAAAAAATATTCTTTTCTTTTAATATTGAATAATTGCATGTGTTTGGGATAATAATCCAATAAGAAGACAAATGCTGATCATGCAGAAAAGAAAAAGCGTGATGGATGGAGCAAGGCATTTGAGATGCGGGAAGGTTGGAAATCAAAGTCAGCATGCAGGGATCTACTATGTATGGCAGAAAGCACACCACATCCATGGGTAAGGGAGGGCAGTTGGAAAGTGAATGAATGAACATCTACTCAGGCGTAAAGATCAGGGAAGGTAATATAGAAAACTATTTGTTTCATTGTCTTAATGAGGAAACATGAATTTGGCTTGAAGTTGAGAGAGCAGCCTGTAGGTAGGGAGTTTGAAAAGAAATTCAAAGTCTGGAAGGGTTGCTTCAGGCAATGAGGGAGGAAGGGTTGCTTCAGGCAATGAGGGAGGAATCTAGAGAAGGGATCTTTTGGAAGATCCATGGACAGTATTGGGATTGCATGTGTTATTAGAGAACAGGAATTTATATTGGCTTTAGAATCCAATGCTGGGACATGTTGTCCAGGCACACTCAGGGACCCAGGGGAAGGAGGGGCTAAGTTGCATGGTTATGTCAATTCAAAGCGGTTACCATGGAATGAAAATGAGGTGAGAGTGTTTAGGATAATAGGGAGAAATGGATTCTGTGTTTCATAGTTGGGTGACAATATAATTTATCATCCAAAATGGAACGTATTTAACAGTGAAAGAGGACAACCAAATAGGATGCCAGGAAACAGGAGTAAACTGAGTCTGTCACCAGGAGAATGGGGATAAATGACCATCTTGCTCATAGTGATTAAAACTAATTTTTAAAAAGACCATATGGGGCTTCCCTGGTGGCGCAGTTGTTGAGAGTCTGCCTGCCAATGCAGGAGACATGGGTTCGTGTCCCGGGCCGGGAAGACCCCACCTGCCACGGAGCGGCTGGGCCCGTGAGCCATGGCTGCTGAGCCTGCACGTCTGGAGCCTGTGCACCGCAATGGGAGAGGCCACAGCAGTGAGAGGCCGGTGTACCGCAAAAAAAAAAAAAAAAAAAAAAAAAAAGACAATATGGATTGGGGAGAAACTTCTAGTAAATGGTTGAAGTCCAGTTGAGGTTGGAGAAAAGTTAGACTGTGAGTAATAGAGTAAAAGTCCTGGAAGTGTAGAGTAGTGGCTAAAAGAAAATTGGGCTATAAGCGTTTAGATCTCAGAACTTCCATAGATATTTTGGCTCTGGTTAACGAAACAATGTAGTGACATTGGAGGTAAGGAGTCTGCTGGGTTCAGAAAGTCACAGTGGACTAAAGTTAAGGTGTGGATGTATATTATCCCACACATTCTAAAGTTGTCCAGGAAGATAGTGGAATTGATGGTGGAGAGAAAGTTTTTAAGCCAGAGGCCAGAGTCCTCAGATAATGTGAAGAAAGGAGCTTGAGGTATGTCAGTCAGGAACAAGAATGAGGTCTAGGTGACACGAGGTTCAATAAAGATAGTTTTATAAGAGGGCACAAGAGCTATTAAGGAAATGAATACATTTGGCATTGCTTCATGTCATCAAGTATTGGAATCACCCTTGATCCATGCTCGTGCCCAAACTTTGATTATAATATTTTTTCCAATGCCTACAGGCAGAGAATTCACTGTTTATGGCAACCAAGATTGTCAAGTTCTACATATCAGTTTTAATACTCAGTTTAAATGAATAACTTGGACCTCTTGTTTATGTTTTGATTTTGATTAACAAGGATTCATTCATAAAGGACAATCTATTCTTCCTCTGGCAGTAAAAATAGGATTCATTGCCTATAAACGTCAGACTTTAGACTATAAAGAATATCTGAAGTTAATTGACAAAATTTGAGGCTTCTTTGAGATTCTTTATCATGAGATCCCAACTGGTTTCTTTAGACCAATTTTTATATATCAAAAAAAGTGTAAAATTCGGAAAAATATATTCACATTTTTGTTGATATCATAAACACTTGCTATCTTCACTCTTTGTCTCTAATTTTAATACACAAAAATCCTATTGCAGGGCTTCCATGATGGCGCAGTGGTTGAGAGTCCGCCTGCCGATATGAGGAACACGGGTGCGTGCCCCGGTCCGGGAGGATCCCACATGCCGCGGAGCGGCTGGGCCCGTGAGCCACGGCCGCTGAGCCTGCGCGTCCGGAGCCTGTGCTCCGTAATGGGAGAGGCCACAACAGTGAGAGGCCCGCATACTGCAAAAAAATAAATAAATAAATCCTATTGCATGTGTACATAAGTTTTATATTTTTTTCCTTTCTACCATAATTTTTTGTTTACATCTTTATTGGAGTATAACTGCTTTACATTGTTGTGTTAGTTTCTGCTGTATGGGAAAGTGAATCAACTATATGTATACATATATCCCCATATCTCCACCTTCTGTGTCTCACTCCCACCCTCCCTATCCCACCCCTCTAGTTGGACACAAAGCACAGAGCTGAAATCCCTGTGAGATGCAGCTTCTTCCCACTAGTCATCTATTTTACATTTGGTAGTGTATATATGTCCATGCCACTCTCTCACTTTGTCCCAGCTTACTCTCCATCCTCCCCAGGCCCTCAGGTCCATTTGCTACATCTGTGTCTTTATTCCTGTCCTGCCCCTAGGTTCTTCAGAAAGTTTTTCTTTTTCTAGGTTCCATATATATGTGTTAGTGTAGGGTATTTGTTTTTCTCTTTCTGACTTACTTCACTCTGCAGGACAGACTCTAGGTCCATCCACCTCACTACAAATAACTCAATTTCGTTTCCTTTTATGGTTGAATAATATTCCACTGTATATATGTGCCACATCTTCTTTATCCATTCATCTGTCAATAGACATTTAGGTTGATTCCATATCCTGGCTATTGTATATACGGCTGCAATGAACATTGGTGGTACATGTCTGTTTTGAATTGTGATTTCCTCACGGTATATTCACAGTAGTTGGATTGCTGGGTCATATGGTAGTTCTATTTTTAGTTTTTTAAGGAACCTTCATGCTTTTCTTCATAGTGGCTGTATCAATTTACATTCCCACCAACAGTGCAAGAGGGTTCCCTTTTCTCCACACCCTCTCCAGCATTTGTGATTTGTAGATTTTCTAATGATACCCATTCTAACCAGAGTGAAGTGATACCTCATTGTGATTTTGATTTGCATTTCTCTCATGATTAGTGATATTGAGCATGTGTTCATGTGTTTTTTGGTAATCTATATATCTCTTTGGGGAAATGTCTGTTTAGGTCTTCCACCCGTTTTTAGATTTGGTTGTTTGTTTTTTTGATATTGAGCTGCATGAGCTGCTTGTATGTTTTGGAGATTAATTTTTTGTCAGTTTCTTCAATAGCAAATATTTTCTCCCATTTTGAGGGTTGCCTTTTTGTCTTGTTTATGGTTTACTTTACTGTGCTAAAGCTTTTATATTTCATTAGGTCCCATTTGTTTATCCTTGTTTTATGTCCATTACTTTAAAAAGTGGGTCAAAAAGGACCTTGCTGTGATTTATGTCATAGAGTGTTCTGCCTATGTTTTCCTCTAAGAGTTTTACAGTGTCTGGCCTTACATTTAGGTCTTTAATCCATTTTGAGTTTATTTTCCTGTATGGTGTTAGAGAGTGTTCTAATTTCATTCTTTTTTTGTGTAGCTGTCCAGTTTTCCCAACACCACTTATTGAAGAGGCTGTATTTTCTCTATTTTATATTCTTGCCTCCTTTGTCAAAGATAAGGTGACCATATGTGCATGGTTTTATCTCTGGGCTTTCTATCCTGTTCCATTGATCTATATTTCTGTTTTTGTGCCAGTACCATACTGTCTTGACTACAGTAGCTTTGTAGTATAGTGTGAAGTCAGGGAGCCTAATTCCTCCAGCTCCATTTTTCGTTCTCAAGATTGCTTTGGCTATTCAGGGACTTTTGTGTTTCCATAAAAATTGTGAAATGTTTTGTTCTAGTTCTGTGAAGAATGCCATGGGTAATTTCATAAGGATTGCACTGAGTCTGTAGATTGCTTTAAGTAGTATAGTCATTTTCACAATGTTGATTCTTCCAATCCAAGAATTTGGTATATCTCTCCATCTGCTTGTATCACCTTTAATTTCTTTCATCAGTGTCATATGTTTCTGCATACAGGTCTTTTGTCTCCCTAGGTAAGTTTATTCCCAGGTATTTTACTCTTTTTGTTGCAGTGGTAAATGGGAGTGTTTCCTTAATTTTTCTTTTAGATATTTCATTGTTAGTGTATAGGAATACAAGAGATTTCTGTGTATTAATTTTGTATCCTGCTACTTCACCAAATTCATTGATTAGCTCTAGTAGTTTTCTGGTAGCATCTTTAGGATTCTCTATGTATAGTGTCATGTCATCTGCATAAGTGACAGTTTTACTTCTTTTCTGTTTTTGATTCCTTTTATTTCACATTCTTCTCTTAATGCCATGACTAAAACTTCCAAAACTATGTTGAATAAAAGTGGTAAGAGTGGGCACCCTTGTCTTGTTCCTGATCTTAGAGGAAATGTTTCAGTTTTTCACAATTGAGAATGATGTTGGCTGTGGGTTTGTCATATATGGCCTTTATTATGTTGAGGTAGGTTCCTTCTATGCCCATTTTCTGGAGGATTTTTATCCTAAATGGGTGTTGAATTTTGTCAAAAGATTTTTCTGCATCTGTTCTGATGATCATATGGTTTTTTCCCTTCAGTTGGTTAATACGGTGTATCACATCGATTGATCTGTGTATACTGAAGGATCCTTGCATTCCTGGGATAAACCCCACTTGATCATGGTGTATGATCCTTTTAATGTGCTGTTCGATACTGTTTTCTAGTATCTTGTTGAGGATTTTTGCATCTATATTCATCCGTGATATTGGCGTGAAGTTTTCTCTTTTTTTGACATCTTTGTCTGCTTTAGATATCAGAGTGATTGGTGATCTCGTAGAATAAGTTTGGGTGTTTTCCTCCCTCTGCTATATTTTTGAAGAGTTTGAGAAGGATAGGTGTTAGCTCTTCTCTAAATGCTTGATAGAATTCAGCTGTGAAGCCATCTGGTCCAGGGCTTTTATTTGTTGGAAGATTTTTAATCACAGTTTCAATTTCAGTACTTTTGATTGGTTTGTTCATATTTTCTATTTCTTCCTGGTTCAGTCTTGGAAGCTTCTACTTTTGTAAGAATTTGTCAATTTCTTCCAGGTTGTCCATTTTTTTGGCTTACAGTTGCTTGTAGTACTCTCTCATGACCCTTTTTTATGTCTGCATTGTCAGTTGTTTCCTCTCCTTTTTCATTTCTAATTCTGTTGATTTGAGTCTTTTCCCTTTTTTCTTGATGATTCTGGCTAATGGTTTATCAAAATTCTTTATCTTTTCAAAGAACAAGTTTTTAGTTTTATTGATCTTTGCTATTGTTTTCTTCATTTCTTTTTCATTTATTTCCAATCTGATCTTTATGATTTTTTCTTTCTGCTAACTTTGGGGTTTTTTTGTTCTCCTTTCTCTAATTGTTTTAGGTCTAAGGTTAGGTTGTTTATTTGAGATTTTTCTTATTTCTTGAGGAAGGATTATATTGCTATAAGTTTCCCACTTAGAAATGCTTCTCCTGCATCCCATAGTGTTTGGATCATCGTGTTTTCGTTGCCATTTTTATCTAAGTATTTTTTGATTTCCTCTTTGATTTCTTCAGCGATATCTTGGTTATTTAGTAGTGTATTGTTTAGCTTCCAAGTGTTTGTAATTTTTACAGTTCTTTTTTCCTGTAATTGATATCTAGTCTCATAGTGTTGTGGTTGGAAAAGATATTTGACACAATTTCAATTTTCTTAACTTTATCAAGGCTTGATTTGTGACCCAAGATATGACTCATCCTGGAGAATGTTCCATGAGCACTTGAGAAAATGTGTATTGTGTTGTTTTTGGATGAATGTCCTATAACTATTAATTAAGTCCATCTTGTTAATGTGTCATTTAAAGCTTGTGTTTCCTTATTTATTTTCATTTTGGTTGATATGTCCATTGGTGAAATTGGGGTGTTAAAGTCCCCTAGTATTATTGTGTTACTGTCTATTTTGCCTTTTATGGCTTTTGGCATTTGCCTTAGGTATTGAAGAGCTCCTATGTTCAGTGCAAAAATATTTACAATAGTTATATCTTCTTCTTGCATTGATCTCCTGATCATTATGTAGTATCCTTCTTTGTCTCTTGTAATAGTCTTTATTTTAAAGTCTATTTTGTCTTTTATGAGTATTGCTACTCCAGCTTCCTTTTGATTTCCATTTGCATGTAATATCTATTTCCATCCCCTCACTTTCAGTCTATATGTGTTCCTAGGTCTGACTTGGGTCTCTTGTAGACAGCATATATATTGTCTTGCTTTTGTATCCATTCAGCCAGTCTGTGTCTTTTGGTTGGAGCATTTAATCCATTTACATTTAAGGTAATTAGCAATCTGTCTGTTCCTATTACCATTTTATGAATTGTTTCGGGTTCATTTTTGTGGTTCTTTTCCTTCTCTTCTGTTTCCCACTTAGAGAAGTTCCTTTAGCATTAGTTGTAAAGCTGGTTTGATGGTGCTGAATTCCATTAACTTTTGCTTGTCTGTAAAGGTTTTAAATTCTCTGTCAAATCTGAATGAAATCCTTGCTGTGTAGAGTAATCTTGGTTTTAGGTTTTTCCCTTTCATCTCTTTAAATATGTCCTGCCACTCCCTTCTAGCTTGCAGAGTTTTTGCTGAAAGTTCAGCTGTTAACCTTATGGGGCTTCCCTTGTATATTATTTGTTGCCTTTCTCTTGCTGCTTTTAATTTTTTTTTTTTCCAGTACGCGGGCCTCTCACTGTTGTGGCCTCTCCCGTTGCAGAGCACAGGCTCTGGATGCACAGGCTCAGTGGCCCAGCCGCTCTGCGGCATGTGGGATCTTCCTGGACTGGGGCATGAACTCATGTTCCCTGCATCAGCAGGCAGAATCTCAACCACTCTGCCACCATGGAAGCCCTAATTTTTTTTTATATTTAATTTTTGATAGTTGGATTAATATGTGTCTTGGTGTGTCTCTCCTTGGATTTATCCTCTGTGGGACTCTCTGAACTTCCTGGACTTGATTGACTATTTCCTTTTCCATGTTAGTGATGTTTTCGACTATAATCTCTTCAAATATTTCCTCAGACAGTTTCTTTTTCTCTTTTCTTTTCCTGGAACTCCTATTATTTGAATGTTCATTTAACATTGTCCCAGAAGTCTCTGTGACTGTCTCAATTCTTTTCATTGTTTTTTCTTTATTCTGCTCTGTGGCAGTTATTTCCACTATTCTACCTTCCAGGTCACTTCTCCATTCTTCTGCCTCAGTTATTCTGCTATTGATTCCTTCTAGGGTATTTTTAATTTCATTTATTATGTTGCTCGCCATTGTCTGCACTTTAGTTCTTCTATGTCATTGTTAAATGTATCTTGAGTTTTCTCCTTTCTGTTTCCAAGATTTTGGATCATCTTTACTATCATCATTCTAAAGTCTTTTTCAGGTAGACTGCTTATTTCCTCCTCATTTGTTTGGTCTGTTGGGTTTTCCCCTTGCTCCTTCATCTGCTGCATATTTCTCTGTTGTCTCATTTTATTTTACTTACTGTGTTTGGAGTTTCCTTTTTGGAGGCTGCAGGTTCATAGTTCCTGTTATTTCTGGGGTCTGCACCCAGTTGGTGAGGTTTGTTCAGTGACTTGTGAAGACTTTCTGGTGAAGGGGACTGGTGCCTGTTTTCTGGTGGGTGGAGCTGGATCATGTCTTTCTGGTGGGCAGTGTCATGTCTGGCCGTGTGTTTTGGGGTGTCTGTGAACTTAGTATGATTTTAAGCTGTTTCTTTGCTAATGGGTGGGGTAGTGTTCCTGTCTTGCTAGTTGTTTGGTATGGGGCATCCAGCACTGGAGCTTGCTAGCCATTGGGTGGACCTGGGTCTTAGTAGTGAGATAGAGATTTTTGGAAGAGCTCTCACCAATTAATATTACATGGGGCCAGGAAACCTCTGATGGTCTAATGTCCTTGATTCAGCTCTCCCACCTCAGAGGCTCAGGCCCAGAATCGGCCGGAACACCAAGACCCTGTCAGCCACATGGCAGAGAAGTAAAGGAAGAAAATAGAAAAGAACGAACAGACGGAACCTCAAAACAAGAGGTAAAAGCAAACAGACAAAAATCACACAAAGAAATATACACACACAGTCACAAAAAAAAGAGAAAAAAAAAGGAAGCAACCAAGCCAATAAACAAACCCACCAATGAAAACAAGCACTAAAAAGTAAACTAAGATAAACATAAAACCAAAAACAAATCAAATGCAGAAAGCAAACACCAAATCTACATTTATTCCCAAAGTCCATCACCTCAGTTTGGGGAACATTCATTGTCTATTCAGGTATTCCACAGATGCAGGGTACATCAAGCTGACTGCAGTGATTTAATCCGCTGCTCCTGAGGCTGCTGGAAGAGATTTCAATTTCTCTTCTTTGTTCACACAGCTCTTGGGGTTCAGCTTTGGATTTGGCCCCGCCTCTGCACAAAGGTCACCTTAAGGCATGTTCCTGCCCAGAAAGTGTGGGTTAAAGTAGCAGCTGATTAGGGCTCTCTTGCTCACTGAGACCAGGGAGAGAGAGGGATATTGTAGTCATAATTGGAATGCAGGGCTTGCCTGCAGCAGCAGAGGCTGGTGTGACATTGTAACAGCCTGAGCCATGCCATGTGTTCTCCTGGAGCAGTTGGCCCTGGATCACAAGAACCTAGCAGTGGTGGGCTGCACAGGCTCCCAGGGGGATGTGGGTAGTGACCTCTGCTTTCACACAGGATTCTTGATGGCAGTGGTGGTGCAGTAGCCCATCTCTGGGGTCTGAGATGATAGCCATGGCTCACGCTCATCTCTGGAGCTCATTTAGATGGTTCTCTGAATCCTCTCTCCTCATGCACCCTTAAACAATGGTCTCTTGCCTCTACAGCAGGTCCAGACCTTTTCCCAGATTCCCTCCTGGCTAGCTGTGGTGCCCTAGCCCCCTTCAGGCTGTCTTCATGCAGCCAACCCCAGTCTTCTCCCTGCGGTGTGATCTCTGAAGTCTGAACCTCAGCTCCCAGCCCCCACCCTCCCCAGAGAGTGAGCAGACAAGCCTCTCAGGATGGTGAGTGCTGGTTAGCACTGACAATCTGTGCAGGAATCTCTCCGCTTTGCCCTCCACACCCCAGTGGCTGTGCTCTCCTCCATGGCTCTGAAGCTTCTCCCTCTGCCACCCTTAGTCTCCGCCCATGAAGGGGCTTCCTAGTGTGTGGAAACTTTTTCTCCTTCACAGCTCCCTCCCAGAGGTGCAGGTCCCATCCCTATTCTTTTGTCTCTGTTTTTTCTTTTGCCCTACCCAGGTGTGTGTATTTTCTTGCCTTTTGGGAAGTCTGAGGTCTTCTGCCAGCATTCAGTAGGTGTTCTGTAGGAGTTATTCCACATGTAGATGTATTTCTGATGTATTTGTTGGGGGGAAGGTGACCTCTACATCTTACTTCTCTGCCATCTTGAAAGTCTCCTCTTTCTACCATTATTAAAAGGAATAAATTCTTGCTAGAATTTATAAAATATCTCAGCATATTCCAAATAAGCTAAGGCTTTAACAAGAGAAAATTAGACGTTAAAATATGACTTGCATCATTACATTTAAGATATATTTTTTTACCACACTAAAATCATAGCTTGATGTGGGATGTAGCTTTTTGAAAACTTGGAGAATTTTGCTGACACCAAAATGTAATCACTCAATGACCTGCAAGTAAAGTAATGGTAATTTATTAGCATAACCAAGATTTTAATTTAAGTTGATTATATAAGATTGTTGAAATTATAGCAAGCTTTCACAGATCAAAAGTAACAAAAAATTATCTTAACATCTAAGGAACCTATTAATTGTTGACACATTGTTATAGCAATTGTTGCATTCATAACATTTTAATTACTGTATATAAAAAATGTTGATACTTAATATGCTAGGTGAGTAAATCTCCCCTTGGCCCTTACTTTTTCTCCTGAGGTGGGCTTACTCATGAAAATGTTGGCTTTCTTCTTTTTCATCTTTTCAGCCTAAGGTCTCTCAGTAGAGTTGAAAATTAATTTAATTTTCAACTCCTCTTATGGGAATACTATCAAGCTTCCAAATTTCATCACATTTACATAGTCCTTCTAAACTCATTTCACAGGCCCTGCCAAGCTGTAATCTTCTTCAAATGTAGTCAGCCACATGATTAACAATTTCTAAAGATGATATTGTGTAATCTTAAAGATAAAAGTAAGCTAGCTTTAAATTGTTTGTTCACCAAATTTTGCTAAATACTTCTTTCAATCATATGGCACAAGTCCGTTATCCAATATGTTACCCATATGAACAGAGAATGTTACAGGAAGCTCCAAAACTTTAAGTAGTGAGGACAGTGGTTGTTATATGAATAAGTTCAGGGTTTTCTTAATCATGGAAAAATACAGAGCTAAAAACAGGAATCATAGGATCGAACCAATTTCTCTTCTTTAATGTTAATGAGAAGTTGCAGCTGTCTGTTTGCTGATCCTTTAAATTACTATACTTATTCTGAAAGAGAGCACAACCTTCCCTGTAAAAGCAAGCATGCTCAATATTTCACAGTACAGAAATCTAAAAGAGAGATGAGAAAGACATAAAAATGGCAGCTCCTAAAAGAAACAAGTCCAGAGGAAAAAGAAAAAATTTGACATACATTCTACAATGTAATTTAAATATGCTTTATACTTTATTGAACATTTTTCCCAGCTTCAGACCCTACAAGCCTTTCAGTCATAATTTTCTCCTGTTTCCTTTAAACATTCTTTTTTTTCCAAACTCTGGACACCTCTGTGTTGGGTTTAAATGATACACTATGAGTAAATAAGTGAAGGTCAAGACAGTGTGCATTTTATTATCTTTGGTAAATTAAAATGTGTTAATTAGTGGTTCTCAAAGTGTGATCCCTGGGCCATCAACATCTGCATCACCTGGGAAATGCAAATTCCAGGTACCACCCCAAATGTACTGAATCAGAAACCCTGGGCATCAGGCCCAGCAGTCTATGTTTCAACCACCCTTCCAAGTGATTCTGGTGTACACTAATATTTGTGTAAAGGAAGGTAACATTATTGGCATTTTAGCATATGGATTTTTTCCTATTAGAAATTACAAAAAATTGTTAACAGTTTGTTATCATTGGAGACATAAAGGTGGAAAGGAGGAATCATTCCCTTTCTTTGTTATTAGAATTTTCTAACAAAGTTAGATTATTATTTTTATTTTATCAGGACTTATCTATACATTGGAAGGATAGTTCATTTTTTCTTTGCATTTTTATAGTTACTTACATATATAAAATATAAATAAAATATTATTTTTTTAAGAGGTGAATTGAATTCATTTCTTCTCAGAGCATCTATTCATTCCAGAGATCAATCTTGCTACCTTTGTAAGTGCTTGCTTTGTGCCAGAAACTGTGCCAAGACCTTGGGTAAAGAAAATGAATGATGAATAAGACATAAGTCTTTCTGCCAAGACACTCCAATCTATTTGAGGAGAAAAATGTAGAAAACTACTGTAGTTTTTCAAAGTTAGGAGGGTTAGTCTCTAGTCTTAGGATCTATCATCCATAAAAATGTACACTAAAAATGAAAAGTTCTGGGGCTTCCCTGATGGCGCAGTGGTTGAGAGTCTGCCTGCCAATGCAGGGAACACGGGTTTGTGCCCTGGTCCGGGAGGATCCCAAATGCCATGGAGCGGCTGGGCCCGTGAGCCATGGCTGCTGGGCCTGCGTATCTGGAACCTGTGCTCTGCAACGGGAGAGGCCGCAACAGTGAGAGGCCCACGTACCACAAAAAAAAAAAAAAAAAAAAAAAAAAAAAAAAAAAAAAGTTATATACATTATTTTTCCCAAAAGGACTTGAGTTCTGATATACATAAGTGGTATTAATAAAATAAAATGTCAGAATCATGAAAAAAGATAAACAAAAATCTCAACCATGTAGACTCACTTTTTTTTCTTTCAAGAAACATTCTTTTTTTTTTTTTTCCTGCGGTATGAGGGTCTCTCACTGTTGTGGCCTCTCCAGTTGTGGAGCACAGGCTCTGGACGCGCAGGCTCAGCGGCCATGGCTCATGGACCCAGCCGCTCCGCGGCATGTGTGATCTTCCCAGACCGGGACATGAGCCCGTGTCCTCTGCATCGGCAGGCGTACTCTCAACCACTGTGTCACCAGGGAAGCCCTCAAGAAACATTCTTAAGTGCCTACTTTTGCCAAGTATTATGCCACACACTGAGAATTCATATGATGGAATATCTACCTTTAAGGCATTTTATTATTTTTTTTGTGGTACGCAGGTCTCTCACTCTTGTGGCCTCTCCCATTGCGGAGCACCGGCTCTGGACGTGCAGGCTCAACGGCCATGACTCATGGGCCCAGACGCTTGTGGGATCTTTCCGGACAGGGGCACGAACCCGTGTCCCCTGCATCGGCAGGTGGACTCAAACACTGCGCCACCAGGGAAGCCCTAAGGAATTTTTTTCTGTGGTAGAAATGATGGAAGCTAAGTCAAATTACAAATAGTAAATCCTCAAAACCCCAAGAATGAAATCTGGAGGGATTATAAGGAGGATGGTGTCTAGATGACAAAAGGGAATAGTCAGTTTTCCTGGGAATAATTTTTTTAAGTTTATCTAATTAATGTTATTCCCTCATTTTCAAAATAATGAATCTCAATAAAGGACAAAGTAGAAAGAAGAGAACTTTTGCTCTCATAGTTCACAAACAACCTCTGCAGAACAGTTTTGTATATTTCTTTTGTACTACTTTCCTACCAATATTCCTTTCCTAGTTGAGTTATGCTTTACTTAAAAGGTTTTGTGATGATTTTTTCTGCTAATGCATGAGAAATGTCTAATGATTTTTCACGATATCCTTTTAAAATACCTAAACAGTATTTTATCATAACTTCTCATATTTATCCACCTCAAAGTTTGGATTTATGTTTCATCATAACTCATACTACCATTATAAATCTTATAGAGTGTCTTTTGCTGGTATTCACAGGTGTACATATTTATTCCCTAGATATAAATTTGTGAAATTGAAAAACATAAATATTTTTTAAGGTTCTTGATACATATAGCTGCATTGCCTTACAAAACAGTGAACACTCTCAAATAATCTTTTTTTTTTTTGGTTCTGGAAGTCTTGCCAAATAAGGAAAAATGATAGTATCTATCTCGTAATTATAAAATGAAACAAATGTACTAGTTTTTGAGAGTAGAAAAATATTTTCTTAAACTTGATACTACTGTAAATCATCATGTAAAGATTTGTTAAAAAAAATTTGTGTAAAAAACATAGACAATATCCTTGACAACTGTTTTACAGCAACTTAAAATGTATTTCATGTAGCCATTTCAGTGTAATATTGTGTATCACAATGTGTAGGATCTCAAGTCACGATGCCAGGAATTAAGTCCCAGTTCAGCAAACAGGCCATATTATTTGAGCAAATTATTGAATCTCTCTAAGTCTTAGTTTTTTGACCTCTAAAATGGGGTTAAAATATTTTTTAAGGTATCTGAGATAATTAACTAAAATAATGTGTATAAGCCCTTAAGCAGTAAACGCAAGTGTATAAAGACATCAAGAAAAGTTCATTATTATTATTGATGGCATTTGGTAAATATAGATGTTGAGACAAATTTATTTCTCTGTGTCTCAGTTTCTTTGTATAAAGAAAGGTTTGTATCAGCATATGTCTCAAAAATAAGGCAGCTTCTGAAATGGTTCCCATTGATCCCTGCTACCTGGTATTCAGGTGTTTGTGTAAATTCCTACCCCTGAGCATGGGCTGGACCTAATGGCTTGCCTATGACTAGGGGAATATGGCAGAAGTGGAAGGAGGCTTCCGAGATTCAGTTACACAGGCCTGTAATTTCCATCTTTCTTGTGCTCTCTTTTGCTCTGATTGGCTTACGCTGGGGAAGCCAGTTGTCATCTTGTGACTCGTCACTGGGAGAGGTCCACAGGGAGTGAAATTGAGAAACTGAGGTTCTCTGTCCAATAGCCTGTGAGGTACCAAATCCTGCCAACAGCCATTTGAGTGATGTTGGGAGCTGATATTTCCCACTGGAATTAGGAGATGTCCATAGCCCCAGCTGACACCTTGGTATCATGTGAAAGACTATGATCTAAGTCATGCTTGAATTACTGACCTACAGATACAGTGAGATAACACATATTGTTGCTTTGAACCACTGAATTTTGGGGTAACTTGTTCTACAGAAATAGATAACTAATATAATCCCTTAAAGTTTATCCCTTAAAAATCTAAAACAGTCCTTTAGATTTTTATCTTTTCTAAGGTACATGCATTTGTGTATCTTGTAAGAAACTCTTCATTAAAAAATATGTAATTTTCCATAATAGATGAAAGCTCTAATTTGAAAAGAAACACGCACCCTAATGTTCACTGCAGCACTGTTTACAATAGCCAAGCCACTGAAGCAACCTAAATGTCCATAGACAGATGAATGGATAAAGAAAATGTGAGATATATATATGCCATGGGATATTACTGAACCATAAAAAGAATGAAATATTGCCATTGAGGCAACATGGATGGACCTAGAGATTATCACATAAAGTGAAGTAAGTCAGACAAAGACAAATATATGGTATCACTTATATATGGAATCTAAAAAATAGTACAAATGAACTTATTTACAAAACAGAAACAGACTCACAGACATAGAAAACAAACTTATGGTTACCAAAAGGGAAGGGGGCGGGTAACTTGGGAATATGGAATTTTTTTAAAAAGGAATTTTACTAAGCGTTTATCACACAAATGTTTATGTACATTTGTTAAAAACTTCGGAATTATTTCTTCCCATATCAGCTTTAAGGAGGCAGGGCATTTAATTATAACAAGTACCTCCCATCACTACATTTAAAAAACTCTCTATTAGTTCATAATCTTTGTTAATATATCATCCCAGTACCGATATTTAAATTATTCTGGGACTAAACCTTTAGTTTTCAATTCCTCTGAAAGAATGTTGCAAAATTCAAAAGACTTCTAAAATTAATTTACATTCACGTTAATTATAAAAAGAGGGAAAATGAAAGCTCAAAATGAAGGAGGTGAAATTTAAGTTCTTATTGAAAAAGTTATAGATTATTTGAATAATAATTTTAAACTATATATATATTCATTTTATCTCAAAATATATTCTTCTCAATACATAAAAGTCTTAAATATATGTTAGCATTAATTTTAATAATTTATTTGTTATCCCTAGATTATAAATTATTTTTTAATTATAGCAATGGAAATGTAACATGTTAATGTCTTGATAACATACACATAAAAGCTTATTTACTGGAGTTTTAAAATTTTTGGTAAGCAAATAAACAGCTTTCAAAAATAGAAAATGACCTATTCTACAATTTTGTTCCAGGAAAAAGTCCTTCCAAAATCATAATTTTGGATGAATTTCAATATTATACTAAATGGAACATATTAACAAACCATTTGGCAAAGAGGAACAAAGGATTTTGTGCTTTACTATGCCTACTACTGCTCCTTTTTGGCTATCCTAACTAAAGGAAAGAAGTTTCAATGGGAATTGTTTAATAATTTAGTGAGAGATAGAGGTATTTTGGAAAGAACATTCAGAACCATAGCATTTAAATCCCAGTAACTGACATGGGAATGAGAAGAGTTTGCAGAATGGATACTATAAATAAAAAATAAGAAAGATTTTTGGACTATCTCTTAAAACTGAATGAAGGCAAATTCACATAGGGCAGAATTAACTTGATTTATTTTTTAATGGGAAAATTAAAGAGTCAAAAATAAATGAGATCGGTTTCTGCAATACCTAATACTTCATTATAGATAAGAATAAAAGTTACTTTCTTCATGCTATTCTGTGACTACTCTTATTATTGTTGATTTTAATACAAAACTGCTGAACTACACTTTAGGCAGAACTGTTTATTCCAATTGCTAAATCTACCAAGTATAAATATAGGAAGCAGTTACTAACCTGGCTATGCAATAAGCCAAGTTTGATATTTTCAAGCCAAATAAACGTACTCTGTGCCCAGAACCATGCAAATGTGTTTGCCACACTGATTTAATTAATCAGATGCAGCTATTCCTCAAATTAGTTATAGCCATCCTATGAATAACCTGTATATATGAACATGAACTTCTACTATTGGAGAAAATGTATCATCTCAAGGGACTTAGAGTGCCAGAAGCATCCTCAGGTCACAGAGACCCCCATTCGGTTAGAGTGAATGAGGTAACCACATGCCCAATCTTCAGCAAGTGACCAGGAAAGGCACAAGAGTCCTGGAACCCACTGGAGCAGTGCCTACACTGAAATCATATGATAACTGGATCATATGGGGTTCCCTGGAAATCAAACTGCCGTTTGTCACATTGTTTATATGAAATAGTGTATTTGGGTTCCAAATAACTGATTCTAAGTAAACAAATAAATAAATAAATAAGTTTTGGAAGGGAATCTGTTAGTTGAGAACTGCCTGTAATTGCCAAATCTGTCCTGTGATCTGAGCTCTGTGAGTGGCAACCATTGACAATCACCTTATGGTTCCCTGGGGACCAGAGAGAGCAAACACACTCTCTTATCTCTCTATGGTTGATCAGCCTCCATGCTAGACAAAGTCTGTCAATAAAGTCTTAAAATATAAGGTGATCTGTACATTGAAACTTAAAGTTATTTTCAATATTATAAATATTTTAAGTATTTTCAATATAATTCTTTAAAAAATACTGAATTCTGAGCTATCGGGTGGGCCAAAATGTTTGTTCGTTTTTTTCCGTAAGATGGTTCTAGCAGCACTTAGTTGTCTTTAATGTCATTCAAAACAATTTTGTTAGATTGTATGTGATAGTTGTCATCAGCGTGCACTTAATAAAAGACTTATCAAAATTGGTGAATTTCTGTGTAGCCATTTTAATATTGAAGATGGAAGAAAAAAGCAGCATTTTTGGCAAATTATGCTTTATTATTTCAAGAAAGGTAAGAACACAACTGAAATGCACAAAAAGATTTGTGCAGTGTATGGAGAAGTTGTTGTGACTGATTGAACTTGTCAAAAGTGGTTTGCAAAGTTTCATGCTGAGATTTCTCGCTGGACGATGCTTCACAGTCGGGTAGACCAGTTGAAGTTGACAGCGATCAAATCAAAACAATAATTGAGAACAATCAACGTTATACTATGCGGGAGATAGCTGACATACTCAAAATATCCTAATCAATCACTGAAAATTATTTGCACCAGGTTGGTTATGTGAATCGCTTTGATGTTTGGGTTCCACATAAGTCAAGCGAAAAAAACCTTCTTGACCATATTTCCACATGAGATTCTCTACTGATACGTAATGAAAACGTTCCATTTTTAAAACAAATTGTTTTTAAAAATGGGCAATGAAAAGTGGATACTGATGAAATGTGGAATGGAAGCGAGCAGGGGGCAAGTGAAATGAACCACCACCAACCACACCAAAGGCCGGTCTTCATTCAAAGAAGGTGATGTTGTGTATATGGTGGGATTGGAAGGGAGTCCTCTATTACGAGCTCTTTCCGGAAAACCAAACAATTCATTCCAACAAGTACTGCCCCCAATTAGACCAACGAAAAGAGGCACTCCACGAAAAATGTCCAGAATTAGTGAACAGAAAACGCATAATCTTCCATCAGGGTAATGCAAGACCACACGTTTCTTTGATGAACAGGCAAAAACTGTTACAGCTTGGCTGGGAAGTTCTGATTCATCCACCATATTCACCAGACATTACATCATTAGATTTCCATTTATTTCAGCCTTTACAATATTCTCTTAATGGAAAAAATTTCAATTCCCTGGAAGACTGTAAAAGGCACCTGGAACAATTCTTTTCTCAGTAAGAAAAAAAGTTTGGGAAGATCGAATTATGAAGTTGCCTGAAAAATGGCAGAAGGTAGTGGAACAAAAGGGTGAATACTTTGTTCAATAAAGTTCTTGGTGAAAATGAAAAATGTGTCTTTTATTTTTACTTAAACAACCGAAGGCACTTTTTAGCCCACCCAATATTATTCTCCCTGCAGAGTAAATCCCAGGATTTTTTTTCCCTTGATTATAAACGAGTAAAAAAATCCTACAGTGCATTTTATATCCATTTTGAACAAATTAAAAAGAACTGTTGGGTAAGTCAAGAACAGCTCTGTTCTCTGAAATAAAATGCATGCTTTCAGTGAGTCTGGGTGTTAGGTGCCTAAGACCCATTGGAGCTGTCAAAATGAACAAGTCCTCCAAACAATATTATATACAGAAAATAAATGTATAAACACCTGAAGGACACATTACATCAGAGTGTATATTTCTGGGTTTGGTTTTTCTAGTTAAATTAGCTAGTGAAAAGCTAAACCTCTGGTTAAAACACTGGCCTCCTCTTTCTTCTACATGTTTTTAAATACCTTTCATCAAAATGAGACAGTAAATTTCGTTTTACAACTGGCTACTGGTAAGGAGCTATTTATGCCATTTATCCACTTGAACTCTATCTGTGGAGCATCATTTGACCACGGGGTAAAATTCTCTTTTCAGTAAGTCAATTCTGGTACAACATTTTTCCCCTGTTAAAGTCTATAATACTCTTCTGGACTCTGCTGTCTATAGTCTTACAGAGAAATAAATCAACTCCATAGTTTCCATAATTTATTCATCATTCATTTTCCTGGCCTAAGATCAGCATTTATTGAGACTACACTGTACAAAGGCATATCAAAGCGTTTCCCATCTCCAAGCCAGATCTATGCAGAGAATTGGACGGTCAGATAGATTTCCCTTAAAACAAGCAAGAAGGATGGCTACAGTTAAGTCAAAAAGAATGACATTACTGTAAATCTTCAGCTTTGATGAGATGAGGGAGACTACACCTTGAGAAAGTTTAGGATTGTCCTATGTCAGAACTTTTCTTGAAGATAATTTTGGGGCTACTTTGTGAATTTGTATTTCCCCCCAAAGGGTCACAGTAAATATAGAGTTAGAAATATATAGTCCTCCGGAGATGGAAACAACCTAAGTGCGCATCATCAGATGAATGGATAAAGAAGATGTGGTACATATATACAATGGAATATTACTCAGCCATAAAAAGAAACGAAATTGAGCTATTTGTAATGAGGTGGATAGACCTAGAGTCTGTCATACAGAGTGAAGTAAGTCAGAAAGAAAAAGACAAATACCGTATGCTAACACATATATATGGAATTTAAGAAAGAAAAATGTCATGAAGAACTTAGGGGTAAGGCAGGAATAAAGACGCAGACCTACTAGAGAATGGACTTGAGGTTATGGGGAGGGGGAAGGGTGAGCTGTGACAGGGTGAGAGAGAGTCATGGACATATACACACTAACAAACGTAGTAAGGTAGATAGCTAGTGGGAAGCAGCCGCATGGCACAGGGATATTGGCTTGGTGCTTTGTGACCGCCTGGAGAGGTGGGATAGGGAGGGTGGGAGGGAGGGAAATGCAAGAGGGAAGACATATGGGAACATATGTATATGTATAACTGGTTCACTTTGTTATAAAGCAGAAACTAACACACCATTGTAAAGCAATTATACCCCAATAAAGATGTTAAAAAAAAAAAAGAAATATATAGTCCTGTTGTTTGAAATGTCAGTAATGATTAGCCAAATACATGTGTAACCCACCTAGATTCAAGATGTGGCCCAAGATTCAATGTAAAGTTTAAAAAGTTCCTTCTGTGATGTTACTTTTTAAATACTGACCAGATACTAATGTTAGTAGCTAAAATGTGTCACTTTTTCATTTACATGCTTTGATTTAATAGGGTAGTTAATATATTTTAAGAGTATACATGCACACAATTTTTTTATTATTTAAATTTCAGGTGTACAGCCTTATAGTTCAACATCTGTATACCTTCCTTTTTTGAGGTGGGATAAGTGAACTACAGACATCATAGATAACTTTTTTTTTTTTTTTTTTTTACTTTATAAGGACTGTGATTCTGTTTTTGATGCCTATTAAATACAAAACTCACTGTTCTGATCAAGATAGGAGAAAATCATTCTTTGACATTTCAATTCTCATGCAATGAAAGTGATCACCACAAAGCTCTTTACCACCCATCTCCCCTTTAACCCATTTCATGCACCCTCAATCTCCCTTCCCCTCTGGTGACCACTATTCTGTTCTCTGTATCTATGAGCTCGTTTTTATTTTTATTATTTATTTGTTTGTGTGCTCATATCTCACATTTGGGTGAAATCATACAGTATTTATTTTCTCCATAGACATTTCACTTAAAATAGTACCCTGCAGGTCCATCTATGTGGCTGCAAATTGCAAGATTTCATTCTATTTTATGGCTGAGTAATATTCTATTATATGTATATACAATATCTTCTTTACCCATTCATCCTTTGATGGGCACTTAGGTTGCTTCCATGTCTTGGCTATTGTAAATAATGCTGCAATGAACAGAAGGGTGCCTTTCTTTTCAAGTTAGTGTTTTCGTGTTCTTTGGATAAATACACTGAAGTGAAATAGCTAGGTCATATGGTAACTCTTTTGTTGAGTTTTTGAGGAATTTCCATACTGTTTTCCATACTGGCTGTACCAAATTATACTCCCACCAGCAGTGTAAGAAGTTGTCTTTTCTCCACATCCTCTCCAACATTTGTTATTACTTGTATTTTTGACAGCCATTCTAACAGGTATTAGGTGATATCTCACTGTGGTTTTGACTTACTTTTCCCCAATGATTAGTGATATTGAATATCTTTTTTATGTGCTTTTTAGTCATCTGTATGTCATCTTTGGAAAAATGTTTGTCTATCTACTCTGCCCATTTTTTAATCAGCTTGTTTGTTTTTTGTATGGGTTCTTCATATATTTTGGGTACTAAACCCTTATTGGATATATGACTTGAAAATATTTTCTCCTATTCAGTTGATTGCCTCTTGTTTTGATGTTGGTTTCCTTAGACATGCAGAAGCTTTTCAGTTTGATACAGTCTCATTTATTTATTTTTGCCTTTGTTTCCCTTGTCTTTGGAGTCATATTCACATAAAACCTCTTCAAAAAAAGTCAATTAGGTTACTGCCTATGTTTTCTTGAAGGAATTTTATGATTTCAGATCTTACATTCAAGTCTCTAATCCATTTTGAGATAATTTTCCTATATGGTGTAAGACAGTAGTCTAGTTTCATTATTTTGTCCAGTTTTCCCAACACCATCTATTATAAACACTGTCCTTTATCCATTATATGTTCTTTTTGCTGCTTTGTCATATGTTAATTGTCCATGTTTGTGTGGCTTTATTTCATTGCTCTCAATTCTGTTCCATTGATCTATGTGTCTGTTTTTGTGCCAATACCAGGCTGTTTTGATTACCATAGCTTTGTAGTATAGTTTGATCTCTGGGAGCTTCATACCTTCAGTTTTGGTCTTCTTTCTCAAGATCACTTTGATAATTTGTGGTCTTTTTTTGGTTCCATACAAATTTTGGAGTTCTTTGTTCCAGTTCTGTGAAATATGTCATTAGAATTTAGACAGGAATTGCATTGAATTTGTAGACTGTTTGGGTAGTATGGACATTTTAGCAATATAAGTTCTTTTAATCCCTTAGAATGGAATATCTTTTCATTTTTTTGTATCATCTTCAATTTCTTTCATCAGTGTCATAGTTTTCAGTGTACACGTCTTTCACCTTCTTGGTTAAATTTGTATCTAGGTAGTTTATTCTTTTTAATGCAATTGAAAATTGGACTTTTTTCCTTAATTTATTTTTGACAGTTTGTTATTAGCATATAGAAATGCAACAGATTTCTGTAAATTGATTTTTTATCCTTCAATTTTACTGAGTTTATTTATTAGTTCTAACATTTTTGTGAAGTCTTTGGGGGTTTCTATATATAGTACAATATCATCTACAAATAGTAAGAGTTTTACTCCTTCCTTTCTGATTTGGATGCTCTTTATTTCTTTTTCTTGCCTAATTGCTGTGGCTGGGACTCCTAATGTTATGTTGAATACAAATGATGAGAGTGAGAATCCTCATCTTTTTCCTCATCCTATAGAAAATCTTCCAGCTTTTCACTGTTGAGAATGATATTAGCTGTGAGTTTTTCATATATGGCCATTTTATGTTGAAGTACATTCTCTCTATACCCAATTTGTTGAGAGCTTTTATTATAAAAGGATGCTGAATTTTGTCGGATACTTTTTCTGCATCTATCAAGATGGTCCTATGAGTTTTTTCTCACATTTTGTTAATGTGATGTAACACGTTGATTGGTCTGTTAATGTGGAACCATACTTGCATCCATGGAATAAATCCCACTTGATTGTGGTACATGATCCTGTTAATGTATTGTTGGATTCTGTTTGCTAATATTTTGTTAAGGTCTGTTTCATCTATATTAATCAAGAATATTGACCTGCAATTTTATTTTTTTGTGGTCTCCTTGTCTGGTTTGCATATCAGGGTAATTCTGGCTTCATAAAATGAGTTTGGAAGGTTTCCCTCCTCTTTAATATTTTGGAAGAGTTTGGGAAGGATAGGTACTAAATCTTTTTTGAATGTTTTGTAGAATTCACCAGTGAAGGTTTCTGGTCCTTTTTTGTTTGTTGGGAGCTTTTTGATTACTGTTTCTGTAACCTTATTAGTAATTTGTCCATTCAGATATTCTATGTCTTTATGATTCAATCTTGGAAGATTGTATGTTTCTAGAAATGTATCCATTTCTTCTAAATTGTCCTCCTATTGGCATATAATTGTTTGTAATAGTTTCTTATGATCCTTTGTATTTCTGTGGTATCAGTTGCCTCTTCTCTTTGATTTCTGATTTTAAATATTTGAGCTCTCTCTCTCTTTTTCTCATTTAATCTACCTAATGTCTCTCTCTCTCTCTCTCTCTCTCTCTCTCTATATATATATATATATATATATATATATATATATATTTCCAAAAAACAGCTCTTAGTTTCATTGATCATTTTTATTGGTTTTTAAGTCTCTGTTTCATTTATTTCCACTCTGATCTTTATAATTTCCTTCCTTCTCTGAATTTTGGGATTTATTTGTTTTTCTTTTAGGTATAAATTTAGATTGTGAATTTGAGATTTTTCTTGTTTCATGATGTTTGCCTGCATTGATATAAATTTTCCTTCCAGAACTGCTTTTGCTGCATCCCATTGATTTTGGTATGTTGTATTTCTATTCTCATTTACCTCTAGGTATTTTTTTTAATTTCTCCTTTGATTTATTTGATCCATTGTTTATTCAGTAGCATGTTCTTTAATCTCCAAGTTTTGTGGGGTATTTTTTTCCATTATTTTTCCTTCTGATTGATTTCTAGTTTCATACCATTGTTGTTGGAGAGGATGCTTGATATAATTTCAATATTTTTGAATTTATTAATACTTATTTTGTGACCTAGCAAATGATTTATCCTAGAGAATGTTACATAGTACTTGAAAAGAATGCATATTCTGCTTCTTTTGGATGGAAAGTCTGTATATAGCTATTAACTCTATCTTGTCTCATATGTCATTTAAGGCTGATGTTTCCTTATTTATTTTCTATCTGGATGACATATACATTGATGTAGGTGAGGTGCTGAAGTCCCCTACTATTATTTTATTGCTTTCGTTTTCTCCATTTAAGTTTGTTTGTATTTACTTTATATGTCTTAGGGCTTTTATGTTGGGTAGGTATATATTTATAAATTTTATATCTTCTTGCTGTATTGGCCCCTTTATCATTATGTATTGTCCTTCTTTGTCTTTTATTAAAATAATTTTGTTTTAAAGTCCATTTTATCTGATATGAGTATAGCTACTCCAGCTTTCTTTTCAGTTCCATTTACATAGACTACATATTTTCATTCCTTCAAACACATTCAGACTGTGTGTGTCCTTACTTTTGAAGGGAGCCTCCTGTAGCTACCATATAGATGGGTCTTTTTTTTTTTTATTCATTCCTCCACTGTATTCAGCCACTACCTTTTGATTGGTGAATTTATTTCATTTACATTTTAAATAGTTATTCATAGTTATGTACTTGCTGCCACTTTGGGAATTGTTTTCTGTCTGTTTTTGTGGTTCATCTTGGTTTCTTCCTTCTCTTTCTCTCTTCCCTTGTGATGGTTTTCTTTAGTGTTATGTTTATATTTCTTTCTTTTCTGTATTTACTGTAATTTTTTTTCTGTGTGGGTATTGTAAGATTCACATCTAACATCTTATGTATATAGCAGTCTGTTTTAAGTTGGTGGCAACTTAAATTTGAACAAATTCCAAAGTTTATTTTTTACTCCTTCCCCAAACCATGCTTGCTTTATAAGTGATTGATTCACGATCTTTATTATATACTTACCTTTTCTGGTGGGATTTTCTTACTTTCATACATTATTATTATTAATTAATGCCATTTCTTTTCAGCTTAAAGAAGTCCCTTAACATTTTTTATAGATTGGTTTAGTGGTGGTGAACTCCTTTAGCTTTTACATATCAGGGAAGCTCTTAACCTCACATTTAATTCTGAATGATGACCTTTATTTTGCTGCTCTGTCAAGGTGAGTTCCATTGCTTTGTCTTCAAACTCACTTGTTCTTTCTTCTAGCTCTTTCAATCTTCTGTTAAACCCCCTTAATGTATTTTTTCAGCTCAGTTAAAACTTCTGTTTGGTATTTTCTTATATTTTATGTCTCTTTGTTGAAGTTCTCACTGCGTTCATCCATTCTTTGCCTGAGTTTGGTAAGCATCTTTTCATGAGATTTTGAGTTGTTCTGTCAGTTGGAAAATATTCCTCTGTCTCCTCATTTTGTCTAATTCTCTGTTTGTTTCTATGTATTAGGTAAATCATCTATCTCTCCAAGTTGTGAAGGGATGGCTTATGTAAGAGATATCCTATGTGGTCAGAAGCACAATCCTGCCTGGCCACAAGAGCCAGGAACTCAAGGGTGTCCAGCATGTGGTTTGCATGTGCCCTTCTGTTGTGGCAGAACCATGGATGCTGCTGTGGAATACTGGTGGAGAGAACCTGCCTTAGGAATGTCTGTGGGACATGGCTACAGCAAATGCCAAGTTCTGGTGATCCCAGTTACCATCTGGCCAGCTATGAAGCCTGTAGAAGCTCAGGAGTGGGCCAGGCTTTTGGCTAACAGGTTAGATGGAGATTTCCAAAGTGACACCTGCAAGCACAGGCATTAGCAAGGTAACCTTAGAATACAAAAAATGGCTCTTAACTGTGTCTCCATCTCCAGGGAGTGTCCCAACTGGTTCTTATCACTCTGACAGGTGCTTCAAGATTAGTGAGTGGGTTGCCTTCACCTATGGTCCATGTACTTTACAATCTGGTGTTTTTGTGCTGATTTTTGGGTTGGATGAATCTGTTCATGATCTCATTAAGAGCAGGTTTTTCATTCCCTATAGCTCTATGATTTTCCTGGATGTATTCCCTATTGGTTTTCAGAGCTGAGTGTTTTGGGGATTTGTCCCTCCTGTTCAGGATCTAAGAGTTGTGGTACCTAACATGGAGTTCAAATTCCTCACTCCTCAAGGAAAATAATTATACTTTTGAAATCCTTTCCAACTGTGGATTGCCATGCCTGAGGTATGGTTTCTCCTTGGCATGACCATATCTCTGTTTCTCCTATCTGTCTTGATGCTTTACTTTTACCCTTTGTTGTGGAGACTCCTTATCCAGTTTTTGGGTCCCTTTAAGAGAGAATTACTCCATATGTAGTTGCACATTTGTTTTGTTCCTAGGACGAGGTGAGTTCAGGATTTTCCTACAGCACCATCTTGAATGCCTCTCCAATGTGTTTCTTTTAGTGTGATAAAAAAGATGTATTTTTTCTTTTTAAAGGGATTTTCTACTATGTATCTTATTTTTAAACTTTCTTAACTTTCATGCAAAAAAGAGATAGTTCATCTCTTCCCCAATTCACTCATTATGTAGTGAAAAATCTACTATATCCGAACACCACTCGACCTCTAATTTGGGTCTTGAGGGCCAGACGTTGACATGCATATTACTAATAAGAACGTGACCTTACTGGGGCAAAATAAATAAATAAATAAAAACAGAGTGGTTATAATGATAGGTACATGCTCACTGGAAATAAGTGATCCTAAGAAAAAAAGTTACTTCCCAGGCAAGGAAAGCAAGCAAAAACTTTTTAGCAGTTGATATGATAGGAAAAAAATTCACAAAGTCCCAAGGATTTGACACAGTGACAGGAACCATATCTACAATGTTATAAGATGAGATGAACACACTGGAAGGCTTGGCTAGGACTAAGCAAAAGAGGAGAGTTCATGTGAGCACATTTGAAGAAACACCATGCTACATGTGGAGTCTGATGCACCCTGCTCCTGACTGAGACACAAGCTGAACCAGCTTTCCCAGGTTCGTGGCCAATGGTCAGACCCCACTCAGGGCTAGAGAGGTACGGTGCAGCAGTATGGACTCATGTGAAAGAACAGCGGTGAGAATTCATCATGTATTATAGGAATTATAAGGGAAGATTCATTGCAAATAAGGGATTGCCACTACTACAAAGCAGGAGTAAGAATGCTCTTAGGGATTGTGGGAGATAAAAGTACAGAAACGCTATGAATCTTCCATCATATTTCTTTCCCAAAATGAGAAATATGAACATAGGCAAAGAATAACACTTGGATTCTTAAACTGCACCTGGTCTAAATGAAAGAAAACATAGCTAAAGGAGAACTGAAGATGTGGAACACCTCTGATTTGTGTTTACCCAGTAATTCCACCAGAACTTTTACTCTTTTAATGCAGTTACACTCTTTCACATAGCATCTCAGAGAACATCTGAGGAAACATCTACCTTGGACCTTCACAGAGAGTCACACTCATCTGCTAGGGACATTAATTGCACTGACCCCAGCTCCATCTCCTTGTCCTTCAGTCCTTGTGTCAGAAACTTCCTTGCTTAAGGAGCTGTTCCAGGTCTCTTCTCTCCCTGAAGGTTTCCATTCCCTGTCCTCTTTGAGCCTTACCAGGTTGGGGTAATCAGGATTCTTGCCCGTAAATTGTCACTGGTCCCACTGGTCTCCCCAGAAACCCATTAGCAAAAGACGATTTTCCCCTGCCTTACTTTAGCCTCTCAGATCCTTGAACTTTCTTCTTTCATCCATCTGATCTTCCTCCTACTAAAAACACACACTCACATAATATTTTATACCAGGGGATGGTAAAATACAATCCATGGACCAAATCTAGTTTACTACCAGGTTTGATAAGGCCCATGAGCTAAGGATACATTCTATGTTTTTAAATGGTTATATAAGTACCAAAACTATATCTTCAGTTTTGCCTTTTGGTCCTCAAACCCTAAAATATTTGCTACCTGGTTGTCTAAGCAAAGTTGTTGACCTTACATTAGATCTTATTACTTCCATTGACTATAGGCCCCCTACAGTCTCAACCTCAAACCAGTGAAGCTTTGGTCCCCACTTCCAATACTTTCAATGTATTCCCTTTATATCTGACTCCACAAATCCTTTCACTTCACTGGGACCACCAATCTATCAATACTACCACCATTTCAAAGTGTCTCATTTGTCTGCTACAAGGTTCATGCTTAATAAATATTCCTTGAGTGAATAATTTGAGTGGGTATTCTTACCTCACATTTAAAGTTCCAAATGTGAGAGACCTTCAAGATGGCAGAGGAGTAAGACCTGCAGATCACCTTCTTCCCCACAAATGCATCAAAAATACCTCTATATGTGGAACAACTCCTACAGAACACCTACTGAATTCTGGCAGAAGACTTCAGATGTCCCCAAAAGTAAGAAACACCCCATGTACCTGGGTAGGGCAAAAGAAAAAACAGAGACAAAATAATAGGCATGGGACCTGCACCTCTGGGAGGGAGCTGTGAAGGAGGAAAGGTTTCCACACACTAGGAAGCCCCTCCACTGGAGGAGACAGGGGGTGGCGGCAGGGAAGCTTTGGAGCCATGGAGGAGAGCGCAGCAACAGGGGTGCAGAGGGCAAAGCAGAGAGATGCCCACACAGAGGATTGGTACTAACCAGCCCTCACCAGCCCGAGAGGCTTGTCTGCTCACCCGCCGCGGTGGGTGGGGGCTGAGAGCTGAGGCTCAGGCTTCGGAGGTCAGATCCCAGGGTGAGGACTGGGGTTGGCTGCGTGAACACAGCCTGAAGGGGGCTAGTGCACCACGGCTAGCCGGGAAGGAGTCTGGGAAAAAGTCTGGAGCTGCCTAAGGGCAAGAGATCATTGTTTCAGGGTGGGTGAGGAGAGCGGATTCAGAGCACTGCCTAAATGAGCTCCAGAGATAGGCACAGCTGTGGCTATCAGCGCGGACCCCAAAGACAGGCATGGAATGCTAAGGCTGTTGCTGGAGCCACCAAGAAGCCTATGTGCGAGCACAGGTCACTCTCCACACCTCCCTTCCCAGGAGCCTGTGCAGCCCACCACTGCCAGGGTCCCAGAATCCAGGGAAAACTTCCCTGGAAGACACACGATGCACCACAGGCTGCTGCAATGTCATGCTGTCCTCTGCTGCCGCAGGCTCACCCCGCATCCGTACACCTCCCTCCCGCCAGCCTGAGTGAGCCAGAGCCCTCTAATAGGCTCTGCTACTTTAACCTCATCCTGCTTGAGTGGGAACACACGCCCTCAGGCAACATACACACAGAGGCGGGGCCAAATCCAAAGCTGAACACCGGGAGCTGTGTGAACAAAGAAGAGAAAAGGAAATCTCTCCAAGCAGCCTCAGGAGCAGCAAATTAAATCTCCACAATCAACATGATGTACCCTGTTTCTGTGGAATACCGTAATAGACAATGAATCAACCCAAAACTGAGGTGATGGACTTTGTGTGATTTTGTCTGTATAGCTTTGCTTTTACCAATTATCCTAGGCTTCTATTTGTTCTTTTTTTTTTTAAGTATAGTTTTTTAACGCTTGTTATTATTGGTGGATTAGTTTTTTACTTTGGTTGCTCTCCTTTCTTTTCTTTTATTACCTTTCAATATTTTTTATTTTAATAATTTATTATATTTTTTTCATTCTTTTTTTCTCCTTTTTTTGTGAGCCATGTGGCTGACAGGGTCTTGGTGCTCCAGCCATGTGTCAGGCCTGTACCTCTGATGTAGGAGAGCCAAGGTCAGGATATTGGTCCACCAGAGATCTCCTGGCTCCATGTAATATCAAATGGCAAAATCTCTCCCAGAGATCTCCATCTCAACACTAAGGCCCAGCTCCACACAATGACCAGCAAGCTACAGTGCTGGACACCCTACGCCAAACAACTAGTAAGACAGAAATACAGCCCCATCCATTAGCACAGAGGCTTCTGAAACTCATAAAAAGGTCACAGACACCCCAAAACACCACCAGACGTGGTCCTACCAACCAGAAAGACAAGATCCAGCCTCACACATGAGAACACAGGCACCAATCCCCCCACCAGGAAGCTTACACAACCCACTGAACCAAACTCAACCACTGGGGGCAGACACCAAAAACAATGGGAACAATGAACCTGCAGCCTGCAAAAAGGAGATCCCAAGCACAGCAAGTTAAGCAAAATGAGAAGACAGAGAAACACACAGCAGATGAAGGAACAAGGTAAAAACCCAGCCCACCAAAGAAATGAAGAGGAAATAGACAATCTACCTGAAAAAGAATTCAGAGTAATGATAGTAAAGATGATCCAAAATCTTGGAAATAGAATGGAGAAAATACAAGAAACATTTAACAAGGATCTAAAGAACTAAAGGGTAAACAAACAATGATGAACAACACAATAAATTAAATTAAAAATTCTCTAGAAGGAATCAATAGCAGAATAACTGAGGCAGAAGAACAGATAAGTGACCTGGAAGATAAAATAGTGGAAACAACTACTGCAGAGGAGAATAAAGAAAAAGCAATGAAAAGAATTGAGGACAGTCTCAGAGACATCTGGGACAACATTAAGTGCACCAACATTCAAATTAGAGGGATCCCAGAAGAGGCAGAGAAAGAGAAAGGGACTGAGGAAATATTTGAAGAGATTATATTTTAAAACTTCCCTAATATGGAAAAAGAAATAGTCAATCAATTCTAGGAAGTAAAGAGAGTCCCATAGAGGATAAATCCAAGGAGGGACACTCCAAGACACATATTAATCAAACTCTCAAAATTTCAATACAAAGAAAAAATATTAAAAGCAGCAAGGGAAAAACAACAAATAATATATGAGGGTAACCCCATATAAGGTTAACAGCTGATCTTTCAGCAGAAACTCTGCAAGCCAGAAGGAAGTGGCAGGACATATTTAAAGTCATGAAAGTGAAACAACTACAACCAAGATTACTCTATCCAGCAAGGGTATCATTCAGATTTGAAGGAGAAATCAAAACCTTTACACACAGCAGAAGCTAAGAGAATTCAACACCACCAAACCAACTGTACAACAAATTCTAAAGGAACTTCTCTAGGCAAGAAACACAAGATAAGGAAAAGACCTACAATAACAAACCCAAAGCAATTTAGGAAGTGGTGATAGGAACATACATATCAATAACTTCCTTAAATATAAATGGATTAAAGGCTCCAACCAAAAGATATAGACTGGCTGAATGGATACAAACAAGACACGTATATAGGCTGTCTACAAGAGACCCACATCAGATCTAGGGAAACATACAGACTGAAAGTGAGGGGATGGAAAAAGATACTCTATGCAAAAGGAAAACAAAAGAAAGTTGGAGTAGCAATTCTTATATCAGACAAAATAGACTTTAAAATAAAGACTATTACAAGAGAGAAAGAAGGACACTACAAAATGATCAAGGGATCAATCCAAGAAGAAGATATAACAATTGTAAATATTTATGCACCCAACAGAGGAGCACCTCAATGTGTAAGACAAATGCCAACAACCATAAAAGGGGAAATTGACAGTGGCACAATCATAGATGGGGGCTTTCACACCCCACTTTAACCAATGGACAGATCTTCCAAAATGAAAATAAATAAAGAAACACAAGCTTTAAATGATACATTAAAAAAGAGGGACTTAATTGGTATTTATAGCACATACTATCTAAACACAACAGAATACACTTTTTTCCCAAGTGCTCATGGAACATTCTCCAGGATAGATCATATCTTGGGTCACAAATCAAGCCTTGGTAAATTTAAGAAAATTGATATTGTATCAAGTATCCTTTCCAACGACAATGCTATGAGACTACATATCAATTACAGGGAAAAAAACTGTAAGAAATACAAACAAATGGAGGCTAAACAATAAGCTACTAAATAACCAAGAGAACACTGAAGAAAACAAAGAGGAAATCAAAAAATACCTAGACAGAAATGACAATGAAAACACGATGACCCAATACCTATGGGATGCAGCAAAAGAAGTTCTAAGAGGGAAGTTTATAGCAACACAATCAAGAAACAAGAAACATCTCAAATAAACAACCTCACTTTACACCTAAAGCAATTAGAGATACAAGAACAAAAAAACTCAAAGTTAGCAGAAGGAAAGAAATCATAAAGATCAGAGCAGAAATAAATGAAAATAGAATGAAGGAAATGATAGCAAAGATCGATAAAATGAAAAGGTGTTTTTATGAGAAGATAAAAAATAATTGATAAACCATTAGCCAGACTCATCAAGAAAAAAAGGGAGAAGACACAAATCAATAGAATTAGAAATGAAAAAGGAGAAGTAACAACTGACACTGCAGAAATACAAAAGATCATGAGAGATAACTACAAGCAACTCTATGCCAATAAAATGGACAACCTGGAAGAAATGGACAAATTCTTAGAAAAGCACAACCTTCTGTGACTGAACCAGGAAGAAATAGAAAATATAAACAGACCAATCACAAGCACTGAAATTGAAACTGTGATTTAAAATCTTCTAACAAACGAAAGCCCAGGACCAGATGACTTCACAGGTGAATTCTATCAAACACTTAGAGAACAGCTAACACCTATCCTTCTCAAACTCTTCCAAGAATAACAGAGGGCGGAGCACTCCCAAACTCATTCTATGAGGTCACCATCACACTGATACCAAAACCAGACAAAGATGTCACAAAGAAAGAAAACTACAGGCCAATAGCACTGATGAACATAGATGCAAAAATCCTCAACAAAATCCTAGCAAACAGAATCCAACAGCACATTAAAAGGATCATACACCATGAATAAGTGGGGTTTATCCCAGGAATGCAAGGATTCTTCAATACATGCAAATTAATTAGTGTGATATGCCATATTAACAAATTGAAGGATAAAAACCATATGATCATCTCAGTAGATGCAGAAAAAGCTTTCAGCAAAATTCAACACCTATTTATGATAAAAACCCTCCAGAAAGTAGGCATAGAGGGAACTTACCTCAACATAATAAAGGCCATATATGACAAACCCACAACCAACATTGTTCTCCATGGTGAAAAACTGAAAATATTTCCTCTAAGATCAGGAACAACACAAGGTTGTCCACTCTCACCACTATTATTTAACATACTTTTGGAAGTTTTAACCACAGCAATCAGAGAAGAAAAAGAAATAAAAGGAATCCAAATTGGAAAAGAAGTTGTAAAGCTGTCACTGTTTGCAGATGACATGATACTATACATTGACAATCCTAAAAATGCTACCAGAAAACTACTAGAGCTAATCAATGAATTTGGTAAAGTAGCAGGATACAAAATTAATATACAGAAATCTTTTGCATTCCTATACACTAATGATGAAAAACCTGAAAGAGAAATTTAAGAAACATGCCCATTTACCATTACAACATAAAGAATAAAATACCTAGGAATAAAACTACCTAAAGAGACAAAATGTTTGGAGTTCCCGTTGTTTTTGTTGTCTGCCTCCAGTGGCTAAGGTTGGTTCAGTGGGTTGTGTAGGCTTCCTGGTGGTGGGGACTGGTGTCTGTTTTCTGGGGATGAGGCTGGATCTTGGTTTTCTGGTGGGCAAGTCCACAGCCGGTCGTGTGTTTTGGGGTGTCTGTGACCTCATTATGATTTTAGGAGACCTCTCTGCTAATGGGTGGGGTTGTGTTCCTGTCTTGTTAGTTGTTTGGCATAGGGTGTCCAGCACTGTTGAGTTATTTGTAGTGAGGTGGATGGACCTAGAGTCTGTCATACAGAGTGAAGTAAGTCAGAAAAAGAAAAACAAATACCCTACACTAACACATATATATGGAATCTAGAAAAAGAAAAACTTTCTGAAGAACCTAGGGGCAGGACAGGAATAAAGGTGCAGACCTACTTGAGGACTTGAGGACACAGGGAGGGAGAAGGGTAAGCTGGGACAAAGTTAGAGAGTGGCATGTACATATATACACTACCAAATGTAAAATAGATAGCTAGTGGGAAGCAGCCACATAGCACAGGGAGATCAGCTCGGTGCTTTGTGACCACCTAGAGAGGTCGGATAGGGAGGGTGGGAGGGAGACTAAAGAGGGAAGAGATATGGGGATATATGTATAGCTGATTCACTTTGTTATAAGGCAGAAACTAACACACCATTGTAAAGCAATTATACTCTAATAAAGATGTTAAAATAAAAAGAGACAAAAGACCTGTATGCAGAAAACTATAAGACACTGGAAAGAAATTAAAGATGATACAAACAGATGGAGAGTTATACCATGTTCTTGGATTGGAAGAATCAACATTGTGAAAATGACTACACTACCCAAAGCAATCTGCAGATTCAATGCAATCCCTATCAAACTACCAATGGCATTTTTCACAAAAGTAGAACAAAAATATTCACAATATGTGTGTAAACACAAAAGACCCTGAATAGCCAAAGCGATCTTGAGAAAGAAAAACGGAGCTGGGGGAATCAGGCTCCCTGACTTCAGACTATACTACAAAGCTACAGTAATCAAGACAGCATGGTTCTGGCACAAAAACAGAAATATAGATCAATGGAACAGGTTAGAAAGCCCAGAGATAAACCCATGCACATATGGTCACCTTATTTTTGATAAAGGAGGCAATAATATACAATGGGGAAAAGACAGCCTATTCCATAAGCTGTGCTGGGCAAACTAGACAACTACATGTAAAAGGATGAAATAGAACACTCCCTAACACCATACACAAAAATAAACTCAAAGTGGATTAAAGACCTAAATGTAAAGCCAGACACTATAAAATTCTTAGAGTAAAACTTAAGCAGAACATTCTATGGCATAAATCACAGCAAGATCCTTTTTGACCCACCTCCTAGAGAAATGGAAATAAAAACAAAAATAAATAAACGGGACATAATGAAACTTAAAAGCTTTTGCACAGCAAAGGAAAACACAAACAAGATGAAAAGGCAACCTTCAGAATGGGAGAATATATTTACAAATAAAGCAACTGACAAAGGATTAATCTCCAAAATTTTTAAGCAGCTCAGGGAGCTCAATATCAAAAAAACAAACAACCCATTTCAAAAATGGACAGAAGACCTGTACAGACATTTCTCCAAGTAAGATATACAGATTGCCAACAAAGACATGAAAGGATGCTCAACATCACTAATCATTAGAGAAATGCAAATCAAAACTACAATGAGGTATCATCTCACACCAGTCAGAATGGCCATCATCAAAAATTCTACAAACAATAAATGCTGGAGAGGGTGTGGAGAAAAGGGAACCCTTTTGCACTGTTGGTGGGAATGTAAATTGATACCGCCACTATGGAGAACAGTATGGAGGTTCCTTAAAAAACTAAAAATAGAACTATCATATGACCCAGCAATCCCAGTACGGGGCATATACCCTGAGAAAACCATAATTCCAAAAGAGTCATGTACCAGAATGTTCATTGCAGCTCTACTTACCATAGCCAGGATATGGAAGCAACCTAAGTGTCCATCAACAGATCAATGGATAAAGAAGATGTGGCACATATATACAATGGAATATTACTCAGCCATAAAAAGAAATGAAATTGAGTTATTTGTAGTGAGGTGGATGGACTTAGAGTCTATCATACAGAGTGAAGTAAGTCAGAAAGAGAAAAACAAGTACTGCATGCTAACACATATATATGGAATCTTAAAAAAAAATGGTTCTGAAGAACCTAGGGAATGGACAGGAATAATGATGCAGATGTGGAGAATCGACTTCAGGACATGGGGTGGAGGAAGGATCCCCTGGGACGAATTGAGAGAGTAGCATGGACATATATACACTACCACATGTAAAATGGATAGCTAGTGGGAAGCAACCATATAGCACAGGGAGATCAGCTCGGTGCTATGTGACCACCTAGAGAGGTGGGTTAGGCAGGGTGGGAGGGAGATGCAAAAGGGAGGAGATATGGGGATATATTTATATGTATAGTTGATTCACTTTGTTATAAAGCAGAAACTAACACACCATTGTAAAGCAGTTATACTCTAATAAAGATGTTAATAAATAAATGAAGTTCCACATGCTCTCAGGAACCCCATTGTCTGGGGTCTGACTGATGAGCCATTCACTAGTGTGAACTTTCTCCCCTTCACCCCTAAGAAACACACCTCTCCATTTGCTCTTCCTAAATATAAGCTAGCTGTGCCTAGGATAATAAAGCTGAAAAATAAACCTATCTTATAAATAGCAGCTATCAATTTTTGTATAAATACTATGTACCGGGCACTTTAAAACATAATTTTATTTGATCCTCTCAACAACTCTGCAAGATAAGTACTATTCATATTTTAGCGATGAAGCAATTAAACCTCCAAGAGGTTAATTGCTCAAATTCACATAACTTTATGCCAGAATTCCATCTAAAGCCTTTAGAGTTCCAAATGACATCTTGTTTCCACTGTGCTGTGTGCTGTAAATATCAGAGAATGACTCAAGTGGTGGACCTATCCCTTCATGTTGGGGGTAGAATTAGAGTCCTTGTTAGGCTTGGGAAGGGGTTTATATGTCATTAAGGGCAAAGGTTAAAGGGTTTTGCTCTGTGCCTTGAATCACAGCACCTAAGAAACCTATAGAATGATAGATAATCCAGACTCACCCACCTTTTCTGTGCCACAGCCTAAGAGTTCTTTTAAATGCAGTAAATGTGCAGGCAATTTCGTTTATTCCAAATATTACTGTATATCAAGAATCTTGCCTGTGTTCCATAACCTTGTAATTTTCTAGATGGAAAAGCATGAGGGCTTGATGGGAAGATCTTTCCGCTGAACAACAGAGGAGCTGTTCTTTACTTTCTTGCAAAAAATAGAGGGTTGAGCCTATAGGAAAAAAAAGTCACGTAATATGATAATTCAACTGAGGTTAAAATTATTTTTAATTAATGGCTTAATGAGTTTTCTCACTATCCCCTCATCAAGAATAATTAACATATTTCTTCCTTTTGTAGCCTAAGGTTTTCGAATAGGACTAACCAGTTCCAATAAAGAAATTTGTATCTGAAATAAAGTAGGCAATTCTGGTGTACAGTTAAAAAAACTACTGAGCATGACCTATAAAATTTATTATTCATTTTATTGCTCTTCATAACGCTCTCTCTTAGGAACAAATCTATGTATTTTTCAGTGCCTCCACAGCATAATCTGTCATGCCTCAACCTTCTTTAAGAGTTTGTAGCTTATCCACAAGTGCCTCTCACATCTTGTGCCTCTGGCATTCTCTTCGTCCCTTGATCTTTCCTGTGCCCAACTGAGTATTCAGTCAGTGGCCCTGTTTCTTGACTGAATCACACTATCATGTGTTTCTTTGTAGCTCAAAGTTGGACAGTCCTGTACTAATTTCCATCTTTAATATAAGAACCATTTCTCTGTGTACACTTTCCTAAGTCTTATTCTCATTCAAGCTAACTTTCTTCTGTAAAGACAGAGCAACAAACTCTTTGCAGACATACAATACGCCCTTTGCAGACAGAGGACTGAAGGAATCAGAATTTCCTCAAAAGATCCCTTTTTACATTAAAATACATTGCATGCTGACTGTGTCACTGTACTTCCCATGTATTAACTCATTTAATGTTCAAAATAACACCATGATGTAGCATTACTATTTTTTCCCACTTGTACAAATGGAGTAACTAGAGAACAAGGAGGTTGAATAAATTGCTCAAGCTCACACAGATAATATGTGTCAGAGATTCAAATTCAGCCAATCTGACATCAAAGCTTGTTTAACCACTAAACTGTATACTGCCTTAGGCATATTAATTGGTGCTAGGCTTCTTCAAGAAGGTTTTTGTCTTGAAACAGAGACAAAATTAGGAGGTTGGATTAACATATACACACTACTATATATAAAATAGATAACCAACAAGGACCTACTGCATAGCACAGGGAACTCTACTCAGTATCTTTTAATAACCTATCATGGAAGAGAATATATAAAAATATATACATATATTCAGTTTTATAGATGTATGTGTATAGATAGATAGATAGATATCTGAGTCACTTAGCTGTACCCTGAGACTAACACGACATTGTAAGTCAGCTATACTTCAATTTAAAAAATAATTTAAAATTAATGAAAAAGGTCTTTGTCACCTTTTCTTGGAGTAAGCAGGGTGCTTTCATACAAACTAGCTTCATTAAAGTTTAATGTATTTTTCTTCCCCCTGCATGAATGCATACAGAGTCATCACATGGCTAGAGACCAACTTTCAAATTCACTGGGAAAAGTTTTGTTGCTACCCAAAGATTCCTTTCCAACCTTCATGCTAATATTTCCATCTGGCCTTAGTGCCTTAACTTATGGCTTTGAAATATGCAAAAATATGTACTTCTAAACTAATATCTTTCCCTGTTATATCTCCCAACCACAATGTCTGGCCTGTAGTAAGTAATTATTAATTTAGACTTCATATGAAAGGAGTGTTTGTGAAGAGATCTTCATAGGGGAAAGGAACTATGATCAATGACTTTTTGAGGTTAATGGGGAGGAAACTAACCTCAACTTCAACACAACGGGTGCAGTGAAAATATTTTAAAATGTGTATATTTATATGATTTCTAAAATTGTATATTTTAAAAGTTTAGTGTTAATAAAATTAATTTTTAAATAAATGGCTTCTAAGTCTTATATTTTATATTATGTACTATATATCTCTTTGTTGACAATACTTCACCTGTTCCTCTTTGAAAAGAGATTTTTGTTGATGACACTGACCTGTGGAATGTCTTCCACCCTTTATGTCTAGTTCAATGTTCCAGGCTTTATACATATTGCAACAAACAAGAAAACATCATTTTTGCAAGTTAAAAGTATCAAACTTGTGAAATCACTTAAGGACTGAAATTCAAATTTTATGTCTTCAGAAGGAAGGAGGCTGTCATCCAAATATAGCTATCTCCTGAAAACAAAAACGAAATCACCACTTCCTTTTGTTCAGGTCTTCTAAATTTCCTCAGCTCTCTTGGCTGGGCAGTACCTGCATCCCTTAGTCCTCAATTATTGATTAAAAAACAGTCCCACAAAGTGGATGTTTCTGATAATCAGACTGAGTTTACACACACATACACACACACACACACACACACACAAACACACACATTCACAAGGAACCTTAGGGAATTGTTTTTATTTTGTGGAAAATACACTTAATTATAATGTAGCTTGCCAAGTGCCATGTCCAATCATTCTCAAAGAAATCTTTCAGCTGCTGCTGGAAAGTGGGTTTGCTTATATAGTTGCTCTTTTATTGCTACTAGCAACAAGCCCAGTTTATCTTCTCAGTACATAACTACGGTCCCAATACTTGAAATTTCTTATGAAAGAGACAACCTGATGCCTTGTATACTTGTGAGTGTGTGTGTGTGTGCGTGTGTGTGTGTGTGTGTGAGACCTATTTTAATTTTTAGGGAAATCAACAAATACTTAAAACATCCAACCAATTTTCTCTATCCAGCTTCTCCCTCTAAAAAAATAAAAGTCAGCTGTGGCTGCTTTAATTCTACAAAGTTCTGTTTTACTTAAAGTCCATAATTGAATGAACAAATGTATTTCTAGAAAAAGTTAATTTGTTTTCTGGAATATTTGTGCAATATAGTAGACTGAAATATTGTTCTTTTGCTGTATGCATACATATCTACAAGAGAAAATATTTCATTAGCTTAGATGTTTATGTTTCATATAGTACTTTTTTCTTTAAGCTGTACAGAGGGACTGGACCTACATTGACAACATGCCATGTCTAAGTAACAGTGGGTGTCTTGATTATATGACCTATACTAATGATTCCCACATCCATAAGGATTACCTAAAACATTTATTTCCTCCAGATTTCCAGATTCTTCTAACTTAGCAAATCAAGACTTAGGTAAATAAAAAAAAAAAAAAAAAGACTTAGGTAAATAGACATCTTTAAGAAGGTAATTCTGATTGTCTTCTAAAATAACAGAAGTTGATCCTTATAGGTCTTTGGTATATACAAAGTCCACTTTCTTTGGTAAATAACAACCTGAAATACAAAATTTTTGACTGTGTATGTATTTCTTTAAAGGAGATCATGTCTATATTTTTTTCCAAATTTTCCAAAGGTGTTCTGACCCAAAATATTTAAAATCAAGTCTTACTAGTGAGTAGACACCTGTGAGAGTAGACATTATATATTATTGCTCTTCTTTACCATTGTATATCTTGGGCCTGAGTGCCTGGTAAATATTTTTTGAAGGAAATAAGAAGAAAGAAAGGGAGGGATGGGGAAAGGAAGAAGGTAGGGAAGAGGGTGGGAGGCAGATGGAGGAAGATGTGCTGCTTCTGTTGTGGTTGTTCCTTTCCTAGGTGATTTACAGATAGACATCATGGGACAGCTACTATAGGTCCAGGGCAGACAACACAAGGACTGCAGTTCAAGCTCTCCAGGAAGCAGACCCTGGGTCAGAGTTGGGTGTGCAATTCTTGTTAATGGGAAGTAACACCAGTGAAGGAAAGAGGAAGGAATGGATAGATCTGACAAAGGTCCTATTAGCCCAACAGGAAGCTTCAGAGCAAGGCTTGCTTGTTGCAAGAGTGTCATATTGGGTACAAGGTGGGCCCTTGGACCACTACTTTTTCAATCACTGACTGGCAGCCACTCCAAGAATAGGGTTACCTCAGCTTGAAAGCTGAGGCTGACCACGAGGATGCTAAGAGTTGGAGGCCGTTTGGTAACCACACTCGTAGAAGCCGGCGTATCCTTTCTTGAAGGGGAATCTGGAAGGTACATCTCTTTGTCCTCTACACAAGCTAAGAAGTAGTTTCCTTCACCCCAGAAAGCAGCCTAAGAAGAATCAACTTCTCTCTATCCAGTTGCCAGCACCAAATAATAAAGGAAAATAATTATTTCTGTGGAAAGAAGGACTCCAGCGGAGGAGTCTATGCACTCATCAGTCTCTGCACTGCATTTCTTTATGTTTCCTCCTTATATTTTAGAACTGCCACAACAAATGCATTTATGATGATTTAACTTTGGAAATATAATATTAATCAAAACTTAAGAAAACAGCTAAGTATCTAGTTCATGTAAAAGAACAAGAAAGTAAGGCATTCAAATGGATATCATTTGGTGAGCCTAAAATGATTTAATATCTTTGTTTCTCCTTTTGCCTCCCTTTTTGTGAGTTTCCATGGGAATCTTTGTACAGAAACTGACTACAGCTGAATCTATATGTGCTCTAAAAGAATCAGTTTCAATTAAAGACTTGCTGCATCTGCTCCCTGTGGATCATGAAAAAAAAAATCAACATGAATCTATTGAATAATTAATATGTACCCAAGATTATGCAAAATCTCCTTGAGAAATTCAAAAGCCAAGGAAACTCTTATGTGTTTTCCCTCATGACAATGAGAAATGAAGCTAGACACATGTTCATTAAGATGACAGATATGAGTATCATAGTTTTTCTTTTCCACAGTCCTATTCACACACTCTTTACCACCACATCAACTGAAATGGTTTTCTCCAATATGGGGAAAGTGTTAGGCTTTGAGTGGGTTAAAGTAGAAGTTCAAAGAATGGCCTCATAGATAAGCAACAAGTAAGTCATTCAGTATCTCAATTAGCCAATAACTATAAACTGAGAATCTACAATTTGCCAGTCACTATGATAGGAGTCCAGGGCCTAGAAATTAACAGTATGGACAAGGTCTCTCCTTTAGTTTACTCATAGGTGACCAAAATTTTGATAATAATGATTTCTAAGAATTATAAACCAATTAATAATCCCTGGGGCCTGTAATCCCAGTGCCCTTGCCCCCAGAGTGAGTTACAGCCAACCCCCACCTCCCCAGGTGACCCTCAAGCATTATAAGGACTAAGAATTAAAGGAAGTAAGAAATATTATTAGAAGTAAATAAGGTAAAGCCAGGGAGTTATTAGAGTCTATCTAGGCTGATCAAGCAGAGGCACTTTGCACAGATATAATTTGAAGTGATATCTGAGAAACAGTCAGGTGAAAATTTGGTGGGAGAATATTCTAAAGAGAAGACAACTAGAAAGAAAAATAAAAGTTTCTGAAATGCAAGAAAGGTTAGTCTGTTCTAGAAATATGCTGTCCACTAGAAATATAATGCAAGACATGTAAAAAATTTTAAATTCTCTAGAAGCCACATTAAAAAGTTAAAAAAAAGTGGTTAAATTATATTAATATTTAAGTTCACTTTAGTTTACCTAATATATCCAAAATAATAGCTTTTATAAATGTTATCAATAAAATTAATATTATTTACACTAATTTTTAAATTGCTTTTGAAATGTGGTATTTTATACTTTCACAACAAATGAATCTAGATTAGAATATATAAATATGGTGATCATACTTTAAAGGACCAATTGTCACTTGTGCTATTAACTGTCATATTGGACAATGCAGCTCTAGAGACTGTCTCTGAAGGTATCTAAGGAAGAGAATGGATCAAGGTGAATTTGGAGAGAGAGATAATATACAGATCAAATAGTGCCTTCTAGACAGTAACAGGAAATTTGGACCATATTCCAACTACAGTGGAAGTCACTGGAGAGTTTTCAGCAGATTGAGATGATGTGATCACTGCCTGTTCTAGTCCATCTGGGCCGTTATATCAAAACAGAGTGGATGGCTTATGAACAACAGAAATTTATTCCCACAATCTGAGTCTGGAAGCCCACGATAATGGTGCCAGCGTGGTCAGGTGAGGGCTGTCTTCCCAGTCACAGGCCTCTCATTGTATCCTCACGTGTGGGAAGAGGGTAGGGAGCTCTGTGGGATCACTTGTTAGAAAAGCACTAATCCCATCGAGAGGGCTCCACCCTCATGACCTAGCTACCTCCCACCTACTACCATCACCTTTGAAGTTTAGCATTTTAACATGAATTTTGGAAGGACACAGACATTCAAACCACAGCACTGCTTTAGAGAAAATCCCTCTGTGTGTTGTGTAGAGAATGGGCTGCAGAGGAGGCAAGAGTAGATGCAGGTAAACCAAGCAGAAGGTTGTCACATCTATGGGATACACATGGTGGCCTGGGCAGGGTATGGCGGTGGACCTAAGAGGAGAAAACATGGATATATATTTTGGAGGTAAAGTCAGTGAGACTGAATCCTATCAGAGCCATCAGATGTGCAGTATATCAGATTATTTTTTAACATCTTTATTGGAGTATAATTGCTTTACAATTGTGTGTTAGTTTCTGCTTTATAACAAAGTGAATCAGCTATATGTATACATATACCCCATATCCCCTCCCTCTTGTGTCTCCCTCCCACCCTCCTTATCCCACATCAGATTACTAGAAGTTAATAATCAAGTAGAACTACCAATAGAAATAGCAATTTAAATATTAATCTCATCTGACTACACTCATGGACCTACACTCATATTCTACACTCATGGGCCACCCCTTCTTTAGGCTTAAAAGTGATGTTATCCCAGGATGCCTAAATCAAACAACTCTAATATCTACATTACCAGGCCTATAGTGTGGACAATGTTCAGAAATTCAAGGTAAGTATGAAGAGTTAAGTATGACTTGCTTTTGCTTGTTTGTTTTGTTTTGTATTTTGCTCAGGCCAGTTAGTGGCTGGTAGCAACTGTTAATTGAAATGAAAAAGACCTGAGGTTTCAGAGGATTAAAAATAAACATTCCATTTGGTTATGTAAAATTTGAGATGATGAATATAATGAGTACACAATTTGTTGACTAAGTGGGGAATTCTAATTTTGGAGGCATCAGCATATAGACATTAGGTAAAGTTAAGAGACAAATGAGAACGCCTAGAAACAGGAAGGGAAATGAGAGAAGGGGAGGGATGTCAACTATGAGAAAAGGATGAAAATTGCTTAGGAGCATGAAAGCACTTTTCAAAGACTAATGGTGGCAGAGAACCTAGGTGGAGTGCTGTGTGGAGGGATGGGAGGTGAAGAAACGGAGACAAGTACAAGTCACCTTTCTAGGGGTTGTATAAATAGGAACAGAGAAATGAGGAAGCAACTGGAGGAGAGGTGAGAGATCAAGGGAGAGAATTCTTTTTTAATTTGTCCATTTTTTAAAGTTGAAAACATTAATGTCTATTTTTATGCAAGTGGGTAATCCCTTATCCAAACACTGATGATTCAAGACAAAAAGATGGTAATTTCATGAGGCAAATCTAAGAAGAATTCCAGACTAAACTGGGTTAATCAATTTACCCAAGATCCCGAAGTCCCTAGCAAATCCAAGATGCAAACCCAGACAATCCCGATGCCAAGGTCCAGGACTGCAAATGAATGTTATACTGCCTCTCAGGGAGAAAAGCATAATTTTGGAAAACAAATCTTTAGACACAGGTGGTAAGAGGTGCTTGTTAATCTAGATATGAAGTGATAAGAACCCAAACTAAGACTAGAATTGTGAAGAAAAGAAAGGAATGATGGAAAAGACATTAACAACCAAACAAGATCTCAAAAAAGGCAAAGCTGGGCCTCATTAAGATGTGAATGAGTCGAAGATAACTTGGGGTTATAAGTTCCTGAAAATATGAGAGTGTAGTGGTTTGCATCTATCATTAATTTGACTTTCACACAACGCTCAATTCAATGCATTCTATCACATCCTTCATCTGATTTTTTGGTTCTAAATTCTGTTTTTCACACCTCAGTTGACTAACGACGATTTTAAGCAATCACTTGACAGCACTGCCCCCTAGTTGTGTCAGGATCTTTTTGGAAAGATATGCTTTACCTTCCGAAGTATTTTTCAGAACCCTTTTTGTATGAAAGTAAGTTGATTCCTTTAAGGGAAACGTTGAAAAAAAAAAAATGAAGAGAGGAAAGACCAAATTCAAAAGAATTCGTTTAGACAATTAGATTTAGACAATTAGATTCTAATATGACAGAAGATTTAATTTGAAATTTATAGATATTTTCAGGGTCTAGTTCCTATGCAACACTACAAGTGATTTTTCAACCTTGTCTTCAGAACCTGAGTAATGATTGTGGTCTGTTAACTGAGCTCAAAGCTAGTCTCAGAATTTTCAAAGGACCTAGAGGTTCTGTGTCAGGTCCAGATGGCCAGGAGAGCATAAAATAATGAGAATCTTGAATTCTAGTCAGTTAATCTTTCAATTTTGTTAAACTTTTATTAAAACATCTCTAAGCAGTAGACACGTTGGCCTCATTTCATTGACAAGGAGACTAAGGTCTCTACAATTTAAGTGATTTGGCCAAGATCTCAAACTAGTAAGTGGCAGAGCTGGGAGTCAACTCAGTTATGTTTTATAACATATGTGTTATATGTTTAGCAGCAGCATGGAACTGTCCTCTGATTCACTTCTTGGGAAGTAGATTCTCCAAGGTGGTCATCGCCGTGTCTCTGTAGTATGTAAGTTCTGTTGCAGGACACATTGCTACTACATTTTTGTGGTCTGAGAATTAATAGATTGCAGTGGTTATGGTAAGGTAAAGATGGTTCTAATTAGGGGCAAAGAAAAAAGAAAAAACAGAGATATTAAGCCTCAACAGATCCGTGACATTTGAAAGAGTCAATAAATATGGATCATGCAAAAAAATTTCTCTCCAGCAAGAAAGGCTGCACTTTATCATTATTTTCCCCTGAGTTTAATCGCTGCTGATTGCTCTTTTTGCTGTTTAGTAAGTACTGCAATTTTGCACTGTCCTGCCAATTCTTCCTTGTGTTTTTCTAAATTAATTTTGTGAGTACTCTTCAGTCTTGCTGTATCCAATCCTATGACATAATCAAGCAGGCTAATGCATCATTTAGGGACTCAAAAGATGCTCTAAAGCCTTTGGACTAATTGACTGTTCAATCATGTTAATAAACACTTTGGTAAAAGTAAATGCAATCTTTTTGTGCCTCCAAAAACCTTTTTTGAGTGTCTAATTTTATAAATTATTTTAAATCATCAATAGGACATGGTAAGTTTTTCTTATTATAAATGTTGGAAAAAAATATTTTTAAATGTACCATCTTTACAGTCACAGGTTGTTCAAATTGTTAAATCCTGGTTAAACATCAAGCACCCATTAGAGTCAACTAATTCAGCAATAGTGTCCATGCTGGCAGTTCTGAATAGATCTGTAGAGAGAGGTCACAGATCTAACCCTGCAAATTGTAAGTGAGGCTTCAGTCACTAAAACCATGCATTCGTTCCTCCAGTGAATAAGCATCTACCTCATACCTGCTATGAGCTTGTACGAGAATTGAAGATGCTGAAGATGCAATAATTAGCAGACCTTTCAAGGAGTCTAGTGAAGGAGATTGACCCATACTCTAATAACTAATGAGTTTTATTAATATCCAGGTGCTAGAAATATACATTGAGTATTATAATAACAGTTTATAAAAAGTCACATTTTGCTCAACAGACAATCATTCTGTGAAATGAAAATATTACTATGGAGAATAAAACGCCAAAATGGTACCTCAGATAATATGAAAAAATTCCCTTAGTATCCACGTAGTATCACAGGTAATTTAAAAAATACTCAAAAAACTAAAAATAGAGTTTCCATATGATCCAGCAATCCCACTCCTGGGCATATATCCAGACAAAGCTCTAACTCAGAAAAATACATGCACCCTTATGTTCATAACAGCACTATTCTCAATAGCCAGGAAATGGAAAGAACCTAAATGTCCATAGACAGATAAATGGATGAATAAGATGTGGTACATATATGCGATGGAATATTACTCAGCCATAAAAAAGAATGAAATAATGCCATTTGCAGCAACATGGATGGAACAGAGATTATAATACTAAGTGGAATAAGTCAGAAAGAGACAGACAGATACCATATGATATCACCTATATGTAGAATCTAAAATATGACACAAATGAACTCATCTATGAAACAGAAACAGACTCACAAACATAGAGTACAGACTTGTGGTTGCCAAGGGGGAAAAGGGGTCGGGGGAGGGATGAATTGGGAGTTTGAGATTCGCAGATGCAAACTATTATATCCATTCTAATGGATAAACAACAAGGTCCTACTGAATAACACAGGGAACTATATTCAATATCCTGTGATAAACCATAATGGAAAAGAATATGAAAAAGAATGTAAACATGTATAATTGAATCATTTTGCTGTAGTGCAGAAATTAACACAGCATTGTAAATCAACTATACTTCAATATTTTTTTTTAATTTAGAAAATACTGCTTTCCTATTCAAAGTACCTCTTTAACAGTGATACACATAGATGGATATAGCTACAGATAGGGAGAAAACATAGATCCATTAGTTAGAAAAACTGTATAATTTTGAAAAAATTATAATTTTTTATAATTATAAAAAATATAATTCCATATTATCATATTTACATGTTATTATATTAGTTAGCTAGCTGTGCTGGGCTGCTTAAACTTGTGCTATTAAGTTATCCCCCCATGGATAACTTAAGAAAAAATGTCTGAATGTGTCCAGGCTGTAGTAGACTAGGTTAAAATCATCATGTTATCTATCTGGGGATATTCATCTGGTCAAAGGTTAATTTCAGAGACCTTGGAAGATAATATTTATTTAAATTAAAAAGAATAAAATCACTCATATATTTTCCAGTGTCTACAAACAAGGGTGAGCGTCAAAATTTAATTAGACCAAAGAATCAAATCAAAGAATGATTTGATTGTTACCAGCTGTAAACAATCAATACTGTTGAACCAGTGGACATGGATCAAATGTCAGATACATTGGACTAAATTGCTTTCCTATCTGTATATTTCAAAAACCATTACATAACTGCTGAGCCATGTAATATAATCAGTGTACCTTATCTGTTGGGAAAACATCCAAGATTAATTACTGAATTTAAGGCAAGGTCATATTAACTAGGCCTCAAATCTAAGAGTTGAATAAAACAGGGAATGCTGGATTGGAATTAGGACATCTAGAAAAACAAAATAAAGTGTGATGAAAAAAATGGTGTAGGCACAGGCAGATAGTTAAATGTGGCAGTCGTAGTTCCCTTCATAACATAGAGTTTATAGTTCTTTTCATATTTTATTTGCTATCTAGAGACAAAGTTTTATATTTTTAAATGGGTGCAAAGCATATGAAACAGATTTTATTTCATTTATTTTCAGTGGTCCAAAAATATTTCCCAAGTTTATGTTCATCCCACCGTCCCTACCCACCATACGCTCTGGGAACTAACACCACCGTTACATTGGATGTCTTTTGTTAGAACATTAGTTAAAGGGTATTTCCCAACACTATGCTTGTGCAGGGAAAGATAAAAGTTCCAAAGTTGTTATTTGGGAAAGTAAAAGTCTGTGTCTCATTTTATCACACATTTGAGGTGTTTTAGTAAAGGAGTAGGTGAAATGTGGGAGAAGGGACATTGCCAAGAAAATTTATGTTTCTTTCCCTTTATATTCAAGTAGAGATGAAAAAATCCATTCTTATTTTTCTCCTGTCTTTTAGGGGATTAAACTAGCCGGCTCTGCTTCACCTGCCATCAAGTTCTGGAGAACCTCAGCCAGTCATGTCCTCAATGAAGAAAATAGCCCTGGCTGTTGTAGTTCTGTAAGTGTTTTCGTATTTGTGCATTTGTGTTTTGCACCATTCTCCTAACTCAGCTATATTTCTGAGTCTTGTCCCTGCCCCACCTTCTTAGATGTGACATACATTTTAAGCAGAGGAAAAAAATACCTGTGATGATATTGGAAAAACTAGTGAGTTTTTGCATTAAATATCTAACATCACATAAATAAATGCCTTGTTCGAAGTTATGTAAAAAGTCACATGAAGCCAATAATAAGATATGTGAAATACTCTCATTATTTAAATGAAAACAGTAATGGAGAAAATTCTATTTTGTTGTTTTGCACATACCATACTGTGGACCAGGATTTACAATGCACATAGATAGCTTGTACATGACAGCATTTAAAGGGGATGGAAAGACCTAATAAAGCAAAATTATCTCGCACAAACCTGCTAGGTCATCTGAAATATCTCCTGTCAACTTTACTTCTTTAGGGTAAGACTTTGCTCGCTGAAGTTGAGTGTTAAAATTTCTTATCTAGAAGAATTGCACATCCAAACAGCTGCTGATTTATATTCCTTTTATACCAATACCCTCATCTCTTAGATGCGACCAGAGCCCTCAGGGAATGGGTTAAGTGACAAATAAAGGTTGATATTAGGCAAATGTTGAGCTATGGGACATTGCCCAGAGCAGAGTTCTGCGCTGGAGGGCTTTGATATGAAAGAGTGAGCATTAGACATTTCACCAGGACACCTTGATGGGGGAAAGGAAGGAGAGCACCCACTATGAACTGGACTAGGACCCCTGCACGTGGTCCATCTATGACTGTCAACCATTTCATGCTTCAGAGTTGATCATCTCCATGTTACAGATCAGGACACTGAAGTTCAGGGAAATTAACAAAGCAATGATGTAACAAAGGCAAAAATAGAGGTAGTGGTGATAGGGATTCTACATGTCTAGGATAAAATAAGAATGATTCTAATTATTAATGAGAAAGGAAAGAAGGAAGGAAGGAGGGAAGGAGGGATCAAGGGAGGGAAGGAAGAGAGAAGGCAGGAAGGAAAGGGAGAGAGGGAGACCTTTTAATGAAAAACACTAAATAAACAACCAATGATTGATTTTGCACATGCAGCAAATGTTTCCAAAATCATCCATAATAATGATGATTATGATCATGCTCATAATGAAAGGACATCAAAAACAGACTAAAGAGAGAGATTAAATTTGGGTTGTAAGCTGACCTTATGATATTAGCAAATATTTCTTGAAATTAGGGAATGTGTTATCTGTTGTCCTCTGAGCTGTCTCATGAGAAAATAACTAACCTGCCCCAGTGATGCTTACACACTCCTAAATATTTCTTTTTTATCCTTGACTAAATTCATCGACTGTACACACTTTAAGTTCTATTTATGGAGCAACTCTGTAAAGTGCATTTTCATTTTCTGTCTCGTCAAGGCCCAGGAGCTTGCTTCTTCATTGGAAGTGGGTTCTGTGATTGGCAGGGGTGGAGACACTAGACTAACTCCCAGACTCCCACAGAACCTTTTCTTTGTACAGGAAACACAATAGACGCCTGTTTATAATCATGGTTAGGAATTGGGATAGCTTGGTTAACAGTATACTCTAGTTAGCTGAGGAGCTGTGAGACAAAGGAGAATTAACAGATGGTTATAAAAATGTAGTGTGTATAGTAAATTGTTAGCCCTGGGTTTACCACTTCTTTTCATTCACTTTTTAATATATTCATGGAAATATTTTTCGATGCTGTGTAAATTAAGCAACTAGCATTCGTAAATTGTTTATACAGTAGATACAATGGAGAACATAACTTATATTTGATTGTATTTTTGAGAGTGTGAACTTTTTCAGATTTTCCTGTTTAATAAACTGACTTGATTGCTGATTTTTTACCCATGAAGTGAATCAGTTGCTATTGTGTACATTGAACAAAGCTGCTTTTTTGTTCAGAAGATATGAGGCAGTGGCATTCAGAGTACTTCTAAAGGAGACACTTTCACTTTCAATAATATCATATTATTTTCTTCCCAAATACCATATCTGACCACATCCATAATGAAGCTGTGGGCAAATTCTGTATGTCAGTTTCTTTATTTCAGCAACAGTTACAAGGAATGGCTTGTCAAATACAATCAGCATTCTGTGAGGCTATCATTTCATTATTTGACTGTATAATACACACATCTGTAGAGTGAGTTATGTTCAGTTACCTGGAGTCATTTTCATTCATGGGTAGCTCACAGAACAGCCATCTCTAAATGCCTGGGGTCCTTGGAAACTCAACTATAAACTGTTCATTAAAACTTCAATTATTTCACACCTTGCAGCACATACCATATGTTAGATATCCAGTGAAGAAATTGCATAGCGCTCAAATTCCAACATCATCCGCTCTGGGCAACTCTTTGAGCAGAGACTAACCTGAGCTATCCACTCTCCTTCCAGGAATGGGGAGAACATGGCTGTGACCCTACGCATCTCCAGTCCTTCCGAATGAGGGAAATACCACAGTATAGTTATTCGTGGTGAATGAGAGCTGAAATCTCTTCAGCGGCAACAACACTCCACAGAGTTGTGCAAATATAGTTAGAAGACTGGAGAATTGTCACAATTCGATATTTCTTTATTGCTAGTTGGACTCATTTCTTAAATAGTGGAATTATAGGTAAGGAGATATCCATTTCCTGATCACAACACTCTGAAGGCGGGTATAGAAATATTACAGCAGACAAAGTGTGTTATCTTGTGAGAAAATTTAGGTAAGGGCTCTTCATATTTTCATTTGATGCATCAAAGAGTGGGGATTCAAGAATCTTCCCTAATGTGCTACATAAATATCTTAGAACAGATTTCCTCTAAATCAGTGGTTATTAGCCTTTCTTGGATTTATTCCACAATATTCTATAAAATTACATAAGCCCTCTCTTGAGACAAATATACATACCAAGATATATTAATAATATTGCTTCCTTTTCAAAGGGTTCAAGAAACACTCAAATCATGTAGAGGTGTCCACAAACTCAAGATTTACAACTTACCAAAAGAGGAGTAATTAAACCCATCTGGAGAAGAAACAGCTCTCACTGGAGTTGTCTGGTGGAGTCAGATGCTTGTTGCCCCACATCCAGGAGAAGAGGCCAACTTATATAACCACTTAAACATTGGCTTCATTTCCGTACTAAATGTACTCATACATGTTGAAGGAAATGAAAGTGCTTGGTGAAAATCTGCTGAAGAAAAGTCATTTCACACAGTTTTGCTCAGTACTTGCCCAGAATTTTCTCTAGCTAATGTTTCAAAATTATTGATTCATATTATTTGCAGGCAAAGTACTTTGAACAGCAAGAAGGCTTTTAAGAATTTTAAGGTAATGCCAAGAACATATCAGAGGTCACTGTTTTTGATCACTGAAAACTGCAAAGGACAATTTAGTTTGTAAAAACGTATCTGTGCTATGCATTTTTGCTGTTGTCTCCTAAATTCTGAGCATGGTGGGAGAGAAGAGTCTTTCATGTTCCCATCTCCTCCACCCTCCTCAACACAAATAGCACGCATTTCACACACTCTTTTGGGATTGCTTAACAGCAGGGAGAAAGTTGCCATCCTAAAAAAGGAAACCCAGGCATATCTCTAAGCTGAGCCAACCAAGGTGAGAGAAAGGATGTTCTGGCTGACAGTGTTTGTGTTTCTCCCAGGAAGACCAGAGCAGTCCCTGGGAGCAGCTGAGCATAAATAGTGAAGGTTAGACCCGTTTCCTCATTTGGTTACCTCACCTCTTCTGGCCCCCTCCCTCAGAGTTTCAGGATGTAACCTTACTGCCTCTCCCCTACCCAAGCCTATGTGTCGCATTAAAATGGACCATTCTTTGTCTTCTGGGAATTCCATCCTTGAGGAACCACCCCTTGATCATAGCATCATAATTCTACTCAGCCCCTGTGTTCACGGTAGGACTCACCCTCTTCACAATCCCTGCCCCTGGGTAAGTATGTGCCCCAAAACTGGCCAATCAGAGAATGCTATCAATCAAACTACCCTGTCTTCTTGGTCATAGTGATCATTTTAGAGAAGGACACATGATCCAAGCCATGCTAACCAGAATTGCTCCCATAATTTTGTCACTCTTGGGGGAAACATTTCTGCTTAATGAAATCTGGATATATTTGGATGATATAAGAAGGCACTAAAAAACTTCGGTAATCAAGACAAATAATATTTTAATAAATCAAAATTATTACCAAAACAAAAAAAAATCCACACTGAGCAAAATATCAAAATTGTAGAGACAGGGTCAGACCCAAACACCTGTTGTGTACTTCCAATCTGAAAAAGAAAAGAGAAATCCCATTGTCAAGAATCATGCACTTTCATGCAGCCAAGAGGTCAGGGACAGATTGGTGGCCCACTGCCCCAGAATGAAACAATGGGATAGATTGCTAAGAGAGAGAAACTACCAGAACGAAATCCAGATTTAAGATGAGACTCAACAAGCTTGGACACTAGTTACCAGTCCAGGGAGAAAGCAGGGAGCAGTGAAATCAAAGTCAGCTGAGGTTTTAAGGGTATTACTTTGTCAGAGAAACTTTATCCCTAGCATCCTTTCAATGCCTAAAGCAATTCAAACATCTGAGTTTATACTAAAAGGAAGTTGTCTACCAAAGCAGTGTTGCTCTAAAATTGGGACTAATCCAATAATCTTCTCAGCTGTAGCCAAGGAGGAAAATAGACAGGGGACAACCTGCAAGAGGACATAGAGCCAAGGTGACCAAGAAATTGACTCAACTGCCATGGAACAATGGCTTCTGGTTCTGGTCCATCAGGAACCATATGTGCTATAGCTCAAAGGCCACTGCATGTTATTTGTTCTTCTCTCCTTTTTCATATGAAAGTGTTTATTTGTTTATCCCATTCTACCTACTTCATTTTGGACTTAATATTTTGGGACTATTTAGATTTCTCATGTAGCTGCATGTTATTAATGTATTAGGGGCAGTATCCAGACTGAAGAAGAATTAGATCACCCAAGAATTCTGACCTTGGAACTGGGTGCAGACATTGAAAAAGACTTTGGGTTGTCAAGTTTAAGGGAGAATTATTATGTGGAAGTAGCTGCATTATATTAGAACTGGCATTTTTTAAAAGTGTATGTATGAGAAGAAAATGTTTGTAGACTACTATGGGGTGAATCTAATGGACATGCATTTTTTCTATATAGATTCCATTCTGTTGGGGATGAATTAGATTAGGTGGCATGGGAATCCTACTCAGTAGAGTGTTTTTGTGAGATGAACTTTATCTTACCTCTTCTCATTCCCTAGCTTACTGCTCTCCCCAGAACTGAGCCTAGCACCCAAGCCAGACAATTAAATATTCCACCCTCTTGCTATATCTCCTCTTCCCACCCCTACGCTCTGGTTTAAGCTGTGTTTCAGTCCTGACTAGCACACATGTGTTGTATTATCTGCGATCTTCATCAGCCTCCTCCTGAAGCAAATGATTAATGTAATTCATTTAACTCTTAAAAGAAAATGAAAAAGCTAACTAAAGAGATATGTCCTCTGTACATATTCCAGTTCCACAAAAGAAATCTCCATTTTCAGTGACCAAAACAGACAATTCTGTCCTTAAAAAATAAGTTGATTTATCAAAATAGAGAATAATCATACAATGAAATAGAGGAAAACAGTCCCAATGGTTTCTTACACATTGTACAAATAGTTCATAACTATTGTGCCCCAGGATCTATGTCATAGGAAGTACTATAATCATCATTACTTTATAGATGACAGTGGTGAAGCATGAGATATTTAGGTTATTTGTGCAAAGTTACATAGCAATTAAAAGGCAGAGTTGGAATTCAAACTTAGACAGCCTAAGAAACAGTGTCCAGGCACATAACCCCTTCATAAATACCACTTATTTGATGGCCGAAAGAAATTGCACGACCTAAAAGTTGAGAATTATGTTTTATTTGTCAGGCAAAACTGAGGACTTAAGGCCAGAACGCAGCCTCTCAGATAGCTCTGAGGGACCACCCCAAAGAGGTCAGGGAGAAGCCGGGATATACAGGAGTTTTTGCAACAAAGACCGGGTAGTTGGAACATCAAAATATTACTCTTAATACAGAAACAGACTCACAGACTTTGAAAACAAACTTATGGTTCCCAAAGGGGAAACGTGGTGGGGGAGGGATAAATTAGGAGTTTGGGATTAAAAGATACACAGTACTATCTATAAAATAAATGATCAACAAGGACCTATGGTGTAGCACAGGGAACACCACTCAGTTCTCTGTAATGACCTATATGGCAAAAGAATCTGAAAAAGAATGGATACATGTATATGTATAAATTAATCACTCTGCTGCACACCTGAAACTAACACAACATTGTAAATCAACTATACTCTAATATAAAGTTTAAAGAAAAAGAAATAAAAAAGAAAATCAGACAACTCAAATGAATGAATTTAGTGCTTTTCTATGTATGGGAAGATGCAAAAGTCTGGGTTCACTGAAATCATTCCTTTGACATGCACCTCAGCTATCTGGGGCCAGTATCCTGTGTTTTCTCATCCTGAGTCTCCTCAGGGTGCATCGCTAGGGGTGGCTGCAGCAGTTGACTGCTTGATGGTGGGCATCCTGTTTCTATCCTGAGTTCCCTCAGGGCTCACTGTCATGGACAGCTGTAATTCGATGGCTTGATGGCTGCAACCTCCTTTGTTTACTGATATGACAGGCAACATTTTTTTCATTGGTATATTCATAACAGAGGTGTGCAAAGCACCGTGGAACAGGAGAGTGAAATGACTCAAGCCCACTCCAGGCCAGACTAACTGTGATCCTGGACATGAGAGGAAAGACATTCTTAGTGGAGGGGACTCGTGTCACTTTGTACGCCATGCTACACAAAGAGGAATATTCTTTACTCCTGACAAACCCTGTCCTCGCATGCATGTGTATGCACTGGCCATGTTTATACAATTTCTACCTCCATCTCAAAAAGAGTGGAATTCCCTCTATTTCCTGTCTCTTGTGTGCTTCCTTCTCCATTTCCCCTCTCCCAAACGTTCACAGAAATACTGCCCTCAGCCTGTGTAAGCAAATGTTGCCTCTGACCCTCCTCTTCTGTCATTTGCTGTTTAAGTATGTTCAATCCTGCGCTGAATAGACTTTATTTTTTCATTACTTGCAAAATAAAAGCTCCTCACCATAAGTGCTTTATTTTCACTGTGCTTCCAGCTAAATCCTGCACAGTAAAATAAATTAAGCAGATGGCAGACTTAAATGTTAAAGATAGGAAAAAAATGTATGAAGAAATCTTGAGATAAATTAGAATATAGGGTAGAATATTTTGAAATGTGATGAATCAAAGGTTAAAGTCACAGAGAATTTTAAACTCAGGTTTCAGAAAGATAGCTGAATGATTCAGGACTGTAACTTAAAGAGTGCTTCCAGGACAAGTGTGCCTCTGTAAAGCTGAATTCCCAAATTGGTCAAAGCCTCATGATGTGGCTTTCGTACCTTATGAGGGCAGGCACACAACCATTGCCATTTTCCTTTATTTTCAGAGTAAAATGTTCACGGTCTCAATCAGCATGGGAAGGTACAAGGACAGAGGTTCATGTGGTTTAATGAGTGATACTCACAGAGAGTCCAGATTAAAAAGTAAACAGATTCTCACCTGCTGTCCATTACTTGTTTCCCCAAATTTTACTACCAGGGAACACACATTCACTGTAAAACTTTGAGCTCTGTTAAAACACAAATTTTCCTGGGAACATACAATCACATGAGTCATTTTCAACTATGTGTAAACAAAATTAGCAGGTCATTTCCTAAGAACTGGTTTAAATAGGAGGAAAGGTGAAATATGCATGAGGCTATGAGAGACTTGGATTCAAGAAGAAAGTCTTAAAACTAAAGTTTCTAAGATGGAAGAGCTCTAAAATCAACGTATTGTCTCATAAAATAATTTTCCAGAACTAGCCTTAATTTTTATCTGCTTAGAGCCATTTTGTTTAAAGAGAAACAGTACTGTTTTGATTACAGTTAAAGAGGAAAGATGCAAAAAAGAAGGAGAAATCAAAGAAACTAACATGTGTTAAGTGTGCATTGGGTATTTTATTATTTCTAATCACCGCTCTCTGAGATATCTTCATGGACCTACTTCCCAAATGAGGAGAACAAGTCTCAGAAATGTTACTTTACTTGACAAAGGTGACACATCTACTAAAGAGTATAGAGGAAATATTCTGGCTTCCACAGACCCAGGACTCACATACTTCTGACACAAGATATAAAGTGAAAGGTTGAATAAAGATTTTAAAAACCCAATCAAGATAATTTAATGGTGAACAAAGAAAAAAGAATGCAGGGAAGACAATATCTGCTAGAATTTAATTTTCACAATGTTGAAATTCAGGCATGTCATACTCAGTCTTTCTTCTCTGTAGTTTAAAATCCCTGACCTCTGAGCCAGAGCAAGAAACAATATATTGATACAATGAGACTGTTCCCCTTCTGTAGCTCAGACTTTGGGTGGAGAAGGAAGCATTGTCTCTGAAGTATAATTTACAAAGAAAACCTGCATGGACATGTTCAGATAAATGAAAAGCTATCTTTTAAGTGTTTATTTCACAGGAGAAAAGGCTCTAATCATTTTGATTAACTGCAAAAATGCCTCCAGAAGATTGGATTAAAAGAAAAGCAATTCTAAGAACCAGGAGGGAAGAGCCATATGAATAGCTACACAGAACAGAGGCATTTCCTTGGGGAGTTTGTAAAGGAACCCATTTTAAATACACTTATGACAAAAATATAATTCCTTAGTATATGTGAGAACGTTTGAATAGCCAAAGCCACAAATGTCAAGAAACCACATTTTGCCTGTAATGGCTCACGTTAGCATGTGAATCATCGAAGCATTTGAAGGCACAGGCTTATTAAACGCAATATTTTCCTATATTTTATGTATTCTCAGTATCAGCGGTGCACTTTTTGAAATATAACTGTACTTTTGAATTTAGTATTTAATAAAATGTCAAACTTTTATTACAAATTAAATTATCTTTCCAGAAGGAGCACTGATTTTCCCTGAGGTATCTCTCATGAACAATAATCGTTTCAGAGCCACCTGAGAGAAGAATCCTTCTGTGGACAGGGTCTCCTCAACTTCTTTAGTCTCTTCAGACTGTTCATTCTGTCCTCACTGGCACATCGGCACAAAGGTGGTCAGAATTTCACATAAAAGTGTGCAGCTGCGACCACCTCTTCTAAAGCCCACTGACTCTGCCAATCACTGTATTTTTTTGCCTCTCTCGTTGCAGAGCACAGGCTCCGGACAGCGGTCATGGCTCACGGGCTCAGCCGCTCGGCGGCACCTGGGATCCTCCTGAACCAGGGCACGAACCCGCGTCCCCTGCATCGGCAGGAGGACTCTCAACCACTGCGCCACCAGGGAAGCCCTGCCAATCACTGTATTTTAAGTAAATATGATCAGCATTTCTAAGCAGAAAACAGAGGAGGACGCTGAGCATACTGGAGAATGAACTCTCATTCTCAGAAGTCGGCCTCGGGATAAAGCCACCAACAGGACCCGGTGAACTCAATCAATTGTGGATGGAGGCGTGGGTGCACTGGCTCCTCAAAGCTCTGAGGAAGGCATCTAGACCCCTGATGTTATTAAAAATGTTAAGGAAGCTCCATCCTACTAATAATACAAGTCCAATCCTTCATATGTTCTAATTTGCTTAATAATTTCTTGCGCCTGTTGATCGTTTTTACCACTAGAATGTAGAGGAAACCGAGAAGGAGCTTCTACTTTGAACTTAATTCTGAGCAACAAGAAACAGATTGGACTTCCCTGGTGGTGCAGTGGTTAAGAATTTGCCTGCCAATGCAGGGAACAAGGGTTCGAGTCCTGGTCCAGGAAGATTCTACATGCCACGGAGCAGCTATTTAGAACATATATCCTCTTCTTTTCTTTTTCTTTTTTTTTTCCTCTTCTTGAACATGATAAAAACTTTAACATATTTTAACTGTTCACTGAACAGCTCACCACCACCTTTTCTATCTCCCTTTTCTTGGTATTGTTATTTGAAAATTTAATTCCAGATGTTTACATAGGAGAAATATTTTTTTATGATGGCCTATGTTTAATTACATGTAGTAATACATTTATTAATTGCCCACCACAAGTTTTTGTTGTTGTTATTTCTTTAATATCCTACTTTATTTATCTGTGTTCATACTTTTTATTGCTGAAATATATCCCTTAGAAATTATTTTAGAGATGATCTGTGAAACATAAACTCTAGTCTTTATCGAAAAATGTCTTTATTTCTCCCAACTCTTTGATGAAGTTTTAACAAGTACAGAATTGTAAGTTGCCAGTTAACTCTGCCTCAGCACTGTCTTAAGGAATGTATTGTTGCTGACAAGAAGTTGTCTGTAAATTTAATTTTCTATTTTGATGGTAATAATTCACCTTTATCTATATTTTTAAATATTTTCTTCTTAGCAAGGTTTGAAGTTTCTCTGTGATATGTATCCCTCCCTCTGGTGTCACAGTACTCTTCCACACAGAATGAGCCATCGAAAATGCAGGATGGTTGTATAATGATATTGCTCAAAATCCTTCTATGCCCCTCCCCTCAGTATCCACAGAATAAAACCCAAGCTTTCTTAGGAGGACATGCTGGTTCATTCCAATCTCTACAGCCCAATCTCTCCATTCCAGACCTCACACCTTAACCTCCAGATATGTGAGGCTACTTTTAATTCAATAAACACTCCATGTTGTTTTTAGCATCTAAGCCTTTATTCATTCTGTTCTCTCTGCTAAAATGCCACCAATCTCATTCCCGTTTCTATTTTTAACTGTGGTTGATTCCCTTTTAACAGTTACAGTTTAGTTGGCATCTTAAATCTTCAAAGAAGCCTCCCCTAACCCCTCAGGGTGAGGTGGGCATGCTTCCTCTGTGCCCCAGCAGATCTTGGCTACATGCCTGACTCTCCCAGGGGACCTTAAGTTCCTGGACCAGGGGCTTCTGTATGATATATTTCCAGTCTCCATCATGTTATAGTGTCCTACACTTAGAAGATGCTAAGAATATGTTTCCTAAATATTGAAAATAATTAAGGAATGAAGACAATATAGGATGAATAATGTTGTAATTCTTTAGGCACACATATATTGCACTTACCACTGACATTTCAACTTCCATTCTCACTTGTTAATTACTTATGCTAGAATCCTCACAAGAATCTAAAGGTTTAATATGGTCACTAATCCAGGATTAGAGAAAAGAAAAGTAATTCCCCGCCCCACCTCATTTCTCACAGAGAGGAGTAGTGTGTGAATGTACATATTGAAATTTCTCTATATCTAGATGGGAAGAAAACCCCACAGTTAATTTCTGCAAAGAAATTAAAATACCCACTGCTACTGAAATCCTAAATGATGTTCTCTACTTTGAAATGAAATATTTAAAAGATCTCCACATTATTTTTTATCATTTCCTATTTCTGGACTTTAGGCAAAATGTTTTAATTTGATTAAAATCTAAACATAATTTTCATAGAAGTGTGTATGTAAGATTAAAAAAAATGGTAAATGACACTAAGTTGGCATATACAATTGACATTGCTAATTTCAAATAAAATAGCCAAGTTGGAAGGTTATGAGCAGGTTTTGGTATTTGGGCACCAACATATCAGTTCTTTACAGAGCCAATAAGTATTATTCCTTCCTCACCATTATTAAGAAAGATATTAGCATTGCGTCTGGTCTCTGAGGGACATTAAATCTCTTTGTTATTTATCTCACTTATTGATTTGTTCATTAACTTATTCAGCAAATACTTAATATGTGCCTACTAAGTCCTAGGTCAGTTCTTAGGCACTGTGGATCCAACAGTAAACCAAGCACAGAACAAGACTAATCCTTGAGGATGTAGCCTAGGGATGCAGGTAAATGTGCCATAACAATAGTGTATGATGGTCTAATACGGAAAGTACAGGGGTTATGAGAACAGAGTCTTGATAAAGTCTGTACATCCTATTTGTGACTTATCCAGTTTTTCACTGTACACACGTTAGGACTCTGTTACTTCCATCTTTACTGTTGTCATCTCATATCAATTCATTCCAAACTATGATAGTCCTTCTCTTTATTTCCCAATGTGGGGTTACACAAGTCTGCTGGTTTTTTGTAAAAGTATACAAAGACATTTAATATTGGCTATCGTTTACCCTATTGTTTATGAGCTAGTGTTGTTCAGCTCGGATTTACTAATACGGCTGAGTCTCGCTTCTGAGCACAAATCCAGCACAGTGTTATTAGAGACCCCTGCCTGTACAGATAGGAATTCTCTTTCTTTCTTTCTCCTATCTTCAGGAAGAAAGAAAATACATACTCCCTGCATTTAAAAGATGCCCAGGAGTAACAACATAATCTCTGAAAAATATTTTACCCTGTACTCAATGAAAACTATGTATAAATAATATTAAAGGCATATTTATACCATCAGTAGTTTTGTTTTTGTTTTTGTTTTTTGTAAATGACAGAAGCAAAAAATTCATACTGGGTTTGGTTTGGTAAAAAAATTCTCACTCTACGTCCCTCCCCTCCCCAATACATGCAGACCACTCTCAGTTGTCAATTTTCTAACATGCTGGCTCCAGTTTTTCTTACTGTGGACCAGTCTTCTCTAAATAGTAGGCAGAGAGGCTACCATCAGATCTCATAGTTCCCATCTCAAGCCTTCGCCATCAGAAAGGGATGGAAACAGGTTTCTACAACCCAATTTGAAAATATCCCTGCAGTTTTTAAATGACCATTTTGTCCCCAGGCAGCAATCATGAGCTCAGAAATATGAGGTAAAGTCTGTGATCACCAACTAAAACCCATTGCAAGGCAAAACTTGCATACTTAGATCAATTTAAGGGAAAAATATGAGAATTTAGGCATCTTCCCAGCTCTAATTTTCTATACACACCAGAAATTTATTCCTCCTGAGACCTTATTCAGAACTTTCTCCCCACTCAACTCAAGATGCTGTTAACTTTTTTGAGCCGAGAGTTTTTCTGCCTAGAATAGTTAACAGGTGTCATGGATCACGGTACAGGAGGAGGCCGCTCACGCTGGTTACTAAGAGCACGGGCTCTAGCGGCAATCTGCCTGCACCCAAATCCTGGCCCTGCTACATAGGAGCTGTGTCACTTGGGCAATTACTGAATCTCTCCGGTCTCAGCTTTCCTACCTTTGAAATTGAGATAATAATAGTTCTTGTCATGTTGATTTCTTTCAATTCTTAAATAAGCTAAAATGTGTAAAGCACTTAGAACATTGCCTGACACATATTAAGCATTTAAAGGAAGTAAGTGTACTATTTTCCAGTTGTCAAATCTTACAGCTATCAAAATGAGATCCATATTTTTTTTTCTGTGAAAGGTACAGATTCCAAATGTAACACTTCAAAATTGATAGTAATTTTTTTTTTGTTTTCTTCTGTTTGATTATCCTTTTGAAGCATACAAAATTGTTGGTAACAACTTTTCATTCCAGTGTATAATTGGAATAGTTTCACAGCCTGGTATACAAAGAACTTCTTATATATTCTTCCTTCACTCCCCACTCCTCAACCTTTTGTATAAATTGTCAGAGGTGCAAAAATTACTTCCTCATGGGAAACCAATTAGCAAGGTTTTAAATCAGTGGTTTGCAAATCAATAGTCTTGAGTTTTGATTCCTAAAATGACAAAAATATTAAAGAACAATCATTCTTATCACTAAATATTAAGAATCTATACATAGTACATGACACTGGCCAAAACACTAGCTCACCAGCAACAGCAACACATAGGAAGATGAGGTGGGGATCTAAGAAATCTTTGGGCTTTCACTGGTTTCTCTTCTCTAGGAGTTGACCTGCCTTAAACTGAAGGGACACATTGTTCTAATCACATTTGGCTTTACCAAGGTCAATACTATGGCTCCCAAGTCTCACAAACAGTGATTTGCTGAAGTTACATGTTTTGACCTCCTCCTGCCCCATATAAGAAAATGAAAACCTTTCTAATACCATTCCTGTTCCTCAATGGAGTTAACTGTTTTGTTTTGTTTTGTTTTAATAATTTATAGACTCAGATTTATCAGTATTTAAACTTATTTTCCTTCTAAATGATTAAAATCTCTCACATGTGAGTGGGATTTAATAGGAAAATTTTTACAATCTATCTTTTGGAAATGGATATACAAGGAAGTTCTCATGATTATGTTTACCCCAAAACCCAAGGTTTAGCTTTGTCAACTTTTTGATTTCTCATCCTGAAGCATCTATGAATATGCTAGTTCTATGAGACATTGTACTATATTTTCCAGTCAGGGTAGATCCCAGAAAGAGAAACAATTTTAGACCTTTCATATTTAACACAGATAATTGGTTACATTTCTGATGAAATAGCTGTGAAGTCAAACAAAGGATGGTGAAGCAATTTAGAAATTAACAGCTGAAAACCACTAACAGCCTCAGGTTTAGAGAAGCAAGAAAAAGAGTGATTATACAAATCAGTGTACCTCTGATTGGCCAATCTTTCCCAGAATGAGAGGGCGATGGAGCCTGGAAAATGTGGTTACCCGGGATACAGAGCAGAGCAGGGGGAAGTAAGGCAGGAAATGGGGCCGTAGCAAATTGGCGGTCATCAGTTAACACGGGGAATATTTAAAGTGAAGAAAGTGCTTTAGCTCTAGTCTGTGTGATCTTCACATTGCAAACATCAATACAACCTAAGAGCCTTTCAAAAGGTAAATTCTTACACCCTACACAAATATGCAGATGCAGAATATCTGAGGTAGACCCAGGCATCTGTGTTTTAACATTTATATCAATAAGTTATCAGACAAGGTTACAGTCAAATAAACATCTCCTTCTCCCTTTCACTTGACACTGTAACTTTCCGGGTTGATAATGCACAGATAGGTCAGTGTTTTGTGAGGATCAGGCCTGTCTATTAAATCTTCTAGCAGGTTTACTAACTAGAATGAAACGTGATTCTACTTCCATGTCTCATCCAGAAAACAGGAGAGACACTTCCTGAGTATAAGTGGCCACCACCTGAGTTGTTTATATATTTTCTGGGAGGGCAGTTAGGGATCAGGCTGTGTCACTGGAGCAAGCTCTGATTAGCCATGGTGCTAATGATTCTGGCAGTGACACAAACAAAGAAAATGTCTGAGGCATCTGGGCCTCTCTCTGTTCTGATGGGAGCAGAAATTCATTGCTTAGTGAATCTCCTTTTTCTTATCCACATGACACAATTCTCCTCTGTCTACTTCTGAGAGCCAATTTTCTCTTGTCTGCTATGAATAGATTTGAGAAATACAGTGTTGTTAGCTGAAATATTCTATTCAGTTTGACACAGTGAATTTGCTGCATCATTTTCCAGCTTAACTTGCATTTGCTTACTATTCCAAATCAGTTTATTTACTTTCCACAGTGCGGGGAAGCTTTCTACCTGGTACCTACGTTGCTCATTGGATCATTTCTTATCATTACTTTAACTCCAGTGCTTTGCACATCTTTTTTAGTTATGTCCACGATGATTTTGCACAATAGTTTTAACATTCCAGTGTACTTTTAAAATTCCCATTGCTTGCGCTGTCTTTAATACAAACACAGACAATATAGCTTAAGCAGTTAGTAACTTCCTCTTCTAGTCTAGCTGCTCAAAATTTGTATAATTATTAAAACTGAAAATATGTCCAGTTAAAAAATATTTAGGGCTTCCCTGGTGGTGCAGTGGTTGAGAGTCCGCCTGCCAATGCAGGGGACACGGGTTCGTGCCCCGGTCCGGGAAGATTCCACATTGCCGCAGAGTGGCTGGGCCTGTGAGCCATGGCCGTTGAGCCTGCGTGTCAGGAGCCTGTGCTCTGCAACGGGAGAGGCCACAACAGTGAGAGGCCTGCGTACTGCAAAAACAAACAAACAAAATATTTAATAACCTTGCTACCAATAATCTCAAGTTTGGATATCTTCATTCCTCATTAAACTTTTATACTGAGTTTAGGAAACTACAATGAGGAGGGGTCAAAGAAATGTTATCTTAGTTTTCCTATTTTATAAATAAAAAATGACACATTACAGCAAAATAAATAACAGTGTTATTCTATATAAATTAACAGTTGTTATAACTTTATTGATGGTCAAATGTATTTTGCACCAACAAATCCACGAATAGCAAATATATTAGGGAGTTGACATGAAAACAAGGTGTTTTATTGGAAAAATAAAATATGTAGATATTTTTACATATATTGTCAAAAAAGTCAGTAAAAATATGAGTATAGGAACTGCATTAGAAGATCTGTAGTCTCATTGAAATTTCCAGTAAATGTGCGCTTTGTTCGTTTCTGGTTTTCAGGAAAGATGACTAATAAGAGGAAGTGCCTTTAGAGAAGAGGCACCAACCAGGAGATCAGCCTGGGAAGGGTATTTACAGTTGTCAGCCTGAAGCTCTGAGAGGAGAAATAGAATCATTATGCAAAGAATCTGAGTTCCACTTAACAGAGTATCACAAGAGCTGTTAAATTCCAATCTGTAGAAACAAGAGGAAAAGAGTAGAAACAGTGTAAGTAGACCTAAGGCTATTGGATTCACAGTCACAACCAATCATATTCAATGACCAGTGAGAAGAAAAATTCAAAATGAAGGTGCTAAGTATTATGTGCTATGACTCTTCTTTTTATGCAGCTCTTGGTACAAAGATGGAAGAAAAGGGGGAAAAAACAGATAAATGTGCTATAGAGATTAAGAAAGGAAACATGGCACAGATTGTGGGGATGTTAGGGAGAAACATAAGACAAAGGGATTGTCTGTGGGATGAAAAGCCTTTAAATTTCTCTTTTAAAATGTGTTATGTTTTTGTTGTAGAAAACCTTGTCCTGATTGAAATACAAGCAATTTTAGAAATAAGTTCTGGAAATCCCTCTTGTTAAAGATATTTGCTTCAAAGATAGTTTCTAAATTTGCAGCTCACCTGGGGACAACCTCCCCAGCTAAGAGAGAGAGAGTGATATTTGGAAATCTGCTAATGTCAACTCATTTGTTACAAAGATTTCTGTCAGAGAAATACATTTTAGTCTGTACCCTTCACAGATTGCTATACTCACAGCACCTAATATAATTTCTTCCATGTAGAAAGAGCTCAATGTTTGGCGTAGAGTTGAATTAAAGAATGTGGAAGATAGTTGATTTCTGGGATCCTCTATACACTTGGGAGTTGCCATTGACCTTGATATCTTGAAGGAAGGGTCCCAGTCAATTATCTCTAAATCTCCTCCTCCCTAGCACAGTACCTGGTGTCTAGTTGTAGCTGGCTTTCAGAATATGCCAGTTCCAGGAGTAATTCTAACTGGAAAAATACAAATATGTGATTTTCATGTTACTCACTCTGTCTGCCTCCCCCTCGTATATTTGATATATTCAAATGCATCAAGGAAGTATAGCTACTAAAAAAGGAAACCAAAGGAGAGACACATTTCTCTTTTTCTAAACAGTTTTTTCTCAGACAGCTAATCAACGTGAAGAATGACATTGAAAACATAGACTTTTTTACCCTAAAATAATGTATGCTCATTGGAACAAAATTTATAATGGTCCAGTGGATATAGAAGAAAAAACATTTTTCCCTCCTGCCCCTTTTCCTTTCCTAGTTCTTCTTCCAAGGAGAAATGATTGGTGCCAATTCCTTGCATATAATCATCACAGTTGTAAAGTCCTATTTCATTATTTGTAATGATGACTTAGTATTCAAATGTAGAATTGTTATACCTTCCCAAGTTCTCAGTTGATGGTTCAATAAATATTTACATAAATAGATTTTTTTGCAAAAGTAAGCATATTTGTAAATACATTCCTAAGAGTTGAATTTTACTGAGATTGCTAAATTATCCTCCAAAGGAATTGTTTCAGCTTATACTCCCATAAGGGGTATAGTTATACAATAATATATTAAGTTACTGAACTTTGACCATTCACATAAGAGAAAATGTCACACAGGAGGACATGTGGTGAGAGTTTGTGCATATGAAGCTGCCATAAGATGTGGTTGAGCATTTTTTATATTTTAAAAGTATTTATTTCCCATTAATAGTCTGTCATACCCTTTGTCCACCTTATTTTCTTTGGTATTGACCTTTTCTTTCCACAGATTTAATAGAGTTTTTATGTAAATAAAATTATGTCTTTGAGATATGACTTGTAAATACTAACAGCCATAAAAGGGGAAATCAACAGTAACACATTCATAGTAGGAGACTTTAACACCCCACTTTCACCAATGGACAGATCATCCAAAATGAAAATAAATAAGGAAACACAAGCTTTAAATGATACATTAAACAAGATGGACTTAATTGATATTTGCAGGACATTCCATCCAAAAACAACAGAATACACATTTTTCTCTAGTGCTCATGGAACATTCTCCAGGATAGATCATATCTTGGGTCACAAATCAAGCCTTGGTAAATTTAAGAAAATTGAAATTGTATCAAGTATCTTTTCCAACCACAACGCTATGAGACTAGATATCAATTACAGGAAAAGATCTATAAAAAATCCAAACACATGGAGAATAAACAATACACTACTTAATAATGAAGTGATCACTGAAGAAATCAAAGAGGAAATAAAAAAATACCTAGAAACAAATGACAATGGAGACATGATGAACCAAAATCTACGGGATACAACAAAGCAGTTCTACGAGGGAAGTTTATAGCAATACAATCCTAACTTAAGAAGCAGGAAACATCTCGAATAAACAACCTAACCTTGCACCTAAAGCAATTAGAGAAAGAAGAGCAAAAAAACCCCAAAGTTAGCAGAAAGAAAGAAATCATAAAAATCAGATCAGAAATAAATGAAAAGGAAATGAAGGAAACAATAGCAAAGATCAATAAAACTAAAAGCTGGTTCTTTGAGAAGATAAACAAAATTGATAAACCATTAGCCAGATTCAAGAAAAAAAGGGAGAAGACTCAAATCAATAGAATTAGAAATGAAAAAGGAAAAGTAACAACTGAAACTGCAGAAATACAAATTAACATGAGAGAATACTACAAGCAGCTCTATGCCAATAAAATGGACAACCTGGAAGAAATGGACAAATTCTTAGAAATGCAAAACCTGCCAAGACTGAATCACGAAGAAATAGAAAATATGAATAGACCAATGACAAGCACTGAAATCGAAACTGTGATTAAAAATCTTCCAACAAACAAAAGCCCAGGACCAGATGGATTCACAGGCGAATTCTATCAAACATTTAGACAAGAGCTAACACCTATCCTTCTCAAACTCTTCAAAAATATAGCAGAGGGCTTCCCTGGTGGCACAGTGGTTGAGAGTCCGCCTGCCGATGCAGGGGACACGGGTTCGTGCCCTGGTCTGGGAAGATCCCACGTGCCGCGGAGCAGCTGGGCCCGTGAGCCATGGCCACTGAGCCTGCGCGTCCGGAGCCTGTGCTCCGCAACGGGAGAGGCCACAACAGTGAGAGGCCCGCATATCGCAAAAAAAAAAAAAAAAAAAAAAAAAAAAATAGCAGAGGGAGGAACACTCATAAACTCACTCTATGAGGCCACCATCACCCTGATACCAAAACCCGACAAGGATGTCACAAAGAAAGAAAACTACAGGCCAATATCACTGATGAGCATAAATGAAAAAATCCTCAACAAAATACGAGCAAACAGAATCCAACAGCATATTAAACGGATCATACACCATGATCAAGTGAGGTTTATTCCAGGAATGCAAGGATTCTTCAATATATGCAAATCAATCAATGTGATAAACCATATTAACAAATTGAAGGAGAAAAACCATATGGTCATCTCAAGAGATGCAGAGAAAGCTTTCGACAAAATTCAACACCCATTTATGATAAAAACCTGGCAGAAAGTAGGCATAGAGGGAACTTTTCTCAACATAATAAAGGCCATATATGACAAACCCACAGCCAACATTGTCCTCAATGGTGAATAACTGAAAGCATTTCCGATAAGATCAGGAACAAGACAAGGTTGCCCACTCTCACCAATCTTATTCAACATAGTTTTGGAAGTTTTAGCCACAGCAATCAGGGAAGAAAAGGAAATAAAAGGAATCCAAATTGGAAAATGAGAAGTAAACCTGTCACTGTTTGCAGATGACATAATACTATACATAGAGAAACCTAAAGATGCTACCAGAACACTACTAGAGCTAATCAATGAATTTGGTAAAGTAGCAGGATACAAAATTAATGCACAGAAATCTCTTGCATTCCTATACACTAATGATGAAAAATCTGAAAGTGAAATCAAGAAAACACTTCCTTTTACCACTGCAAAAAAAAAGAATAAAATAAAATAGGAATAAACCTACCTAAGGAGACAAAGGACCTGTATGCAGAAAATTATAAGACACTGATGAGAGAAATTAAAGATGATACAAATAGATGGAGAGATATACCATGTTCTTGGATTGGAAGAATCAACATTGTGAAAATGACTCTACTACCCAAAGCAATCTACAGATTCAATGCAATCCCTATCAAACTACCACTGGCATTTTTCACAGTACTAGAACAAAATATTTCACAATTTATATGGAAACACAGAAGACCCCGAATAGCAAAAGCAATCTTGAGAATGAAAAACGGAGCTGGAGGAATGAGGCTCCCTGACTTCAGACTATACTACAAAGCTACAGTAATCAAGACAGTATGGTACTGGCACAAAAACAGAAAGATAGATCAATGGAACAGGATAGAAAGCCCAGAGATAAACCCACGCACATAGTGTCACCTTATCTTTGATAAAGGAGGCAGGAATGTACAGTGGAGAAAGGACAGCTTCTTCAATAATTGGTGCTGGGAAAACTGGACAGGTACATGTAAAAGTATGAGTTAGTTCACTCCCTAACACCATACACAAAAATGAGCTCAAAATGGATTAAAGACCTAAATGTAAAGCCAGAAACTATCAAACTCTTAGAGCAAAACATAGGCAGAACACTCTATGACATAAATCACAGCAAGATCCTTTTTGACCCACCTCCTAGAGAAATGGAAATAAAAACAAAAATAAACAAATGGAACCTAATGAAACTTCAAAACTTTTGCACAGCAAAGGAAACCATAAACAAGATGAAAAGACAACCCTCAGAATGGGAGAAAATATTTGCAAATGAAGCAACTGACAAACGATTAATCTCCAAAATTTATAAGCAGCTCATGCAGCTTAATAACAAGAAAAACAAACAACCCAATCCAAAAATTGGCAGAAGACATAAATAGACATTTCTCCGAAGAAGATATAGAGACTGCCAACAACACATGAAGAATGCTCAACATCACTAATCATTAGAGAAATGCAAATCAAACTACAATGAGATATCATCTCACACCAGTCAGAATGGCCATCATCAAAAAATCTAGAAACAATAAATGCTGGAGAGGGTGTGGAGAAAAGGGAACACTCTTGCACTGTTGGTGGGAATGTAAATTGATACAGGCACTGTGGAGAACAGTATGGAGGTTCCTTAGAAAACTACAAATAGAACTACCATATGACCCATCAATCCCACTACTGGGCATATACCCTGAGAAAACGATAATTCAAAAAGAGTCACGTACCAAAGTGTTCATTGCAGCTCTATTTACAATAGCTCAGAGATGGAAACAACCTAAGTGTCCATCATCTGATGAATGGATAAAGAAGTTGTGGGACATATATTCAATGGAATATTGTTCAGCCCTAAAAGAAACAAAATTGAGCTATTTGTAATGAGGTGGATAGACCTAGAGTCTGTCATACAGACTGAAGTAAGTCAGAAAGAGAGAGACAAATACCATATGCTAACACATATATATGGAATTTAAGAAAAAAATGTCATGAAGAACCTAGGGGTAAGACAGGAATAAAGACACAGATCTACTAGAGAATGGACTTGAGGATATGGGGAGGGGGAAGGGTAAGCTGTGACAAAGCGAGAGAGAGGCATGGACATATATACACTACCAAACTTAAGTTAGATAGCTAGTGGGAAGCAGCCACATAGCACAGGGAGATCAGCTCGGTGCTTTGTGATCACCTGGAGGGGTGGGATAGGGAGTGTGGGAGGGAGGGAGATGCAAGAGATATGGGAACATATGTATATATATATAACTGATTCATTTTGTTGTAAAGCAGAAACTAACACACCATTGTAAAGCAATTATACTCCAATAAAGATATTAAAAAAATAATGAGTCATGTACCACAGTGTTCATTGTAGCCTTATTTACAATAGCCAGGACATGGAAGCAACCTAAGTGTACATCAACAGATGAATGGATAAAGAAGATGTGGCACATATATACAATGGAATATTACTCAGCCATAAAAAGAAATGAAATTGAGTTATTTGTAGTGAGGTGGATAGCCCTAGAGTCTGTCATGCAGAGTGAAATAAATCAGAAAGAGTAAAACAAATACCGTATGCTAACACATATATATGGAATCTAAAAAAAAAAAACATGGTCGTGAAGAAGCTAGGGGCAAGAAGAGAATAAAGACACAGACCTACTAGAAAATGGACTTGAGGACACGGGGAGGGGAAATGGTAAGCTGGGACAAAGTGAGAGAATGGTAGTGTATATATGGACATCTATACACTACCAAATGTAAAATAGATAGCTAGTGCCAAGAAGTTGCATAGCACACGGAGGTGATCTTGTTGCTTTGTGACCACCTAGAGGGGTGGGATAGGGAGGGTGGGAGGGAGGGAGATGCAAGAGGGAGAAGAGATGGGAATATATGTATATGTATAACTGATTCACTTCGTTATAAAGCAGAAACTAACACACCATTGTAAAGCAATTATACTCCAATAAAAACATTAAAAAAATATTATTATATTATATGCCAGTTTTATGCCTGACATACTGTTAGAATATATACTAGGTTTTCTGTGCTAATCCTAGTTACATGTTACTTTATTTTGTTATAATTAAGATAGCTTGTTAAATTCATAATGTGTGTTATGTTTTTATGTAATTTCAATATACTTTATATAAATATTTTCACAAACCTTAAAAGTAGTCTTTAGATCATGAGTCCCAATTCATAGTTTCAAAAATCTGTTATCATGTCCATAGTGACAATATCAGTGTTTTCTTTTAATTTTTAATAATGTATGGCTTTCATTTCTGTCTTATTAACCACACTCACGTATTTGGAAGAGAAAAACAAAGCACCCATTCCTACCTGGAAGTGGTCTATTCTAATGTCAGATCAATTAAGTTTTTTAATTTGTTTTTTGTTTTTTTTTGTAAGAGAAAGTTCAACTGGGATTTTCAACATATAAAATGAAAGTAAATGCAATAATTTTAAAAGTTGGAAATCAAAAAAGAAAAACCTGAGAATGAGATAAAAGAACATATTTCCTAGAAATAAAATTAGCAAGAAAATGTACTTGAATCTGCCTGAAAAAATATTAAAAGCAGAAAATAAGAAGCAAGATAAAAGAGGTCATGAGATCTGCTTAGCTTGATTATATGTAGAATTTGATAATGTTTTCTGTTGTTATTTCCCTAAAGAACTTGTAAAATATTAAGATTATGAACACTGACATGGTGACAACTTTGAGATTTATTAGTTGGCAGTATTAACAGAATGAACTTGATAAACAGTAACAGATAAACCAGAAATATATGGATAATTATAGGAAAGTATGTGTATCTGTAATATTCAAAGATAACAGTTAAAAGGAAATTCTTATTAAATTTTTTCATAACATAAGTTGACTTTTAACACATGAAATAACTGTACAGTTTGATAGAGCTAACACTGATTAAGATATAACTTCATCTATTACAGGCAACTACAACAATTTTGGTATTTTCAAATCAAAGCGACCCTATTCTTAGAAAGTGTGTTTTTGGGTTTTCTATTAAATCATGAACATTTGAAAAAACAGTACAGATAACCATACATTCTTGTGAAATTTAAATAACATCTGGCTAATATATTTTCGCTAAATGCAAAAGTCAGAATAGGATAGATTATGATGTGGTAACACACAATCACCAAACCCCACCGATTTACCACATCAAAGACTGATTTCTTACTTGTCAAATTCTTTTGTGCATCTGAAAGTCTTTCCGGGGTATTTATCCTCCCTGCGGCTTCTCAGAAGTCTGTGTTACTGGAGACTCTGCCATCCTGCTGCTTCAGTGGCTGCGTTCTGTGGTGTCGTTGCTCAGTGCAGCAGGAAAAGGAGCACGGTGGGGTCTGACACCATCAATTAAATGCTTCATCCTGGAAGTCACATACGTTACTTCTTCTCAAACACGTTACCTAAAAAGTAGTCACATGTCTCTACCTAATTACAGAAAAACATGGGAACATAATTCCCTCATTCACCAGAAGGAAAGGAGAATTGGATGTGCAATAATATTAGAAATCTCTACTTCAAGCTACAAAACTTTAAATTAAAGCTGCATGCAGAATGCACAATACACTGGGTACCCAGCAGTTCTTCCCAGTTCACATTACTAAATATGTTGCATTTAGTATTATTGTAAATGTTGATATTACTTTGTAGTAATGAATAAGGTATTCTCCATCTGAAAGTCATGGTATAAAGCAGTTTTTTAATTTATTTTTTTCAATGTTGTGTTAATTTCTGCTGTACAGCAAAGTTATTCAGTTACATATATATATATATATATATGTAACTGAATATATATATATATACACACACACACACACACACACACACACACACATTCTTTTTCACATTCTTTTCCATTATGGTTTATCACAGGATATTGAATATAGTTCCCTGTGCTATACAGCAGCACCTTGTTGCTCATCCATTGTATGTATAATAGTTTGCATCTGCTAATCCCGAACTCCCAATCCATCCTTCCCCCACTCCCCTCCTCCTTTGGCAACCACAAATCTGTTTTCTCTGTCTGTGACTCTGTTTCTGTTTTGTAAATAAGTTCATTTGGTTCTTATTTTAGATTTCACATATAAGTGATATCATATGTTATTTGTCTTTCTCTTTCTGACTTACTTCACTTAATATGATAATCTCTAGGTCTATCCATGTTGCTGCAAATAGCATTATTTCATTCTATAAAGTAATTTTTGGAACAATGTTGCACAATATAAGGACAACAATAAAAGTCCAACAATTAACAACATGCTCACACATCATTAATATAAAATTTCCCATATATTATTTAATATGTAATCCAAAAACTTATTACTTTAAGATACCTGTAGATGTCAAGAAATAAGTAAAGCTCAAACTTTTGCCATGTATACACAAAGTCATTGAGCAGGTTCACATTTCTGCTCAGTGTTAGCCTGTGATAATTCTATAGGGCCTTTCTTTTCCCAGGCTGGTTTCCTCCAGAGAGAACTGGCAGCTGCTGCAGCTGTTCCTGCTGAATGAGAATGTTATTATATGCAGGATAACAGATGTTACACCTGGAGGTTCATCTTTTACTTTCAGGGAAATTTCACTCCAGAACAGGAAGTATTATGAAACATCAATAATTTCAAGAAATGAATGTTCAACCTCAAATTTAAACTGTTTCATACAAAAAATAAACACGATTTAATTTCTCAAAGTTATTGTGATTAATTGAAGTTGGCCGTCATTTCAAAAGCTTTAAAATATCACTACCAGAAAATAAATGAGCATTTAGATACACGGCCTTCAAATCTGGAATTATTTGCATGTAAGATCTTTCTTTTTTTTTTAAATTAAGTATAACTTTGATGTCAAGTTCTAATGGTAATCAGATTGAGAGTTAACCATATTTTTACATTTAATTGTTTTATTCCTGAGTGTGACTGAAGTCCTCAAACTTTTCCATTTCTCTCTAATCAAGGGATCAATCTTGCTTTAGCTAAATCTTCAAAAGAAAGAAGAGTAGAATTATATTGATTAAAATTAATCCAATTGCATCCTATGATATTATCTATCTGATATCTTTGATGAACTTTGAAAGTCAAAATGAAAATAATTCAGAGTGTGAGGCCCCTTCCATGTACAGTTTATATTCAACATGCTTCATTCTGCAAGTATTTTCTGAGCACTCACCACATATTAGCTCTGGGCTTGGTTCTTGGTAGAGTGGTGTTGTAGATGATTTCCTGGAAAGCAGACTTTGAGAAGGAAGTTAGGACTCTGACAGGCAAAGAGACTTGACCTTGTTATGCACGGCCAGTCACTGGATACCGCAGTCTATGGGAATGAGGCTTGACCTTGGGCAAGGAACACTCTAGAAGCCGGGCGAGTATGTCCTTCAGTCCTGGAGTGGGCATCCGCTCAGCAGAGAGTGGACACAATCCCTTCTCTCAGAGAATATAAGCAGAGTTATATAACATACTACACACAAGCTTACTTGTGGTTCTGATTTTTATCTCTAATTATTTTAATGAAGAAACTGGTAAAACTCCTGATAAGTCTTAGATCTGTTTTGATTTGAGTCACTTTTCTCATATGTATTCCACTGTCAGGAATGAGTCATATCTTCACATATTAACTCTGAAAAATATGGATTCAGCTATAGCCTTAACACATTTTCTTTAATTGCTTAATAGAAAAAGAATGTGCTACAGTATGTATTGCATCTTATTGGGGTACAGGAAAATTTATGTACATAATAGAGTATTCATAAAAATTTTGAAATGAGGAGTAAGTAATATTATGATGTTCCATTTAGAAGCATGTTAATAAAAATGATTTAAATCAAGTGTCATAAAGAACAATATTACACAAAGCTATCTGAAGCAGACACCTGGTATTAATTTGAGGAGGCTAGTGTGGATTTGCCGACATCAGTTATGACATGTAATTTTAAATGACCATTTAACCTTTCTGTGGATTCAACTACTTTTGGTCCAAGATAGGATTAAGGATTGTTCAACTATGATCTAAATGGAGATATTTAAAACTGCTTGTAACTGCATTTCATTCAGTAGTTGTCTTACAAAAAAGTCACCCTTCAGTGCGCCTGACCTCCTGGATATGTTTTCCATGCTCAGAGGAACAGGAGATAATAGAGGTTTTAGTGCAGCTATTCAGAAACTAAGAGAACAGTTTAGACCTCAAAAATATGTTCCCTCTGAGAGACATGTTCAGGGAGATAGCTGAAGAGCATGGTTCATCTGTCGATCTCCTGGGTAGCAGTCTGAGCACCAGGTCTCATCAGATGACTTAAGGGTATAAAACCACACCATGCTGTAGAGTCAAATGAGTAGTGGATTCATTTTTTGAGAACACTCCATTTGGAGACCAGTAGTCTTGGATTTATTCCACTGGGAGCATGTGATTTCTTAGGCCACCAATCTAGTATACCAGTAAGATATGCATGTTCCTTATTACGTTAAATAAATCAAAACGTAAAAATACCCAGAAGACCCCAAAAAATTTCCATTAGCAATTTTCAGATTTTGAAGTACATTTTATCAAATAAACCTTGGGCGTGAGGATACTGACAAGTGTGATTGAGGGTACTTAGCACCTGGAAAAGCAGTCACTCTTACATCTTCAGTATCTATTGACATTATAAGATGTTCATGTTATATAGTAAATATTTAATGTAAATAAATACATAAATGCTACTGAACAGATGTCACAACCTTCCAGAGTATAAACCAGTCTTGGTTCTAAATAGTGGCAGAGAAGATATTTTGTATAATGTTTTCTGTTCTCTTCAAAAAAGGCTGTAAATAAACTACCTCATGATATGTAGAGTGCACCAAAATGACGTTCACCAGTTGTGTCTCTAGATGGATGAAACCTATATGAATGAAGGGAATATAACTCTCATTGCAAAACCCACAGTTTACTCCTATCAAACAATGTAAAGTCAGAGGAAGTTATTGAGGGGCTTAACGTTTTTACTTACTGGCATGCCATGTGCCTGGTTTCTCCTTTGGGGCTATTGGCTAAATGTGTCACAAGGAAAGAACTACTGTCACCCAAGATCCCTGTGGAAGCATCTCCAAGGATCTAGAGAAGAGTAGAGGAATGTTACAGCAGCAGCGAGGGTCAAGCACTCAGCAGTGTTTCCACACATCATCAAGTGGGCTAAGGTTCTCCGACCTCAACCTGATTTATTTTGAATACTGCTCTGAGAGAATTGTCCATTGGTTGTACTCATAGCTCTTTGTAATGAGCATCCTCAAGAAATGGGGTACAAAACTACACTTCATTCCTTCGAAGAATAGTTGTACTTAGAAGGACTTTGCGGATCAAGAAAAAGAAGGATTTCTGAGTTAATTTGAACAAGAAGTCAAGCATTGTTGGCCCTCAAGTTTCATAGATCAGGCAGATGGGATTTGACAGACTGTTGGTGTTTGTTGGTGGTGGTTTTTTGTTCTGTATTTTTAAATGCAATTAGTTGCTACAATTAAAAGTTGGGAAATTTCTCACCTTAACTCATAAAAAATTAGATTTCTGACTTAGGTATAGTAACACTGAATTAACATCACCGCATTAGGTAATCCACAAGTGTTCTTCCCTTCTGAAAGGATATGTTTCTTAGTTTAACTTGTTCCTCCAACTTCTACTCACATTTACAGCAGAGATTCAACAACAGAGATCACCCAGTCTTTTTGTTGTTACAATCCGCTGCTCCCTTCATTGTTCCCTGCCTCCGTCCTTAATGTATATGAGTCAACTCCAGGTCTAAACTAAGAAAATCTGGCGCAAGTACTCCTAATGTCAACTTCAAAATGAACAGAACTAGAAATATCTTTGCAGACCAAAACCAAGGTTTTTGAGGTTTTACAGCTCAACCTTGATTGAAAATCAGAATGTTTTTGAGCTCACGAGAGGATAGAGTTTATTGGCAGTTTAAGCAAATCTGTGAAACTAATCGTTGAAATTGACTTGCTATGATTTTCCCACCAAGAATGTTCCTTTAGAGATTAAAAAATATGCATAATTAAGATTAACTCTTATAATTTGATTTACATTTCCATATTTTCCCATATGTTAGGCAGGTAAGCAAGAGAGATTGATTCTATTTTGCTTTATTTTTTCCATTATATGGAAGTAGTGGACATTATTCAAATTTTTCTTAAATAATATTTTAAAATAATAAATGAATATTCTGAGTCTTATTGAATAATTCCCCTCAGAAGAGTACTGATATAATGTAGAATATATAAGATTAAATCTTTCCTAAAATATCAACTTTGTATATGCATAATTTTTTTCACTTTGCAAATTATGGGATGATAACTTTACAGTATTTGAAATGTTATATGGAAAACAGTAACAAGGTAAGAAATTGTCCAGCATAGGTTTAAATACTTTCTTTATTCTATATTAACTAAATTTGTCTCCAATACTTATTTGATCCATTATATAATCTAGCAACAAAGAACTAGAGGATATATAGGCAATAAGACAAAATGAAATCTTAACAAAATTAAAGAGAATATTTTTATTTTTTAAGATTAAATACTATGCAAACTGAAATGCATTGTTTTCTTCTCTGTTAAAAGCATTTTATATGTATATATATGTGTAACTATATGTATATATATTTATATTCATGTCAGTTTTTAGAGATAGTATTTTAAATGACACTTTTTGAGATTTAAAATAGAAAGTATTCTAATCCATTAGCAGTTTTTGGTGAATGTTTGACACTTAATAAACTTTTAGCTTAAACAACTTAAACTTGGATCAATTTTTATATTATTTGAAGCAAACAATATAGTATAGATTACTTGAACAGTGTAAAGCATATCAATGTACCTTTCCTTTAAGAAAATATAAAGGACTTTGGTGCTACTGTTTTATATAATGCACTTAGGAGGAAGTTAAACATTTCTTACTATAAAATGGACGAATCTCAAGCAAACCAATGAATAACGAAGCAGTATTATTCACTGGATATGCATCATTCCAGTTTTCAATTATGTATTATTTAGCTCCAATTTATATTTTACCATTCAAAAACCTGGTAGCAAGAGTTACATATAAATCAAAAATAAATCTCCCTGCCCCTTGGATAGTACAGGTAACTACCTATGTGGAGACAGAATGGCTAAGTTCTGTTTACTTTGGTTGTTTGCACATTGTTTTTACTGCCAGCATGGAGTTCAAAGTAAGCAAGAATTGAGAGGAGAATCCTCACTTTAAAATCTGACGTATCAATGCTGATACATCAGATTTTAAAGTGGAATGATTTAAATAACTTCGTTTGTACCATTTTTTTAGATTCCACATGTAAGTGATTTGTCTTTCTCTGCCTGATTTACTTCACTCAGCATGACAATCTCTAGGTCCATCCATGTCACTGCAGATGGCATTATTTCATTATTTTTTATGACTAATATCATATATAGAAAACAAACTTATGGTTACCAAAGGGGAGAGGGGGGAGGGGTAAATTTGGAGACTGGGATTGACATGTACGTACTATTGTATATAAAATAGATAGCTAATAAAAACCTACTATATAACACAGGGAACTCTACTCAATACTCTGTAATGACCTATATGGGAAAATAATCTAAGTAAGAGTGGATATATGTATATGTATAACTGATTCACTTTGCTGAACAGTAGAAACTAACACAACATTGTAAATCAATGATACTCCAAAAAAATTAATTAAAAAAAAATAAAGTGGAATGGTCTAACCTTGTTTGGAATATCTAAGAGATTCCTTAAGAAAACAGAAACTCATTTGCAAGCATAAGTTCATTGGGAATCAATTACATACTACTTTTCTATATCAAAACTAGCCTCAAATTCTTTAAAGAGAGAATTCCCTGGTGGTACAGTGGTTAAGAATCCACCTACCAATGCAGGGCACACGGGTTCAATCCCTGGTCTGGGAAGATCCAACATTTCACGAAGTAACTGAGCTCGTGCACCACAATTACTAAGCCTGTGCTCTAGAGCCTGTGAGCCACAACTACTGAGCCTGCATGCCACAACTACTGAAGCTCACGTGCCTAGACCCCGTGTTCCACAACAAGAGAAGCCACTGCAATGAGAAGCTCATGCACTGTAACAAAGAGTAGACCCCGCTCACTGCAAATAGAGAAAGTCCTCGCACATCAACAAAGACCCAACGCAGCCAAAAATAAATAAATTAATTAATTAATTTAAAAAAATTCTTTAAAGATTTTAGAACTATATTCTGAAGGAAAAAATAGCTGTAAAAGAATCAATTAAAATGATTTAAAATAGCAAAGAAACAGGGTTTATGTAAAGAGACACATTTTAAACAAGATGCCAATGATATACTTGCTGAAATGTTTAAAGGTAAAGTATACTGACATCTGCAACTTATTACTTGTGATGCATAAACAAACCAAGGTGGACTAATGGATGGATAAATATAGATGTGATAAAGCAAGTATTGTAAAATTATAATTATAAAATCTAGTTGGTCTCTTCACAGATATTCATTGTAAAATTCCTTCAAATTATATGGATGTTTTGGTAATTTTTATAATATAATGATGGGAAAAAAAGATTTTACTATTTTCTAATTATATGAGAGAATTATTGAAAAGTGACAAATAAAAGAGTGGAGGATGGGGCTTCCCTGGTGGTGCAGTGGTTGAGAGTCCGCCTGCCAATGAAGGGGACACGGGTTCGTGCCCCAGTCTGGGAAGATCTCACATGCCGTGGAGCAGCTGGGTCTATGAGCCATGGCCGCTGAGCCTGCGCGTCTGGAGCCTGTGCTCTGCAACAGGAGAGGCCACAACAGTGAGAGGACTGCGTACCGCTAAAAAAAAAAAAAAAAAGAAAAGAATGGAGGATGAAAATAATGGCTTGTTCATGCCAATACCACAAATAAATCCTATGTCTGAACACAACCTTTCCTGAGAATAATAGACTCATATTCACTGGAACATTTTCCATCATGCCAGACTTGTCTAACTCACAAACTAAAGATCAATTGAAATAAGGAATTTGCAGAAGGAGGACAAGAAAATTAATGTTAGCAGCACAAGAAGGGAAATATTATTGAAATCCATTGCAATATTTTCTGCAACATATTGAACAATAAGAGACGATTCTTATCCATGATATTGGCCCCAAGTGGCCATTTTTGAGATTCTATATATATTTATATATCTGGGAAAATATCAAAATATTTTAAAGCATGTCATATAAAGGGAAATAGAATAACTGCCTCAATGACCTACTTTTAACATGCAGAAATATTACTATTAATGTACAGCATACACAGATAATTTGCCCTACTCTCACATAATTCAGGGCAGGGATATGTGAAACATATACCATAAAATGGTGTATGTGTCTTTGATATTCTGGGTCCAAAGGACAAATTGAGTAAAAAGTCATCTTTTGTAACTGTTCTAAAATCAAATCTATACCTGTTCTCACTGCCTCATATTCCAGAATGTTCTCTCTGGGCCAGAATATCATAGATTTGTCCAGTGGGAATATTGAGAGCCTTCCCCATAAGAACTGAGTATCACCTTGAAAACTGGGGTTATAACTTCAAAATTAATCTTTTGCTAATATCTACTCCTCTACTCTCATTTTGATCAGCATGCTATTCCAAAACCTTAAAAGTATCCACAAATTTTGGCCAAGTTGTTGCTCCATTTTTATTCCATAGATTCAAATTCAAAATTTCTACTTCTCAGCAACATTGGGTGAAAGAAAAAAAAAAAAAAGCTCTAATTACTTTGAGAGTTCCTGAGTGTTCTTGACATCCCAATTTCTTGTTTATTTTCTAAGTTTGGTAGAGGAGACCCATAAGTCATCCAGATGGCTTCAGACACTTTTGACCCCATCAGAGGCCTTAATTGTGATAACCTTGAGATGCACTTGGATGCTATTGTGAATGGTTCTTAAAGACACGCTTTAGAGAATAGAGACTTAATCACTTTTCTCAGAGCGCACTTTCTAGAGATTCCATTGTGAGACCTGAAGAGGGCATGATACAAGGGATTTACTTAAAGTCTGTCATGTTAAATTTAGTGCTGCTTTAAGTAGCAGATAATTCTCAATATTTCTAATAATTTATAAACTGTCTCTACCAACGGAATCAAGTTACCGAAAAACAATTTTTTTTTGAACTAGGTTTTCAGCCATTAAAAAAAAAAGTCAATAGATTTCATAAAGGCTCAGTCTCACTACCTATGACATTTTATAGCCTTATATTTTCCACAATTATCAATAAACTTAAAAGCCAAATGATTTAGAGTTTGTTTATTGTTAGTCAAATAAGCCCATATTTAATTGGAAATTCAAAATATTTAACTAGAAATGTTTAAGATCTTTATAAAAATATTTAAAGAATATCTCATTTTATCCAGTGTTTTTTGTTTTTGTTTTTCTACCAGGATTCCAGGGTTGAATAAAAATAATTATTTCAGACATATTTTAAAATATTAAATACTATTTAACAAATTTAGCAAATTTAACTTTATGGTGTTCTGTCTAATATTCAAATATACAAGTTCTCAGATAAAAATTTTAATAAGTTTACTTTCATTTTTAACTAAACCAGGAGAAGCTTACAGTTAAAGACAACCCACTCCTCCTATGGTTGGCAATAGTCTTGTCTGTTATCATCATCCCACAGATTTACTTTTCATTTACAAAATCAAAGAAATAGGCATCAAATTTTAGCTTTTTTGCACACTTGACTAAAAATAAGTCATCTTAATTTAAGCTGTCAATAGGAGAAGAAAGAGTCTCCTTACATATCAAAGGATAAAGTAGAAAGCTTCAACTCAGTTACTGGAAATTAGTTGACATTCATTAGTTCAATGAATGAGTGAGTACAACCTTTAACAATAATAGACCACTAGTATAAGAAATTTGCTATAAACACAGTAAAATCCTCACACTCTAATAACAAATAATCTGACAATTTTTTATTTGACCTGATGAATATTTTATTTCTCAAATGGTAGAAGCAGGAAGTGGAATTGGCAACATCTGGACTTAAGTGTCATTAATAGGGAGGAATGATTGAGGAGATGAAGTGTATGGGCTCCAGACAAAGTGTCTCTTAGAATGTACAGGGGAAGAGTGCTAGGATGTGAGAGAAGATGATTCTGAAGAACAGAGAAGCACCCTGACAGAACTGATAAACAAATTCTGCTCAAGAGCGCTGAAAATCTCAAAAAGTATTTTTCCTGTGAAACAATAGTAAAGAAGTAGAGAGATGTGCACAGAATACAGAGTAGAGGATTAGGAAAATCTGGCCGGTGGAGAGCACGTGTGTAGTTACTAGTTCTTACACCTCTTGCAATGCCCAGAGTCTAGTACAGCCTGAACGGTGCAGATGCCCAGCAAATACATTTCAGGGAATGTTGAGAGAATGACAGTGATTCCCACCATGAATCATGGGTGACTTTTCATGTGTCCTGACTGATGTTCTACTTCAACTGACCATTCTTTGCTCAATTCAACAGTCACTCCACTAGAGGGAAAAATAGAAAAGGCTGAATCAGTCATTATGTCTGATAGTAAGTGCTTATTCAAACATCTATCTAAAGAGAAGATTTTAGGACCAGCTAAATATCAGAATATGTAATGTCATACTGACTCCAATTTATCCAATTCATGCAATTCCTATTTCCCATCACCATACAATAAGGTTTGTGTTAATTATAATTACAAAAATTAGAAGTACAATACTAGAGAGAAAACCAAATGAGCACTTGCAGAAAAAAAAGTTTCCTCAATGTATTCCTAGTAAGCAGTTCTCAAACCATGTTTTAGTTAAAAATTCCCTTTTTTTTTTTGATATGTAGTATAATCCTGTTGACCTGATACTATCAATGGGTCAATGGGAACACATGACACGACATGTAATCTAACAGGAATTGTTTCACTAAAAGCTTATTTATTTAAAGGAAAACTGTGTCCTTGTCACTGCCTGTTGGGAGATACCAACAAGCCTCAATGTTCCCTGCCTCTGCAGATATTACTATTCCATTATGAAACTAGGACCTATCTGTAGAATAAAAAAAAAGAACTATAACACTGTGATAAAAAATTAATGAGACTCAGTATATGTACTGAAAGTACTGAAAGAGGTCAAAAGAATATTTGTTTGGAGTATATAAGGAATATTTAATGCATTTTTAAAGTATTTTACAAATTGATGGTCAATACCTTGGTGAGCAGTGAGATGTCAAAATATCTAAAACTTGATTGAAACTTTTGTACAGAATTTCAAGAAAAAAAAAATGTGTCAAGAAAAAAAAAAATAGTGGTTGTGCATTTTCTTCGTTGAGAAAATTCAGCTCCTGAAAGGAATAGGGATCTTTTAGTCAAAAACAAACATTTATAATAATGAAAGTAACTTTCAATGGTTAAACTCACACAGATTAATGTATAGTTGAGTGTTAATTTGTCGATTTTTCAATAGAGTACATTGTTTCTAGTGAGCAGAATTCTATGTAGTGTCTATCCAGGGTACCCCTTTTAGATAAGTTACATGGAACTTTAGCCATTAAAGATTTATTCGTGAATAGACAATAAATGGGAAAGAAAGTAAGAAAGAAACATGGAAGGAAGGAAAGAAGGAAGGAAGGAAGGGGAAACAAAGGAAAGAAAAGGAAAAAAAATGAAGTAAAGAAAATCTCAATTGATACTTTGTACGGTCTTGAAAACCACTTAGACTGTCTCTACATAGAAAGAAGGAGCATCTCATAAGTGCCTGGATGACACATGCCCCAGGTTAATCTCATTCTCTTCCTCAGAGCACACACTGCACATTGATTACTTCTGGTTCCCTGAACCGCACTTGAGTGTTCTATCTACTGTTTTAGTTTAGTTTAGTTGCTGCTAAAAAAAATTATTATAAATTTCATGGTTAAAATAATACAAATGTATTACTTTACAGTTCTATACATGAGAAGTCTGAAATGTGTCTTATTAGGGTTAAAAATCAAGGTGTCTGCAAGGCTGCATTCCTTTCCAGAAGCTCCAGGAGAGAATACATTTCTTTGTCTTCTCCAGCTTCTAAAGGCCCATACATTTTTTTGGCTTGTGGTCCCATTGCTCCATCTTCAAAATCAGGAGCAGCAGGTCAAATCCTTCTCATGGTGCAGCACCCTGACCTCCTCTTTTGCCTCCTTCTTCCATTTTTAAGGACTCTTGTGATTGCATTTGACACACCGGATAATTCAGGATAATCTTCCTGTCATAAAGTCAGCTGATTAACACCTATAATTCCATCTGCAATCTTAATGCCCTGTTGTCAGGTAATATAACATATTCATAGATTCCAGGATTAGTGGCTTGGCATCTTTGGGGGAGGGCTATTACTCGGCTTGCCACACTTACCTTCTATTATATGTTCTATTTTGGTAACACTACCCATCAAGCTTCAGCTTAGAAGTTCTTTCTATTAGTTTAAAAGACATTTCGTTTCTCAGATTATGTGACTTAATTTGTTAAATCTTGGTATATCTCTGTTTTCTCAACAGTCAGGATGCACAGAACTCTCCAAATATCTAATACTGTAACAATAATCATAACGATCAATCTGTCATCAGAAATTATCATTTTACTTTTATTTTTATAATGTACAAATAAACCATGTGTCATAATACTAATTCCTACTATCAAAGGATTTAAATAGTTTTCAAGGTTAGCTGCATATCAAAAGTTATAGACTTCCCTTCTTCATAATACATGAGTTCACATATTTCCAAATATGTTGTCTCACATTTAGACTCAACAGTAAATGTATCTTGTTTTTATAAATAGCTCTAGAAGTTGTAATTCAAATATCCAAAAATATAAAGAAAAAAAAAAAGTCCACAAACAACTCTACAATTTGGTGTAGGATAAGATTAGTATATATTGGCAGTAAAATATGGAATCAGGAATGTTTTCATTATGTTTCCTGAATAGTGTTTCATGACCATATGGCACGTTCCAAATATAGCAGTTGGGAAGACATCATAAATGGCCATTGTAAAAAGAACTTAATGTTCTCCTGACCCAGACTAAGCCTTCTGTTAGTCTGAATTGAGGAACACTTTTAAAAGTTTCTAGTTGTAATATATCTAACATATATCTTATAGCGGTGCTGAGCTTCAAAATCTGGATTACTCCAAATGTATTCTCATCTGCAATTATAAAGTAAATGACTCAAACTAAAAAACTTTTGCACAGTGAGGGAAACTATCAAGGAAACAGAAAGGCGACCTACTGAATGAGAGAAGATATTTGCAAACAACATATTCAATAAGGAGTTAATATTTAAAACATATAAAGAATGCATACAACTCAACATCCAAAAAACAACCCAAATAAAAAATGGGCAAGAGGATATGAATAAACATTTTTTCAAGGAATACAATCAGATGGTAAACAGGAACACGAAAAGATGTTCAACATGAGTAATTATTAGAGAAACGCATGTCAATTAAAACCACTATGAGATGTCACCTCACACTTGTCATAACGGCTATTATCAAAAGGACAAGAAATAACAGGTGTTGGCAAGAATGTGGGGAAAAGGGAACCCTCGTGCACCCTTGGTGGGAATGAAAATTGATGCAGCCACTCCACTATGGAGAACAGTATGGCAATACCTCAAAAAATTTAAAATAGAACTACCATATGATCCAGCAATTCCACTCCTGGGTATTTATTCAAAACAACCAAAAACACTAATCAGAAAAGATACATGTACCCCCAAATAGGGAAGCAGCCTAAGTACCCATCAACACATGAATGGATGTATATTGTATAATGAAGATGTGGTGTATATGTACAATGGTATATCCATCCATAAAAAAGAATGAAATTTTGCCATTTGTGACAACATGGATGAATCTAGAGAGTATTATGCTAAGTGAAATAAGTCAGAGAGAGAAGGACAGATACTCTTTGATTTCACTTATATGTTGAATCTAGAAATCAGAGCAAACATAACAAAACAGACTGATAGATACAGAGAACAAAGAGGTATTTGCCAGAGGGGAGGGAGTAGGGAGGGGAAAGAAGTAGGTAAGGAAGATTAAGATGTACAAACTTCTAGTTGCAAAATAAAGGAGTCACGGGTATGAAATGTACACTATGGAGAACATCATGAATAATTATGTAATATCTTTGTATGGTGACTGATGATTACTAGACTTATCTTGGTGATCATTTTGAAATGTATAGAAACATCAAATCACTGTGTTGTGTAATAGGAACTAACATAGTGATGTAGGTCAACTCTACATCAAAGACAAACAAATAAACATAAAAACAAATGTATAGAAAATTATGTCAGATTAATGGTTACCAGAGGCAGGGGGTGGGGAAGGAGGTATTGAATGAAGGTGGTCAAAACTTAGAAACTTCTGGTTATAAGATATATAAGTGCTAGGAATGTAATGTGTAACATGATAAGTATAATTAATGCTGATGATTGTTATATATGAAAGTTGTTAAGAGAGTGAATCCTAGAGTCCTCATCAAAAGAAATTTTTTTTCTTTATTTAATTTTGTATCTCTATGAGATATTCACTAAACTTATTTTGATAATCACTTCACAATGTATGTAAGTCAAATCACTCTGCTGTACACCTTAAATTTATACAGTGCTGTATTTCAATTTTATCTCAATAAAACTGGAAGGAAAATAAAATAAAAGTGGTCTTCGAGGAAAAAAAATAAAATAAATGTTTTATATAACACAGCTTATTTTTAAAACGTCAGCAAATAATATTTTAATTCAGAAACAATTTTGAGTTGCTAATCACTATCTTCCTCAAGTAATCTCAATAACTATAATTGTTAAAATCATATGATGCAATAGGAAAAAAGCAGCAACAGCAATTATATCCTACACGTTCACATGTTGCATTAGTACCTGATTTTGCCAACCAAAAGAAATCCAAACAGGATTTTTGCTTTTATGAAAAAAAGCCTTTGCTGTACTAATGTAGGTCTTTCTAAAAGTGAAATGGCCAAAGGCAAACTTTCAAAAATTGGGGATACTCTCCACTTTGTGCCATCTCACCCTTTGTAAAGTTTCACAGGAATGCTCTACTTTCAGATAGTGGGGGATACATGTATATCTTCATAATGAAATGTTATGTTTTTCTAGTGATTATCACAAAGAGAATTGAGAAAGCTCAAGGGATAGAATATCAACTAAAAGGAAAGATATACAAATAGTCTTGAGTGTTGATTATGAAATATCATGAGATCTAGAGATACTATTCAGAAGTATGAGGCAGTTTGAGGATTTCTGTTTAAAAGCAAGTATTAACAATTTGGATTGACCTGCTGACATTTGCTGGGAAAGTAGAGCATTTTTGTGTTCCAGAGTTTGTTCCTAACAATAGGTTCATGCTGCTTTCTGAAACATGAGAAAAAGAGGAAAGAAAAACTTGAAACATTACTGTTATAAGACAATTTCCTCTTGTCTCTAATGATATACCCAATTCCACTTGCATACCTGAGCAATACTCAAGCACACCATGATAATTTGGAGAATAATAATAATTAAGAATTATATTTGGCTTTAAAATATATATGGGAATAAAAAATACCTTGTACTGAAGGAGCTTCAAGATGGCAGAAGAGTAAGACATGGAGATCACCTTCCTCCCCACAAATACATCAGAAATACATTTACATGTGGACCAACCACTACAGAACAGCTACTGAACGCTGGCAGAAGAACTCAGACATCCCAAAAGGTAAGAAACTCCGCATGTACCTGGGTATGGCAAAAGGAAAAACAAAACACAGAGACAAAAGAATAGGGACGGGACCTGCACCAGTGGGAGGGAGACATGAAGGAGGAAAGGTTTTCACACTCTAGAAGCCCCTTCATGGGCGGAAACTGTGGGTGGCGGAGGGGGGAGCTTTGGAGCCATGGAGGAGAGTGCAGCAACAGGGGTGCGGAGGGCAAAGTGGAGAGATTCCCACATAGAGGATCGGTGCCGACCAGCACTCACCAGCCCGAGAGGCTTGTCTGCTCACCTGCCGGGGCGGGTGGGGGCTGGGAGCTGAGGCTCGGGCTTCAGAGGTTGGATCCCAGGGAGAGGATTGGGTTTGGCGGTGTGAACACAGCCTGAAGGGGGCTAGTGCACCACGGCTGGCCAGGAGGGAGTCTGGGAAAAGGTCTGGAACTGCCAAAGAGGCAAGAGACTTTATCTTCCCTCTTCATATCCTGGTGCGTGAGGAGAAGGGATTAAGAACGCGTGTAAATGAGCTCCAGAGACGGGCATGAGCCACAAATATCAGCGCGGACCCCAGAGACAGGCATGAGATTCTAAGACTGCTGCTGCTGCCACAAAAAAGCCTGTGCGCAAGCACAAGCCACTATCCACACCTCCCGTCCCGGGAGCCTGTGCAGCCCGTGACTGCCAGGGTCCGGTGATCCAGGGACAAATTTCCCTGGAGAACACATAGCGCACCTCAGGCTGTTGTAAAGTCATGCTGGCCTCTGCTGCCGCAGGCTTGCCCTGCATTCCATACCCCTCCCTCCCGCCAGCCTGAGTGAGCCAGAGCCCTCGAATCAGCTGCTCCTTTAACCCCATCCTGTCCGGGCAGGAACAGACACCTTCAGGCGACATACACTCAAAGGCGGGTCCAAATCCAAAGCTGAACCCCAGGAGCTGTGCGAACAAAGAAGAGAAAGGGAAATCTCTACCAGTAGCCTCAGGAGCAGCGGATTAAATCTCCACAATCAACTTGATGTACCTGCATCTGTGGAATACTTGAATAGACAATGTACCATCCCAAATTGAGGCGGTGGATGTTGGGAGCAATGATATATAATTTTTTTCTTTTTTCTCTTTTTCCATGTGGATGACAGGGTCTTGGGGTTCTGCCCAGGTCTCAGGCCTGTGCCGGTGAGGTGTGAGAGCCGAGTTCAGGACATTGTGCACCAGAGATCTCTCAGCTCCACATAATATCAAACGGTGAAAATATCCCAGAAATCTCCACCTCAACACTAAAACGCAGCTCCACTCAATGACTAGCCAGCTACAGTGCTGGACACCCTATGCAAAACAACTAGCAAGACAGGAACACAACTCCACCAATTAGAAGAGAGTCTGCCTAAAATCATAATAAGGTTACAGACAACCCAAAACACACTGCTGGATGTGGATCTGCCCAACAGAAAGACAAGATACAGCCTCATCCACCAGAACAAAGGCACTAGTCCCCTCCACCAGGAAGCCTACATAACACAATGAACCAACCTTAGCCACTAGGGAGAGACCCCAAAAACAATGGGCACTACGAACATGCAGCCAGCAAAAAGGAGACCCCAAACACAGTAAGTTAAACAAAATGAGAAGACAGAGAAATACACGCAGATGAAGCAGCAAGGTAAAAAACCATCAGACCAAAATATAAAGAGGAAATAGGCAGTATACCTGAAAAAGAATTCAGAGTAATGATAGTAAAGATGATCCAAAATCTTGGAAATAGAATGGAGAAAATATAAGAAATGTTTAACAAGGACCTAGAAGAACTAAAGAGCAAACAAACAATGATGAACAACATAAAAAATGAAATTAAAAATTCTCTAAAAGGGATCAATAGCAGAATAATTGAAGCAGAAGAACAGATAAGTGACCTGGAAGATAAAATAGTAGAAATAACTACTGCAGAGCAGAATAAAGAAAGAAGAATGAAAAGAATTGAGGACAGTCTCAGGAACCTCTGGGGCAACATTAAACGCATCAACATTCGAATTATAGGGGTACCAGAAGAAGAAGAGAAAAAGAAAGGGGCTGAGAAAATATTTGAAGAGATTATACTTGAAAACTTCCCTAATATGGGAAAGGAAATAGTTAATCAAGTCCAGGAAGCACAGAGAGTCCCATACAGGATAAATCCAAGGAGAGATATGCCAAAACACATTAATCAAACTATCAAAAATTACATACAAAAAAATATATTAAAAGCAGCAAGGGAAAAATAACACTCAAAGGAATCCCCATAAGGTTAACAGCTGATCTTTCAGCAGAAACTCTGAAAGCCAGAAGGGAGTGGCAGGATATTTTTAAAGTTATGATAGGCAAAACCTGCAACCAAGATTACTCTACCTAACAAGGATCTCATTCAGATTCGACAGAGAAATTAAAACCTTTACAGACAAGGAAAAGCTAAGAGAATTCAGCACCATGAAACCGGCTTTACAACAAATGCTGAAGGAACTTCTCTAGGCAGAAAACACAACAGAAGGAAAAGAACTACAATAGCAAACCCAAAACAATTAAGAGAATGGTAATAGGAACATACAGATCGTTAATTACCTTAAATGTAAATGGATTAAATGCTCCAACCAAAAGACATAGACTGGCTGAATGGAAAAAAAAAAATGGCCTGCATATATGCTGTCTACAGGATACCCACTTCGGACGTTGGGACACATACGGACTGAGAGTGAAGGAATGGAAAAAGATATTCCATGCAAATGGAAATCAAAAGAAAGCTGGAGTAGCAAGTCTCATATCAGACAAAATGGACTTTAAAATAAAGACTAGGGATTCCCTGGTGGTGCAGTGGTTGAGAGTTTGCCTGCCGATGCAGGGGACACAGGTTCGTGCCCCAGTCTGGGATGATCCCACTTGCCGTGGAGTGGCTGGGCCTATGAGCCATGGCCACTGAGCCTGTGTGTCTGGAGCCTGTGCTCCGGAATGGGAGAGGCCACAACAGTGAGAGGCCTGCGTACCACAAAATTTTTTTTTTAAATTAAAAAAAATAAAATAAAGACTATTACAAGAGACAAAGAAGGACACTACATAATGATCAAGGGATCATCCAAGAAGAAGATATAACAATTGTAAATATTTATGCACCCAACATAGGAGCACCGCAATACATACAGCAAATGCTAACAGCCATAAAATGGGAAATTGACAGTAAAAAAATCATTGTACAGGACTTTAACACCCCACTTTCATCAATGGACAGATCCTCCAAAATGAAAATAAAAAAGGAAACACAATCTTTAAATGACACATTAAACAAGATGGACTTAATTAATATTTAGAGAATATTCCATGCAAAATGAACAGAATACACTTTCTGCTCAAGTGCTCATGGAACATTCTCCAGGATAGATCATAGCATGGGTCAAAAATCAAGGTTTGGTAAATTTAAGAAAATTGAAATTGTATCAAGTATCTTTTCTGACCACAATGCTATGAGACTAGATAGCAATTACAGCAAAAAACCTGTAAAAAATACACATAAATGGAGGCTAAACAATACACTACTTAATAACCAAGAGATCACTGAAGAAATCAAAGAGGAAATTAAAAAATGCATAGCAACAAATGAAAACACGATAACCCAGAACCTATGGGATGCAGCAAAAGCAGCTGTAAGAGGGAAGTTTATAGCAATACAACCCTACCTCAAGAAACAAGAAAAACCTCAAATAAACAACCTAATTTACACCTAAAGGAATTAGAGAAAGAAGAACAAAAAAAACCCAAAGTTAGCAGAAGCAAAGAAATCATAAAAATCAGATCAAAAATAACTGAAAAAGAAATGAAGGAAACAGTAGCAAATATTAATAAAACTAAAATGTGGTTCATTGAGAATATAAAATTGATAAACGATTAGCCAGACTCATCAAGAAAAAAGGGACAATACTCAAATCAATAGCATTAGAAATGAAAATGGAGAAGTAACAACTGACACTGCAGAAATTCAAAGGATCATGGGAGATTACTACAAGAAACTATATGCCAATAAAATGGATAACCTGGAAGAAATGGACAAACTCTTAGAAAAGCACAAATTTCCAAGACTGCATGAGGAAGAAATAGAAAATATAAACAGACCAATCACAAGCACTGAAATTAAAACTGTGATTAAAAATCTCCAAACAAACAAAAGCCCAGGACCAGATGGCTTCACAAGCAGATACTATCAAACATTTAGAGAAGAGCTAACACCTCTCCTTGTCAAACTCTTCCAAAATATAGCAGAGTGAGGAATATTCCCAAACTAATTTTCAACTCATTCTCAACCCCACTCAAGTGGGGTTTATCCCAGGAACGCAACGATTCTTCAATATACGCAAATCAATCAATGTGATACACCAGATAAAAAAATTGAAGAATAAAAACCATATGATCATCTCAATAGATTCAGAAAAAGCTTTTAACAAAACTCAACACCCATTTATCATGACAACCCTCCAGAAAGTAGGAATAGATGGAACTTACCTCAACATAATAAAGGCCATATATGACAAACCCACAGCCAACATTGCCCTCAATGGTGAAAAACTGAAACCATTTCCACTAAGGTCAGGAACAAGACCAGGTTGCCTACTCTCACCACTATTATTCAACATAGTTTTGGAAGCTTTAGCCACAGCAATCAGAGAAGAAAAAGAAATAAAAGGAATCCAAATCTGAAAAGAAGTAATGATGTCACTGTTTCCAGATGACATGAGAGTATACATAGAGAATCCTAAAGATGCTACCAGAAAACTATTAGAGCTAATCAATGAATTTGGTAAAGTAGCAGGATACAAAATTAATGTACAGAAATCTCTTGCATTCCTATACACTAATGATGAAAAATCTGAAAGTTAAATTAAAGAAACACTCCCATTTACCACTGCAACACAAAGAATAAAATATCTAGGAAGAAACCTACCTAAGGAGACAAAAGACCTGTATGCAGAAAACTATAAGACACTGATGAAAGAAATTAAAGATGATACAAACAGATGGAGAGATATACCATTTTCTTGGATTGGAAGAATCAATATTGTGAAAATGACTATACTACCCAAAGCAATCAACAGATTCAATGCAATCCCTATCAAACTACCAATGGCGTTTTTCACAGAACTAGAACAAAAAAGTACACAATTTGTATGGAAACACAAAAGACCCTGATTATCCAAAGCAATCGTGAGAAAGAAAAAAGGAACTGGAGGAATCAGGCTCTCTGATTTCAGACTGTACTACAAAGTTGCAGTAATCAAGACAGTATGGTACTGGCACAAAAATAGAAATATAGATCAACAGAACAGGATAGAAAGCCCAGAGATAAACCAATGCACATATGGTCACCTTATTTTTGATAAAGGAGGCAAGAATAGACAATAGAGAAAATACAGCCTCTACAATAAGTGGTGCTTGGAAAACTGGACAGCTACATGTAAAAGAATGGAATTAGAATGCTCCCTAACACCATACACAAAAATAAACTCAAAATGGATAAAAGATCTAAATTTAAGGCCAGACACTATAAAACTTTTAGAGGAAAACTTAGGCAGAACACTCTATGACATAAACCACAGCAAGATCCTTTTTGACTCACCTCCTAGAGGAATGGAAATAAAAAGAAAAATTGACATATGGGACCTAATGAAACTTAAAAGCTTTTGCACAGAAAAGAAAACCATAAACCAGACAAAAAGACAGCCCTAAGAATGGGAGAAAGTATTTGCAAATGAAGCAGCTGACAAAGGATTAATCTCCAAAATTTACAAGCAGCTCATGCAGCTTAATATCAAAAAGGCAAAAAACACAATCCAAAAATGGGCAGAAGATCTAAATAGACATTTCTCCAAAGAAGATATACAGATTGCCAACAAATACATGAAAGGATTTTCAACATCACTAATCATTACAGAAATATAAATCAAAACTACAATGAGATATCACCTCACACCAGTCATAATGGCCATCATCCAAAAATCTACAAACAATAAATGCTGGAGAGGGTGTGGAGAAAAGGGAACCCTCTTGCACTGTTGGTGGGAATGGAAATTGGTAGAGCCACTATGGAGAACAGTATGGAGGGTCCTTAAAAAACTAAAAATAGAACTACCATATGACCTGGCAATCCCACTACTGGGCATATACCCTGAGAAAACCATAATTCAAAAAGAGTAATGTACCACAATGTTCATTGCAGCTCTGTTTACGATAGCCAGGACCTGGAAGCAACACAAGTGTCCATCGACAGATGAATGGGTAAAGAAGATGTGGCACATATATACAATGGCATATTACTCAGCCATAAAAAGAAACGAAATTGTTATTTGTAGTGAGGTGGATGGACCTAGAGTCTGTCATACAGAGTGAAGTACGTCTGAAAGAGAAAAGCAAATATCGTATGCTAACACATACAGATGGAATCCAGAAAAAAAAATTGTCATGAAGAACCTCGGGGCAGTACGGCAATAAAGATGCAGACTTAAGTAGAGAATGGACTTGAGGACACAGCAGGGGGCAATGGTAAGCTGGGACAAAGTGTGAGAGTGGCATGGACATATATACACTACCAAATGTAAAACCGATAGCTGGTGGGAAGAAGCAGCATATCACAGGAAGATCAGCTCGGTGCTTTTGACCATCTAGATGGGTGGGATAGTGAGGGTAGCAGGCTTGGAGATGCAAGAGGGAAGAGATATGGGGATATATTATATGTATAGCTGAATCACTTTGTTATAAAACAGAAACTAATACACCATTGTAAAGCAATTATACTCCAATAAAGATGTTAAAAAAAAAAAAACCTTGTACTGTATTAGTACAGTACAGTACTGTAAAATATTTACTCATGGTGACCACTATATTTATTCTAGGATCAAATTATTATTACAAATTAGTATTACAAATTAGCGTTTAACACTAATTACTTAAGAATTAATTTGTGTTCCAAATAATTGATTTTGGCAAACTAAATAATCCATGAAAAATATTGTCATCTTAGAGTTAAAATATAAAAAAAGAATATATCATATTTTGTAATAGAAATCAGCCTAAAATGATGCCCAGGTAGAAACTTGACCGGAACCTGATCAGTATTTTAAGTTTTTTAAAAAAGATTCTGTTTATTAGATGTGGGTTTGCTAGAAATAGGTTAGAGAGGGAGAGTCATAGGGCCGAGTGACTGCGATGTGTCAGCAGGTAGAAGGCAGAAGCTGCTCTGAACTGTTGACAAAAATGAGCCCTGGTGTCAGAATATGTGGATCCAAATCCTGACTCCTTCTCTTCACTGCAGTGTGGAAGATTGACTTGTAAAATGGGCTCTAAGTACCTCCATCCCCTGGTAGTTCTGTCCTTGTGAAATTCCCTTCTCTGGAGTGTGGGCTGGACCTAGTGACTTGAATCAAACCAATACAATATAGCCAAGGTGAAGAGATGTCTCTTCCATTATTAGGTTACAAAACATTATCATTTCCATCTTGCTGGCAGACCATCTTTATTACATTCTCAACTTGCATTCTTTCATGAAGCAAGCTGTCTTGTGGGAGAGGCCCATGTGGGAAGGAGCTGAAGTTGACTTCTAGCCGAAAGCAGCCTGCAAGGCACTGAATATTTTCAGCAACCACTCCATGAGAAGCAAATACTTCTCCAGTTGAACTTTCAAATGAGATTACAGTCATCGGGTAAACACCTTCATTGCAGCCTCTTGAGACATGCTGAGACAGAAAATTTAACTAAGATGTGGTCGAATTCCTGACCCACAGAAATTGTGCAGTAATAAATTGGTGATGTGTTAAGCCACTAAGTTTTGGATTAATTTGTTACACAGCTGTAGATAACTAATACACACCCTATGAGCATTAACAAACTTCTTAATTCCTCAAGCTTGCAGTGTTCACATCTATAAACTGATGATAATAGGAGTAGCCATCCCATCTATAAAAAGCACTTAAAAGCATTAAGGAGCATAGCAGTGCCAACAAACAATATACATCTTCCCTGACTGAATTCTTAAAACAAATTAGAAATAAGGCAGAGTAAAGCAGATGTAGAAAAAAAATTGCATTAATATGGATAAAGCTGAACCTGAAGGATTATGGCTCCTATCTATAGGTGAGCAGGGTTAAAATTACTGAATTTTGCAACCAGTAACAGCAGCACCAGACCTAGCAAGCCCTCTCCACGTGAGAGGCCTATATCTGTAAGATTTGCATCAGGGAGAAACAAAGCAGTAGGTTTGCTGTCTGTGTCTTTCTCTCTTTCCAAGAGAAAGAGAGAAGAGAGGATGTCATTGATCTAGGCATGTTAGATTTTTCCTTCCAAACCCACCAATCAGATAAAGTCACCCCACTATAGAAATAGAGTGCAGGAGAAGACAGAAGACAAGGAGGGGCCACAATGACCATCCTTCCTTCCACGAATAACTAGTAGAAGTAGTGGAGTAGAGTTGTACAAGTAGTTGTAATACTAGTAGAAGCAGTACTAGTCACACTACTATGTATCTAGTTCATGGGGTTGTTAAACCTGTCAGTGGAAGTGAGGTTTTCAGTGTTTTTGTAGACAAAATATACTAAACATGAATAGCATTTCATATCTTCCCTTGAAAAATTCCATACAGATTAAGAAAATTTATGACTGTAATTTGAATTACTATGTAGATCTGTCTACAAAGTACAGTCATTGAACACCAATTCAGTAAATATTTATTATAAAATATTTATTAAAATAAGTTCATTGCCTCTGGCCTCACTGAAAGAATCAAATGTCTAAGATTAGCGGATGCTCATTAACAGAACTAAATCATGTTACATAGTGATAATACAACGTATTGTCATCCTGGGAGACCAGCCTAAGAGCCAGCAAGGTGTCCCCTGAAACGTGTTCTTCAAATTACAGTAAATGTTGATAAGCCACATAAGTCACCTGGATTAGTTTGAAAGTACTTATCAGAGGTATTGTCATCTTTAGTTTATATGTTTGTTTTGTCCCACTTAAATAACTTAACTGGTCTTATACTTAAAAAGTAGATCTGATGACAGAAAAAAAACTGAGAATTTGCCAGGAAATTAATATGATATCAAGTAGACCACAACACAGACTACTAAGGTAATCTAAATACTAGAAAATTGTTGGAGGATTGTACTCAGACAATAGCAATTAACTAGTATCAGTAAGGGAGTAATATTGTTATGTTCCATAGAAATCAGTCCCATGTTCACAGATGTTTAAATGTTAATTTTCCATCCATTATAGTTATGATCATTGACCTTAAAGATTGACTGTTAACACCTTGAATAAAGGTCTATAAATGTTTACGCTTTTGTGAATTCTGAAATTGAAGTTTATTATTAATAGTGATGATAAAAATACAAACCAAATCCTCAATCTGTAAGGTTTAAAAAATGGCAAAAATAACAGAATTTGTAGATAAAAATACAGCGGTCTTGATAAAATGCAATAATGTACATGGAAGGTTAACATTTGATCATGCCATTTGTTATGTTTTCTTCCACTAATTAAATTTTTAAAAAATCTCTAATAAATTTAAGCATCTTTACAAGTACTGTGTAAGTACTGTGTTGTTTCCTCTTGGGATCTCTCATCAACCATAGAATTGTGTGGATTAATATATGTGCTTCCTTAATATAAGTTCATCATAGTATGGTTATTTAATATTTCTTTTCAGTCATATGAAAAGTCCAGCAAATTGTGGTCACATAAAATCTCTAAAATATGTGAAGAATGTTTATTTTTAAATATTCCCTTTTTAAAATTGTTTTTGAAGTAACAATAAAAAGTAATAAGGTTAATTCGGCAGTAACTTAACAAAAAGTAATAAGGTTAATTCGGCAGAAGTAGAAATAGAGAATTCAGACATAGGATAAAAAGTGAAAAATTTGAAAAGGTTTAGCAGATAGCTGCAAAGATGAATAACTTTTGAAAAATAAGGCCAGTGGGAAAAATTTCAAAGAATTGAGAATTTTAACCAACCTGAGACAAAGAAAGCATAGTTCCCCTCTCCAAATTGTCTCTCCAACTACTTCCCTAATACCCATTCTTAAAGAATTCAGTGAAGGAAAAACAAATCACCTTGAGAGGAGAACAGAAGGAAAATATTTGCAATGCAGGATAAAGGACTTACATTTGTCTGAAAAACAAACAAAAAAAATCAATCAATTCGGGGGGAGAGGGTAGTAAGGAGAAAATGAATAGAGTTTGACTTATCAGGAAAGCAAGACTAGCTTCCTTTAGAAAGTATGTCATATGACACTCAGGTATGAAGCTGGACATTGCCATTTCTGAAGCGGTCTAAGGACAGAAAGAGCACAAACAAAAGTCTAACCAGTTCCAACACCTGAAAAAGTTTGAGTGTCAACTCTGCCCATATCTATATAAGAACCCAGACTGCACAGTTAGTACAAATTGAGACTAAGTGGAGGGAGGTGTAGGGTTTTTCAGTTACTTTCCAGGAATCTGAATGGATAACCAGAGTTGAAGGATGAAGACAATCTTAAGAATGGTCAGATGTATTAAGAACCTGATTAAGAGAATGATGGGAGAGATGGCTGCTATTCGGGTGAAGTGAAGGCCCATGATTACAGAATATCGGATGTCCTACTTATTAATAAAAGCTTCCCAAACTCATCTACACTGGGCTTCCAGTGATTTGTGGACTTAGCAGTGCTGCACATAAAGAAGGTAGCTTTTTAACATTAGTAAGGGGAGGCAGAGTGGGACACAGACTCACATCAGGAAAGTCATCTGAAAATTCTCATCAATTGTCTGAATAAATGTACCCCAGTACTTACTAAAACATCAGACTAATTCCTCACATCCTCTTTCTAATATGATGGGAACTAAAGTTCAGAATCATGGTAACATACATTAATTAAAGTCATTTTTTAAATTTTCTTTATGTTAGTATACCCTTTTTAAGATAAGATAGGGGAATCCTAATGAATATATCCAAAAGCAGTTCCAAACTAACCATAGTTAACCAAAAGTTACATTAACCACTACATTACTTTTAATTTGGTAGGGAGTTTACAGCAAAAAATAATTGTTACTCAAGAGAACTGAAGAATCTTTTTGATGGACTTTAAAATGGATTTAAAGTATTACAGGAAACCAATTACATCAAACTTGTTTTTGTGACCTAATATAGAACATAATTCATTATAATTTAATTAATGTAATTTATGGTATATGGAACATAAGACATTATTTTACTCTTTATCAATGTGATAAAGAATTTCTTTATCATATCTTCTGTGGCAATTCTATTTAAAGCTAGAACTGATAGATCCTATGACTATCATTTTTCTCCCCATGGAATCAATTTAAATTCTTTTTTCAAATATAAATCTAAAATGTATAATTTATTCATTTAAATGGATGCACATACCTGAGATAAAAAATATCTGGATTGAAGCATTCATTAAAATTCAGTGGACTAACTTGATTTAAGAACTAAAGAACAGACTGTACTTCATCCTGTTATAATGTTTACAAAGTGTTTTTTTTTTTTAAACTCAACAGCATCTGTTGAGAGATTATGAGGCTTTTTGGATCTTTCCTAACTTACAGCAAAAGAAAATAAATGCAGTATATTTCACTTTTGTGGAAGTTTTTTAGCAGAATATATTCATAGACAGGTAGGGAGAAGGTACATTATAAACTTCTGCAAAGATGAATTTGTCAGTGTTCTTGGTCTCAGACAACAGCAAATGATGCATGTTACTGGGACAAGGAGAGGAAATGAATGGAAGGTTACCAGAAGGAAAACAGAATCAACCATGATACTGAAGAATTCTGTTTGCAACCAAGACTTTTACAGTATGAATGTGGTTACTACCATAATATATTCTAATCTACCCTGTATATCTTTGTGTTCCTGAGCCAGAGTTCAAGTTTCAGGTGGTCATGTTGAATTGGCTTGGTTGAGTAACTAGTCAGCACTCCACATGCAGGGTGTTAGAGAAATCCAGTGTATATCCTTCCCACCTACAGTGGAAGCTAGAATCTTGCCTCTCACCAGAAGACACGGCATACTGCTCCAAGTTTGGAAGAAGTCTCAGAGGCCACACTGCACGCCAAAAGAAATATAATACCAGAGGTATTGTAAAGCCAAACTATGAAGGAATGTGAATGACAAAACTATACATACTAAATATTTACAAAGAAATGCATGTGATTCTTCAACATTATTTCATAGTAAGGCTGACTTTACAAAATACTTTTTGCAATGCATACACAATTTTATAATAAAGTACATTAAGTCATATGTGTCCCTGTGTTGTGTTTTATATTTTATTGGCTCTAGGTCAAGTGGATACTTTTTGTTCCTGGGTCATTTATTGGAAATATTTGAATGTCTCGTTGGGCTCATTATTGTTTCTGTGTTTTGTTTTAATAGTTATACGATGGCTAAAGTGAAGAATATAAAACAAAGTGTTTTGAATAAATTCCATGCCATGATTTTGCGTTTTGGCAGCCTTAAATGATTAAAGTCTTTCAACTTCAACCACTACTAGGCATTAGGTAAAAAGAAGTACTTAAATCAGTAAAATTCTCTGTGGAGTTTGATTTACTGTGCATATTACCTTCAGAATGGTAATCTTTCTATACAAGACCTATTTTCTGAGTGAGAAATGGTATGCAGTATTATGATAAAGGAACAATATTAATCTAAAATAACATGCAAATAAAGACAATATCTTAAATTGACATCGATAGTGTACTTACTAGTACAGGCAACATTATATTTGAACTAAAATATTAGCTCCCAGAATTCAGGTGGCTTATCAAGACAAACGTGGATTTTGCTTATATCACATGCTAGCAAGGTGAATGTGTGGGATGGTGGGGGAGGTCTGTGCTTCCTATAGTTTCTCAAGGGCCAGACTGACAGAAGGGACACCATTATGGCTCCATTTTTTGGACTACCTCACCTCTTTACTTGCCAAACAAGAGGAAAAGAATTGGAGAACTGTGTCATGCTTCAGCCTGGAAATGGCATGCATCATTCTGAAAGTCAATAAATTTAATTTCCCCTCAACTAGATGCAGTTAAGGCATATGGTTAATGCCATTAGAAGGAAGGATTTAGTAGCATGGACTTTAGCTTTCAGTAAATATTTCAGGGAGAGACCTTCAAGATGGCGGAGGAGTAAGATGTGGAGATCAACTTCCACCCCACAAATATATCAGAAATACATCTACATGTGGAATAACTCCTACTGAACGCTGGCAGAAGAACTCAGACCTCCCAAAAGGCCAGAAACTCCCCACGTACCTGGGTAGGGCAAAAGAAAAAAGAAAAATCAGAGACAAAAGAATAGGTATGGGACCTGCCCCTCTGGAAGGGAGCTGTGAAGGAGGAAAAGTTTCCACACACTAGGAAGCCCCTTCACGGGCAGAGACTGCGGGTGGTAGAAGGGGGAATCTTCAGAGCCGCGGAGGAGAGCGCAGCCACAGGGGTGCAGAGGGCAAAGCGGAGAGATTCCCGCACAGAGGATCGGTGCCGGCCGGCACTCACCAGCCTGAGAGGCTTGTCTGCTCACCCGCCGGGGAGGGCAGGGGCTGGGAGCTGAGGCTTGGGCTTCCGTCAAAGCGCAGGGAGAGGACTGGTGTTGGCGGCGTGAACACAGCCGGAAGGGGCTAGTGCGTCACGGCTAGCCGGGAGGGAGTCCAGGAAAAAGTCTGGAGCTGCCGAAGAGGCAAGAGACCATTGTTTTCAGGTGCACGAGGAGACGGGATTCAGAGCACCGCCTAAATAAGCTTCAGAGACGGGCGCGAACCACAGATATTAGCACAGACCTCAGAGACAGGCATTAGACTCTAAGGCCACTGCTGCCGCCACCAAGAAGCCTGTGTGCGAGCACAGGTCACTATCCACACCTCCCCTACCGGGAGCCTGTGCAGCCCGCCACTGCCAGGGTCCCGGGATACAGGGACAACTTCCCTGAGAGAACACACGGCACGCCTCAGGCTGGTGCAACGTCACGCTGGCCTCTGCCACTGCAGGCTCATCCCGTCTCTGTACCCCTCCCTCCCACCAGCCCTAGTAAGCCAGATACCCTGAATCAGCGGCTCCTTTAACCCCGTCCTTTCTGGGTGGGAAGAGAAGCCTGAGGGCAACCTACATGCAGAGGTGGGGCCAAATCCAAAGCTGAACCCTGGGAGCTGTGCGAACAAAGAAGAGAAAGGGAAATTTCTCCCAGCAGCCTCAGAAGCAGCGGATTAAATCTCCACAATCAACTTCATGTACCCTACATCTGTGGAATACCTGAATAGACAATGAATCATCCGAAAATTGAGGTGGTGGACTTTGGGAGCAACTGTAGACTTGGGGTTTGCTTTCTACATTGAACTTCTTTCTGGTTTTATGTTTATCTTAGGTTACTATTTAGAGTTTATTATAATTGGTAGATTTGTTTATTGATCTGGATGCTCTCTTCTTATTTTATTTTTCTTATATATACATTTTTTTTCCTTTTTCTCTTTTTGTGAGTGTGTATGTGCATGCTTCTTTGTGTGATATTGTCTGTATAGCTTTGCATTTACCATTTATCCAAGGGTTAGACTATCCCTTTATATATATATATATATATATATATATATATATATATATATATATATAAGTATAGTTTTTAGCTCTTGTTATAATTGGGGAGTTTGTTTTTTGGTTTCATTGCTCTCTTCTTTCCTTTTCTTTATTCTTTTTTTTTTATGCTTAATTTTTTTTGTTTTTAATAATTTTACTTTTATTTTAATAACTTTATTTTATTTAATTATTTAATTATTTATTTATTCTTTCTTGCTTTTCTTCTGAGCCATGTGGCTGACAGGGTCTTGGTGCTCTGGCCAAGTGGCAGGCCTGTGTCTCTAAAGTGAGAGAGCTGAGTTCAGGACACTGGTCCACCAGAGACTTCCCAGCTCCACATAATATCAAACAGTGAAAGCCCTCGCAGAGATCTCCATCTCAACAATAAGACCCAACTCCGCTCAACAACATGCAAGCCACAGTAATGGACACCCCATGCCAAACAGCTAGCAAGACAGGAACAAAACCATATCCATTAGCAGAGAAGCTGCCTAAAATCATAATAAAGTTACAGACCACCCAAAACACACCACTGGACGTGGTCCTGCCCACCAGAAAGACAAGGTGCAGTCTCATCCACCAGAACACAGGCACCTAGTCCCTTACACCAGGAAGCCTACACAACTCACTGAACAAACATTAGCCACTGGGGGAAGACATCAAAAACAATGGAAACTACAAGCCTGCAGCTTGCAAAAAGGAGACCCCTAACACAGTAAGTTAAGCAACATGAGAAGAAGACAGAGAATACACAACAGATGAAGGAGCAAGGTAAAAACCCAGCAGACCAAACAAATGAAGAGGAAATAGGCAGTCTATGTGAAAAAGAATTCAGAGTAATGATAGTAAAGATGATCCAAAATCTTGGAAATAAAATGGAGAAAATACAAGAAATGTTTAAAAAAGATCTAGAAGAATTAAAGAACAAACAGAGATGAACAATACAATAATTAAAATGAAAAATACACTAGAAGGAATCAATAGCAGAATAACTGAGGCAGAAGAATGGATAAGTGACCTGGAAGACAGAATGGTGGAAATCACTGCTGTAGAACAGAATAAAGAAAAAAGAATGAAAAGAAATGAAGACAGCCTAAGAGACCTCTGGGACAACATTAAAGGCCACAACGTTCACATTATAGGGGTCACAGAGGAGAAGAGAGAGAGAAAGGACCCGAGAAAATATTTGAAGAGATTATAGTCAAAAACTTCCCTAACATGGGAAAGGAAATAGCCACCCAAGTCCAGGAAGCGTGGAGAGTCCCATACAAGATAAACTGAAGGAGAAACACACCACAAAACAAAGTAATCAAATTGGCCAAAATTAAAGACAAAGAAAAATTATTGAAAGCAGCAAGGAAAAAATGACAAATAATATACAAGGGAACTCCCCTAAGGTTAACAGCTGATTTCTCAGCAGAAACTCTACAAGCCAGAAGGGAGTGACATGATATACTTAAAGTGATGAAAGGGAAGAACCTACAGACAAGATTACTCTACCCAGCAAGGATCTGATTCAGATTAGAAAGAGAAATCAAAAGCTTTACAAACAAGCAAAAGCTAAGAGAATACAACACCACCAAACGAGCTCTACAATGCATGCTAAAGGAACTTCTCTAAGTGGGAAACACAAGAGAAGAAAAGGACCTACAAAAACAAACCCAAAACAGCTAAGAAAATGGTAATAGGAACATGCATATCAATAATTACCTTAAATGTGAATGGATTAAATGCTGCAACCAAAAGACACAGGCTTGCTGAATGGATACAAAAACAAGCCCTATATATATATGTTGTCTACAAGAGACCCACTTCAGACCTAGGGACACATACAGACTGAAAGTGAGAGAATGGAAAAAGATATTCCATGCAAATGAAAATCAAAAGAAAGCTGGAGTAGCAATACTCATATCAGATAAAATAGACTTTAAAATAAAGAATGTTACAAGAGACAAGGAAGGACACTACATCATGATCAAGGGATCAATCCCAGAAGAAGATATAACAATTATAAATATATATGCACACAACATAGGAACATCTCAATACATTAGGCGACTGCTAACAGCTCTAAAAGAGGAAATCGACAATAACACAATAATAGTGGGGGACTTTAAAACCTCACTTACAGCAATGGACAGATCATCCAAACAGAAAATTAGTAAGCAAACACAAGCTTTAAATGACACAATAGAAGAGATAGATTCAATTGATATATATAGGACATTCCACTCAAAAACAGCAGATTACACTTTCTTCTCTAGTGCACATGGAACATTCTCCAGGATAGATCACATCTTGGGTCACAAATGAAGCCTCAGTACATTTAAGAAAATTGAAATCATATGAAACGTCTTTTCTGACCACAACTCTACGAGATTAGAAATCAATTACAGGGAAAGAAAACGTAAAAAACACCAACACATGGAGGCTAAACAATACGTTACTAAATAACCAAGAGATCACTGAAGAAATCAAAGAGGAAATCAAAAAATACCTAGAGACAAATGACAATGAAAACACGATGATCCAAAACCTATGAGATGCAGCAAAAGCAGTTCTAGTAGGGAAGTTTATAGCTATACAAGCCTACCTCAAGAAACAACAAACATCTCAAATAAACCATCTAACCTTACACCTAAAGGAGCCAGAGAAAGAAGAACAAACAAAACCCAAAGTTAGCAGAAGCAAAGAAATCATAAAGATCAGAGCAGAAATAAATGAAAAGAAACAAAGAAAACAATAGCAAAGACAATAAAACAAAAGCTGGTTCTTTGAGAAGATAAAAAAATTGATAGACCATTAGCCAGATTCATCAAGAAAAAGAGGGAGAGGACTCAAATCAATAAAATTAGAAATGAAAAAGAAGTTGCAACAGACACTACAGAAATGCAAAGCATACTGGGAGACTACTACAAGCAACTCTACACCAATAAAATGGACAACCTGGAAGAAATGGACAAATTCTTAGAAGGGTATAACCTTCCAAGACTGAGCCAGGAAGAACTAGAAAATATGAACAGACCAATCACAGAGAAGTGATATTGAAAGTGTGATTAAAATTCTTCCAACAAACAAAAGTCCAGGACCAGATGGCTTCACAGGTGAATTCTATCAAACATTTAGAGAAGAGCTAACACCCATCCTTCTTAAACTCTTCCAAAAAATTTCAGAGGAAGGAGCACTCCCAAACTCATTCTATGAGGCCACCATCACCCTGATACCAAAACCAGACAAAGATATAACACAAAAAATAAAATTATAGACCAATATCATTGATGAATATAGATGCAAATATTCAGCAAAATATTAGCAAACAGAATCCAACAACACATGAAAGGATCACACATCATGATCAAGGGGGATTTATCCCAGGGATGCAAGGATTCTCCAATATATGCAAATCAATCAATGTGATACACCATATAAACTAATTGAAGAATAAAAACCATATGATCATCTCAATAGATGCAGAAAAAGCTACTGCCAAAATTCAACATCCATTTTTGATAAAAAGTCTATAGAAAGTGGGCATAGATGGAACCTACTTCAACATAATAAAGGCCATATATGACAAACCCACAGCAAACATAATTCTCAATGGTGAAAATGTGACAGCATTTACTCTAAGCTCAGGAACAAGGCAAGGATGTCCACTCTCACCACTATTATTCAACATAGCTTTGGAAGTCCTAACTATGGCAATCAGGAACAAAAAAGAAATAAAAGGAATACAAATTGGAAAAGAAGAAATAAGACTGTCACTGCTTGCAGATGACATGATACTATACATAGAGAATCCTAAAGATGCCACCAGAAAAGGACTAGAGCTAATGAATGAATTTGGTAAAGTAGCAGGATACAAAACTGATGCACAGAAATCCTTTTCATTCCTATACACTAATGATGAAAAATCTGAAAGAGAAATTAAGGAAACACTCCCAGTTACCACTGCAACAAAAAGAATAAAATACCTAGGAATAAACCTACCTAGGGAGAAAAAAGTTCTGTATGCAGAAAGGTATAAGACACTGATGAAAGAAATTAAAGATGATACCAACAGATGGAGAGATATACCATGTTCTTGGATTGGAAGAATCAACATTGTAAAAATGACTCTACTACCCAAAGCAATCTACAGATTCAATGCAATCCCTATCAAATTAAAACTGGCATTTTTCACAGAACTAGAACAAAAAGTTTCACAATTTGTATGGAAACACAAAAGACCCCAAATAGCCAAAGCAATGTTGAGAAAGAAAAATGCAGCTGAAGGAATCAGGGTCCCTGATTTCAGACTATACTACAAAGATACAGTAATCAAGACAGTATCGTACTGGCACAAAAACAAATATAGATCAATGGAACAGGATAGAAAGCCCAGAAATAAACCAACGCTCATATGGTCAACTAATCTATGACAAAGGAGGCAAGGATACACAATGGTGAAAAGACAGACTCTTTAATAAGTGGTGCTGGGAAAACTGGAAAGTTACATGTAAAAGAATGAAATTAGAACACTCCCTAACACCATACACAAAGATAAGCTTAAAATGGATTAAAGACCTAAATGTAAGGCCAGACACTCTCAAACTCTTAGAGGAACACATAGACAGAACACTCTATGACATAAATCACAGTAAGATCCTTTTTGACCCACCTCCTAGAGAAATGGTAACAAAAATAAACAAATGGGACCTAATGAAACTTAAAAGCTTTTGCACAGCAAAGGAAACCATAAACAGGATGAAAAGACAACTCTCAGAATGGGAGAAAATATTTGCAAATGAATCATTGGACAAAGGATTATTCTCTAAAATATATAAACATCTTATGCAGCTCAATATTAAAAAAACAAACAACCCTATCCAAAAACGGGCAGAAGACCTAAACAGAACACCTAATGTGTTCTCCAAAGAACACATACAGATGGCCAAGAAGCACATGAAAAGCTGCTCAACATCATTAATTATTAGAGAAATGCAAATTAAAACTACAATGAGGTATCACCTTATACCAGTTAGAATGGGCATCATCATAAAATTTACAAACAAGAAATGCTGGAGAGGGTGTGGAGAAAAGGGAATCCCCTTGCACTGTTGGTGGGAATGTAAATTGATACAGGCACTATGGAGAACAGTATGGAGGTTCCTTAAAGAACTAAAAATAGAATTGCCATATGACTCAGCAATCCCACTACTGGGCATATACCCAGAGAAATCCATACTTCAAAAAGACACATGCATCCCAATGTTCATTGCAGCACTGTTTACAATAGCCAGGCAATGGAATCAACCTAAAATGCCCATTGACAGATGAATGGATAAAGAAGATGTGGCACATATATACAATGGAATATTACTCAGCCATAAAAAGGAACTAAATTGAGTTATTTGTAGAAACGTGGATGCATCTGGAGACTACCATACAGTGTGAAGTAAGTCAGAAAGAGAAAAACAAGTATCATATAGTAACGCATATATGTGGAACCTAGAAAGTGGTACAGATGAAGAGGTTTGCAGAGCAGAAATAGAGACACAGATGTACAGAACAAACGTATAGACACCAATAGGGAAAGCAGTGGGGGGCTGGGGATTGTGGTGTGATGAATTGGGAGATTGGGATTGACATGTATACACTGATGTGTATAAAATGGATGACTAATAAGAAAATAAATATATAAACATTTTTTTAAATGTATGAGAAAAACACCCAAATAAATGTCAATTAGATATAGATAAATTGATCTCAGTTTAAATAATACTCCCAAATTTAAATGCATGATTAACTAATGATATTATATATTAATATACATACATATTACATGTATACATATATATATACATATATACTGTAAATATATGTATGTGCATCATATATATGATATGTGTGTTTAGAAAGAGAGATTTTCTACTCACTAATCTTCCAAATTTTAAAATTCTTTAGAAAATGTGTAATTCTGAAAAATAACAAATTTTGAAAATAGAAGATGGCTAGAGTTTTTAAAACAATTACTACACATTGTGGTGTAACACATACACACATATATATATATCAATATATACACATGCACAGACATGATGTCATAGTTCTTCCTTTAAATTTTTTTATAATTTAATATTATCAGTAACTAAGATTTACATATAAAATGATGTATGAAAGGAAATTGATTTTATCTTCTAAAAGCACAAACAAAGGTATGTAAGTAATTCTAGTTTCCTTAATTCCATTTGACTTGAGTGCCGATTACCTATGGGACGTTTGACTGTATTAGAGAATTTTGATCTCCATAAAGGCAGAAATTATTTACCAGACTTAAGAGTTAAGCAGAAATCTCATGGAGGTTCACGAGCAAGAAAATGTTATGAAGCAAGACACATGTTAGGAAGATTTATGTGACAATCGGTACAAGACTCATAATGATCATGTAATGAGCTATTGATGTAGCCTAGGCAAACACAATGAGGGCTTGATTTGCTTTATAGCTTTACCAATAGAAAGGAGACATTGGTTAAGAGAAATAGTCATGAGCAGAATTACAACAGGACATCTGTGGTGTGGGGTATCACAGTGCATTATTTTTCAAGACTAATTAACTGGGGGTGTTGGGCACATGTGGCAGTAATAAGAAAGTGACTTTCTTTGGGTGGGATATGTGGACAGAAGGAGAAAATGGAGTAGGGGGAGATAAAGTAATGGAGCTCAGATTTAAGTGTGTCTATCTGGTGAAGGTGGTTGACATGATAGAAGATGTTTTCAGAGAACAGAACCTAATGAAGAAAGAGAAGAAACTATCATGAAATCACAGGAAATGCTAGTGTGTGAAATATTAAAAATAAACAAAGTCAGTAAAGAAGATACTGTAATAAGCAGTTATGGGATCACATTCAGATGTTTCCCATAAGTGTGTCAAGTTGGGGAACTGACTTCGGCTAGATGAGCCTTGTTTTCTTGATCTGGAATAATAAGTAATTTCTAGCCAGAAAGATTGTCATTAGGATTAAGTGTAATAAAGATATAGAGATCCTAGCACAAAATTTATTGTAGTTATTACTTTCATAAGTAGAAACAAATTATGTCATAGTAGAAGCCAGAAAACAAGAATGCTTCAAGAAATCGCAGAGAAGTATTTAAATGCACAAATGTGGGACAATTGATGACCTGGTGAAGAACATTTCATAAAAGGGGTGGAAGTGGAAGCCAGACAGCAAAGGAAGAGAAAGAAAGTGGTTTCTGAGACAGTGAAAGCCACAGGTATAAATTACTCTTTCAAATAGCTAGGCAGTGAAAGAAGAAAGAGATTGAATTGCACTGAAAGTATACAGTAGGTTATAGTTTTTGTTTGTTGTGTTTTCCACTCTGCAAGGCAAGAACAAGTTTACTTTTAAAATAGTCAGTTGAGAAAGGGTTTTAGAATGTAGTTAGGAAAAGTAGAAACTGGAGGAACTGGACTCTGGATAAGGCAAAATTGGATTGAGTACACAAGCAGAAAAATGTTAGCCTTGGCAAGAATGAGGTGTGTTTTGTGGAAAGCAGAATGAACATTGGCTTCAGACTTGACTTAGAATCCATCATATCCTTGATGAGTGTGATCTTCAGCAGGCCACTTGATTTCTCTGGGCCAAATACTCCCACCCATAATATGGTAGGATGATACTAACATCCATGGTTGTTTTGAGCTCTATGATTAGTGAAAGCTCTCAACAAATGTTAATTTCTTACTCTCCTTCCCTAATCCTCCAGAGAGGTAGAATATTAGAAGATAAAGAATTTGAGAAAACTCCTTCATCTGTTAGTGAGAGTAAATCTGGGTGTATGAGGTGAGTGGAGAGGGCTGTGGACAACTTTCAAGAGGAATGTGATGGAGAAGGCAAACGTGATGAGAAAAAATAACTGGACAGATTTTGTGAGAGTGAAGTTGATATTGGAAAACTTGTGAATTCACTGAGATGATTGTGTACTTAACATAGCCCTGGATTCTGCCTTATTAATGTCATCTTTACTACTTTAACTAGATTTCTGGTTCCCTGAAGAGTTAATAATGTATAAAAGCCAGGAGTAGCCTGGACCCTGGAATAAGCCTACTCGAAGAGTACATAACCAACAGTATATTGCTTTCTGGGAGCTGTTACAGATAAGCCCTCCAATAAACGCTCAAGGATCCCAGTTTTATTTCAGATCATGAGTTTTAAATCATCATTTTCAAAAGTATATGTAGCATTCTCCCTGACCAGTGATTCACTTACACACTTAACAGCTGGTTGACAACACTTTGAGTGTGAGAAAGGAATGTTATTTGGAAAGAAAAGATGAGTTCTATTTTCCTTCTTCAGTGCTTAAAAAACCTTAGTTTGCCAAGGGAAAAAAAAATATTTAGGCATCTGTAATTGAATGCAAGATGAAGATTGCCCATGTTTAATGAGGAGATATAGCACAGCCCACGAAGGCAAAGTTTGTTGTCTGAGATGCTTATGCTCCAAATTGTGTCATTAATGTTAACCAATGCAAACCTCCGTGGGCAAGCATATGTTGTAACTCAGAGAAGAGAAGCACATAATAATTCACATAGTCTACAAACTTACCTTTAGATGTTAGAGGAATAATGGTGGCAAAGAATAGAGTTTAGCAGGAAAGGGAAAGCCTTACTTCCACTGGGAAAATGATTTTTCTCTTCAAAAGAAAAATGTGGCTGTATTTACAGTTGTTTAACATTGACACAGAATTAAATTTGTAGTATGCAGATCTGGTCCCAGGGACTTACTTTCTTAAAGGTAAGCAAATTAACATTAGAATCATTATATTGCCTAATTAGAAATTAGGCAATATAAAATTTTTATTTTAATTTTGTATAATGTGTTTTATTTAAAGGCTTATGATTTAACACAAAAGCAATGTTAACTACCATGCTGCCAATAGGCTGACACTGGACTAATAATATTAATGTCTAGGATTTCTTGTAGATTAGATTAATTTCTGTATTTTAAAGATAAAGGGATTGAGGGTTATTTAGACAAATTAACTTTCTCACAGTAAAAATCAATGGAAATAGAGCAGAATTCAAATTCATGCTCTCAGCATATACTGTATAGCAAATATATATTTAATATTTATAGAAAATCCTCTTAATATTTGTATCAAACACATTGAAACAAATGTATACCTATATTTTACAATATTGTATGGCATACTGTCATTTGTTAATCTCCAAATTTTATTTTCTCTACCAAGATCATATGTTTTAAAGTGATGGGGTTACAGCAAACATGCTATCAAAAGGAACATCTTGCATTGAGGGCCTAGTAGGTATGGAAGCTATTTTAAAGAACAGAATTGAAAATATTTGTATGCACATTTTTAATGCATTGGATACATGTTCGTTCAATTTGAGAAAAGGTAAAATGTAAGTTTACATTGACTAAAAATAACTTTATCTCTAAGAAATTCAGTTTAGCTCCATGCTTGTCTCACTTCTAAACAAGAGTTGATTTCTCTTAACCATTGTGCTGGTTTAAATAGACTGGTAGATAGTTAAATTAGCTAGATTATAAATTACTCATATGAGCAAATCACAAGCATTTCTACTCAGCTTTTTACTGATTTTATTCTTTTTTTCATATTGTGTGTGTATACATATACAGAAATATACATGCAGATATACCTACATGTTTTGTGCACATACGTGTGCACATGAATTGTTATATGTATACGTGTATGCTGTAGCCTGTAGAGAAAGCTCCAAGTGCTCCCACCTGGAGCTACAGACAGAGAAGCCTGGGATGATATATATATCTTTGAAAAATGAAATGCAGAATCTGTTCCCCATATTTTTAGGTCCACAATCCCATTCATGATGATGGATCAAAGAGGATTAAACTTGAGGACTGATTCACATTTACCAAAAGTAAAGGAATTTAATACACCATCAAGTACATTATTGTATTATGGTGATGCTCATATCTAAAGAATTGGGATGTTTATGCCAACTCCCCAATGTTGTGATTTCTATCTCTTGCAAGACTACATGGGGAAATTAAATTACTAATAAATTCATTAAACCTTTATTAAATAGCTTATCAATACTTAAATTTATATGTGGCTTGGAAAGTTTAAAATTTTAGCAAATTAATGGGATTAGGTCATGTTGGTTTGCAACCTCCGGAGTTTTCCAGATGGAATCTAAAACTGGCCTTCATACACAGAGACCAACAAAAGAGCAGACCACTGCAGATTGGTAGGTGGCAGGTTCAGTAAGCAAGGGAACTTACAAGATTTGTCTTGGGTGCCACAAGACAAGTAAATCTCTGCACTTGCCCATAGAATACTCAGTTTATTAAATAGGACATCAAGCTGACAAAGTAGGAGGAGATGAAACTCAACTCCCCCCATGAACACATCAAAAATATATTTCATGTGGAACACTTCTCACTCAAAATGAACTGGAAACTGGCAGAAAGACCTTGGTACAACCAAGGCTGCAAGAAAGATCCACATGTAATCTGATAGGAAGAGAAGAGAAGTGATCAGGTTAGGATCTGTGCCCAGATGAGGGACACAGAAAAGGAGGGGCATTACATGGACAGAGACCCTCTCTGAGGAGTCAGCAGTTCAAGCCACATATTGGGGACCCCAGTCCTGGGGTCCAACCCAGGGAACATGAGCCACCTTCACTGGTTGGAAGGCAGCTGGGACTAACAGGAGGGCTACGGGAAGCCTGGTCTCCACTTTGGAGGAGCATATGTGTGTTGACTTGCTCCCAGTGTAGGGCAGAGAGGGTGATTGAAACTGTACAAGTGGTTGCCCAGTTTCCCATGGCTGTCCTGGCAATGTGACCCTGCCTGAGCTGAGTGAACACTCCAGACCCACTTACTTCACATCACAGGTCCACACTGGAGAAAGGGCCACTAGGACGTAGGAAAGAACTCAACCTTGAGAAAAGAGGAGGTTCAGACTGAGAGGAGTATCTGAGTAATGCAGGTGCAGGCATTACTGGTACTTACACAGGCACCACATTAGAAGCAACCCTGACTTCTATCTGAAGCCAGACCACAATAGTCCAAGCCCTGTCGCATGCCCAGGGCACACACTGGCCCCTCTTGGTCCAGCACTACTTGCCTCTGAAGCCAGAGTGCCAGAGTTGGGAGGGAGGAGAGCACACATATAAAGGGAGCAAAGCCAGCTCAGACCTGAAACTCAGGGTTCCTGCTCCAGGAACTTGGGACCCAACCCCATCCCCAATAGGGAGGTGACAGACACTGAGCCAAGGAGAAGCCCCACTTTATACCTGGCTCTGAAGCTCCATCTTAGCCTCACATCCTACCTAGGTGACACTTGCCAGCACACCCAGGGGAAAGACCTGACTGGTACTCATGTCAAATCCAGCTCTCCCACCAAAGCCACAGGGCACGTGCAGACTGTATAGGGAAGCTCCCAGATATTGATGCCTGTTCAGGACCACAGTAGGTAATTGTTTCACCTAATTTCATAGAGACACAGAAAGTTAGGCAAAATAGAAGACAGAGATGTAGCCTCATTGGAAAAAGCAAGAGAAACGCTGAAAAAACAAATAATGAAGCAGAAAAAAATTTGCCAGATTAAGAATTCAAAGCATTATTAATAAGAATGATCATTGAATTAGGGTAAAGGATAGATGAATGCAGTGAGAATTTTAACAAGAAAATATAAAATACAAAAAAAGAATGAGTCAAAATTGAAGAATACAATGAAAAACACAGTAGAAGGAAAGAACAGCAGACTAGGTGAAACAGAAGAAAGCATAAGTGATCTAGAAGATAGAGTAATATAAAACACCAAATCAGGGCTTCCCTGGTGGTGCAGTGGTTGAGAGTCTGCCTGCCGATGCAGGGGACATGGGTTCGTGCCCTGGTCCGGGAAGATCCCACATGCCATGGAGCGGCTGGTCCCATGAGCCATGGCTGCTGATCCTGCACATCCGGAGCCTGTGCTCCACAATGGGAGGCTACAACTGTGAGAGGCCCGTGTACCGCAAAAACAAAAACAAAAACACCAAATGAAAACAACATAAAGAAAAGAAAAAAAAAAAACCTGAGGACAGTTTAAAGGATGTTTAGGATAACATCAAGGATACTAACTTTCATGTAATAGGGGACCCAGAAGGAGAAGAGAGAGAGAATGGGGATGAAAATATATTTAATGAAATCATGGCTGAAAACTTCCCAAACCTGAAGAGGAAAATATATAGCCAGGTATAAGAAGCAAGAGAATCCCAAACAAGATGAACCAAAACAGGCCCACATTAAGAGAACCAAGATGAACCAAAACAGGCCCACATTAAGAGAACCATAATTCAAATGTAAAAAGTAAAAGATGAAGAGAAAATTACAAAGGCAGCAAAAGAAAAAACAAAGTTATTTAAAAGGAAACTCTCAAAGGCTATCAACTGATTTTTCTGCAGACATTGCAGGCCAGAAGGTCATGGCGTGATATATTAAAAGTGCTGAAAGAGAAAAAAACTGCAACCTAGAATAATCTACCCAAGATTATCATTTAAAATTGAAGGAGAGGTTAAAAAAATTCTGAGAGAAGCAAAAACTAGAAGACATCATCAATACTAAACCAACCCTGACGAAGATGTTAAAGGGACTTCTCTAAGTGGAATAGAAAGAAGTAAGGATTTTGGGGAAAGGAAAATCCCATTAGTAAAGGCAAATATATAGTAAAGGCTGAGGATCAACCACTTACATAAGTTAGTACAAAGATCAAAAGAGAAAAATTGCAAAAACAACTATAAATAAATAAGCAGGAAAACAATAAACATGAAGAAGTAAAATTACATCAAAAACACAAAATATGGAGGATGGGAGCAAAAAACGTAGAGCTTTTAGAATGTGATTGAACTTAAACAACTACCAGTTTAAATCAAAACAAGTAGATGTCATTATAGGTTAGCATATATCAACCACCTGGTAACCACAAATTGAAACATACAATAGATACACAAAAACTAGAAAGAAAGGAACACAAGCATGCTACTGGAGAAAACCATCAAGCCATAAGGGAATAAACCAAAAGAAGAAATGAACAGAGTAGAACAACAAATACAAATGAAAAACAAGTAATAAAATGGCAATAAGTACATACTTATCAATAATTACTTTAAAAATGGGCTAAATGCTCCAATAAAAAGACACAGAGGTGCTGATTGGATTAAAAAAAAAAATGACCCAACTATGTGTTTCTTACAGTAGACTCACTTCATAGCTAAAGAAACACACAGACTGAAAATGAGGGGGTGGAAAATGATATTTCCTGCAAATGGAAATAACAATGAAGCAGAGATAGCAATACTCATATAAGAAAAAACAGACTTTAAAACAAAGTCTATAACAAAAGACAAAAAAGGGCATTATACAATGATAAAGAAATCGACTCAAGAAGAGGATAGTACACTCGTTAATATATATATATGCACCTAATACAGGAGCACCTAAATATATAAGGCAAACATTTAATAGACATAAAGAGAAAAATTAAAATATTACAATAACAGTAGGAGAATTTAACACCCCACTTTCATCAATGGACAGATCAAAGGCAACAGTGGTCTTAAATGGCACAATAGACTAGTTGGACTTAGTAGAAATCCAAAGAACATTCCATCTAAAAATGACAGAATACACATTTTTTCAAGTGCACATAGAACATTTTCCAGGATAGATCATATGCTAAGCCACAAAACAAGTCTCAACTCATTTAAAAATATAGAAATTATATCAAGCATTTTTCCAACCATCATTGTACAAAACCAGAAAACAATTACAGAAATAAAAATGGGTAAAGCACGAACACATTGAGACTAAACATCATGCTACTAAAAAAACAATGGGTCAATGAAAATCAGAGACCAAATCAGAAAACACCTCAAGACAAATGAAAATGGAAACACATCTTTCCAAAATCTATGGGAGGTAGCAAAAGTATTTCTAACCGGAAAGTTTACAGCAATGCAGGCCTACGTCAAGAAACAGGAAAAACCTCAAATAAACAACCTACCCTGCCATCTAAAGGAAGTAGAAAAAAAACAAAAAAAGCAAAACAAAACAAAAAAAGCCCAAAGTCAGCAAAGGAAGGAAAAAATAAAGATCAGAGAAGAAATAAAATAGAGACAAAAAAAAAAAAAAACCACAAACAATAGAAAAGATTAATGAAAACAAGAGCTGTTTTTTGAAAACAAAAAAGTGATAAACCAAGAAGACCTTCAAGATGGCAGAGGAGTAAGACATGGAGATCACCTTCCTCCCCACAAACACATCAAAAATACATCTACATGTGGAACAACTCCTACAGATCACCTATTGAATGCTGGTGGAAACCTCAGACCTCTCAAAAGGAAACGAACTCCCCATGTACCTGGGTAGAGCAAAAGAAAAAAGGAAAAACAGAGACAAAACAGTAGGGATGGGACCTGCAACTTTGGGAAGGAGCTGTGAAGGAGTAAAAGTTTCCACACACTAGGAAGCTCCTTCACTGATGGAGACAGGAGGGTGGTTGGGGGGTATGGGTTGATGCTTCAGGGCCATGGAGCAGAGCACAGCAACAGGGGTGCAGAGGGCAAAACAGATATTCCCCACAGAGGATCGGTGCCGACCAGCACTCACCAGCTTGAGAGGCTTGTCTGCTCACCCGCCGGGGCAGGTGGTGGCTGGAAGCTAGGCTTAGGCTTCAGAGGTCAGAGACAAGGGAGAGGACTGCAGTTGGCTGTGTGAACACAGCCTGAGGGGGCTAATGCACTACAGCTAGTGGGTAAAATGTCTGGAATGGCCTAAGAGGCAAGAGACCGTTGTTTTGAGGTGCTCGAGGAGAGGAGATTCAGACCACCACCTAAACGAAATTCAGAGACGGGTGTGAGCCCCAGCTACCAGTGCGGACACCAGAGACAGGCATGAAACGCTAATGTTGCTGCTGCTGCAGCCACCTAGAAGCCTGTGTGCAAGCACAAGTCACTATTCCACATTCCTCCAGAAGCCTGTGCAACTCATCACATCAAGGGTCCCATGATCGAAGGACAACTTCCCCAGGAGGACACACAGAGTGCCTAAAGCTGTTGCAATGTCATGCTAGCCTCTGCTGACAAAGGTTCACCCCGCATTCTAATTGTAACAACCACACACCTCCCTCCCCCTGGCCTGAGTGAGCCAGAGCCCCTTAATAAGCTGCTGTTATAACCCTCTTCTGTCTGAGCAGGAACAGATGCTTGAGGGAGACCTATAGGCAGAGGTGGGGTAAAAACCAGAGCTGAACCCCAGGAGTTGCGCAAACAAAAAATAGAAAGGGAGATCTCTCCCAGCAGCCTCAGGAGCAGCGGATTAAATCCCCACAATCAACTTGATGTACCCGGCATCTGTGGAATATCTGAATAGACAATGAATCATCCCACAATTGAGGCTGTGGACTCTGGAGAAAATGTAGACTTGGGGTTTGCTGTCTGTGACTGATTTGTTTCTGATTTTTATGTTTACCTGAGTATACTTTTAAGGGCTTGTTATCATTAGTGGATTTGTTTGTTTGGTTGCTCTCTTCTTTTTTGTGTCTTTTTTTTTTTTAATTTTAAAATTTATTATTTTTTTTCTTTCATTTTTCTCCATTTTCTTCTGAGCCATGTTGCCCCGGCCTGGTGTAGGCCTGAGCCTCTAAGGTGGGAGAATCGAGTTCAGGACACTGGACCACCAGAGACCTCCTGGCCCCATGTAATATCATTCAGTGAGAGCTCTCCCAGAGATCTCCATCTGAAGGCTAAGACTTAGCTCCACCCAACGGCCAGTAAGCTCCAGCGCTGGACACCACATGACAACCAGCAACACAGGAACACTGCCCCACCCATTAGCAGAGAAATGGACTAATATCATACTAAGTTCACAAAAAAACAAAAACACACCACCAGACATGGCCCTACCCAACAGAAAGACAAGATCCAGCTCCACCCACCAGAACACAAGCACTAGTCCCCCCCACCAGGAAGTCTACAAAAGCCACTGAAACAACATCATCCACTGGAGGCAGACACCAAAAACAATGGAAACTATGAACCTGCAGTCTTTGAAAAGAAGACCCCAAATACAGTAAGTTAAGCAAAATGAGAAGACAGAGAATTATGCAGCAGATGAAGGAGCAAGGTAAAAACCCACCAGAACAAAAAAATGAAAAGGAAATAGGCAGTCTACATGAAAAATAATTCAGAGTAATGATAGTAAAGATGATCCAAAATCTTGGAAATAAAATGGAGAAAATACAAAAAATGTTTAACAAAGATCTAGAAGAATTAAAGAACAAACAAACAGAGATGAATAATAAAATAACTGAAATGAAAAATACAGTAGAAAAAGTCAATAACAGAATAACTGAGGCAGAAGAACAGATAAGTGACCTGGAAGACAGAATGGGGGAATTCATTGCTGCAGAACAGAGTAAAGAAAAAAGAATGAAAAGAAAGGAAGACAGCTTAAGAGACCTCTGGGTCAACATGAAATGCAACAACATTAGCGTTATAGGGGTCCCAGAAGGAGAAGAGAGACAGAAAGGAACTGAGAAAATATTTGAAGAGATTATAGTTGAAAACTTCCCTAATATGGGAAAGGAAATAGTCAATCAAGTCCAGGAAGTGCAGAGAGTCCCATACAGGAAAAATCCTAAGAGAAACGCACCAGGACACATATTAATCAAACTATCAAAAATCAAATACAAAGAAAATATATTAAAAAGAACAAGGGAAAAGCAACAAATAACATACAAGGGAATCCCCATAAGGTTAACAGCTGATCATTCAGCAGAAACACAACAGCCATAAAGGAGAGGCAGGATATATTTAAAGTGATTAAAAGGAAAAACCCACAACCAAGATTACTCTACCCACAAGGATCTCATTCAAATTCGACACCAAATACAAAGCTTTACAGACAAGCAAAAGCTAAGAGAATTCAGCACCACAAAACCAGCTTTACAACAAATGCTAAAGGAATTTCTCTAGGCAGGAAACAAAAGAGAAGGAAAAGACCTACAATAACAAATCCAAAACAATTAAGAAATGGTAATAGGAAAATACATACCAATAACAACTTTAAATGTAAATGGATTAAATGCTCCATCCAAAAGATGTAGACTAGCTGAACGGATACAAAAACAAGACCCTTATATATGCTGTCTCCAAGAGACCCATTTCAGACCTAGAGAAACATACAGACTGAAAGTGAAGAGATGTAAAAAGATATTCCCTGCAAATGGAAATCAAAAGAAAGCTGGAGTAGCAATTCTCATATGACACAAACTAGAATTGAACAAAAAGACTATTACAAGAGACGAAGAGGACACTACATAATGATCAAGTGATCAATTGCAGAAGAAGATAAAACAATTGTAAATATTTATACACCGAATATAGGAGCATCACAATACATAAGGCAAATGCTAACAGCCATAAAAGGGGAAATTGACAGTAACACAATCATAGTAGGGGACTTTAACACCCCACTTTCAGCAATGGACAGGTCATCCAAAATGGAAATAAATAAGGACACACAAGCTTTAATGACACATTTAACAAGAAGGACATAATAGATATTTATAGGACATTCCATCTAAAATGAACAGAATACACTTTCTTCTCAAGTGCTCATGGAACATTCACCAGGAAACACCATATCTTGGGTAACAAATCAAACCTTGGTAAATTTAACAAAATTGAAATCATATCAAGTAACTTTTCTGAACACAAAGCTATGAAACTAGATATCAATTACAGGAAAAAAATGTAAAATATACAAGCACATGGAGGCTAAATAATATGCTACTAAATAACCAAGAGATAACTGTAGTAATCAAACAAGAAATTTTTTAAAAACCTAGAAACAAATGACAAAGAAAACACGAGGACCCAAAACCTATGAGATGCAGCAAAAGTAGTTCTAAGAGGGGAGTTTATAGCAATACAATCCTACCTCAAGTAAAAAGAAAAATCTCAAATAAACAACCTAATCTTACACCTAAAGAAATTAGAGAAAGAAGAACAAAAAAAAAAAACCAAAGTTAGAAGAAGGAAAGAAATCATAAAGGTCAGATCAGAAATAAACGAAAAAGAAATGAAGAAAACAAAAACAAAGATCAATAAAACTAAAGGCTGGTTCTTTAAGAAAATAAACAAAATTGATAAACCATTAACCAGACTCATCACAAAAGAAAGGAAGACTCAAATGAATAGAGTTAGAGATGAAAAAGAAGAAACAACTGACACTGCAGAAATACAAAAGATGATGATAGATTATTACAAGCAATTATATGCCAATAAACTAGACAACCTGGAAGAAATAGACAAATTCTTAGAAAAGCACAACCTTCCGAGACTAATCCAGGAAGAAATGGAAAATATAAAGAGATCAATCACAAGCACTGAAATGGAGACTGTGATTAAAAATCTAATAAACAAAAACCCAGGACTAGATGGCTTCAGAGGCGAATTCTATCAAACATTTAGAGAAGAGTTATCCTTCTCAAACTCTTCCAAAATATAGCAGAGGGAGGAACATTCCCAAATGCATTCTACGAGGCCACAATCACCCTGATACCAAAATCAGACAAAGATGTCACAAAAACGAAAACTCTAGGCCAATATCACTGATGAACACAGATGCAAAAAATCCTCCACAAAATGCTAGCAAACAGAATCCAACAGCACATTAAAAGGATCATACACCATGATCAAGTGGGGTTAATCCTAGGAATACAAATATTCTTCAATATATGCAAATCAATCAGTGTGATAAACCATATTAACTAATAGAAGGAGAAAACCAATATGATCATCTCAATAGATATAGAAAAAGCTTTTGACAAAATTAAACATCTATTTATGGTAAAAACCATCCAGAAAGTAGGCATAGAGTGAACTTACATCAATATAATAAAGACCATAATGACATACCCACAGCCAACATCATTCTCAATGGTGAAAATGTGAAACATTTCCCCTAAGATCAGGAATAGGACAAGGTTGCCCACTCTCAGCACTATTATTCAACATAGTTTTGGAAGTTTTAGCCACAGCAATCAGAGAAGAAAAAGAAATAAAAGGAATCCAAATCTGAAAAGAAAAAGTAAACCTGTCATTGTTTGCAGATGACATGATATTATACATAGGGAATTCTAAAGACTCTACCATAAAACTGCTAGAGCTGCTCAATGAATTTGATAAAGCAGCAGGATACAAAATTAATGCACAAAAATCTCTTGCATTCCTTTACACTAATGATGAAAAATCTGAAACAGAAATTAAGGAAACATTCCAATTTACCATTGCAACAAAAAGAAAAAAAAAAAAACCTAGGAAGAAACCTAACTAAGGAGACAAAAGACCTGTATGCAGAAAACTATAGGACACTGATGAAAGAAATTAAAGATGATAGAAACAGATGGAGACATATACCATGCTCTTGGATTGGAAGAATCAACATTGTGAAAATGACTCTACTACCCAAAGCAATCTACAGATTCAATGCAATCCCTATCAAACTACCACTGGCATTTTTCACAGAACTAGAACAAAAAATTTCACAATTTGTATGGAAACACAAAAGACCCTGAATCGCAAAAGCAATCTTGAGAATGAAAAACGGAGCTGGAGGAATCAGGCTCCTTGACTTCAGACTATACTACAAAACTACAGTAATCAAGACAGTATGGTACTGGCACAAAACCAGAAATATAGATCAATGGAACAGGATAGAAAGCCCAGAGATAAACCCACGCTCATGTGGTCACCTTATCTTTGATAAAGGAGGCAGGGATATACAGTGAAAAAAGGACAGCCTCTTCAATAAGTGGTGCTGGGAAAACTGGACAGGTACATTTAAAAGTATGAGATTAGAACACTCCCTAAAACCATACACAAAAATAAGCTCAAAATGGATTAAAGATTTAAATGTAAGGCCAGAAACTATCAAACTCTTAGAGGAAAACATAGGCAAACACTCTGACATAAATTACAGCAAGATCCTTTTTGACCCAGCTCATAGAGAAATGGAAATAAAAACAAAAATAAACAAATGGGACCTAATGAAACTTAAAAGCTTTTGCATAGCAAAGGAAACCATAAACAAGACCAAAAGATAACCCTCAGAATGGGAGAAAATATTTGCAAATGAAGCAACTGACAAACGGTTAATCTCCAAAATTTAAAAGCAGCTCATGCAGCTCAATATCATAAAAACAAACAACGCAATCCAAAAATGGGCTCAAATAGACATTTCTTCAAAGAAGGTATACAGATTGCCAACAAACACATGAAAGAATGCTCAACATCATTAATCATTAGAGAAATGCAAATCAAATCTACAATGAGATATCATCTCACACCAGTCAGAATGGCCATCATCAAAAAATCTAGAAACAATAAATGCTGGAGAGGGTGTGGAGAAAAGGGAACACTCTTGCACTGCTGGTGGGAATGTCAATTGGTACAGCCACTATGGAGAACAGTATGGAGGTTCCTTAAAAAACTATAAATAGAACTACCATATGACCCAGCAATCCCACTACTGGGCATATACTCTGAGAAAACCATAATTCAAAAAGAGTCATGTACCTCAATGTTCATTGCAGCTCTATTTACAATAGCCAGGTGATAGAAGCAACCTAAGTGTCCATGATCAGATTAATGGATAAAGAAGATGTGGCACATATATACAATGGAATATTACTCAGCCATAAAAAGAAACAAAATTGAGTTATTTTTAGGTGTTGGATGGACCTAGAGGCTGTCATACAGAGTGAAGTAAGTCAGAAAGAGAAAGACAAATACCATATGCTAACACATATATATGGAATCTAAGGAAAAAAATGTCATGAAGAACCTAGTGATAAGACAGGAATAAACACACAGACCTACTAGAGAATGAACTTGAGGATATGAGAGGGGAAAGGGTAAGCTGTGACAAAGTGAGAGAGTGACATGGACATATATACACTACCAAACATAAAATAAATAGCTAGTGGGAAGCAGCCACATAGCACAGGGAGATCAGCTTGGTGCTTTGTGACCACATAGAGGGGTAGGATACAGAGGTTGGGAGGGAGGGAGACACAAGAGGAAAGAGATATGGGTACATATGTATATGTATAACTGATTCACTTTGTTATAAAGCAGAAACTAACACACCATTGTAAAGCAATTATACTCCAATAAAGATGTAATAAAAAAATAAAAAGGCAAGCTAGTGCTCACTTCGGCAGCACATACACTAAAATTGGAATGAGGGCTTCCCTGGTGGTGCAGTGGTTAAGAATCTACCTGCCAATGCAGTGGGTACGGGTTTGAGCCCTTGTACAGGAAGATCCCACATGATGCGGAGCAGCTAAGCCGTGTGCCACAATTACTCAGCCTGAGCTCTAGAGCCTGTGAGCCACGGCTACTGAAGCCCGTAAGCCTAGAGCCCATTGTCTGCAACAAAAGAAACCACCACAATGAGAACCCCGTGCACCACAGCGAAGAGTAGCCCCCTCTCGCCACAACTAGAGAAAACCAGCATGCAGCAATGAAAACTCAACACAGCCTAAATAAATAAATAAATAAACAAATAAATAAATTTATTAAAAGATAAATAAATAAAATAAAATTGCAACGATACAGAGAAGATTAGGATGGCCCCTACACAAGGATGATGCACAAATTCATGAAGTGTTCCATATTTTTCTGGGAATGTAAACTGGTACAATCATTATGAAGAACAGCATGGAAGTTCCTTAAAAAAACTAAAAATAGAACTACCATATGACCCAGCAATCCCACTCCTGGGCATATATCCAGAGCAAACCATAATTCGAAAAGCTGTATGCACCCCAATGTTCATTGCAGCACTATTTACAATAGCCAAGACATGGAAGCAACATAAACATCCATCGACAAATGAATGGATAAAGAAGATTTGGTACATATATACAATGGAATATTACTCAGCCATAAGAAAGAATGAAATAATGCCATTTGCAGCAACGTGGATGGACCTAGAGATTATCATACTAAGTGAAGTAAGTCAGAGAAAGACAAATATCATGTTATATCACTTATATGTGGAATCTAAAAAATGCTACATGAAATTATTTACAAAACAGAAACAGACTTTGAAAGCAAACTTATGGTTACCAAAGGGGAAACATGGAGGGAGAGGTAAATCAGAAACTTGACATTAACTTACATATGCTACTATATGTAAGATTGGTAACCAACAAGGACCTACTCTATAGCACAGAGAACTCTACTCAATATTCTGTAATAACCTATATATGTAAAAAATCTGAAAAAGAATGATTCCATGTATAACTGAATCACTTTGCAGTACACCTGAAACTAACACAAGATTGTAAATCAACTATACTCTAATAAAAATTAAAACAAAAACAAAAAAATACAGATGGAGAGATATACTATGTTCTTGGATTGGAATAATCCACATTGAGAAAATGACTATACTACACAAAGCAATCTACAGATTCAGTGCAATCCTTATCAAACTACCAAAGGCATTTTTCACAGAACTAGAACAAAAAAATTCACAATTTGTATGGAAACACAAATGACCCCGAATAGCCAAATCAACCTTGAGAAAGAAAAAGGGAGCTGGAAGAATCAGACTCCCAGACTTCAGACTCTCTTACAAAGCTAGAAAAGCAAGACAGGACGGTACTAGCACAAAAACAGAAATATAGATCAATGGAACCAGATAGAAAGCCCAGAGATAAACCCACACACATATGGTAACCGTATTTTTGATAAAGGAGGCAAGAATATACAATGGAGAAAAGACAACCTCTTCAATAAGTGGTATTGGGAAACCTGAACAGCTACATATAAAAGAATGAAATTAGAACACTCCCTAACACCATACACAAAAACTCAAAATGGATTAAAGACCTAAATATAAGGCCAGACACTATAAAACTTTTAGAGGAAAACATAGGCAGAACACTGAGATAAATCACAACAAGATCCTTTTTGACCCACCTCCTAGAGGAATGGAAATAAAGAGAAAAATAAACAGATGTGACCTAATGAAACTTAAAAGCTTTTGCACAGCAAAGGAAACCATAAACAAGACCAAAAGATAACCCTCAGAATGGGAGAAAATATTTGCAAATGAAGCAATGGAGAAACAATTAATCTCCAAAATTTACAAGCAGCTCATGCAGCTCAATATCAAAAAAACAAACAACCCAATCCAAAAATGGACAGAAGATCTAAATAGACATTTCTCCAAAGAAGATATACAGATTGCCAACAGACACATGAAAGGATGTTCAACATCACTAATCATTAGAGAAATGCAAGTCAAAACTACAATGAGGTATCACCTCACACCAGTCAGAATGGCTATCATCACAAAGTCTACAAACAATAAATGCTGGAGAGGGTGTGGAGAAAAAGGAACACTCTTGCACTGTTGGTGGGAATGTAAATTGATACAGCCACTGTGGAGAACAGTATGGAGGTTCCTTAAAAAACTAAAAATAGAACTACCATATGACCTGACAATCCCACTACTGGGCATATACCCTGAGAAAACCATAATTCAAAAAGAGTCATGTACTACAATGTTCATTGCAGCTCTATTTACAATAGCCAGGACATGGAAGCCACCTAGGTGTCCATAGACAGATGAATGGATAAAGAAGATGTGGCACATATGTACAGTGGAATATTACTCAGCCATAAAAAGAAAGGAAATTGAGTTATTTGTAGTGTGGTGGTTGGACCTAGAGACTCTCTGTAGGACTCTGTAGGACTACAGAGTGAAGTTACAAAGAGAAAAATAAATACCACATTCTAGCAGATATATATGGAATCTAAAAAAAAAGAGAAAGAAAGAAAATGGTTCTGAAGATCCTAGGGGCAAGACAGTAATAAAGAAACAGACATAGAGAATGGAATTGAGGACCCGGGGAGTGGTAAGGGTAAGCTGGGACAAAGTGAGAGAGTGGCATGGACATATATACACTACCAAATGTAAAATAGATAGCAAGTGCGAAGCAGCTGCATAGCACAGGGAGGTCAGCTCAGTGCTTTGTGATCACCTAGAGGGATGGGATAGTGAGGGTAGGAGGGAGGCTCAAGAGGGAGGCGATATGGGGATATATGTATACATATAGCTGGTTCTGTTTGTTATACAGCAGAAACTAACACAACATTGTAAAGCAATTATACTCTGATAAAGAGGTTAAAAAAATTGATAAACCTGATAAACTGATAAACAAAATAATAAAGCTTTAAGGAGCCTCATCAAGAAGAAAAGAGAGAGCAACCAAATAAACAAAATACGAAATGAAAGAAGAGAAACAACAAATATCACAATGATGCAAAAAATCATATAAGAACACTGTGAAGAATTATTTGATAACAAACTGGAAAACCTAGAAGAAATGGACAAATTTCTAGGAACATACAACCTGCCAAGATTGAATCAGGAAGAAATAGACAATCTGAAGAGAATTATCACTAGCAGTGAAATTGAATTTGTAATTAAAAAAAAAAAAAAAAAAAAAACCTCCCCTCAAACAAAAGTCCAGGACTAGATGGGCTTTAATGGAGAACTCTACCAAACATGTAGAGAGGAGCTAATACCTATCCTTTTTGAACTAACCCCCCCCAAAAAATTGAAAGGGACAAAACACTCTGAAATTTATTCTATGAGGCTCCAATTGCCTTGATACCAAAACCAAAGGCACTAAAAAAAAAAGAAAATTACAGGCCAATACTTCTGATGAATACAGATACAAAAATCCTCAACAAAATATTAGCAAACTGAATTTAACAGCACTATTTGCACTAGGATTTATTTCAAAAATGAAAGGACAATTTAATATTTGCAAGTTAACCAATGTAATATAAAAGGAAGGATAAAAATCACATGATCTTGTTAATAAACAAAATTCAACATCCATTCATGGTAAAAACTCTCATCAAAGGGACATATCTCAAAATAATAAAGGCCATTTATGACAAACTCACAACTAACAACATACACAATGATGACAAACAAAAAGCCTTTCCTCTACAATCAGGAACAAGACAAGGATGCCTACTCTCACCACTTCTACTTAATATAGTATTGGAAATTCTGGCCATAGCAATCAGACGAAAAAGAATAAAAGGTATCCAAATTGGAAGAAAATAATTAAACTCTTACTTTCTGCAGATGACATGATACTATCAATATATGTAGAAAACCTTAAAGTCTTGACCAAAAACTGTTAGAACTAATAAGTGAAATCAGTATTTACAGCATACAAAATTAATATATATGAATCTGTTGCATTTCCATACATGAACAATGAACTATTAGAAAGAAAAAACAAGAAAAATTTCCCATTTAAAAATGCATCACAGGGCTTCCCTGGTGGCGCAGTGGCTGAGAGTCCACCTGCTGATGCAGGGGACATGGGTTCGTGCCCCAGGCCAGGAAGATCCCACATGCCGTGGAGCGGCTGGGCCCGTGAGCCGTGGCCACTGAGCCTGCGCATCTGGAGCCTGTGCTCTGCAACGGAAGAGGCCACAACAGTGAGAGGCCCGCATACCACACACACAAAAAAAAGCATCACAAAGAATAAAACGCCTAGGAATAAACTTAAACAAAGAGGTGGAGGACCTATACTCTGAAAAGTATAAAACATTGATGAAGGAGTTTGAAAATGATACAAAGAAATAAAAGTTATCCCATGTTAATAAATTGGAAAAATTCATATTGTTAAAATGTCCATACTACCCAAAGCAATCTAAAGATTCAGTGCAATCCCTACCAAAATACCCATGACATTTTTCTCAGAACTAGAACAAATAATCCCAACACTTTGTACGAAACCAAAAAACCTGAATTGCCAAAGCAATCTGGTGAAAAAAGAACAAAATTGGAGGTGTAAACTTTCCAGGCTTCAGACTATACTACTAAGCTACAGTAATCAAAACAGCATGGTACTAGCACAAAAACAGATACATAGATCAATGGAACAGAATAGAGAGCTCAGAAATAAACCCACACACATATGGTCACCTTATCTTTGATAAAGGAGGCAAGAATATTCAATGGAGAAAAGACAGTCTCTTCATTAAGTGGTGCTGGGAAAACTGGACAACTACATGTGAAAGAATGAAATTAGAACATTCTCTAACACCATATATAAAAATAAACTCAAGATAGATTAAAGACCCAAATGTAAGACTGGATATTATAAAACGTCTAGAGGAAAACATAAGCAGAGCACTCTTTGACATAAATTGTAGCAATATTTTTTTGATCTGTCTCCTAAGGCAAAAGAAATAAGAGCAAAATAAACAAATGGGATCTAATTAAACTTAAAACGTTTTGCACAGAGAAGGAAACCATTGACAAAACAAAAAGACAACCTACTGAATGGGAGAAAATATTCGCAAATGGTATGACCAATAAGGGGTTAATATCAAAAAATATAAACAGCTCATACAATGTGTCATCAAAAAGCAAACAACCTGATTAAAAAATGGGCAGAAGTGCTGAATAGACATTTTTCTGAAGAAGTCATACAGACATCTCATACAATGAGATAAAACTACACACCTGTCAGAATGCCTATCATCAAAAAGTCTACAAATAACTAGTATTGGTACACTGTTGGTGGAAATGTAAATTGGTATAGCCACTGTGGAAAACAGTATGGAGTTTCCTCAAAATAAATAAATAAATAAAAAGAAAAGAAAAACACACTAAAAATAGCAATACCATATGATGCAGAATTTCATCCCTGCACATATATCCAACGAAAATAAAAACATTAATTTAAAAAGTTATATGTACCCCAATTTTCCTAGCAGCATTATCTACAATTGACAAGATATGGAAGCAACCTTAGCACTCATAAATAGATGAATGGGCAAAGAAAATGTGGTATAAATATATATACAATGGAATATTAGTCATAAAACAGAATGAAATTTTGCTATTTACAACAACATGAATGGACTTGGAGGGTATTATGCTTAGTGAAAAAAGTCAGACAGAGAAAGACAAACACTATATGATATCCCTTATATATGGATCTAAAAAATGAAACGAAGTAGTTTAAAAAAACTGACTCAGATATAGAGAACAAACTAGTGGTTCCCAATGGGGAGGGGACGGGGAGAAGGGCAAGATAGGGGTAGAGGATTAAGAGATACAAAGTACTATGTATAAAATAAATAAGCTACTAGGATATATTGTACAGCACAGGGAAATACAACCATTGTTTTGTACTAACTTTATATGGATTATAATCTATAGGGATATTGAATCACTATGTTGTACACATGAAATTAATAAACTATTGTAAATCAACTTAATTTTTTTTTTTTTTTTTTTTTTTTTTTTTTTTTTTTTTTTTGCTTATGATGACCATTTTAATCACAAGGTGTTAATGTATAGATTAACGTAAACTTCAGATGTCACAGAAACAGTTAGACAAAATTCAGAAAAAAACGGTATCAGTGAAACCGGAGCAAGCATTTTGGAGACTTCAAGGCACTGGATGGAATTCTTCAAGAATTTTACCGTAAGTTTTCTTATCTTTTTCAGGAAAATCCTCTGGATGTGACTTTACATATGCAAACATATCATGGTCCCTCAGAGCACACATACAGTCTTGACGTTTTAAAAGATAATATCCGACAAAAATAAAGGAAGTAACATATAGAAGCTGGCGATGCAAACCGGCCGACACCACCGGCCGCCGCCGGATCGCGCTATCAATCAGGTCGGAGCAGTAACCCAAGAAGCCGACGTAGAAGAGCCGCGGGTCGGTTAGCTTGGGCGGCGGCAGGCTCCGTGCCTCATTCGGCAGGAACTGTAAGGGCACTCGGCCCGGCCGGCCGTTCATCATGGTGAGGCCGTTCCCACTTGAGGCCTGGCCTCTGACCTCCAACTACAAAGAAAATCACCAGGACCAGGGCCGGGACACAAGCCACGAGCTTTCACCTCCGAGCGCGGTGCTGAAGGGCATCTTAAATTTAAAATAAAAAGTTTAGCATATAAAGGACCTAACAGGGTTTAGTCACATATCCAGTGCAGGTGGTCTCATCATATTGCTCTCTCAAACTGTTTCTCTCTGGAAAACTGCTCCCACTGTGGGAATAGTGGGCAGATCATACATTCCAATTACAGGTGAGGGTTTGAGGTACCTCTGATGACCTAGGTCTTACTTGCAGGCAACTGGCGGCCAGATCTTCTCAATGACCTCCTCTCACAATTCAGTAGAGGATCATCTATATATTTAACAAATATTTATTGAAATATTATGCAATAAGGGTGTATGTTTCTCATATCTATTACCTCACTCCAGAATATTGAATTCTTTGGTTTTCTTTCACAATGCTTTACATATTCATCATGCATTTCCAGGCATAGACTGTTTAAAAAACTCTATGTTTTGTCTGGGAAATACCTCAACCTCATCCCCATTAGCTCCACACTTACAAGTTGTTACCTATGGTGGTCATTTTGGTTTCCTGACCAGTTTGATTTTCTCTGTTATGAAGCATTTTTAATTTTTTATCTAAATCTTAAGAGAATGTCTTCCCTCTCACTGCAGCCCCAAATTTGGGTTAGTCTTGTAAAACCAGTGTGTTATGATTGTGTGGATTTTCTGTTTTTAGTTTGTGTGCCTCTTTTCTTTCCACAGTTAAAAGGGTTTAAAAATTACCTCCAAAGTGAATGAAGCAAGTCTTTCAAGATTTAAGTGCATAACAAGGGATCTTTAAGATAAGCTGCTTCGTATATTGGTATGTAGTATGTAGTTCAGGTCTCATGATATTTGAGAAAAATCTATTTACAGACTTATATCTCAAAAATGCAATCATCAAGAAAATTTTTATAGAGAAAAAGAGTTATGAAATCTCTGGGTAGCTCAGCATTTAGTGATCGTTTATATTTAAAAGATTATTTACTTTAACAGTGTTACATATTTTATGATTAGATGCCCTGTTAATTAATGCCAATTTTATCTTGCCTTTATACACAGTAATTTGTTATTTATGGATATGATTAAACAATTTTGCTAGAAAATATTCAACCAAACGGTCAATTATGTCAATGACATGTGCAAGCCTGTTGGTTGGAAATAAATTAATTTCTAATGCATCAGAGTAATAAATAAAGGACAAGGCAATGAATAGAGAATGACTTAGCAGGTTTCATAATGGTAGGGCTTAGTGTAGGTAGGCTAAAATATACAAGGAGCACACAAGTTTGGTATGTCAAAGGAATAGAAAGACAGGTAGTTTACCAGTAAACAAGTTGCTTCAACTCTCTATGTCACATAACAAATACCTATTACACCTAATATCTCATAGTTTCTATAAATCAGGAGCTCTGGAAATGCTTATCTGGTCTTCTGTTAGACTTCAATAATGGTCTTGACTAGGACTAGGACTAGTCTTCTTACCTGAAGACTCAATTGGGGAACTTCCTCTTAACAAGCCCACTCGCCTTGTTGGCAGATTTCATATTCTTGAAGCTGTAGGAGTTGTTGCAGCTTGCTTCTTCAAAGCCACCAAGGATGAAAAGACTTTAGAGTGAGTCTGCTATCGTGATGGAAGCTTATTGACACAACTTATTCAGAAAACTGATTTTCTATCACTCTTTTTTGTCATATTCTATTGGTTAGAAGGAAGTCAGCAACCCTGCCAACACTCGAGGACAGGGGATTATACATCATAGGGAGGTTGAGACCATGGGGGCCACCCAATATCTCCCTGCCACAGAGGGGGTGCAAAATATGATCTTTTTGAAGAAATTATTAGAGGGATATGTTGAGCTGTGTTAGCAATAATAAAATGTTTTTTTCTGCATTTTAAGAAGATTGCAAGCTTTTGGCAGGTTATTGGCACAATCTGATTTACCTTTTAAAAGATAACTTTAGGATGTGTAAAATTGATTACTGGACACTTCGCTATAACTCCTCCCTTCAAATGATGAGAAAAAGCAATTTCTATTTCAATTATTGGAGTACTTACACAAAGGCAAGCGTGGAGGAATCTCATGAGTAATGAATGCTTAATATGAGTCAGATACTCTTTTATTTAGTGTCCACAATAACTCCACAAACTATATACTATTATACTCATTAAATGGAAGGAAATTGGAACAGGCAAAAAATATTTTGCCTGGAATTATAGGGCTAGTAACTGCCCATGCCTAGGTTTAAATATGGATCCATAGTTTTCCCACTTGAGCCATGCTCTTCCCAGTGAACTGAGATTGTTTGTTTTTACGTAAACATTGTATATAGTTAAGGTGTACAATTTAATGAGTTGATGTACATATACATAGTGAAATGATTACCACAGTCAAGCTAATCAATGTATCTTTTCCTCACACAGTTACCATTTTTGTGTGTGATGAGAACACCTGAAATCTACTCTTAGCATATTTCCAGTATTCAGTACAGTAGTATTAACTATAATCATCCTGCTGTATATTAGATGTATAGGCTTATTCATCCTACATTACAGCAACTTTGTACGTTTTGACCAGCATGTCTCCATTTCCTCCATCTCTCCACCCTTGGCAACCACTCTTCTCCTATCTGCTTCTATGTATTCGATTTTTTTATATTCTACATATAAGGGAGATAATGCAGTTTTTTTCTTTCTGTGGCTTATTTCAATAAGAATAATTTCTTCCAATTTAATCCATGTTGTTGCAAATGACAGGAGCTCCTTTTTTAAGGCTGAACAATATTCCATTATATATATACACTATATCTTCTTTATCCATTCATCCATCCACAGACACTTAGACTGTTTCCGTATCTTGGCTATTGTGAATAATGCACAGTGAACATGGGAGTGCAGAAATCTCTCTGATGCACTCGTTTTATTTCCTTTAGGTATACACCCAGAAAAGGGATTGCTGGATTATACAGTCATTCTAATTTTAGCTTTCTGATGAAACTCCATACTGTTTTTTTGTAAAGGCTGCCACCAATTTACGTTCCCAGCAACAGTGTACAAGGGTTCCGTATATTCCACATCCTCACCAACACTTTTTTTTTCCTTTTTACAAAAGAATCAAGCAAGTTAATCCCAGTTAGCCTTCGGAACTTTCACAATGCAATGTTTCTACCTTCTTAAAAGCTGAGAAACAGAGAGAACGTTTCTGAGAAATACTGGACAGTCTTAAGTGGATAATTGTACCATCATGTTCAGTTTCCTTCAAACAGTAATGGAATTTTTATTGGAACTTTTTAAAAGTTGACCATAAACTTCAATGGTCCTGAGCCTATTTCAGTCACACCACGTTGCTAACTGAAGACATTCAATAAATATTGGATATGGTAACTTTTCAAAATTATACTTTGAATAATTTTAGCAATATTCAGGTACATGTTAGGTCACCTATCGTATTGTACTACTTTAAAAAAATAAAATTTGTGTGGAAATATTATTTTATTCCCATTTTGCAACAATGAGCTTAGAATCACAGAATCATGACAAAGAAAAGCAATTTAGGAGTTTTTTAATGACACTCTTTAGAGTATCATAAATACAGTTTTTAAGAATTCTAAGAAATGTATGCATATTTGGACTCCTTTTTTAACATTAATATATTTTTAAGAGAATTGTTAGTGCAATTATCTTACATACACACAAATTGTATATAATCAGTATAATGAGAATGATAATTACTAATATTTATTGAGATTTTATTATGTGAGATATTGTGCTAATCATTTTTCATGTATTATATTATTAAATTCTCATAGCCACTACAGGAATGAGTTACCATTATTTTTAAGTTGTTTAAATAAGTCTGCCTAGAACATACAGCTAGTCAGAGGTTGAGATGAAGCATTGCTGAGTTTCCTAAGCACTATGCATGCAGCATCTACATAGTATTCAAGAAGCATCAGTAATAGTATAAACAAAGGATTATTTCTATAACCTTTCTTTGACTTAGGACTCTGTCCTGTTTGAGAAAAGTATACTTAGGAGCTCTCAGCACTTTACGTAGAAAAGACCAAGGACAGACTGCTTGGTATATGGTTAGTATCTTCTCCCCCAGCTGCCGGAAGCAGACACAAATAATCTTGTTCACCCTGAGCCAGGATGGAGTCTTAAACTCCTTTTGAATACAATGATTTGAGTCTCAATCACTACATCAGATCAGTGTTGGCAAATGCAAGAGAATACATTGGCCATCCTTGGACTACATTGTAACTAAGCATAGCTTCTCCTGCATCAGCACAAAGCTATTGCAATCTGAGGAACTGATAAAACTTACAGAAACATCCCAGAAACTCTCTATGGACGTGATAAGTGTCAGTGGGGGCATGAAGGTCCGTTATCTTCTCCACGTCTCTCATGCTAATCTTCTCTTATACATGTGGAAATTGTTGCATATAGAAGATACAACTGACAAAAGGCAATCTGATTTTTTTTTTCAGCTAGAGTTCAGAAGCAAAGTGACTTAAACACTTTTGGAAAAGAATTTAAAACAACCTACAGCAATATAATTCACATTTTTACCCTTGGGGAAAGTGATATTTCAAATGTCTAGTCAACAATTAAGGTATTTGTAACTCCTCCGTATGCCTATATATTATCAAACAACAAACAGGAATCATTTTTGTAGGTGTTCACGTTTCCCTTTATTTCAATATTTAAATACTTTTAATGTAAAATCTACTAACAATTTTTCAACATGTTTATAAAAATTTACATGCTATAATTTGGATATCTCTTTTTATTTTTAGGAAGTACATGTCATATCTTAAATTTTTTTAAAAATCAAGTGCCAAATAATAATTTTATTCAACTTAATGTAATGTAATTGTTTTTAATTCAACAAATATTTACCGAATTTTTACTGCATTTAAAATCAGGCACTAGACATCTTGAAATGATAGAATTTAAGTTAATCATTTAAAAATGCTAATTAATTTTTCTACCTCTTAAGTGAACCCAACAACTAAATGCTGTTATTTTCTTCTGTCTTCAGTTAAGCAACCTGTCAGGAAGGCATAGGATTTCTGTGTAATACTAAGCTATAGTAATCTGAAAGGACACAAATATACAGAGAGATGAGAGCTCTGAAAATGAGTTTCTTTCATCCAACACAAGTGATGCTAAATACCAGCATTAAGTTTCAATCTATATAACAGATTTTTTTTTTTTACTTTGGACTGCAAATTTCTATCTAATGGAATAATCTTTATTTCCATTATAAGCTTAAGCTTATAAAATCTCTCTGGTCAAAGAACTTGCTACAAAAGATTGCCATTGCTTAGTACCATGTGCCCTCAAGTGCTTGGCTTATGAAATGCATGGCTTGAAGTCAACCAATCAAACACATGTCATGAGGTCACATTCTAATACAAAACATTAAAAGTCACAATCCAATCATATTTGCTATAGTCTACATGTATAGATATATAGATATATGGAAGAGAATGTTGTGTTTTATAGATGTAGAACTATGTAATACATATTTATATAACAGTTTTATGTATACATATGTCTGTATATATATATTAGTATATATATAAAATACAGCTATATGCACACACATATATTCAAGAGAATACTTTCTGTGATACAGATAACATAAAGCACAGCCAAAGATTTTAAATAACATTTGAATAACTTTGAAAGTTTTTGTAATTGAAAACCACCTGATGGACAGAGATAGGTCACCCCATCACTGATTTCTGTTTCTATGGACCAAACACAATGTCGATGGCTTATGGAAACCCATTCTAAGAACACTTTCAATTTTACTGATTCAACTTTTTAACACAATCTAAATCAATAAAAGGAGCTTGATAATGAGGTATAAAAAACACTATAGAGTCCCTCTAATTTAATCAATAAGACTATAAATTTAAAAATATAGCAGTGTTCATTTTCTTCCCTTCAGAAATAGGAAACTCTTCAGAATAGTTTGTTATCTGTTGGTTACTTTCATTATCTGTCTTAAATCCAAGTTATACTTAAGAATTAAATAACTATATTGAATTTGTACTTTCCATTTTGCTCTTTATTTAGAACAAGAAAAATATCTGAGTCACACTGCATTCAAGCTATCTTGAGAGGAGAAACCTTTTAATAATTAGTCTGCATTTTTGTCTCAAACATACATAATACATTTAACAGATAAAAAATTAAGTTCAGAGAGGTTAAGTTACTTGAGATCCCAGAGATAAAATCCTGCTGAGAGCAGTATTCCTGGTCTACCTCCATAAGTTTAAAATTACTCTCTGTTTAAACTGGCTTTTCATCATTAACTGTAATATCTTGTGAAAAAGAAAAAGACCATTATCAGAGAATGCTTTTTTATGACAAAAAACTCCTTGTGATGGAAATATCCGCAATCGATTTGCATGTGTGTAGGCTGGAGCTTGTGAATGAGGTTAATGCATTCCGGGGTTTTTTTGTTTTTTTTTCAATCCAAATCTCCTGAAGTGAAAGAGTAAGTGTGCTGTTTTTACGAATGTGGATGTAGCTGGATTCAAGTCGTGCTTTTGTAACTTTTTAATACTGATATCTTCGATTAGTTACCTACACTGACTCTCAATATCCTGACCTGCAAATTACAACAATCCATAAAGCCTGGTTTATAGACTGTTTTAATTATTAAGTGGAAAGTGCTTAGCATAGTAGCTACATATTGTAAGTGTTCAGCTGTCAGTTATTTTATTGTTGTTGTGTTTGGTGATTTCCCATCAGTAAACCTTGGTTGGATGTTTATATGTAGTCAGCTTCCTTTATTGCTCTCTCTATATCCTAAGACTTTGCGACACCAATCAATAGCTAGAGGCTAGCATTAGAATAATGAAATAAAGAAACAAATCAATATTACTTTATATCAAACAGAAAAAAAGACTCAATGGTTACCATTATTGGCACACACAAGAGGACAAAGACTGGATCAACTAAGCTTTCTACTCTGTGAATTCTAAACTGTGACATTTAACGATTTGAAGAAAATGATGGCAATAGCTATTAGCCACACCTATTATTTTAAAAATGCAGGTAATTGGCCATTCCCATTCTAAAAATTAATGTAAAATAGGAAAACTCAAAGATTAGTCATACAAGTTATTCTAAATTGTAACTAATTATATTCCTAAATCATTTGTTCAGTCATCTGTAGCTAAACTGCTAAGGTACAGTTTTCAATAAAAATGGGAGTGTTGACTTATTTTAATTAATGAAATAGATTTAAAAATCTCCTCCCCCAAATTTAAGTTACATCCACAAATAGACGTATATTACAGTAAGTTCCCTACATATGAACCTTCAAGTTGCGAACTTTCAAAGATGCAAATGTGCATTCCATCACCATCAGGCATGAGTGAAATTGCAGCTTGCCCTCCATCTCCGCTGATGATCCTTCAGCTCTACCATCTCCCACCTCCTCTCCCTCCTCCAGTCAGTAACTCTTCTTGCCTGTTCACTGGATGCCAGCCCCTGTACGTCAGCTGTTGTGCTGTACTACTGTGCTTTTCAAGGTACTGTACTGTAAGATTAAAAATGTTTTATTTTTTGTGTTTTTTTTAATGTATTATTTGTGTGTAAAGTACTGTAAACCTATTACAGTACAGTACTATATAGCTGATTGTGTTAGCTGGGTGTCTAGTCTAACTTTGCTGGACTTACGAACAAATTGGACTTATGAACATACTCTTGGAACAGAAGTCATTCATATGTAGGGGATTTGCACTAATGTATTAGAGTGACAAAAAATTATTCCCTATGACAATAATGAGCCACATTCTAATACAACATCTTACATTTCTCTAGAGTCCTCTATTTCCTCCGGAAACTCAGCATTTCTTCAACTTTTTTCTACTTCCTTTCTTTTAATTGGTTTGACAAATAGAATTATTATATATTTAAAGTGTCCAACGTAATAATTTGATATAAATTTACATTGTGAAATGATTCCCAACCAAGTTAATTTACACATTCATCACCTCATATAGTTACCTAGTCTAGTAAACATTTGTCACCATACATAGTTACAAAATTATTTTTCTTATTATAAGAACTTTTAAGATTTATTCTCAGCAACTTTCAAATGTGCAAGACCGTTTTATTAACTATAGTCACTATGCTGTACATTACAGCCCCCATGGCTTATTTATTGTACAAATGGACGTTTATCCTTTTAACTTCCTTTCCTCATTTTCCCCACCACCCCAGTGCCGACCTCTGGCAACCACTAACGTGTTCTCTGTATCTAGGAACTTGTTTATTTGATTTTTTTTTAAGATTCCAAGTGTGAGATCATATTTGTTCTTCTCTGTATGACTTATTTCACTTAGCACAATGCCCCAAAATCCATCAGTGCTGTCCCAAATGGCAAGATCTCATTGTTTTCTATGGCTGAATAATGTTTCATTGTATATATCTACAACATTTTCTTTATCCATTCATTCATCCAGGGACACTTAGATTATCTCCATACCTTGGCAATTGTGAATAATGCTGCAACAAATATAGGTGTTTAGATATATTTTCAAGACAGTAATTTCATTCCCTTTGGATATATACCCAGAAGAGGGATTGCTGGATTATATGGGATCTGTTGTATTATACAAGTCGTATCTAGACTATCATCCTTTCCTCTTGCCTTTTGATCTTGCTTTCTAAAATTACACTGAGTAAATTGAGCCTATCAAATATGAATCCCCTCAACTTCTCATCCCTAAATCTAAAAACTATATTTGTGTACAAATTATTTCCTCAATTCTCAGAGAGATTTTTTTTGTTTGTTTTAGTTTTGGTTTTTGTCATCCTTTCACATGTACTCTGAACTTCTTTTAATGTCCGGAGAATTTTCTCCATCATTTGTCTTTAAGCCTGTCCTCATTTTAATCTGTCCCTCTCTGTTGCCATTTAAAGTTTCCCCTATCTTTCTTTACTAATCCCCTTATTCATCCTTCTTTTGATAGAAATTTATTCAGAGTCCAATGCTTCATCTGACTGATTAATGCTGACACATAATTCTCATCAACACCATGCTTTCATTGATAGCATGTTGTCCTCTGCTAGCTACAAGGTTAACCTCCAAAAACATTCTGTACAATATTCTTCTACATTACACAAATATTGTCTTTTTATTCATGTTGACTAATTTACTTTCACTCAGGTTTCTACCCTAACTGAAGTCTTTGACTTCATTTTCATGCTACCTATGAATTCTTCACCTAGGACCAAAACCTCCCTTGTAAAACAAAAAAATTGCTGATGTTTCTCTCATTTTCAAAACCTTTGAGTGTTGCCCTCTTTAAAAACATAAAATCTCTACTCAGTCTTTTGACATGTAAGTCCCTCCATGATCTCAACCCTTCCTATATTTCCAGCTTCCTTTCTTGCCATTTCTCTCATTTATATTGTGCTCCAGCTGTGCTAAATTGCAAACTTTCTTTGTTGAACATAAATACTTCTGAGGATTTGGATACACAACTAACAATACTCTAAGTGGTGGCTGACCCTTCAACTTGGATACAGAATGCGAAGAACATGGATTAGAGACAACTCACTTGAGATGGATGTGTAGCATGACTGAAAAATAATTTTGATGTTTTAAGCTAGTAAAAAGTTAGAATTATTTCTATGAAACATCATCAGCCTATCTTAATATTAACTTAGATTATCAATAAATGTTACTTAAATGTACAAATTAACAGACATACTTCACAGGTTAATAAATATATTAAAATATTTGAAAAATGTGATTCTGTAAAATGACAATATTTATGGTTGAATTATTTTATAGTCTACTTGACTACATTGATGTTCTCTAGGACACATGGTTTTAAGGGGCAAGTCCCAAACAAGAACAAGTTTTATAGTAGTCTTGAACAAGTATATTCAAGACTACTATAAAATTTAATTTAATTTTATTATACTAAAAAGGACTAATTGATCTGATGATTAAAGATATTTCATTCAAATTAGTAATGTTAGAGGTATCTTTGGATTGATTAAAGGTACCCTGATTTACCAATCTATTAATTATTTCTGAAAGCTTAACATTGACTGAAGGTCATGACATAGATTAGGGCTTATAAAATCTGTAGGGCCTTTGATGAGAAAATCACATAGTTCCTTTATCATTGTGTCATGCTTCGCAGTACAGAAAGACATTTCACCGTCATCAAATATCTTATTTTATGTTTGCATTTAGTCTAAGAAATAAGTACTATTATTTTCCTTGACTCTATTTTACAATGAGGAGATGGAGGCAAGGAGAAATTAACTTTCTTGTCTAAGGTCATACCATACATAAAATCCAGACCACAAAATAAGTCTCAGGATTCAAATGCTTGTTATTTTGTAAAGATATATTTCAAAATATTTAATTTTAAAGTGAAAGTTATAAAAATGAATGTTCGTGTTAACCATAATGCTAAAAAAAGCCTAACATTTTGGTCTATTTTCAAGTTATAAAATTATGTCTATCAACATAAACCACAAAGAGAGAAAAAAAGGAAATCTAAAGGGTGGGAAAAATATTTTCAATATATAAATCCAACAAAGAATAAAGAGCTTCTACAAATCTATATGAAAATGACACTGAAGCTAACAAAAAAGGGGCAGAAAACCTGAACAGACACTTCACAAGCATACCCATCAGAAAAATGAAAATTAGAACAACAACATACCCCTAGTACTCATGGCAAGATGGTTAAAGTTTAAATAATAATAATAATAACCATAATGTAATAACAAGTGTTAGCAAGGTTGTGGTGAAATCATAACTCTCTTACACTGGCTGTAGGAGAACAAATTGGTAAAAACCTCTATGAAAAGTGATTCATTGTATGTACTAAAGTTAAATATATGTATATCCCATGACCCAGAAATTCCACTCAGGGTTATACCTAGAAGAAAATACACATATGCTCATATTGGCCAAAACCTAGAAACTCCCCAAAAAGTTTATCAATAGTAGAATGGAAAAATAAATTGTACCATATGCAAATAATACAATGATGTGCAGCAATGACAATAATCTGCAATGTAATCTAAAAATATATTTCATTAATATAATATTGAGTGAAAAAATAGAGCCAAAAGAATATATACAATATAATTCATTATTTAAAGTTCAAAAATAAGCAAAATGGGACGAGGGGAAGATGACAGAAGAGTAAGATGCGGAGATCACCTTCCTCCCCACAGATACACCAGAAATACATCTATATGTGGAACAACTCCTACAGAACACCTACTGAACGCTGGCAGAAGACTTCAGACCTCCCAAAAGGCAAGAAAGTCCCCACGTACCTAGGTAGGGAAAAGAAAAAAGAATAAACAGAGACAAAAGAATAGGGACGGGACCTGCACCAGTGGGAGGGAGCCGTGAAGGAGGAAAGGTTTCCACACACTAGAAGCCCCTTCGCAGGAGGAGACTGCTGGTGGTGGAGGGGGAAAGCTTCAGAGTCGCGAAGGAGAGTGCAGAAACAGGGGTGCGGAGGGCAAAGCGGAGAGACTCCCGCACAGAGGATCAGGGCCGACCAGCACTCACCAACCTGAGAGGCTTGTCTGCTCACCCGCCGGGGCGGGCGGGGCTGGGAGCTGAGGCTCGGGCTTTGGTCGAGCGCAGGGAGAGGGCTGGGGTTGGCAGCGTGAACACAGCCTGCAGGGGCTTAGTGCACCGCGTCTAGCCGGGAGGGAGTCCGGGGAAAAGTCTGGACCTGCCGAAGAGGCAAGAGACTTTTTCTTCCCTCTTTGTTTCCTAGTGCGTGAGAAGACGGGATTAAGAGCGCTGCTTAAAAGAGCTCCAGACACGGGCGTGAGCCACGGCTATCAGCGCGGACCCCAGAGATGGGCATGAGACGCTAAGGCTGCTGCTGCTGCCACCAAGAAACCTGTGTGCGAGCACAGGTCACTATCCACACCCCCCTTCCGGGAGTCTGTGCAGCCCGCCACTGCCAGGGTCCCAGGATCCAGGGACGACTCCCCCGGGAAGAACGCATGGGGCACCTCAGGCTGGTGCAACGTCCCACCGGCCCCTGCCGCAGCAGGCTCGCCTTGCATCCATGACACTCCCTCCCTGCCGGCCTGAGTGAGCCAGAGTCCCTGAGGCAGCTGCTCCTTTAACCCCGTCCTCTCTGAGTGAAGAACAGACGCTCTCCAGCGACCTACACACAGAGGCGGGGCCAAATCCAAAGCTGAGCCCCTGGAAGCTGTGAGAACAAAGAAGAGAAAGGGAAATCTCTCCCAGCAGCCTCAGAAGCAGCGGATTAAAGCGTCACAATCAACTTGATGTACCTGCATCTGTGGAATACATGAATAGACAACGAATCATCCCAAATTGAGGAGGTGGACTTTGAGAGCAAGATTTATGATTTTTTTCCCCTTTTCCTCTTTTTGTGAGTGTGTATGTGTATGCTTCTGTGTGAGATTTGTGTGTATAGCTTTGCTTCCACCATTTGTCCTAGGGTTCTATCCATCCTTTTCTGTTTGTTTGTTTTTTTAATTTTTTTTCTTAATAATTATTTTTTATTTTAATTACTTTATTATATTTTATTTTACTTTATTATATTTTACTTTGTCTTCTTTCTTTCTTTTTTTCCTTCCTTCCCTCCTTCCTTCCTTCCTCCCCCCCCAACCTCCCTCCCTCCTTGTTTTCTTTCTTTCTTTCTTTCTTTCTTTCTTTCTTTCTTTCTTTCTTTCTTTCTACTTCTACTAATTCTTTCTTTCTACACTTTCTCACTTTAATTCTGAGCTGTTTTGATGAAAGGCTCTGGGTGCTGCAGGCAGGAGTCAGTGCTGTGCCTCTGAAGTGGGAGACCCAACTTTAGGACACTGGTCCACAAGAAACCTCCCAGCTCCATGTAATATCAAACAGCGACAATCTTCCAGAGATCTCCATCTCAACACCAACATCCAGCTGATCTTTCAGCAGAAGCTCTGCAAGCCAGAAGGGACTGGCAGGACATATTTAAAGTGATGAAGGAGAAAAACCTGCAACCAAGATTACTCTACCCAGCAAGGATCTCATTCAGACTTGATGGGGAAATTAAAACCTTTACAGACAAGCAAAAGCTGAGAGAGTTCAGCACCACCAAACCAGCTTTACAACAATTGCTAAAGGAACTTCTCTAGGCAAGAAACACAAGAGAAGGAAAAGACCTACAATGACAAACCCAAAACAATTAAGAAAATGGGAATAGGAACATTCATATAGATAATTACCTTAAATGTAAACGGACTAAATGCTCCCACCAAAAGACACAGGTTGGCTGAATGGATACAAAAACAAGACCCATATATATTCTGTCTACAAGAAACCCACTTCAGACCTAGAGACACATACAGACTGAAAGTAAGGGGATGGAAAAAGATATTCCATGCAAATGGAAACCAAAAGAAAGCTGGAGTAGCAATTCTCATATCAGCCAATATAGACTTTAAAATAAAGACTATTAGAACAGACAAAGTAGGACACTACATAATGATCAAGAGATTGATCCAAGAAGAAAATATAACAATTGTAAATATTTATGCACCCAAAATAGGAGCACCTCAATACATAAGGCAAATACTAACAGCCATAAAAGGGGAAATTGATAGTAACACATTCATAGTAGGGGACTTTAACATCCCACTTTCACCAATGGGTAGATCATCAAAAATGAAAATAAATAAGGAAACACAAGCTTTAAATGACACAATAAACAAGATGGACTTAATTGATATTTATAGGACATTCCATCCAAAAACAACAGAATACACGTTTTTCTCAACCGCTCACGGAACATTCTCCAGGATAGATCATATCTTGGGTCACAAATCAAGCCTTGGTAAATTTAAGAAAATTGATATTGTATCAAATATCTTTTCTGACCACAATGCTATGAGACTAGGTATCAATTACAGGAAAATATCAGTAAAAAATACAAACAAATGGAGGTTAAACAATACACTACTTATTACCGAAGTGATCACTGAAGAAATCAAAGAGGAAATAAAAAATACCAAGAAACAAATGACAATGGAGACACAATGACCCAAAACCTATGGGATGCAGCAAAAGCATTTCTAAGAGGGAAGTATATAGCAATACAATCGTACATTAAGAAACAGGAAACATCTCAAATAAACAACCTAACCTTGCACCTAAAGCAATTAGAGAAAGAAGAACAACAACAACAAAAAAAAAAAACCCAAAGTTAACAGAAGGAAAGAAATCATAAAAATCAGATCAGAAATAAATGAAAAAGAAATGAAGGAAACGGTAGCAAAGATCAATAAAACTAAAAGCTGGTTCTTTGAGAAGATAAACAAAACTGATAAACCATTAGCCAAACCCATCATGAAAAAAGGGAGAAGACTCAATTCAATAGAATTAGAAATGAAAAAGGAGAAGTAACAACTGACACTGCAGAAATACAAAAGGTCATGAGAGATAACTACAAGCAACTCTATGCCAATGAAATGGACAACCTGGAAGAAATGGACAAATTCTTAGAAATGCACAACCTGCCATGACAGAAGCCGGAAGAAATAGAAAATATGAGCAGACCAATCACAAGCACTGAAATTGAAACTGTGATTAAAATTCTTCCAACAAACAAAAGCCCAGGACCAGATGGCTTCACAGGCGAATTCTATCAAACATTTAGAGAAGAGTTAATGCCTATCTTTCACAAACTCCTCCAACATATAGCAGAGGGTGGAACACTCACAACCTCATTCTACGAGGCCACCATTGCCTTGATACCAAAACCAGAAAAGGATGTCACAAAGAAAGAAAACTACAGGCCAATGTCACTGATGAACATAAATGCAAAAATCCTCAGGAAAATACTAGCAAACAGAATCCAACAGTACATTAAAATGATCATGTACCATGATCAAGTGGGGTTTAATCCAGGAATGCAGGATTCTTCAATATATGCAAATCAATCAATGTGATAAACCATATTAACAAATTGAAGGAGAAAAAACATATGATCATCACAATAGATGCAGAGAAAGCTTTCAACAAAATTCAACACCGATTTATAATAAAAACCCTGCAGAAATGAAGCATAGAGGGAACTTTTCTCAACATAATAAAGGCCATATATAACAAACCCACAGCCAACATCGTCCTCAATGGTGAAAAACTGAAAGCATTTCCACTAAGGTCAGGAACAAGACAAGGTTGCTCACTCTCACCATTCTTATTAAACACAGTTTTGGAAGTTTTAGCCACAGCAATCAGAGAAGTAAAGGAAATGAAAGGAATCCAAATAGGAAAAGAAGAAGTAAAGCTGTCACAGTTTGCAGATGACATGATACTATACATAGAGAATCCTAAAGATGCTACCAGAAAACTACTAGAGCTAATCAATGAATTTGGTAAAGTAGCAGGATACAAAATTAATGCACAGAAATCTCTGGTATTCCTATACACTAATGATGAAAAATTTGAAATTGAAATCAAGAAAACACTCCCTTTTACCACTGCAACAAAAAGAAAAATATATCTAGGAATATACCTACCTAAGGAGACAAAAGACCTGTATGCAGAAAATTATAAGACACTGATGAAAGAAATTAAAGATGATACAAATAGATGGAGAGATATACCATGTTCTTGGATTGGAAGAATCAACATTGTGAAAATGACTCTACTACCCAAAGCAATCTATAGATTCAATGCAATCCGTATCTAACTACCACTGGCATTTTTCACAGAACTAGAACAAAATATTTCACAATTTTTATGGAAACACAAAAGACCCCGAATAGCCAAAGCAAACTTGAGAACGAAAAATGGAGCTGGAGGAATGAGGCTCCCTGACTTCAGACTATGCTACAAAGCTACAGTAATCAAGACAGTATGGTACTGGCACAAAAACAGAAAGATAGATCAATGGAACAGGACAGAAAGCCCAGAGCACATATGGCCACCTTAACTTTGATAAAGGAGGCAGGAAGAGATATACAGTGAAAAAGGACAGCCTCTTCAATAAGTGGTGCTGGGAAAACTGGACAGGTACATGTAAAAGTATGAGATTAGATCCCTTCCTAACACCATACACAAAAATAAGCTCAAAATGGATTACAGACCTAAATGTAAGGCCAGAAACCATCAAACTCTTAGAGGAAAACATAGGCAGAACACTCTATGACATCAATCACAGCAAGATCCTTTTTGACCCACCTCCTAGAGAAATGGAAATAAAAACAAAAATAAAGAAATGGGACCTAATGAAACTTAAAAGCTTTTGCACAGCAAAGGAAACCATAAACAAGACCAAAAGACAACCCTCAAAATGGGAGACAATAGTTGCAAATGAAGCAATGGATAAAGGATTAATCTCCAAAACTTCCAGCAGCTCATGCAGCTCAATAACAATAAAACAAACAACCCAATCCAAAAATGGGCAGAAGAACTAAATAGACATTTCTGCAAAGAAGATATACGGACTGCCAACAAACACCTGAAAGAATGCTCAACATCTTTAATCATTAGAGAAATGCAAATCAAACCTACAATGAGATATCATCTCACACCAGTCAGAATGGCCATCATAAGAAAATCTAGAAACAATAAATGCTGGAGAGGGTGTGGAGAAAAGGGAACACTCTTGCACTGCTCTTGGGAATGTGAATTGGTATAGCCACTATGGAGAACAGTATGGAGGTTCCTTAAAAAAACTACAAATAGAACTACCATATGACCCAGCAATCCCACTACTGGGCCTATAACCTGAGAAAACCATAATTCAAAAAGAGTCATGTACCAAAATGTTCATTGCAGCTCTATTTACAATAGCCCAGAGATGGAAACAACCTAAGTGTCCATTATCGGATGAATGGATAAAGAAGATGTGGCACATATATACAATGGAATATTACTCAGCCGTAAAAAGAAATGAAATTGAGCTATTTGTAATGAGGTGGATAGACCTGGAGTCTGTCATACAGACTGAAGTAAGTCAGAAAGAGAAAGACAAATACCGTATGCTAGCACATATATATGGAATTTAAGGAAAAAAAAATATCATGAAGAACCTAGGGGTAAGACAGGAATAAAGACACAGACCTACTAGAGAAAGGACTTGAGTATATGGGGAGAGGGAAGGGTAAGCTGTGACAAAGCGAGAGAGAGGCATGGACATATATACACTACCAAACGTAAGGTAGATAGCTAGTGGGAAGCAGCCGCATAGCACAGGGAGATCAGCTCGGTTCTTTGTGACCGCCTGGAGGGGTGGGATAGGGAGGGTGGGAGGGAGGGAGACGCAAAAGGGAAGAGATATGGGAACATATGTATATGTATAACTGATTTACTTTGTTATAAAGCAGAAACTAACACACCATTGTAAAGCAATTTTACTCCAATAAATATGTAAAAATAATAATTAAAAATAAGCAAAATGAAAAGATTGTGTTTAAAGTCAGGATAGTGGTTACCCTTAGGTGGTGGTTATTGCTTATAACAAGCCATGGGGAGGTGTGTCTTTAATGGGATGGTAATGTTCTGTTTTGTGATCATGATGCTTTTTACTTTTACATGGTTATGTAAAGTCTGTGAAAACTAAATGAGAATGTTAATTAAACTTATTTTATATGTGTATGTATATGAGTATTGTACTTTAATAAAAGCTTAAAAACTGAACTGAATTATCAGAAGATGACTCATTTTTTGGTAATCCATGTTCACTTAATATTTTCAATTTTAAACTGATTGGTAAATGCAGTGATTGTCTTCACTACACATCATGATTATTCTCCCATATATAACATGAGGAAAAGCAAATAACTTAGCATCTGACATTTCAGGCAGCCACATTCAAGTATAAGGAAAACCCAATGTCATCAAAATATGACAAAAAGTTATACTTGATATGTGAAAATACTGAGGTTGTGTTCTTGAGTCTAAAATACATCAAAAAGTCTACAAATAACAAATGCTAGAGAGGATGTAGAGAAAAAGGAACCCTCCTACACTGTTGGTGGGAATGTAAATTGGTGCAACCACTATGGAGAACAGTATGGAGGTTCCTTTAAAAACTGAAAATAGAGTTACCATATGATCCAGCAACCCCACTCCTGGGCATATATCTGGAGAAAACTAGAATTTGAAAAGATACATGCACCCCAATATTCATGAAATCAGTATTTACAATAGCCAAGACATGGAAGCAACCTAAATGTCCATCAACAGATGAATGGACAAAGAAGATGTGTTATATATATACAATGGAATATTATTCACCCATAAAAGAGAATAAAGTCTTGCCATTTGGAGCAACATGGATGGATCTAGAAATTATCATACTAAGTGAAGTAAGCCAGACAGAGAAAGACAAATATCATATGATATTGCTAATATGTGGAATCAAAAAAGAGATATAAATGAATTTATTTACAAAACAGAAATACACCCACAGATATTGAAAACAAACTATGGTTACCAAAGAGGAAGCGGAGAAAGGGATATATTAGGAGTTTGGGATTAACATATATACACTACTATATATAAAATAGATAAACAACAAGGACCTACCGTGTAGCATAGGGAAGTATATTCAATATTTTGTAATAACCTATAAGAGAAAATAATCTGAAAAAGAATTCATATATAATGAATCATTGTGCTGTACACACAAAACTAAAAGAACATTGTAAATCAACTATACTTCATTTTTTTTAAATCCATAAATCAATCAATAAATAATAAAACCTGTTTGGACAGTATCATTTTTTAAATAGTCTATATTGTAATTGTCTACTAGCCAAAAGCATGAAACCAATTACAAAAATTACATTAGAATTATTACAGTCTGTTTATTCTGTCAGTAAATCATAAGAGGTCTTAGAATAAGAAAAACCTAGAGTGGATAAGTGCAAATTTACTGGGGAAAAACTATATTCTTAAAAATTATTTAAGAATATTATTTATCTATAAAGGTTTGATAATTCTTGTGCTCTTACTAATGAGCTAATTTTAAAAATGTTCTTTTGTGTAACTTCTTTCAAAGCAATTATTATTTAGTGCCTATTAATTGCCAACACTAAACATATATTTAACAAGCACTTAGTGGGGATCCCAGCAGTTTCTTGTTCTGAGACACACCAACAAGTAAAATAAAATAATCTCCATCTCAATCAATCTCTTGGTAGCAGCAGTGGATTCATTTTACTTAACATTCAGTAAATTTACTATTGCATAAAAAGCTAGAATATGGGAAGTTTAATTTTACTTCAACATATGTTTATTGAAGGTTATATGAGCCAGTCGCCGCAGGGTTTTTGTTGTTGTTGACATGTCAATAAGAAATGCATGATCTGCATTCTTCCAGAGCTTCAGTCTGGTGAAGAAGACAGATAAACATGGTCATTGTAATATTTTCTAATAAGCTCTAACACATGGGGATTAAAGGAACTCTCAGAAGACAGAGAAAGAGCATGTGATCAAGACTTGAGAGAAAGGAACATTAGATGCTTCTGAAAGAAGTGAACCCTAAGTGCAAGTCTGAAAAATGGGTAAGAGCATCTTAAGTAAGGCAGAGATAGAGTGGAGAGAAGTGAACGTGTGCCTTACATAAAGAGGACAATGTCTCCCAGGCTGGAGAGAGCATGTCACGTTGATGAAAGTATCACACTCCTTCAGGAGGCGTCAAGATGGCAGAGGAGGACGACATGAGCTCATCTCTCCCCGCAAACGCATCAGGAAGACATCTACAGATGGAGCAATTCCCACAGAGCCCCAGCGGGACATTAGCAGAGGACCTCGGACACCCAAAAGGACAAGAATTGCCCCCAGGTAACCAGGTAGGATGAAAGAAAGAAGGGGAAAGGAAGAGGAGAGGAAGCGGGATGGGACCTTCACCCCTGGGAGAGGGGAAGCTGAAGGAAAGGAGAGGTTTCCGCATCTGGGGAAGCCCCCTCGCCTATGGGAGATCAGCTGGGACCACAAGGGGAGCTTTGGGTGCTCAGAGGAGAGCACAGCAACTAGTCTGTTGTAGGTGGGACAGAGTGAGACCTACGCAGATGGTCTGAGCCACAGCCCTGCACTCCCCAGACTGAGACACGTGTCCGCTAGTGCGGACAGAGGCTGGGTTCTGGAACGTGGGGTTTGGAGACTAGACCTGGGCAGGGGACTGGTGTTGGCTGGAAGGAAGCAGCCTGAGGGGACGGGAGTGAGGAAATCCTCAACCAGGAACGCTGGTGGAGGAAACCCGTACTGCCATCGAGGTGACGCGTCACTGTAGAGTGATGCGCAAGGGGCGTGGCCGCCTTTGCTGCCTCTCTCCTTAACTGCACTGGCCCCTGGCTCCTCGGGCACTAGGGAGCTCTCCACCCTCTGGACCAGCTCTCTTGCTCCTGCAGCCGCTGACTCCACCCCCCACCCTCCCGCACCCGTCCTCAACGTGGCAGGCGCTACTGCAAGCCCGGGGGCCACCATGCACCTCCTTTCCTGCGCCCTGTCCCTGCTGCGGTGGGCACTCTCATGACTCCAGCTGCCACCACTTGCATGCCCCTCCTCACCAGGGCGGTCTCGTGTGCTCTGGGGCAGCCTCGGGAGCAGACCCCTGTGGGTAGCCCTCACACAGAGGTGGAGCTGAAACCACAGCTGAGCCCCAGGGACCATGCAACTAAGAAAGAAAAGCTGAAGTCTCTCCTTGTAGCTGTGCAAACTGAAAATTGACACCCCTGCGACTGGCTTTGTAAACTCAGAGCCTCCAGAACATCTGAACAGACAATGAGTGCTCCAGAATTTGAGAGGGGTCTGGATTTGGCAGCTGTAGACTTTGTGGGCACGTACACGTGGGGATTGGGGCAGGCCAGAGTCTGAGCTGTCCCCATAGTGCCCACAGCAGGTCCAGATCCATGATTATTGCCACCTGGGACCTAACTTCAGTGGATCTACGCTGATGGCCCGGTGAAAACAACGTCTGAGACACACCAGGGCCAGTTGCTGGCATAGCCACGGTTAAGGTAGGACCAAGAGCAGTGCTAACAGTATAATCTGAGAGTTCGCACAATGGGTGAAAGGGGACACAACAGAGCACACCCACAGGTGAACAGCACCAGAGGAGGAATACTCAGTGACGTCTCTCCCAGTGAGAGTCCTCCAATCCCACCTACTTTGTGCCACACATGAGAAACACAGCTAAGAAACAAATCTGGGGGCTTCTACTTCAACAGCTAGGGAGCAGACCCCGCCCCTGACAGGGCAGTAACAACCACAGAGCAAAGGGGAGGGTCAGCTCAATATCCAGTGCAGGCTCTGGTCACCACAACAGCAGTCACACCTCCTATCAAAGGGATATCATCCAACATACACTGAGGAAAGTGGTGGAAGACATCCGTACACAAAACAGCCCTTACATCAAAAAATATTAAACCCTGGGCTTCCCTGGTGGCGCAGTGGTTGAGAGTCCGCCTGCCAATGCAGGGGACACGGGTTTGTGCCCCAGTCCGGGAAGATCCCACATGCCACGGAGCGGCTGCGCCCGTGAGCCATGGCCGCCGAGCCTGCGCTTCTGGAGCCTGTGCTCCGCAGCGGGAGAGGCCACAGCAGTGAGAGGCCCACGTACCGCAAAAAAAAAAAAAAAAAAAAAAAAAGAAGAAAAAATATTAAACCCACACAGGCCTCACAGGGACGTTTCCACATAAAAATAGACCTCCAAGACAGTCTGAGTGTCTGGTATCAGGAGGAAGAAGCCCCAGAACATTTAGCCTTGAAGGCCAGCGGAGCTTGAGTGCAGGAGTTCCACAGGGCTGGCGGAAACAGAGACTCCACTCTTGGAGGGCACACACAAGGTCTCAGGTGCACTGGGACTGAGAAAAAAACAGTACCTTTGTAGGAACCTGGGCTACACCTACCTAGGAGTCTTGGAGGGTCTCCTGGGGAAGCGAAGGTCGGCTATAGCTCACTGTGGAGGAAAGGACACTGGTAGCAGAAGCCCCAGGGAATGTTGATCAGAGTGACCTCTTCCAGAGATCCACGTTTTGGCACCAAGACCCGGCCCCACCCAATAACCTGCAGCCTACAGTGCTGGAAAGCCTCAGGCCAAACAACCAACAAGATAGGAACACAGACCCACTCATCAGAAGACAGGCTACCTGAAGTCTTGCTGAGCTCACAGCCACCTCAAAGCACACCCCTTGACAAGGCCCTGCCCACCCAGCTCCACCCACCAGAGCTCAGGCACCAGTCCCTCCCACCAGGAAGCCTATACAAACCCCTAGACCAACCTCACCCACCAGAAGAAGCAAGAGGAACTACAGTCCTGCAGCCTGTGGAAGGGAGACCACAAACACAGAAAGTAAGTTGACAGAAGTATTTGTTTGGTATGTCAAAAAGTTAAGAGTCTGAGGTAGGGAAGAGTGAGGTCTGAGGCTTCAAGGTGAAAGGATTTTGGGCTCCTTCTGAGAAGCAGGAAGTCACTGAAATTTTTTGGAACAATAGCATACCATCATTAGATGTGCATTCAAGTAAGATCATATTGGCTTCAGTGTAAAGAATGGATTAGAGGCCAAGAGAAAAGGTAGGACGATAGAAGCATTTAAAAGTTGTTGTGGTGCTGTATAGTCCCACATATGTGTGGAATATTCTTACAAAATGAACTCATAGATACAGAAACAGACTGGTGGTTGCCAGAGGCAGGGGGTAGGGGCGGGTGAAATAGGTGAAGGTGGTCAAAAGGTACACACTTCCAGTTATAAGACCTGGAGATGTAATGTAAGGCATGGCGACTATACTTACTAATACTGTATTACATATTTGAAAGTTGCTAATAGATCTTAAAAGTTCTCATTGCAAGAAAAGAAAGTGTAACTATATGTGGTGATGGATGTTTACTAAACTTACTGGGGTGATCGTTCTACAATATATGCATACAGCAAATCATTGTTTACCTAAAACTAATACAATGTTATATGTGAATTCTGTCTCATCCAGGCAGATATTAATGATTTTCACCACTATCAGGAACATAGAAGAATGTATACTTTGGTGGTGCTGTGCTGGTAGTATGATCTTCGTTTTTGTGATGGCTGAATTCAGTGATATCCTAAAAAAATCCTAGTACTCCACATGATTGAGCTTCCGTACTGAATCATTTTCATAGGGGCACAGATATAAAGCCATGAGCAATTAGAAATGACTGTCTAGGGCTTCTCTGGTGGCACAGTGGTTAAGAATCCTGCTGATGCAGGGGACACGGGTTCGACCCCTGGTCCTGGAAGATCCCACATGCCGCGGAGCAACTAAACCCGTGAGCCACAACTACTGAACCTGCACTCTAGACCCTATGCTCTGCAACAAGAGAAGTCACCACAATGAGAAGCCTGCGCACTGCAAGGAAGAGTAGCCCCTGCTCGCCACAACTAGAGAATGTCCATGTGCAGCAACGAAGACCCAACACAGCCAAAAATAAAAATAAATAAAATAAATAAATTTATTTTAAAAAATGACTGTCTATATTTTTGGTATCTCTAGAAAAATTTTAGAGAGGATTATATTTGTAATTTTTTATTTTATATTAGAGTGTAGTTTATTAACAATGTGTTAGTTTCAGGTATACAGCAAAGGGATTGAGATATACATATATATATATATATATATATATATATATATATATATACACATATAAACATGTATCTTTTTTTTTTTTCAAATTCTTTTTTAGAATTTGTTCCTAGGAGGAACTAGTTAGTTCCTAGGAGGAACTTTAATAAGTTAACTGAGGCTGAAAAGTTAGAGGTAAAGATGATTTAATGCAATCAGATTTGGGCTATTTAGTGAAAACAGAACCAACAGGTTGTGCAGATGGATTTGATGTGTGGGAAATTGGGATGACTTCCAGGTTTTGGGCTGGCAACTTGCTAGATAATGTTGCTATTAGTTAAAATGGGAAAGATAGATGACGCAAGTTACAGTCAGCATATGCTCAGCTTGTGATCCTCAAGGAAAGGTTGAGTGGCAACTATGTAGGTGATGCTGGAGCTTAGGGGATACGATTCAACACTAGCAACGGCACTCCATCTAAAAAGACAATGTTTTCAGTTAAAGGAAGCAGGTCGAAAACTGAACTTCACGATCTTCTGATATTTAGAGATCAAAGGAAGAGAGGCCAGCAAAGAAAACTAAGAATTAACAGCCATGGATGAAAGATAAATGCAATAAAAAGAAAGTTCTTTAAGAAAAAAAAGATATTCACAAAAGTAAAAATTGAGAAAAACTGAGTACTATGAGAACAAACAGCTTATTAAAGCCAGGCAAAGACATGCCAACAGTAAGTGAAGGCTTGTATCTACTTAAAAATATTTGGACAAGATTTGATGAAACTCCCGTCTCTGGAAACTACAGTTAAGCATTTTCCCTGGTGGAACCTAGTTTGAAAGCTGCTTGGCAACACTGTGAAGAGCTTTGAATGTGTAAATATTGTTTAACTCTATCTTCTGGCTCCTTAGAAGTGATCCTAAGAAAATAATCTGAAATGTGACAAATTCTCTATAAAAGTGTAATTATTAGAACATTATTTGTAAAGTGAAAAACTATCAATAATTTCAATGTCAGTCATCATGGGAATGGGTAAGTAAACTGGCATACCTACTTAAGGGAACTTTAAACATGTTATTGAATAATGTATAATGACATGAAAAAATGCAAATATTTTTACTCAAATTAAAAATAATACAATTATGTAAATAATGCATAGGATTTTTTTTTCAGGGAGAAAACACTGAAATATAACAAGTGGTTTCTTTAGGTTGTAAAATTATGGCTGCTTTTACTACTTTATATTTTCCATATTTAAAACAAATTCTTAGAAGAAAAAGAATTACTTTAGCTGAAAAAAAAAACTAGACTAAAAGAAATACAGATATATTTGAATACATTTGCCATGTTTAAAAATTTTAAATCAATTCCATAACATTTTCCATAATTTTATTGAAAGTTACCACTATTTCCTGTATCAGATGTAAAACAGAATTTTCTGAGGTTAGGTTACTGTAGAGTTAAAATTACTATGATTTCAATGGGAAAATGACTAGCAGAATCAATGCAGGAAATTAAATGCTCCTCTTATTTTTTCCTACACCTCCACTTTAAGACACCTATCTAAAAGAAATAATTCTGCAAGTATTGAATATGTAAAGCCATCTATACAAGGATTTTCTTTCAGAATTTTTTATAGTAGGTTATTTGGAAATAAACTCAAGGTTCATCAAAATGGGAGCAGCTGGATACAATGGGATGTGATCCACCCTTTACACAAAAGGAGAATCAACGTATACAGACAGAGCTACCATCCATAATATGTCACTGAGCTAAATAATGTTACATCACATGTGCTTTTCATGATTATTGCATGACAAGCATTTCCCAAGTAATTAATAACCTTCAAAATTATTTTAATGGCAGATAATTAAATGTTTTCTATTGTATGAATGCACTGCAATTTATTTACGCATTCTCCAGTTGTTGGCCAGTTAGAAGAAAACAAGCCACACAAAAAAGCCTCTGCATATAATCTTCATTAACTCCAGTGCAGAGTTGTATAGCTAAAAATGTATTATAAAATATTTCTGTTACCAAAAGAAACCCTTAGATTATTAAGCACAGGAAAAAGAAAGCACATATTTATCACTGGGCATATAAAAGATTGGCAACATTATTTTTGACATAAGATAAGAAGGCTTTTCAATTATGCAGAAGGTTCTAAAATCTAAAATTGTTTCTTCCCATCTTGTATGCCAATTTTTTGCCATGTATTAGCAGGATATTATGATGTTGATCACAGAAGGAAAAGTAGAATTAATGCTTTTACAAAGTCACTTTAAATATTATTTTAAACAATATAAATAATATAAATGTACATAATTCCAGTTAAAAAATAAGTTCTGGGGATGCAATGTACAGCATGCTGAATATAAAATATATATTTTTTATTTATTCATTATTTACCAAATATAATATACAAAAAGTGATATTTGAAGTGTGTAGATTTTCTGGTATATAGTCATACACCAGATATGGAATAATTACATAATAATTGTAATTATATTTAATTATGTAATTTGACATTAATGTAAATATATGCTTTTAGTATATGATTATACAATATCAGAATTTAGAGTTTTAATTTATTAACATAAAGTATCATTTTAAATTATATCTTATCACCACAAAGGTAGAAGCCAAAATCTGAAAGCTGATATTTTTCTTAACCTGAGAGTAATAAAAACACATTTTCTAAATAAATTATGTATAAATGATATAATGTTTTAATTGTCAAATTAAAAGTTTGTCACATCTAAAAAACATTGTTCATCTTATTGGCAATTACTACTTAGGAATAGAACCTAAAGATGGAGATATAATTACAATTGATTAATATTTAAAGAATTAAGGGTATATTTTCTTATCACTTTCCTGCCGATTTCTTAATCTGTTATAGGCTTTAAGTATTAGTAAGATTCAACATGTAAATGAACAAATTGAATATTGAAGAGACATCTAACTGTCTCAAATCATGGAAAAATTTATAAACATGAGATCTAAATTACTGATGGAAAATATTCTAAATCCTTTTGGTTTTAAAGATGCTTCTGGGAAAATGTCTGATTCTGTCTTATAGATTGTGTACTTCATTACTCACAGATGTTTATTTATTTTTTAAAATAAATATTATTTATTTTTTAAAATAAAATAAAATAGAATCAGAGTGGGGAGAAAAACAGTAAATAAAGAATGAAAATACTATTTGCATATTTCTGCCTAAAATCAACTAGAATACATACATTACTTATGTGTGTCTCAAGAATTTTCATTTCCTAACTATGTCCCATGAAGAACGTTGTAGGCTTATCATTTTCTATAAATTTTCTTAATGACAGCACCATTAGGTTCCATTTTGAGACCTGACTTAGCAATGGCTCAATATGCATACACTTTCTCTTGCTTTCAACTGCTCATGATTCTTTTGGAAACTAAAGTACAAATGGGAGGTAATAAGGTAGGCCCCAAGGTCTTCACAGAGATTCTAATCCTCATGCTGGTTTGCCCCCTAGTGATCCAGAACCTGCTACTAAAACAGAAGCACTCATTAGGTACCCTTTAACACACATTCATGTGTGGAGATGTCCTGTAGTCCAGGGGTGGCAGACCCCAAGAAGACTCCATGGAGTGGCCACAGAACAGAAATCCGTTCCTTAAGCCCATCACAGCTCAACCTGAAAGATACCTGAAAGTGCCCTTCTAGGAAGACAAGGTGACAGCTTAGGGTTCAGAAAGTAGAATGAAGACAATTGTAAGTCACAAGGAGCTCCCAGGGCTAGTCTATTTATCAGTCAAATAATTTAAACCAAGTCACCTATGGTTAGTCTTTCTTTGGATTTGTTTTTCGCTTTTTGTTTTTCAAATAAGAATGTTTTATTTCAGTATAATGTTGTTATAGAAATAAATGGATTTTGGTAAGTGCTTTGAAGGTTAAAACCATCTATAGTTGCAGTGTCAAAAATCTAAAATTAAAAGAGCTTAACAGGGCTTCCCTGGTGGCACAGTGCTTGAGAGTCTGCCTGCCGATGCAGGGGACACGGGTTCGCGCCCCGGTCCGGGAAGATCCCACATGCTGCGGAGCGGCTGGGCCCGTGAGCCATGGCTGCTGAGCCTGCGTGTCCGGAGCCTGTGCTCCACAACGGGAGAGGCCACAACAGTGAGAGGCCCGCGTACTGCAAAAGAGCTTAACATTTAGAATCAATAAAATACAATTTTTGCTAAAAGAAAATTGTCAATTTTCTATAAGGATATTTTCAGAGTTGGAGGAAGTCACACAATACTTATATATGTATATGGTGACACTAGGGTGGGGTAGAAATATCACAGGATTGGAAAGAGGTAAGTAATATGTTAAATTAGTAAGATTTTCAAGGAGGTAATTCCACTAGTGAGAATTGGAAGCTTTTTAAAAGTGTGTATTTTACCTAAAAGAAGAATCTGAAGGCATTAATTATTACTGACACCTTAAGGGCATCTGACCTTTCATTTTTTTCTTACCATAGTTTCCCTTAAAGTGGGAGGCAGCTGGTAGTCTTTGGAATTTGAAATTGAATATTTTCATGACGTGATTTTGTGGACTTTAGCCTCTCTGAACCTTGGTTTCCTAAACTGTAGAAAAAAACACAGCAATGTCTACTCTCTTTCATGGACATTAACATAATAGGTTTTATTGTAAACACCTGATTACACTCAGGTGTTTATTACTATGAAAATAAAAAAAATTGATGAAACTCTTAAATTAAGCCTTTTAAACTAAATACATTGATTCACATTCCATACTGTACTCCCCTCTCAAAAAAAGTTATAGTTTAATGCATTCTTTCTCTTTTAGGTGACTGACTTTCAACATTCTCCAGTGTCCCTATGATATTGACCAGGGTTCTCGGCCTTCCAGCAATCAATAGAAATTGACTAGAGGACAGACAAGAAACTCAGGCAAGGCTTTATTGGGGCCCCTGCTGCAGCAGTGGGGAGCGAGAACAAACAACAGATTCCCTTGCTTGCTCGCTCCCAGAGGGGAGGCAAGCTTGTTCCTTATATAGGGTGAGGGTAGGGGTGTGTCCAGGGGTCCAGCTGGAGGGGTAGCTTAGGTGGTTTGCCCACTCCTTTGGTGGTGCTGAGTGCAGGGGGCATGTGCAGTACTCTGCTTTTGCTCCCAGCTCCCTGTTTTTTGCTCCAGGCTCTTCAAAATTGGCAGTTGAGTTTTTTGGTCTCTTTGTATCTTTTGTCTGGAATTTACCCCAACTGCGCATGTGTTCAGTTATTTTTAGTCCCATATAGTTTCTCTGTATTTTGTAGCTTAAAGGGAGGTGTATCCAGGCGCAAGCATTGCAGCATTGCAGCAAAGGGTCCCAGGTCCCAATCTGTCTCACCTAGAAATTCAAATTGCTTTAGGAAAACTAAGCGTTGCCTTTTAAAAGATGCATTTTAGTGTAACATTCATTAGACTGTAATAATTGTGCTGTAGCTTGTCATTTGTAGAATAATGTGGGACGTTTTAATTTCAGCCATTGCCATTATAAATTTCTCATAATTTGTGTGTATAAGGAAGCCAAGAGCTAACTAGTGCCCTAATGTTTACGATGGTATTTGTATGCTCCTGGCCATAGTTAGATCCTAAAGGTCAAAGACTAAGGTGTTAAGCATCAATAAATTAAGGGGTATGAACAGGTACAACGGAGTGTAATTTGCTTCAACTTTACTCTATATTTATATACTGGACCTTAGGAAACCCAAACCTGGTTGCTGTTTCCAAGCCCATGAGGAGGGGGGCTTGGAAAAGGACTCAGGAATATAAGTGCAAGTGAAAGAGACTGGAATGCAGGGAGAGAGGGATTTCTTAGTGTGACAGGGTCTCTATTCCATCTGTGTGTTCAGATACTGGAATATCTAAGACCACAAGAAATAGTTTCTGTTGTTTCCAGTAGTAGGGAATGACTGCCCAGCAGGGCTTTTCAGGTAGTTGAAAAGTCTACTGCATCCAGACCGCCTCCTCCATAAAATAACCACATCGTTTGAGAGCTCTGTGAAAATCTGAGAGACATGATCTTTCTTTTCCAAAACACCCTTCTTTAGCTGCAGCCCTTCACATCCAAAGGAAACAAAGTTGTATTTTCAATACTAATAGAAATGACAACACATGGCAGAAGCATCAAAAAGAGGAGTCTAGCTCTTATAACTTAATAACTTGGACTTTGCCCTCCAAGTTTTGCATATTTAGTGATAATATATCCCCCCAAAAAAGCATATAACAAGCATTTACAATATCATATACCCTTTATAACGTTTACAAAATGTACGCAGCATTATTGGAGAAGTTAAGCTTAAATATTAGGGAAATGTAAAACATTTCAAAAATGCTGCTCTGATATAGTAACTATAATGTCATTGCTGTGAGATATTGGTATTTATTGAATTAACCACAGATGAAACAATCATTTACTGAAAGTTAATATGTAAGAAAAAATTTTCAACTCTTGTGTATAAATAAAAACCCTTCTTGATCTTTAGGTCCTTACTATTACACTCAAAATATCATGACAACTGTCTCTAACATCTTGGCCAAGTTAATTTCCTTTAACTATTGTGTAGATACTTCTCTATTTACCACTAGGTCAAATTATATTAGAAAAAGACTAGGGAAACCATAAGCAATGCACTTGGGCTGTGTCTGCATTGAAAAATTATTTATACTGTGTTATGTGCTTTCAAGTCCAGCAGTAGAAAGCCTGGATATGAGGACTAGATGTTATATTCAGGAGTATGAATTCTAATTCATAAAACTAAAATTGTACCATGAATATATTTAGTTTCACAAAACCCTCAAATGACAACATACTTAATGCTTATAAAATATAAGATTCCATCATTCCTCCATTGATAAAATATAAGAAAGCAGAAACTGGAGAAAGATTTCATCATCACCATGTCAAAGGCACCACTGTTTGCCAAACGTAAAAGCTGTCCCCTGCCAGAACTTCTTCAGAGGGATGAACACTCTTAGGAAGTGTAGGTATCCTGCTCTCAGAATATACAAGGAGCTCTAATGTCAGTACGAGTTTGCTAGCTCCTATCATGTTGAGCTCTACAAGATTTTAATAAAACAAGCATAAGATTGACCATGTGTACAGTAACTCATTTCTCAAATGTGAAGCTACAAAACTCAAACAAGGACCAGAGGCAGCATCAAAAGCAAGTGTGTAATGCTCAAAATGAGCATTACGTCTTAGGAAGCTCCACACACAGTTCTCTGTACCACTATGCTGCTGCTTGCCGAGAAGGATGGGGAACCAAGGATGCACCATTCCACTGACTGACACCTGGGTAGGTCATGGCCTTCACTGCCTTAGACAAGCAGTCCCTCCAGAAATCTTTCGTAGATAATCCAATCTCTATTATTGGCTTCTCCTCGTATGGTTGAGGGACTCCGAATTATACATTTAATGTTTCCAGAGCTCTTTGTGTGAAATCACACTCTAAAATTTTGATCTTTCTGAGTTATTAATGAAAGATTGCCCACACACATGCTTGGCCTTTTTCCCTAGAGCCCACTTTTCCAGTAGTGAACTGGAGATTTCCCCAAATCATCCAGTTATGGTTCCTTTTTGTTTACAGTTCTTCCCCCAGTCTATTTCTTTCAACTTGCACTTTAAATATCAAAAAGAAACTAAGATACATCTTCCACCCTTTACTTGTATATCTTCTCAGCTAATGTCCAGTTTTTTCACTTATAAATTCTACTTTCCACATAACTGCAGGACATAATTGTGCTAAGATTCTGCCCCTGGACAACAAGGATGTCCTTTTTTCCAGTTTCCAATAACATACTCTCATTTCCTTTTGAGACTTCACAGGAGCACCTTTGACATCATTTACCAACAATTAATCAGCCAACTTAGATGTTCTCTAAGCCAACAAATGTTTTATCTACCATACTCTTCAATTTCTTCTCAGTCCTCCCTAGCAAAGTCATTATATCCATATTTCTACCAACAGTCTGTTCAAGGCAATCTGAGCTTTTGCTCTATGGGAAATTGGTAGGCAGCTAGGACTTTGGGGACAAGGACCAGATCCTTGGTAAACCCTGATAACACTTCTATCATGACCTTTCAATGAGGTTGAACTTGGACAGCTTGTTTGGACAGCAGACTGTCATTTCTCTGGCTGCTTCTTAGGTAGAACATGTTCACCCATCCTGGTCAAGTTCCCACCATTGTAGAACGCACCAGAACAAATATCAATTGGGTAATTTCGTGAAACCTATTACAACCCTCACAGTTCTTGATGCTATAGACCATGGAGCGATTTTTACCTATAGCTCAATTGACCCTTAATTCAGTTGATGAAGTAGGTAAGAAGATGAGTTCTGTTGGTTATTTCATTTTCTGTTATTGTTTTGTTTGACTAAATAGAGAATAATAAAAATCTCTTTTTTTTTACAAAGAGTTCTCTGAAACCTCTCCCATGGACTTTCCTCAACTGCAAATGAAAGTAATACACTTAAATGTTATAAACTGGGAAGCTGGCAAGAAGAGTGCATGGCAGGAATCAAAATGCTGTTTTTATTTGGTAATGTCAGTTATAACTGTTCATTTGAACAGATTTAACTAAAGCTCTTAAGCATAATTATTAAATTAATAATAGAAATTTTAGGGTTTTTGACAGCCTAATTCCTCAGCATAAAGTAATTTAATTCCTTTTTACCAGTAGATACTCCTTTTATTCTTGGATAATCAGTTGGTCAGGAAAACATAAGAGAAAATATGTATATAAATTGCTGACTTTGTAATTGGTGCATGGAATCTATTTATAGATGATAGTGATTTTTTTCAAGGAAAATATGATTCATGCCATTACTTATAAGGACTCCATGAGGATAGATGCAATTTAACAGCATATTGCCCTCAGAACAATAAATTTTGTACTTATCTGCTATTTTCTATTGTATTTATGATGGTGAAAACTCTAAAGCTGACATTAATTTCAGTTGGTAAAGAAATAAATTGATGATGCAATATCAAATATTTTAACCAAAATAAATAAGTTGAGATCAGGATTTTTAGCTGTCTTCTTCAGGGCCAAGTTTAAAATTTAAAGTTCTTTTAGATCAGCTTTACAAAAGGCCTGAAAATTAGTTTAAAACATTCAAGCTACCAAAATATTCATTGCAGTGCTATTTACAATAGCCTGGAGATGGAAACAACCTAAGTGTCCATCATCGGATGAATGGATAAAGAAGATGTGGCACATATATACAGTGGAATATTACTCAGCCATAAAAATAAATGAAAATTGAGCTATTTGTAGTGAGGTGGATGGACCTAGAGTCTGTCACACAGAGTGAAGTAAGTCAGAAAGAGAAAGACAAATACCGTATGCTAACACATATATATGGAATTTAAGAAAAAAAAATATCATGAAGAACCTAGGGGTAAGACAGGAATAAAGACACAGACCTACTAGAGAATGGACTTGAGGATATGGGGAGGGGGAAGGGTGAGCTGTGACAAAGTGAGAGAGTGGCATGGACATATATACACTACCAAAAGTAGGGTAGATAGCTAGTGGGAAGCAGCTGCATAGCTCATGAAGATCAGCTCGGTGCTTTGTGACCACCTAGAGGGGTTGGATAGAGAGGGTGGGAGGGAGACGCAAGAGGGAAGAGATATGGGGACATATGTATATGTATAACTGATTTGCTTTGTTATAAAGCAGAAACTAACACACCATTGTAAAGCAATTATACTCCAATAAAGATGTAAAAAAACACACAAAAAAAAACATTCAAGCATAAAGAGAGTCAAAATGATAAGGAGATGGGACTAAATTCTTTGGAGAAGGACTGCCTGCTCTTCCTTATGATCAACAGAAATTCAAGGAAGAGAAATGGACGAGAACAGTCAGATTTCACACACATTGCTACACATCACCATGGATTCATTAGATAGCCAGATATCTTCATATTAGGAAACTCATTCTTTTTTTAAATTTGTTGAAGTATAGTTGATTTACAATGTGTTAATTTCTACTGTATAGCAAATTGATTCCAGTATACATATACATATATTCTTTTTCATATTCTTTTCCATTATGGTTTATCACAGGATATTGAATATAGTTCCCTGTACTATACAGTAAGACCTTATTGTTTATCCATCCTATATATAATAGTTTGCATTTGCTAACCCCAAACTCCCAGTCCATCCTTCTCCCAACACCCTCCTCCCTTGGCAACCACAAGTCTGTTCTCTATGTCTATGAGTCTCTTTCTGTTTCATAGATAGGTTCATTTGAGAACACTCATTCTTATTCAATATGTTCATACCATTATATTTGAGTGCTCACTCAATTTGTTTGTATTCAGTTGAAGTTGTGTATTCTGCACTTAAATTACTTAGGGTAGATATAATCTAAATTTTGCTTTAGTCTAAGGTTTATGATATTCTGTAGTACCAGGAGATTAGAAATCTTGATTTAATCTTCTTATATATGTCAGCTGTGGCATATAAATACTCTTACAATCTATATTGTAATAAATATAGGAAGAGCTCAAAGGCATACTCACCACATCTAAATGGTGAGTTTTACTTTATTATGTTCCTTATAAAAATTCTAAAACACTGTATCTTTTTAAACAAATTTTTATTGAAGTATAGTTGATTTACAATGTTGTGTTAATTTCTGTACAGCAGAAACAAATTTTACTGTACAGCAAATTGACTCAGTTAAACATATATATATTCTTTTCCATTATGTGAGAAGTATCTTACTTCATACTAAAACCCTGTATTTTTTTAATCTTTTTTTTAACATCTTTATTGGAGTATAATTGCTTTACAATTGTGTATTAGTTTCTGCTTTATAACAAAGTGAATCAGTTATACATATACATATGTCCCCATATCTCTTCCCTCTTGCATCTCCCTCCCTCCCACCTTCCATATCCCACCCTTCTAGGTGGTCACACTGAACCGAGCTGATCTCCCTGTGCTATGCGGCTGCTTTCCACTAGCTATCTATTTTAATTTTGGTAGTGTACATATGTCCATGCCACTCTCTCACTTGGTCCCAGCTTAGCCTTCCCCCTCCCTGTATCCTCAAGTCCATTCTCTAGTAGGTCTGTGTCTTTATTCCCATCTTGCCCCTAGGTTCTTCATGACTTTTTTTTTTTTTTTAGATTCCACATATATGTGTTAGCATATACTATTTGTTTTTCTCTTTCTGACTTACTTCACTCGGTGTGACAGACTCTAGGTCCATCCACTTCACTACAAATAACTCAATTTCATTTATTTTTATGGCTGAGTAATATTCCACTGTATATATGTGCCACATCTTCCTTACCCATTCATCTATTGATGGACACTTAGGTTGCTTCCATGTCCTGGCTATTGTAAATAGAGCTGCAATGAACACTTTGGTACATGACTCTTTCTGAATTATAGTTTTCTCAGGGTATATGCCCGTAGTGGGATGGCTGGGTTATATGGTAGTTCTATTTTTAGTATTTTAAGGAACCTCCATACTGTTCTCCATAGTTGCTGCATCAATTTACATTTCCACCAACAGTGTATGAGGGTTCCCTTTTCTCCACACCCCCTCCAGCATTTATTGTTTCTAGATTTTTTGATGATGGCCATTCTGACTGGTGTGAGATGATATCTCATTGTAGTTTTGATTTACATTTCTCTAATGATTAATGATGCTGAGCATTCTTTTATGTGTTTGATGGAAATCTGTATATCTTCTTTGGAGAAAGGTCTATTTAGGTCTTCTGACCATTTTTGGATTGCATTGTTTGTTTTTATGATATTGAGCTGCATGAGCTGCTTGTAAATTTTGGAGATTAATCCTTTGTCAGTTGCTTCATTTGCAACTATTTTCTCCCATTCTGAGGGTTGTCTTTTGGTCTTGTTTATACTTTCCTTTGCTGTGCAAAAGCTTTTAAGTTTCACTAGGTCCCATTTGTTTATTTTTGGTTTTATTTCCATTTCTCTAGGAGGTGGGTCAAAAAGGATCTTGCTGTGATTTTCGTCATAGAGTGTTCTGCCTATGTTTTCCTCTAAGAGTTTGATAGTGTCTGGCCTTACATTTAGGCCTTTAGTCCATTTTGAGTTTAGTTTTGTGTATGGTGTTAGGGAGTGTTCTAATTTCATTCTTTTACATGTAGCTGTCCAGTTTTCCCAACACCACTTATTGAAGAGGCTGTCTTTTTTCCTCTGTATATTCTTGCCTCCTTTATAAAAGATAAGGTGACCAGGGGCTTCCCTCGTGGTGCAGTGGTTGAGAGTCCACCTGTCGATGCAGGGAACATGGGTTCGTGCCCCGGTCCAGGAAGATCCCACATGCCGTAGAGTGGCTGGGCCCGTGAGCCATGGCCACTGAGCCTGTATGTCCGGAGCCTGTGCTCCACAACGGAAGAGGCCACAACAGTGAATAGTTCGCATACCGCAAAAAAATATAAAATAAAATAAAAAAATAAGATGGCCATATGTGTGTGGGTTTATCTCTGGACTTTCTATCCTGTTCCACTGATATATATATTTCTCTTTTTGTGCCAGTACCATGCTGTCTTGATTACTGTAGCTTTGTAGTATAGTCTGAAGTCAGGGAGCCTGATTCCTCCAGTTCCGTTTTCTTTCTCAAGATTGCTTTGGCTATTCAGGGTCTTTTGTGTTTCCATACAAATTGTGAAATATTTTGTTCTAGTTCTGTGTAAAATGCCAGTGGTAGTTTGATAGGGATTGCATTGAATCTGTAGATCACTTTGTAAAACTCTGTATTTTTAATGGTAATAGCTAATCTGCACTAAGCTCATTAGTGTGGTAGAAACACCTACTTGTCATTGAGATTGATGAAAAACTTTTGGTAATGGCACCCAGAATGAGAGAATCCAATGTTAAGAAAACATAAATAAATAGAACAAAAGAATTTTTTTTTTAAGATTTATGAATCCTTTGTCCTTCAAATAGTGCAGGTTTGGAGTAAATACAGTCCATGAAGTGTTAAAAACAGAACTAACCAATAAAGGCTTGCTTCTCTTCTCTCCATCACGTGCCACAGAAACATAGCACACTGTCATCTTCTGCTTCCCAGCGCATCTTCAGCATGCTAGTTCTCTGATCCAGTTTCTGCTGCATCTTCCTCATTCAGGCTGACAGTTTACAAGATTTTTCTCAATCTCATCCTGGTGTACCACCCACTGACAAAATATATATGTTCCTGAGACGTTTATAAAACACACTATGTCAAAAATTTTACTTTTCTTACTGAATTATATTACCATCAAATGTTTTTATAAGGGGAATAATTTTATTTCAAGCTAAAATATTTGTTTTGCATTTTCCCTATTTCATAACAGGAGGCTTTGGAAACTCCTAGTAGGCATGTGTATTTCTCCATTCCTAAATAAAGTATCTTTCACAAGCCTTTGATTATCTTGTTTGGATCTGTAAGTATGTCCATGTAAACATCCCCTATTCTCTCCTACAGTAATCTGCACTTTATTACCTGTACACAAATAACTCTTGTCTATTATCCAGAAATCTTCTTATTCAGTCTTTTAAATATCTCTCAAATCCAGTCTTTTCTTTTTTCTTTCACTAACACTGCTTTGCTCAGGAACTCATGATCCCCTTTTGGGACTGGGGCAATAGCCTGTTTTCAGGCCTTCAGTCTTGCCATGTTCCCAACTTAATATAACTACTGAAACAGATTTTTTGAAACACACAACGTACGTGGATTTGATGTCGTATTCAATGCTTTCTTCATTGCCTATAACAGTGTCTTCCATATTGTGCTTCACGGAATGTCAGTTGAAATCCAAAATGGAGTTAGGGGAAAAGAAACAAAAGTTCCTTGGGCAAATAAGCTTAGGAAGTTGTGGATGTACCTGGTTTCATTACTGTAGATTTCTCAGGATATTTTGATGTTACAGACATTTTTAATATCCAAGAAGATGGACTAGTATTCACCATTCCTTTAACCTATTCGTTCACAAAATCTGGGCAGAGAGGGGAGGGGTGTAAATGCCATGAACATGATTTGATAAGTACTGTTTTATGGAATCATTTCAAACATTTTTTGAGGCAATATAAGACTGCTTTTAATCTTACCCACTTCCAAAACCTGCCTGTATCAACCCTTCTCTCTCCCATGATTCCTGTCACAATGAAACCCTTACAGTGCCTCCTTGGGTGACTGTGCCTGCTGTTTTCCTGATAGGCTGTCTTCTGGGAAAACTACCCCACTCTCAAAAATCAGCATAAACATCTCTTTTTTTTAATCTACTATTATCCCACACCTATCTGTCCTTTAGAATTATTCAAGAAATCTCTAGGTCTCTAAGAATGAGACCCTGGGACCTATCCACACACACATACACACACACACACACACACACACATATATATATATAATTTTTTTTTTTTTATCTCTGAAGTTGATTCTGAGAGAGTGTGAGTATTGAGAGCCATTGCTTCGATTCTTCCAAACAGAGATCTTTCTGGCATTGGATCAGTGTTTTAGCCGATGCTCCTATTATAGCAATTACAATCCTCATCACACTGCATTGTGTGTTTTGTCATTAAATCAGGACTATTAGTATTGGCTTAAATGTTTTGTCATTAAATCAGGACTATTAGTATTGATATTTGTATGTCTGCACAGTATTACTACTCTGAAACAATAGGTGTTCAGTAAGTACATACTATTAAATACTTATATAAGCTGGTCTAAAATTGGATTTTAAATCCCCATAGAGATGGACATTTTTATAAGTGTTTATTATCTTAACCTAATAGGTAGGCAAAAGAATCACACCCTCATAGAATTGCTATTATCATGAACACAAGATTATCTAAAACAGGAAAATTATAAAGAAAACATCATTTTTAGATTTGTGTAAGTAGAAATTTTATCTTCTTACATTTGGAAAATTATCATCGAAAAACAAACCTAGGAGGGGCACATTAATAATCATAATTGTTGAATATAAATCATTTGAACTTTGGAAAAATGGATTACACAGAAACTCAACAAATTTATTGTGGTGCTTAGCATAATGAGATGAAAATCACTACATGGAAAACTACACACGAAATAAATGATTTATTTTGCCAGAAGCACAGTATAAGTTTACGGGAACAGCTATTAACAGAATAAGCCTGGAAAAATAATTGTCAAAGCAATAAAGAAGAAAATCAACTCTCTATATAAACAATGTGTCTAAAGATCAGCCATCAATACTTGGAGCAACACTCTTTAATCTAGTTAAATACAGAAGTGACAGAAACCAATCAAGAACATTTAAGCAAAGATAAAATCTCAGGCATAACAACTGAAATAAAATTAAAGCATTGAAATACACAGACTATCAGCTTTCTAAAAAATACTGGAGTTAGCATTTTAGAGCACTCACAATTGAGTCCAACTGTAGGAAATGTTTATTGTCTATCCCAAATCCATTCATTCCTTCTTCCTTAGTAACCAAACCCTAGTTCTGTTGGGATGGCACTGTGCCCAGCTACAAAATCATGTGTTTCCTCCTTTCTTACCATGAACAAGTTGTGACGGAAGAGATGTGAATGGAAGATTTGCGTCAGGCTTCTGGAAGGCTGAATTCAGCTGGCAAGATTCTGAGGCCCTTCTATCTTTCACAGAGACGTAATGGCTGGAACTGCAGTGACTACCAATGACAATGAGGTGGCGTTGAGGATGGGCGGCCCTTGCAAAGAATTAATGATGGAGGAGATAAAGAGCCTGTGATTTTATTGCATCATGGAGCCGATGATGGAGTCTAGGATACCACATCTATCCTATACTATGCACTTCAGGACTTCTAAAATTCATTTTGCTAAGCTCATTTTTCTCAGATCTATAGCCGATAATCAGATACAGTACCAAATTAATAGTCCATGCTATTTCTTGGAGGAATGTCATCTAACAGGTATCATTTAGTATTACCTCCCCAGCACAGGCCTAAATATGTGCTGTAGACATATAAAAAGGGAGGCTAGTGATATGGAAATTATTGGTCTCTGGCTTTTCTTAATGTCCCCTGGGTGAGGAACATCCAGAATGGCCATACTTTTAAAGTGAAGAATGCAACCACTACCCATGAGCGCATAGAAAATATACACAAAGTTCTTCCAGTGCTATAGTGAAAGTTACCCTGTGATAGATTAACTGGGGAGTTTCAAAATGTAGAATAGGCTTAATCATCACCACATTTGTCTGAATCACTTGATTTGAGACACTCTTTATAAACCTGCAATCTGATCAAAGTGACCTAAGAGTGCTCTCAGGGAGGCATGACTGAGTTTGAGTGTAACTAAGGAAACACACATTAAAATAATTATGTTGAACTGTGTTCAAAGAGCTTGAAGAATATACAAAGAGAAGGGAGATAGACTAATAAAAGGAAGAGACTGAAAGACGAAATGTGTTCATCTCTCTAGGATTAGTCAGAAGAGAATGTGCTCAATTTAAATAAATAAATTTGGATTCCCAGTAAGCTTCATTAACATGAATCCAGTTCTGACAGTTAGGCTGTAATGAATTCACCAAAATAGTGGCACCCCATAGGGATGTGTTTGGCCAGCTGGTGTTCTTCAAGCAAATTTTCTAGGAGTCACTAGAAGGCAGGTTCCTCAAACACACCGCCCTCTAGAGCACAACTTTATCCAATACTCTGTATAACCTAGTTGTTCCAAACCATATAAGGGATGTATCATACTAGAAGGAGAGAGGTGTTTTGGCATTCTCATTCTTGACTTTTATAAAATCTCTTCTCTGACTGCTCCTTTTCTTTCATCTAGCTGTATTTTCATATATATATATATATATATACACACACACAAATATCTATCTATATGAGAAAATATAGCCTATATATAGGTTTGATAGATAAATAGATAGATAGATACATTTCTCCCTAAGAGCTACAGCTTCATTTCACTACTTCTTTTTGCAGTAAAATCCCTCCAGAGTTGCTATCCTTGATGTCTTCAAGGATTCTTCTCCCATTCTCTGCTTAATCCACACCAATCTAACTTTTATACTCATCTCTCCATGAAACTAAGGAAATATCACCAAAGTCCTACATGTTGCTAAATCCTAAGGTCAATGTTCTGTCTCCATTTCACTCAGTCTATCAGCAGAATTTCACTTCATTGATCACTCCCTCCTCATGAATACTCATTGGTCTCTTGTTTCCTAGTACTTCATATTCTTTGGATGTCACTTATAATTCACTGATTGTTCTTTCTTAGGTTCTTCTGCTGATTTCTCATCTTTTCAACCTTCACACTGGTGTGTGGGGCTGAGTCTTGATCCTCTCTTGTTCTGTAGCAATGCACATTCCCTTGGTATCTCACATCTTCCCATGTCATCTACAGGACCAAAACACTTCCGAATTTTGTATCTCCAACTTAGAGCTCTCTCTGTCACATCTCAACTGCATACTTGACATCTCCACTTGGAAGTCTAATATCCATCTCAAAATCATCTATAAAAACTGAACTAGTCATCTTTCTCCAAAAGCATGTGGCTCTAGAAATTTCTTTCTCTAAGTTGATAACAAATCAATTGTCCCACTTGCTCAAGCCAAAAAAAAAATGGGATCCATCATTGATTCCATCTTTTCTCTCAAGTCCTTGCATAAATTTGTCAGGAAACTTTTCTGTCACCAACATCAAATTATATTAGGAAGTTGATCTCTTCTGATTATCTCTACTGCTCCTGCCCTAGTAGAAGTCAGCATGATCTCTCATTGACATGGTTTCTACAGCCTCCTGACTTCTGTCTCAGACTCCACCCTACCTTGCTGCAGTTTTCTCAATGCACAGATCAGAATAACCTTTCAGAAATGCAAACTGACTCATCTCCAAACCTCCCCTTGGCTCCCCTTTTCTCCTAGAACAAAAGCCCAGCAGAGCTTTTCCTGATCCGACCCCTTGTTACCTCCCTGATCTAATCTCCAGCTACCCTTCTCATCACACTATTCCAACCATGCTGGGCTTCTTGCTGTACCTTGAACACACTAGATAGCACACTAGATTTACACTGAGGTGTCCCTCTTTAACTCCAAATACCTCCATCTCTGTCTTAAAGTTTTTGCTCAAATGCCAGCTTTTCAAGCAAATCTACTCTTTTCTATATAAATGCCAACTACCAATGCCTTCTCAATTCAATCCAAATCCCAATACCCCCTTTTTCTTTTCAACATAACACACTACTTCCTAGCAAAATATGAATTTACTTATTTATTACCATTTTTATTGTTGTTCTTTGAATGTCTTCTCTCACTGGCAAGTAAGCTCCCTCAGTAGAAAGAATCTTTGTGATTTTGTTCCCCGCAAAAGCCACATGCCTAGAACAGACTATAATGTAGAATAGCTGCTTAGTAAATATTTCCTGAATAAATGAATCAATGATATTGCCAATGCCTCTGTTTTAGTTATCATTTCTGTGATTATGACATGTACATATTTTCTGTTCTGTCTTCTGTATAAGTCTAGTCTATCGAGGTGAATGATAATCTCTTAACAAGTAGTGTCCACAGCTCATAATTATTGTTGCAAGCATACAATGCAGGACAAAGAAAGCATACAGTATTTTTCCTTTCTATACACATGTTACATCCTCTGAAAATATTTTTGTTCTAGCCAAGACACAAGTATATTCCAGCAACCTAGATTAAGAGCAAAAGCATTTCTCAAAAAGAATGCAAGCGGAGATGACCTGTGATAAAACGTGGCTGGTGCAAATTTAAGGCAGGAAGATAAGTTCAATGGCTAACAGAATAGATCCATAAGCTAGAATTCCTAAAGTATCATCTCACTTCTGTTGCTCAATACCTGTGAAAACATGTATAAGTTAACAAGCCTCTCTGTGCATCACTTCCTTATCTGTAAAACAGAAATAATAGTAACTACCACATTAGATGGCTATGAAAAACGAAATATTAATTTGTCAAGCTACATGCTAATTTAATGTCAAGTACATTGAATTTAGCTTGGCACCCAGTAGGCACTCTACACGTGTTATATGTTAGCCCTTCAGGCGTGACTCAATGCTTCTACATATATTTATCTGAGATTTTTGTTCCTGCTTCTTCCATGAACAATCTCTGTGACCCTGAGCGGCTCACTTAAGTGCTCTGGCCTTGGTTCATTTACCAACAAAAGCAAGAGATTGATCTTGTTGACTGCCCAGATCCCTAACAACACTAACGATGTGTGCTTCCCTGAATGTTCAGAGAAAGGCAAACATTTTCACACCAAAATCAGTTCCTGGCCATAGAGTGTAACAGCTCTGGGATGATCTTTCTTTTCACATTGATGTCAATGCTTATATTTGGGGAAAGGGTGAGATTTGTAGCTCTGTATTAAAAGAGATGGAAACATAGCTGATGTTCATCTTTACCCCCTTTATGGTCCACATTTCTTGATTGCGAGAATTCTTGAAAGAAAGTCAGAGACAATCAGTGAGTAAGACAAGGACAATGGTAGTAGTGTCAATGGGGGTCGAAATCACAGGAGTGGCCCTGGCATCGAGGATGAGGATACCTGTCAGCTTAGCAGGTGTATTCCTGCTGAATGCCAGCCCTGAGGGTAGGAAACTTTTGGTGGATCAAGAAAGGTCAAGAGGGACTAGATGAAGGAAGAAATAAGGAGAAATTAATATCAGATCATTCTGATAATAATCAGAATTTTAAAACTAAATACGGTCTAGAAAGGAGAAATACAAAATTCTCTGGCTTAGTATTCCATTAAAAATATCTTGTGATTCACAAAGCAGCCTGTCTTAGTCTGGTCAGGTTGCTACAACAAAATACCAGACAGAGTTTAAACAAAATAAATTTATTTCTCTCAGTTCTGGAGGATGGAAATCCAAGATCAGCGTGCCAGCATGGTTGGGTAGGGGCCCTCTTCCAGGGCATGGATTTCAAGGGTGTCCTCAAGTGGTGGAAGGCAAGGGATCTCTCTGAATCTTTCTTTATTTCATAAGGCACTAATCCCATTCATGACATTCTACCCTCAGGACTCTAGCACCTCCCAGAGCCCCAGCTGCCAAGGCTATTCCATCACCCAGAGCCCCACCTACCAAGGCCATTCCATCTCCCAGTCCCTCACCTACCAAGGCCATCACATCTTCCAAACCACACCTACTAAGTCCACTCTTTCAATATTAGCATTTCAACATAGGAAATTTGGGAAGACACAAACATTCGAACCGTAACACAGTCCGCCACATATTCTGCCACTCCGAGCCACCAAGATGGGGGCCTAAATTCTTCAAAGACTATTGTGCTTAAGAATATCCTCTGACAGGAAACACTGTAGATACTTCAACAGAAGGGTTTGTTTTCATCACTCAGTATTAGAAGTGCTACTTTGATCTCAGCAGAAATGAATTTACCCTGGCAACTCCGTAACATTCTACACGTTTGTGCTTCTGGTCCTCTCTTGTTTCTACTCCTTTGCACTGTAAATTAGCAGCAGCTCAAGTACTTGTGAGCCCCCTCAACAGCTGATGCTCCTGCAGTCTCTCTGCCACTTGGCTTCTGGCTTCTGGCAGCTCACACTGGCAAGCACGGCTCCCACTGTTTCAAGGCTCAGAGGAGCAAATGCACACGGAACAGCAGTTAGGACATAGGTTCTAGCCCAGGCTGCTGGGCTTCAAAGGATCATTCTGACACTTACTAAGTGTACGACTGGGCAAGACACTTAAATCTCCATGCCTCAGTTTCCTCATCTGCAAAATCAGGGTAATAATAGTACCTAATTCATACGACTGCCTGAGGATGAAATGAGTTAACATATGTAAGGTATTGAGATCAGCCCATGGCACTTAGCAAGCACTCAGCAGGTGAACCGTGATTTATTATTAGTCTTCAGTTAATTTATTAATGCTAAAAATATTTCATAGAAACCTGGGTTAGCTTTTGAAGTTTTATTTTTTATTCTAGAAACAATTTCTTTTTCAAAAAATCACCAATATATTCTGAATAAAGATGAGACCAGCATTCAAAAATATATATATTTTTTTCCTTATTATTCAATGTACCACTCTTTTAACTAGAAGCCTCCATATTTTCAATGATTCTTATGATTTTGCATGATTTTGGTTGCAAACACGCACATGCAATTGGAACTTAGCCCCTATATATTACCTTTAAAATTGTAAAACTGCTTAAATATAATGATACTGTAGTTTTCTATATACATTTTAAAAATAAACCTGTTTTCAATGATTGGCATTAATAATATTCAAGTGCAACTATTGTGCTAATGCTTAATAAATACTTAAAAATGGGTTTTAAGCATGTACTGGTTACCATTAAAGTATGCCAAGGTGGCCCAACTGTTTTTTGATGACACAAAACCAATTTCTGACCCCTGGGCCTGTGATGGGATGAAAGAGAAGGCCAACTAACTTTGACTCTCTCTGGGACATTCATCACCGTTGCAACAAGGGAGGAAGGACAAGGCGGTAATCCCAGAAGCTCACTTTCTCCTTCTAATCACGACACATAATTCTAGTGGCTGCCAATCCAGAGTTAGTTTTGCCAGTTTAAGGATGTGGACAATATTTCTTAAAGTCCTTTGATATATATGCAACTCTTAGGGGTTAGAGTAAGAAAGTAAAGCAGTGGGACATTTGCATGGTCAGAATATTGGTATGGTTTTTTTCTCCTTGAAAACTGAAGCTTAAGATCAGACTGTGAATATGTTCAGCCCAAAATGTATTATGAATCAAAGCTCTTTTTATACTGGCCAGCAAAACCAAGAAGCCAGAGAAATGTTTTAATCTAATCTATTAGGTACAGGTCTCTAAGTTAAATGTTTTAATCTAATCTATTAGGTACAGGTCTCTAAGTTAAATGTTTTAATCTAATCTATTAGGTACAGGTCTCTAAGTTAAAGTAGTGAATCAATATTAACTAACCCTGCCTCACCACACACATTTCTTTGGCAGAGGTTTCTGAGTTAAAAGCCAATGCTCTGGAGGCTCTGCTTTGATACAACAGCCTTTGGGGAAAAGAAATGGTGAAGGTGGTTCTACTCTGATGGGTAGAGGCTGGGGAACTCTTTTAAACTACTTGAGCCCCGGTCGCAAACAACGACTACTGGAGCTAGACCATCTCTGTGGTAGGCTGCACTAAGACCCAACCTTCAGCATCCAGCTCTCCCTGGCTGAGGACAGGTAGTTTGGTACCTGCGTAGGCAACACATCATCCAGAAGAAGCCATTTAACACCTCTTCCACCGGAGGGCGCAGTCCCCCGAGACAAAGGAAGTCAGAAGTACAATACAAACCGCCCCCTCCCACCCTGCCTTGTAGAACCAGTGACACGGGAGTGCAAGGGAGGGGTGTACAATTCACGTGACATATATCCTTTCCTTTTTGTTCATGAGCCCAATTAGTAGCTTCTGCCCTTGAAGTATTGATACATGTCGTTAAAATGTGCTTAATTTAGTTGAACATAAGTGGGTCAGGAAGATGTGAGACACTATTATAAACTGAGATAGTCCAAAAGACATTCTGTAAAAGGATTACCTGGTCTCGGTACACAGACCTTCTCCAGGTATGGATAATTGATGCCGTATATACATCATACATCATATATATCTAATGCTTTGCTCTGTAAATTATATTATGCTTATTAAGATAATTTCAAGGATTTCCACTGCCAGTGTCTTAGTTAATGTTTCCTTACTTCTCGCCAGATTACTTCAATACTATTGCAATTGACTTGTTTTCTTTGCTGTCCCTCCAGTCTTCACATGTGCATCTGAGTAACTTCCACGATAGTTTCCGTGTGTTTTCTTCAGCATCTGACACAGTGATTGGAACAGAAGAGATGCTCAGAAAACAGCTAATGAAGTAATGAGTGAACCCCACACTAGAGCTCTGAAAATACCAATTCCCTGCTCAAAAATTTCAGTGGACCCTCATGACCTACGACATAGAGTTTGTTTCTAAGCATAATATTCGTATCCTCTACAACCTGGCCCCCAATTTTTATTCCAAAAACACCTAAAGCAACACCCGAAAAAGTATACATTCCCGTCAGACTAGACTCTCAATCCAGTTAAAATAGGTCATCCTCACAGCACACCTTCATCTTGGGTATCTTTCCACAACACTGCTGCCTAGAATTCCTTTTCCTCCTTCTCTATCCTTTCCAATCATATCCATATTTCAAATACCAGTTCAAGTTTCACTTAATCTATGAGTTATTCTCCAAGTGGAATAAATGTCTCTGAGTTTACAGACTCTCTGGTTATAAGTATTTCGTCAAGTATTTATTCTTTGATTCATCAAATAGTTACTGCAAACTTTTATGTATGCAGCACTGATCTAAGTTAGATCAAAGTGCTGAAGATCTAAGAGTCAGTGAAACATGGTCCCTGCCCATGAGACGTATAGGCTGGTAGGAAATCCAGACATGCTAGCAGATCACTGCAGTAGAGATCCTTCAGAAGTTATAAGTACAGGGTCCTAGGCAACCGGTGAGGGAGGCATTCAATGCAGGCTCTTGAGGTGTCAGCAAGGATTGTCTGGAAGATGTAAGTCCATTGTGACTGGGACTCAGTCAATCATTGTTTGCAATAATGGAGAGGCTGAAATTACAAGTCTGATTAAGCCAATTCCCACATCAAAAACTTATAAAGTCTCCCTACTGTCCACAAATAGAGCCTATGCTGCTAAGCACTTACAGCCTGCATAGGGGTTAGTCAAGTGAATGGAGGCCCAAGAGAGGGGAGGGGGGATTATCTGCAGCACAAAATAGGCCAGAAGGAGGGAGAGCATCGCAATCTGGGTAACTGCCATACTTTCTCACCCTCTTGACCTCCACGTTTTTCCTCAATGAACCACAAAACAGGCCTTCCTATTTGCCTTTGTTTAAAAACAGTGGAGCATCTTTTTTGTTGTTGTTAATCTGCACCACCAGATGGTAAGGCCTTTATTTGAGAGAACTTGTCCTATATCCTCCAGAATACCAGACGCACAGTCCAGGACACTGATCCACTAATTGTGTTCAATGCAATTAAATATGATAGTAATATTCAAAGGAGAAAGGATCAGTGCAGAGGAAAATAGGGCATTTTCTCTTTATACATTGTCCACTGCTATTAATTATCGACTAATGTTGAATTTAACTTTGCTCTTCTTCAGAAATTGTTTTAACTTACTCTCCACTCTGATGCTTCCCTCTTATTCACAGCCAGCCACAATTGAGTTTTCTTCTCTCCGTCAGGGCTCTAAACTTAAGATGTCAGAAGTTGATGTAAATCTTTGTGCCTCAAGCATCAAAATTCTTTCATCTTTCTTGACTCTACTGAGCTAGAGCTTTATCTCTCCTGTTTTTCCCTAGGTTTCTGTTTTGTTTATATTCCTAGAAATCTTTCAAAGTTAGAGAAAGAAAGTGATTCTATCTATATTCACTTTTCCTATGCTTTGCAACATGAACTAAAGCCAGAAGAACATGTGGTCGACACTTAGTAAATACTGCCACTGCCTCGGCCTGTCCTCAGAATGACATTGATGCCTCTTCCATAATGCCACTCACAAGCTTCTCTTTCTTACTGTTCCTACTTAAAAAAAAAAATAGCATAAATAACTTGTTTTCTCCTGAACCAGTTGAGGGTAAGTTGAGAAACTGATGTCTAGTCACTTCCAGATTCCTTAGTGTGCAATCCTAAAAACAAGGACATTCCCAAAAATAACCACAATATGACCATCAAAATCAGGAAACTAACACTGATTTCTTAATACCATCTGTTATGGGCTAAATTGTGTCTCCCCCAAATTCATATGTTGAAGTCCTGACTGCCAGTACCTCAGAATATGACTGTAATTGGAGAGACTTTAAAGAGGTTATCAAGTTAAAATGAGGCCAGTAGTTTGCATCCCAAACCAATCCCAACAGTGTCTTCAAGAAGTGGCAATTTGGACACACAAAGAGACACCAGGGGCACATGTACACCATGGGGACAATGATACAAACAGGAGCAAGGAACCAAACCTGCCTATACTTTGATCTTGGATTTCCAGCCCCCAGAACTGTGAAAAAATAAAACTCAGTTATTTAAGCCACCCATTCTATTATAGTAGCCCTAGCAAACTAATATACTATCTAATCCACAAACTGCATTTAAGTTTCCCAGTCATATAATAATATGCATAGTATAAAATGTCCAAACAAAGATGTCCAGTTGAATTTAGTTGTCATGTCTTTTCATTCCCCTTCAATCTGGAATAGTTCAACCTTGATGCTTGAACATACACTTCTTCTGCAGGCTATTTTATAGAAAAAAACATTCAATTTGTCTTGTATTTCCTCATGATTAGATTCAGACAATGCAAGCTGTGCTTAATCTCACTGAATCCAATTTTGTACTTCATCCCAATGCTAGTAATGCTAATTCAACCACTTGATTAGGGTCACGTCTGCTGTCAGTTTCCACTTAAAACGTAGTCTTTCTTCCTTTTGCAATTAACTGTTTGTTGCTGTTGTTTTGTTGTTCATAGGGAGAAAGTTTGAGATTATGTAACTATGCTGGTTCTCACCAAATTTTCACCCAGTATTTTGAGGATCCACAGAAAATTCTTGTGTGTAGCAATTTCTATGATAATACTAAATGGTGAAGTTTTTAATTATTTCTACATATATTACATGACTTTCTGCTATAAGGAAAGATATGTTTTCTCTCCATTTATTTATTCATTTATTTATATAGTTATTTTGATGCTTAAATCATTTCTGATTTCAACAGTGGGAGCCTCTTCAGGGCCACCTTTATGTTCTGTTGACATGTCTCCAATGTTCCTTGAAGACTTTCTTCACAAGATGTTTCAGGCCCATCTAATACATTTATGGCTCCACTCCTGGAGCCAGCCACATCTTTTAAGAAGACATGGTTCCTCTTAGTGACAGTGGTGTTTAGAAGCCAACATCTAGGCACTAAATGAGTTCATTGCCACTGGTGTATCACTGATTCCAGACTCAGTGGATAGAATAGACACACACAAATGTGAGTTCACGCTGATACTCCAACTGCAATACAACATCATTGCTGGATTTATTGTAGTTTTCTTTCCTTTTTAAAGGTGTGCCTCTACCCCAAGCTGAAATTTTCAGGAAGGAATGAAGGAAGAAAGTGAACTATTTTTTTAAGCTAAACATTTTATCTTATTCAATACTAAAGAATGAAATCCTAGATATCTCATGTCTCACCAAAATGTGAGTAAAAATGACTCCCAATTTACAATAGCCCCTTCTGCAGGTGTTCAATTAGACAATCTTACCTTACTTAGGGTCTTCCAATGAGATTACAAACAGGTGGGCTGTTGGGTAAGCATTTTAGTTCTTTCCTTCCGTTTTCCAAGTATTGAAAGCAGTTGCATTCACCTAATTAAACAAAGAATCACTTGGGAGCATTTAAAACCTACTGAAGCACTAATCCTACTCCAAGACAATTAAATCGTAAACTCTGGTGTAAGGCCCAGTCATGAGTGTATTCTAAGACTCTCCATGTTTCCTCCCTTTCATTAACCACTGATTTAAACTGCTTTTTCTCCTCATCACAGATTTACTTGTCACTAAAATAACATGTGATCTAAACTTACTGTAAAAGGCAAATGCTAAGATGGAATCTATGTTGTCTACCTGCTGATGTACCAGCCCCTATACTCTCCCTGCTGTGAGTGTAGGTGGGACATGCCTCTAGCCAACAGAATATGGTAGAGGTGAGAGGAGTTTGCAGGAATAATATAGGTTCCAAATCAGTTGATTTGAACTAATCAAAAACAGGTCACCTTGGGAGGGCCTGACAGGATTAGCTGAAAATCCTTAGAAGAACTGGACCCTCCCTGATAAGAAGAACTCTCTCTCCTCCTCTGGCGATCCTGAGCAGAGAACCCAGGGAGCTGTGTGCAGACTCCTGATCCAAGAAATGTGGGATGGTAGGTGTGTGTTGTTTTAATCCGCTATTTGTGTGATAATTTGTTTTGCGGCAATACAAAACTAACAGTTACCAAGGACTTTTTGACTGCCAGGCAATGTTTTCATTCATTACAAGTTATTGATCTTATTGGGATCTGAAGATGGAAGAAAATAAAGCACTGGACACAGGGTTGGTGAGTAGTAAAAATTGTTGACTGATTGTAATATCCGGCAAAAAATAACCTGTGATATAATGAGTATGTCTGCTCTGTTTCATCCTCTCAAAGAATATTCACACTTTCAAGGACACTTTTGATGTCACTGTCTTCTTTCTCTGTGGTGGAAGTAAAGTCAGCCATTTGGCAGCCTTTTCCTAAAGGGTCATATCCCCTAAATTGAGATGTTGGTGGATAAGTGTTGTAAAAATAAGATTGCGGGGGTAGAATATAACACTGAGAGATTTTTGAAATTGATTGTAATTACCTTTAATGAAAATAACTTGTATTACATTAAGCCTAACTCCACCCCAACTGTTCATACTTCAACCCTCTAATATACATACCCTTCAATCAGAAAATCCATGAAAGTTCTTTTTTTTCTTCCAAACAACTTGATTATATCTCTCATACAACGTCTACAAAACTTCTTTACAAACATATTCCTAGAATAAAAACAATGACTTTCCCCTTGAGGGAAATTGACCTGAGAGGTGTGGGGCATGAGGTATAGTAGGCCAGAGCTGGAAATTATGACAACCTTTGAGCAACTTTTGAAGCTTCTTGAAATCACTAGGTCAGCCTTTGGTTAAGTACTGACCATGACAATGTGCAAAAGGCTGATTTGGTCTGAGATCGTGTCACTCCATTTATCCTGTATAGCCCCATACTGGAGCCAAACTTTTTTCCTCGCGTCTGATGTTCTTTGAGTCTGGTTTTCTAATTCAAAATGGCCCACGTGCTTTCACAGTCATGTCTATCTATGATTCTATTAAGGAATAAAGTCAAGTTCTACCTTCTCCATGAGGAAGACTAGTGCTCCCTTGAACTTTCAATATATAATACACCAAAATATCTTCTTGGTAAAAGAAGAAGAGGAAAAGTGTGAGCAATGCAGTCCCACAAGACAGCATGCTAGAAGGCTTTCATAGCAAAGTATTGAAAGCAATTTTCTTAACTCTATAATTAAGAAGATGTCAATTACCCATGGGGGGAAAAAGGGGTTTTGTAAGAAACTATCTGGAGAAATACTGAGTTAAAAGAAATTAAACAAATTTTTTTCTTACGTTTAAGGCCTCTTAGGACCTTTGTTGTAAATCTCCAAGAAACAGAATCATACTTATTGAATCTGCAGCAGCCCCATAACTTTTTCAACTCTTGAACACTTTTCAAACTAGGAAGACAATTGGGTAAACTTATATTCAACACCCGTGGTTCTTACAGTATGTCTCCCAGATCAGGAGCTTCAGTGTCCACATCTCCTGGATACATGTTAGTGATGCAAATTCTGTACTGTACCCCAGACCGGATGAATCTGATTCACGATGAAGTTTGAGATTCGTTGCTTTATTCCACATGTGACTTGAGGAATCCCAATCCACTCCTCTTTTTGGAACAGATACTTAGTGTAAGGGATATATATATATATATATAATATATTTTAGATTTTACATATATATATATTTTAACATCTTTATTGGAGTATAATTGCTTTACAATAATGTTTTAGTTTCTGGTTTATAACAAAGTAAATCAGCTACACATATACATAAAACCCCATACCTCCTCCCTCTTGCATCTCCCTCCCACCCTCCCTATCCCACCCCTCTAGGTGGTCACAAAGCACAGAGCTGATCTCCCTGTGCTATGCGGCTGCTTCCCACTAGCTATCTATTTCACATGTGGTAGTGTATATATGTCCATGCCACTCTCTCACTTCGTCCCAGCTTACCCTTCCCCCTCCCTGTGTCCTCAAGTCCATTCTCTATGTCTGCATCTTTATTCCTGCCCTGCTCCTAGGTTCTTCAGAATGATTTTTCTATTTTTGTTTTTTTTTTTAGATTCCATATATATGCATTAGCATACGGTATTTGTTTTTCTCTTTCTGACTTACTTCACTCTGTATGACAGACTCTAGGTCCATCCACCTCACTACAAATAACTCAATTTCGTTTCTTTTTATGGCTGAGTAATATTCCATTGTATATATGTACCACATCTTCTTTATCCATTCATCTGTCGATGGACACTTAGGTCGCCTCCATGTCCTGGCTATTGTAAATAGAGCTGAAATGAACATTGTGGTATATGACTCTTTTTGAATTATGGTTTTCTCAGGGTATATGCCCAGTAGTGGGATTGATGGGTCATATGGTAGTTCTATTTTTGGTTTTTTAAGGAACCTCCATACTGTTCTCCATAGTGGCTGTATCAATGTACATTCCCACCAACAGTGCAAGAGAGTTTGTAAGAGATATTTTTTAAAAGTAAAGGATTTACATTGGGAACTGTGTAACCAGAGAGTGGGAACACAGTTTCTCCCGGTGGAGTTTTTGAATGCTCAGTGAGAGTAATTGAAGAGACATGAACAATGTTTAACAGTCCTAAAAGACTTTGCTGAAGCCATTGCCTCTAAAATCAAAGGTGTCTAATTGAAAGGAAAATATAGATATTTTTCCTCTCGCCAGTCTGTCAGTCTGATAATTTACAGCCTGAAAGATTTCTTTTTCAAATGAGCATCCAAGAAGTAAATGTGTTAAATGTTAACATCTGTTCTGAAATAATTCATCAGCTTTACCATACACAGATGATGTGAAACTTTCTTAAATGCCCATTTAAGACACCTAAGGCTGCATGTGTTATTATTGACTGCTAGGTATTTAACTTCTAAAATCCCAGTGAATATGGTGGTATATCACAGCTTTATAGTTAGTAATAAACATAGTTATGTAATACCAAAAGGCAATAAAATTGGAGGAGGGGATTAGTTTCTATCTGTACTGCATGAGGTAATAGACATCAGAGTCTGGGCTGGCTGACTGTAGCTTATCTAGATGGCCTAAAGATCAGAGTGGCTATTTGCTGTCACTTAAATTTTAGGTCCAGAAATAGCTCATATGATGTTGCTTAAAATGTTACACTTTTTAAATTGAATTTAGTTTATTTACAATATTGTGTTATTTTCAGGTGTAGAACAAAGTGATTTGGTTATACATATATGTGTGTGTGTGTGTGTGTGTATATATATATATATATATATATATATATATTCCTTTTTGATTCTTTTCCATTATAGTTTATTACAAGATATTGAATATAGTTCCGTGTACTATACAGTATATCCTTGTTTTTATCTATTTTATATATAGTAGTTTGTATCTGTTAATCCCATATTCTCAATTTATCCTTCCTTGCCCTTCCCCTTTGGTAATCATAAGTTTGTTTGCTATGTCTGAGTCCATTTCTGTTTTGTAAATAAGTCCATTTGTACTATGTTTTAGCTTCCGCATATAGTGACATCATATAATGCCCGTCTTTCTCTGTCTGACTTACTTCCCTTAGTATGATAATCTCTAGGTCCATCCATGTTGCTGCAAATGGCACTATTTTGTTCTTTTTTATGGCCGAGTAATTTTCCATTGTGTGTGTGTGTGTGTGTGTACACACACACCACATCTTCCTTATCCATTCATCTGTCAATGGCCATTTAGGTTGCTTTCATATCTTGGCCATTGTAAATAGTGTTGCTATGAACGTTGGGGTGCATGTATCTTTTGTGCTAGGGCTTTTGTATTTTCTGGATATATGCTCAGGAGTGGGATTGCTGGATCATATGGTAACTCTATTTTTAGTTTTTAAGGAGTCTCCATACTGTTTTCCATGGTGGGTGCAAGATGTTACATTTTTAAAATTTCCCTTATGTAATAATTTGTATTTTTTTCTTCCCTTTTGAAGGTATTTTTCCCTCTGTGTCTCATGGAATTCATCTTAGTTCTCATTCCAGATTCTTTGCCTGGGAAATTGAAATAGGTGGAGATAGTGGTTGATGGTTAAAGACTTAAGCTTTTTTAAAACTGTGATGGGGTGACAGTAGAATTTGCAGACATCTAGAAGTTATATTCACCAAGACTTTGGTGGGGCAAAGAAAGCTTGAGTGGAGAGAAGCAGAAACGGGCTACTAGGAAGAGTGAGATCCCTTGGGTGTGGACTTGGGAAGGTCCTCTGTACATGATGGAGACAAAGTCCCCTTCAGTAAGTGTGCAGGATATCAGAGCTTGCTGTGGGAGATCAGTAGAGGCTGTACAATATGTTTTCCAAACTAAAGAACATATTGAAAGGCCACCTTGGGCAAGTTTGTGGAAAGCGGAGTGTGACTGGCATCTTTCAAATATACCAGGTCCTCTTCTTAGGTACATGGTGGGGTTTTCTTTGTTTCCCTTGGAGATATAGGTGTGCCCTTATGACTTGCTTTGACCAATGTCAAGTATGAAAGGAAGTAACATGTCACTTTCTGGTAGAAGCTTTAAGAGTCAATTAGGGACCCATGATGCTTTTTATTCCCCTCAGCCTGGAAACAGTCTATTATCCTGGATCCCAGAGTGTTCACAATGCAGAGAAGAGCCTTCCAGCTGACTTGGAATGAACATATAGCATAGCAAGAAAAAAGTTACAGAGTTTCTGGGGTTCATTGCTACCACAACCAATAGCCTTGAGTCCATTGAGCAGTGTCCTGAACAGCAGACAAGAGTCTGAAGACTCACTCTGATCATAGGACTGGGTAGCAGAAGAACCCAAGGAAATCATGGCATCACTATGAATTAAGAGCCTGGCACTTCCCTTAGATTCTCGGTGACCTATGGGACCCTGTGGGGGAGAGGAAGCCCCAATGATACCTGAAGTTGAAACTCTTGCATCAGGAGAAGACTTGTCTCAGTTTTAGTATGAAATATATGTTAAGTTTGTGCACAAAGATTGCCACCTGCTACATATGCTTTGTGTCTAGAAATTTCTGCAGTCCAGTGGACTAGGCCTGCTCCATCGGCTGCAATATTTAACCCTGACTTCTAAGACAAAAACGTGAGCTAATGCTCAATGTCCTGCTCCCCAAAAGGGCAATTAGCATTGATTTTGCAAGTAAACATAACATCAGTAATAATACTGTCACTGGTTTGTTGAAGACTTAAAATGTGCCAAGCAATTTGCTAAGTAGCTTACATGGATTATCACATATATTCCTTTCAACAAATCTGTGAAAGAATTGTTACCCTTATTTACCATCTTAGGAACTTGGAAATTACAAAGGTTAAAAACCAGCCCCCAGTCACCCAGCTGGTAGGTGGCAGGGCCAGAATGACAGTGCAGGTCTGCTGGCAGCAAATGTCATTGCTTTGTAGAGCCCCCATTAATCACCTATCACCTGGATTATTGGAAGAATTGTCTGTTTCTGCTTCTTGTCTGGTTCTCTTCTTTAACCCTCTCCCATTCTAGGTAGAGGCATGAATAAGTAATGCAAATCTGACCTTGGAAATTATTAAAGTTGTACTGACTCCCTGTGCTTCTTATATAAAATCTAAACTCCTCATTGTGCCAAAGGAGGTCTTCAAGGAAAAGGTTCCAGCCTACTTCTCAGCATAATCTGCCACCACTCCTATTTTTCTACTCTTTGCTCTTCTAATACTAGACTACTTTGCTCTATTGATGCTACTGATAGTCACCTTGTTGTGTGCAGTCTTTTCTACCTGTAATGCCCTCCAGGCGGAGACCCAGATGTCCTTTCACCTAAATCCAACTGTCACTTAGTAAGACAATATGGGTATAACCTGCTCCATGGGGACTTTTGCAATATTCCAATCTGGCTTAGACATTCCTATTCTCCCATAGTACATTGGGCAGCCCATTATTATGTAAATAATATGATGCTTTAAGCACATGAACCCTGGAGTCAAAAAGTCAGGGGTTTGAATATCAACTCTGCCACTCTCTAAATATGCTTTGACAAGTTATATAACCCCGGAAAATGTCAGTCTTAGAGTAGGTAAAAATTATATAAACATAGAACTTTCTTGAACTAATTTTTCTTTTATCATGGATTGTTTTACAATTATATTAAATAATGAATTTAATACTATGCCTGGCTATAGTCAGAGTTCAGTATTTGTTGGCATGCTTATTTCCCTCACATTATAGAATGACTATCTAAATATCAGCTTGTGAACTCCTTAATGACCAGACACAGTCCTGAGTAAATATTTGCTAATTGAATGAATAGATGAAAAAAAAAATTAGGAGGATGCCATTTAAAATGTTTAAACTCAAAGGGATTAGCATGCATTCAGGGCTCCTCAAGATGCCAGAAAGTGGTTTCAAAAATTGGGGAAAGACAGGAATAAAGACACAGACCTACTAGAGAATGGAGTTGAGGATACGGGGAGGAGGAAGGGTAAACTGGGATGAAGTGGGAGAATGGCATGGACATATATACACTACCAAATGTAAAATAGATAGCTAGTGGGAAGCAGCCGCACAGCACAGGGAGATCAACTCGGTGCTTTGTGACCACCTAGAGGGGTGGGATAGGGAGGGTGGGAGGGAGGGAGACACAAGAGGGAAGAGATATGGGGACATATGTATATGTATAACTGATTCACTTTGTTATAAAGCAGAAACTAACACACCATTGTAAAGCAATTATAATCCAATAAAGATGTTAAAAATAAATAAATAAGGTAAAAAAAAATACAGTTCTGTATTTTGGACAATCCCACCCTATTCTACTCTGGAGACTATGAAAGAATGAAGAAAAAATTTAGGAGGGCTGAGATAACAAAAGGGCTCCTTTTGAATTGTACCAAAATGCCCGGCAAAGTAAGAGATCTGCTCTCACTGACACTGAGGAGGAGAAATTGGAAGCTTTATGGGTTGAAGGGATTTGGAACATTTCTGAGAGAAATGAGCCAAGGAGTCAATGAGGGAGAAATATTGGGCATGCTGGGATGTGGTCAGAGCCAGGACGCAGCTGGTTGGTATAAACACTGAGAAGGCCAGGTCTGCTTGGTTATCATCCTTTCTCCAGCACGGATGGGAGGCACGCAGAAAGAAGGTGTCCTCATGCTGGATCCCATGGTGGGATCAAGGACAACACAAAGGTTAAATAGGCAGAGTATAGAACTTTAATCTTTTACAGTGGACGAATTGGGTCCAAAAGGGTTAGCATATATGAAGTTTTTCATAAATATTTGTTGAAAAACTTTTAAAGATATGAATGACCAGATATGTTTTTTCTGGGGCTTATATTTCATGGATAAAGCCCCAAAGAAGTAACAGTATTACTTTCAAAGTATAATACTCCTCCTGGAGAGAAGGTATTTTGTGTTTGAGTTACAAAATTCCTAGATTTCACTTTCCAAAGTATACGCAGAACAAGATTAATAGAAATAAATAAATGTCTCTGCAAATAGTGTCAAAGAGCCTTCCCTTGCTTGGCTGTTTAAAGGATTAAAATTTAGAGGCTAGAGAATAGTTCATGACAAAATGAATCATTGCTTGAATTTTTCTTTAGAATCACAATATGCACAATACAGGTAGTAAATTCAACACAATTTATAGAATTAACCTATATAAACATAATCTACTTTGATATGATTAAAACTGACAAGCTCTACAATAAATTAATGTAGACATAATTTTTTTTCTGACTTCATTTTTACTTGAATATGCCTTTAGTGGCATAATGGGAAAAGGAGGTGACAACGAGATGATTAAGAAAAGGGATTATGGGAGTGAAGCAGTATAAGCAAAACCTTGAAGTTGGAGCATTTGTATTTAGAGATGGAAGGAAGCAATGACTTGGTTTTTGGACTGTTAATTTTGAGTCTTCCAAACTCATAAGCGCCTCTAGAATTACTTTTAGTGGTGCCATAGGACGGTGTGACAGAAACAGACCATGGGTGAATGGGTGGCCAGGCTTGGGGAATTAAACACCTACAAGCATTCAACTCTTACTTTACTTGAATTTTCACACACAAGAAAAGTAAATTTAATTCCCATATGGCTCCAGAACTTTGAGTGCATTAAAAAAATTACAGAGCTCATTGGTTTCAATAACAGGACTATAAATATATTTTAAAGCCATACAATATGTAGGGGGTTTTGGTGCCCTACAATAAATCTCATTTCATCTATCTGCATTTTATACAAAAGTGAGATCTGATTTTTCTCTCACAATAAGAAATGTTGCCAAGGTTAGAGCTGTTGCCCCCACCAGGCTCTGCCTCGACTGTGCCTCTCTGGTGGACCAAGAAGCAAGTATAACCACTTTTCTAAGCACTATTGTACCTGCTTATGCCAGGGAAGAAGACCATGAGGAACACCACTTTCAGCACTTTTGAGAAAAAAAGGCATCTATCTTCCCAGAGGAATCAAAAGTAAGGAATCAAATGACCCCATTTAGGTCATTCATTTGTGTCAAGTAAGGGAAGGGTGAATCAAGCTTCTTATATTAGGTCTGGAAGGACCTGCTCCACACCTTGTTACACCTCTCCAGGCTTCACCATTCTTTCCACAGCCCCTCCCACCCTGCCCATTTGGTGCATTTTCACCACCCAGGTGAGAAACTGCACTCCACCTCCAGTGCAGAATGCATATGGTTCTTTGTGGTTTGCACTTCTGGTACCTGTGGACTCAGGCAGATCTTAATAGAGATTTTGCTTTTCCCAGGAAAATAAGTAGATTGGGCTCTGGCATAAATGATGTTTTAGAGTTTCTGAAGGCAAAGGAGGAGTTGCATTTAGAGCATACATGAGACAGACTCATCTATTCTGAGGTGTCGGGGATACTTTACTGAAAACATTTTGTTGAGCTGAGATGTGAGAATAATGCTACAACCATGGCAGACAATGAGGACAAAGGGGTAGCAAGAAGGGAGAAAGCAGGGGCACATTAAATAGTACTTTCCCTTCATGGTGCTGTGCAAATATTATATCTCTTTAGTTAAGATATACAGGGAATATTACCATTTTTATTTGCTGGATATTACTATATATTGAGAAAAAATGATACTCTGAGAATTTTCATATTATTATCTTTCAAGAAATATTCCACATGTTTTCATAATTTATACTAAAATTTGACTTTGCCTTTCTTCAAGACAAATATAATTTAGGAAGAGTAAATAGACATTAAAGAAATATGCAATGTTCTAAGATATAGTAACAAAGAAAATATTCTTTTGCATATATTGAGGATGAGCTAAATAAAATTGGCCTTGACTTATAACATATTGCCCCAAATGGCATGAATATTATAGTAGATATAATTGTATTTGTTAATATAATACAAGTTATATTTCTTTTGGCTGAGAGATGGTAAAGGTGATATATACTAAAATTCATGCAACTGGTCCATCATGAAAGAGAAGGGTGGTGAGGGGAACTCTTCATTGTAACTAGTTTGGTAAGATGTATTGTAGTAGAAAATACCCAAAAGGAGGATTCACAGCTCTTTCACCTAAATATCAGACATACACACACACACACACACACACACACACACACATACACACAGAATTTTCCAATAACCTATGTGGTTCTCACTGGAAAGGAATCATCCATGCTTCAATTGCCTCAAAGGGAAGAAAACTAGAAAGTCTAATCAGGTAACACGTCCCTGCTTTGGACTGCTATTGTTCTTGGGTTGGTGACAGTATTGTTTGATACTAGTCCCATGTGCCCTGTTGTGAACTCCATGCCTTTCTGTAACATGATCTTGGTCACACAGATCCCTAGGCAGGCCATAGTGTCTGTTCATGGAAGGGCAGTCCTACTTTTCTTTCTCCAGTTACAGTCACTCCACTCTGCATAAAATGGTGGATTGTGAAGACAAGGCACTTTCAAGCCACCAAAAAGTTGCATATATATTGCAGAGTATGTTTAATATATTGTCTATTGCAAGTAACCAATATATGATAAACTAATGGGAAATATACAATTCATGCAAAACCCACATGGCCTTGAAATATAGGAAAGCAAAGAAGTAAGGTGGAAATTTGTAGAAGGAAACTTGTATGGGGCACGCATGCTCTGTTTATCTGGAACATTTTCAGTCTAGCTAATTTTTTCACATGTCAAACTGTCCAATCCCATTTTCTCCATGTTTTCCCACTCCTATCAATTGAAGATACTACTGTCACCTTTTAAAATTGGTGCTTTTAACTGTTTGTCAGTAATTTATAAGACAAATTGGATAACTAGCATCACATTGCCAATAGTACCAGTATTTGTGTCTTTTTAAAATGATGATGGGAAGAAAATATCAATGCATAGAATGGAGATGTTCAATTTTTTTCCTGGTAATGTTTCATTAATTCTTCACACTTCCAGAAATGCTTATTGTGTGGCTATTGTGTCAATTCTCTAGATCCAGGAAAAAATATTAATATGCTATAGATCTGGTTTTGCAAAACACTTTATCTGATATGTCAATTACATACAACTTTTTAGGTGCTTTAAAAGACAGTGATAAAGTATTAAAGGAGCACAGAGACCAAAACAACTAACTCAAAAATTTACCTGGTAGCCTTCAACCAAAAGATACCATTTCATTTGCACCTTGAATGATAATGCTAAAGAAGTAGGAGAAAAATTATCCTGAGGATAGTGGCTGCATTGTGGTAAGACCTGCATCCAGAAAATAGGAGACATATGGAAGCTATTTTTAGGCTGGAAATGTACAAGAATTGATCAATTATATGGGGGAGGTGAGGAGGAAGAATAAGTCAGTTTGAGGTATTCTCAGGAATTCCACAAGAGCAGAGTTGATATGTAAGGAGTAAAATTTGTAAAACATTCATATCATGTGCTCTTTTTACTTTTCCCAGTAATTGACCTTTGATCTAGTCCATAGATATCTTGTTAGCATGGAGGAGACTCAGCTTTGATTCTGAAGGGGTGGAAATGAATTACTGTTCAGATTATGCCCTCAGGGCTCTCTATTAGTTGAAGACTTTCCGAATTTATTTCCAGCGGTATCCAATCTGATCATTTGAATAGTTCATTTAGGCAGCATTTGGTGTCTTTTTGATAAAAAAAAAAAAATTTTGTTTACTGCTGGATTTTTATCATCTGGTTAGTGAATTGCACAGGGTGACATTTAATAATTACTTTTGCATAAATGAATAAAGAAAGTATGTGCCATTAAAAGGAAATATTAAGTCAAAGGCTCTAAAGGGGAGGACCAATCTTGGTAAGAAAACCAGTGTCTACAGTAGAATGAGTTCTGGGAAAGTGTAAGAAGATGAGGTTGACTTTCTCAATGGCCAGATCTTGAAGGGTCTCTCAGGACATGGCAAAAAATTTTGAATTGTATTCTACAAGGGATGGAAGGCTTTTAGAGGATTTTTATTGAGTGGTGCATGAGTGTGTCAGATTAACTTTTTTCTTTCTCTTTTTTTTACTGTTGGGCAGAAGTTATACCAAAAGTGTGAGAGAGTAGAAATAAGAAGACAAATTAGAAGACCTTTAATTATCCTGGCTTAGACGAAGGTCGTATGGTAGAAGTGTTAAGCAGTGGTTACGTTTTGAAGGTAAATCAAACAAGAATTATGGACAAATTGGTTGGGACAGGTCCAGAAAAAGAAGAAAAAAAAGAATAAAAACTGGCTGTTCGGTAACAAATTACCATAAACATGATGGCTGAAAGCAACACATTCATGATCTCAAAGTTCCTCTAGGTCCGGAGTCAGGGTGCAGCCTAACTGGGGCCTCTGCTTAGAATCTTCTGAGGCTGCAATCAAGGTGTCAAGCTTTGTCCTCACCTGGAGACTCTGCTTGGTAAGATTATGCTTCCAGCCTCACTCAGGTTGTGCCCTGAATTCATTTCCTTCTGGTTGTAGGACTGAGGAAGGAAGTTTCTTCCTGCCTGTTGGCCAGAGTTGCCCCTCAGCTCCTAGAGGCCACCCTAAGCTTCTTGCCACGGGGGCATCCACAATGTGGCTCCTTACTTCCCCAGAGCTAACAAGGAGAGTCTCCAAAGTCAGTCCATGAGCAAGATTACATACCACAATCAAAGGAGCCACATCTTGTCAAATTTGCCATATTGTACTGATTAGAGCAAATCACATGTCCCACCCACACCCTAGAGAAGGAGATTATACAGAGGTATGAGGACAGAATTCAGGAATCATAAGAGCTCATGCTTGAAGCGGTTCACCAAGATGGCCTCTAATGACAATACTATGCAGCTGAACTAACCCTGGAATCACCTACGTCAGAGCTTTTTCTTAAGTAAGACAATAACAGTCCTTACTCTTCAAAGTCACTTTTGGTAAGGAGTTGTGTTAGTCCCAGCAAAATATTTGAGGAACAAGAAATATTAAGAACTTCTCAGTTAAATCCTCTATTTTCTCTTTGAAGTAGAGGGGGGATGATGTGTTTGGATCTCACCATGAATGAAGGTTGAACACGGCACCTGTAGTGAGAGATTAGTATCACATACAGGAATCTTGGGCAGTTTTTAGGGCCAAGATGAGATTAGAAAGTCTGAGTCTTTAATCACAAAAATCTGCAAAGTGTGAGTTTTTCCTCTCTCTGCTCAACAGCCTAGATACAAATGGAGAAAATAGATCGTTAACCGGCCAGATGAGAGCTGGTGAAGGAAGGAGCCTTGGGAGGTGAGACAATTGACAAGAGAATGGATGAGTAGATGAGTAACAGGATCTGGCTGGGTGGAAAATTAGCAAAGACGGACTCTTCCTGGTAAGCTGGGAAAAATAAGATAGTCAAATATAAGCTTTCTCACTGTAGTCAGAAAACAGATACTAAAGGAGTGAGCAACTTGAAGAAATAGAGAGTAGAATATCAGACTCCAGATGCAAATATATTGTCACAAAAAACCCACTCCAGACTGTGAAATGTGTGGAGTGACTGCTCTGGAAAAGGAAAAAGAATCTCAGAAATTGAAGGCAAAGAGATGGGATTCAGAATGCTCTAAGGTTACCCATGAGAAAGCCAGAATAATGGCAAGGCTTAAGACACAGGGTAAAACTGTTAACCAGGGTCAGAGACATGGACAAGGATGGTTCTGGGAATGGGGTATTGACAAGTGGTGGGTAGATGACAGAGGTGAGAGAAGGATCCATGTGATAAAGCCTGATTAAGCATCAAAGCAGAGTATGCCTATTAACATGAGCTTTGGGTTTTAATGGTCTAGAAATAGCAGAAATGAAGCAAAAGATTGTCCAAGGAGCCCCCACATCCTGCATTACATAAACCCTAAGAAAGTAAAGGTGCAACCATCTTCTTAGGAAAGATCCAGGTGCTAGTGAAAGCCAACATGGAAGAGAGCATCTGTAGCCTGAGGGGTTTGCATACATGTGATTGGGGTTCCTGGATGGAGTTGCACAGGTCTGAGTGGGGTAGGAGGATGAGTCTGTGTGGGAGAACGCTGAGACATATGGGAGTGACATTATTGTGGAGAACACATTATCCACCACTACTGAATTTATCAGATTTGTTGCTTTTAGCAAAACATAACTTCCACCAGATGTCAAGACATTTGAAGTTCTACATTACTGCTATATCTTGTTTCTGTGACACTTTCACAATCTGTATTTTGGAAGCATCTGTGGGTCTGAGAGAGCTTTCATCTACTTCCAGAGTGATATCAGTTATGGTTTTCTTTCCATTTATTCAAATGTTCTGTCCTGTGATCCACCTACAGATCCATGGATTCCCATCCAGTCGCACACCTCCTTGGTATGCAGGTATACTCCTCCATCATGTCTGCTCCATCTCTTTTAATTAAGAAAACAATTTGAATAATCCAGTTCCAGACTCCTTCCTTTAAAAGATTCCGTGCTATGTATGAAGTGATATTAGCTGACTTATGCTAAAATGTTTCTTTCATATTATGTATTATGTGTTTTCAGTACTTTTATACATACACCTAAGGCCCTTAGTATATTTATTAAGTAGATTTTCAGTTACTTTATATGACATACCGGAATTTACCTCTTATACCATTGTTTTCTTTATTTCTCTAATATTGCCTTTTTTTTTTTTTTTTTTGTCATACATGGGTCTCTCACTGCTGTGGCCTCTCCCGCTGCAGAGCACAGGCTCCAGATGCGCAGGCTCAGTGGCCATGGCTCACGGGCCCAGCTGCTCCGCGGCATGTGGAATCTTCCCGGACCGGAGCACCAACCCATGTCCTCTGCATCGGCAGGCGGACTCTTCAACACTGTGCCACCAGGGAAGCCCTATTTATTGCCTTTTTAAATTGAAATAGAGTTGACCTATCTACTTCTTGTGTTTTACTTTCTATAATATTTCACTTTTCAAATCTTTTTTCAAGAGTAGTAACCATTCAAAAATTTTAAGTGACTTTTGTACGGCTTGGTTTAACTCCTGACAAATTTATTTTTCCTAGTCCTCAGGAGATGCCCTCTTTTATGCTTCCAACAACACTTACTATCATTAAAGGTGTTTTACTCAAATCCCCTTTAGCATATACTGGAGAAGAGTTTATATATAATAGCAGAGCCAAAAATGTCTTTGATCATGAGAACTACAATTGTGGGTCCTGGGAACCTAACAAATCTTCCTGCTCTGGATACAGCTCCAAACACCTGAGTCTGCCCTCTGCACTTGACTGAGTCAAACCATTGTGGGCTAGATTCAAGGTGGGCCAGTGAAATGTACCCGCAGCGCAGGAATTCTGATCATAGACAGAAATATACAGACTGGAATCTCAGGAGAGACGAGGCAACCTGATGGCAATGCTTTCGTTATAACGCTAGGAATTCCTTGTCCCTGGAGCCATTCTAGCACCTGCCCTTGCAGGGGCTTTGCTTATCTGCTTTTTCATTGCCTTTTGAGTACCATGAAACCTCATAAAAAATCTTCTTATACTTAGTTAAGTAGGCCAGGGTCTATTGCTTTCTATTGCATGTACCCAAAATAGCCTTAACAGGTACAATAAACTTGTTAGTGCTACACTGAAAACTGTGCTATGTCCAAGGATAGCACATTTAAATTGAAACAGATATTTTTAAAAAATATGTGCCATGGAGAAAATTTGAATCTGCAACAAGAAAACAAATATAGGTGAATCAGTGAAAATCCACTATCTCTTCTGGAACATAAAAGACCATGTACAAATTATTCTAAAGGTGAATTATAACATAAAAGCATACATCAGGTGTGTTATATGTATAAGTTTTGATTATGAAGAGTTATGCCTCAATATGTATAAAATGGATAATTAATAAGAACCTGTTGTATAAAAGAATAAATAAAATTAAATTAAAAAGAGTTATGCCTCAATTCTTAAATGTGTCAAAAGAGTGATTTTGTTAATAGTTATGTGATATATTTATCATTTATGAACAAAAATTTTGTATGCTACATTTCTGTAACAATTCCTTTTTTGTGCAATTTACCAAGAAAAAAATGAAGGGAGATAAGATTAATCCATCTCTTATATGTACTCCAGTTCACTCTATAAAATAAAATGAAGGTGGTTGAAGAAGGCAATTATAAGATTTAGTTTTCTCTCTAAGAAGCTCAAAGTACTTATATGTCATTATTCAATTGATTTTGTAGGATCCCCTTGAGAGTTGTGGGAAACAGCTATTTTATAACTAGAGAAATTAATGCAGAAACACCACATGCTGTGTTAACTATAAGAGCAGGATTAAGAATCACAACCTTGGAGTTTATGAAATGTTGTTACCCCATTAAATTATGCTGGGTCCATCCCAGCGCTTGTACAATGTCCTCCTCCTAAATGTGCTTTGAACATGGCAATGAAATAAATGTCTAAACATTTTATGAACCTTCTGGTTTAAGGTGAAAGAAATCATTTTAGTGTCAATTAGCTTCATTCATGGATTAACCCGTCTTTACAATTCTCTATGAAAGCACGTGGATCCATGTTAAAATGTCACATGCATAATGTTTAGGAAAAATCATTTTAGAAGTCAAAGTCCCTTTTTTTAGTCTTCTATTACTTGTCTTAGCCTGGTATTCTATGTATATCTGTCGTGTCTTCCAATGTCCTCTGCCTTTGATTGTCTACACTTATCACCCACTTCAGCCAAATTCTTTTATTCTTCATGAGGTGGGCATTGTTGGTCTTTCCTACTTCTTTTCTTTACATTTGATCACATTTTTTAGTAGCTATTTCTCCTGACAAGGCCATTTTCTTCCACTGGCTTAACCTAAATCCTGCTTATCCCACCTTCCCTATGGAGTCTTCCCTGGAACTTCAAATTAGGCTATCCTTCTCCCTTTCAAATTCAGGCCGCATTTCTATCTCTGTTGTAGGGATGCTAATACTGTTTACTGCAATGTTTTCTCTTTTCTTAAACATTTATTTTGTTATTTCCTTTAATTATATCCCTTCTTCCCAAAGAGATTAAAATCTTCTAAGGGCAGGAATGTAGCTCAGATGACATCAAGCGCAGTCTTTTGCACTTATCAGGTGTTTAATGAATGGATAGTACAGTGTTGATTAATTTACTAGCAAGGTTAAGTGAATCTGAGATTAGTTTGGAAAACAGAGAAAATTTTTAAACACTTAATATGTACCTGTTAATAATATAAGGTGGGAGAATTAAATACTCCTATATTTATGAAATAAGGAATGGTTTACAAAAACATAATTTTAGTTTGTAACTTCCTTATGCTAAATAATGTACCATTAGGTAGCAATTTCGTTTACATATAGTCAGCTAAATAGCACAATCACTAGAAACCCCTTTAGGTTACTTTTTTTTTTTTTAATAATTAAGGGACCTGCTATTTTGGTAAAGTTTTTTTTCTTTTTTTAGAAGATATTGGGGGTAGGAATTTATTAATTAATTTATTTATTTTTGCTGTGTTGGGTCTTCGTATCTGTGCAAGGGCTTTCTCTAGTTGTGGCAAGCGGGGGCCACTCTTAATCACAATGCATGGGCCTCTCACTATCACAGCCTCTCTTGCTGCAGAGCACAGGCTCCAGACGCACAGGCTCAGTAGTTGTGGTTCACAGGCCTAGTTGCTCTGCGGCATGTGGGATCCTCCCAGACCAGGGCTCGAACCTGTGTCCCCTGCATTAGCAGGCAGATTCTCAACCACTGCGCCACCAGGGAAGCCCCCCTTTAGGTTACTATTAACCTTGATTTTCTCATAGTGTGAAGTAAAGTATCATTTCTGTTTATTGGGCATTTCATCTATTGTCTACTCAGGCAGTTATTGGCTCCTGTATAAACATCCAAGGGCTATCTCCAAACCTACCTTAAACCATTATTCTTTTCTTGCTGTTTTGACACACCCATCCACAATGGTAATAACCTATCCCTCTGCATAATTGTGTAGTTGATAGCTGATCAAGCTCATGGGTTTTAACTTCTGTGTACAAATACTTACTCCAGAGTACCCTAGACTACCATATTTCTCTGAACTCCTTCTGCATCTCACCCTATGCCTTCACTAAGAATCTATACATTCAATTAAATGTCTCTTATGTTCTTATTAGCAGCAGGATACTGGACTAGCTGTTGCCAGTGAATCTCCTGCTGTGTCAAAATATTTAATGTCATAAAATGTTAATTGTTTGATCAAGCTATTCTACTCTAGATTTTATGCTGAGGAAACAATCAGAATTAGGCAATAACATTCATGTACAAAGATGTTCATTATAGCATTATTTGGAAATGTCCAAATATTGAAATCAAAGCAAGGAATATATTACATTTTCATAAACAAGAAATAACATATCAACATTAAAGAATATTGGAAAAGGATATTTAATGACAAGCATAAATGGATACCACATATTGTGATATGACATTATTTATTAAATCATTTAGCCAAGCATATTTATGATCACATGCAATATGTCACACATAATTCAAGGCTCTGGTTACATAGCTATAAACAAACAACTAAGCCCCTACCCATGTGAATCTCATATTCTCATAGTAAAAGTAGATAATAAAATGATAAGCAAATATAGCTATATTATAAAGAATCAGATAGTGGCAAACAGGATAATGGGTAGCCTGATTCAGTTACTATTTTTTTTTTTTTTTTTTTGTGGTACGCGGACCTCTCACTGTTGTGGCCTCTCCCGTTGCGGAGCACAGGCTCCAGACACGCAGGCTCAGCGGCCATGGCTCACGGGCCTAGCTGCTCCGCGGCATGTGGGATCTTCCCAGACCAGGGCACGAACCTGTGTCCCCTGCATCGGCAGGCAGACTCTTAACCACTGTGCCACCAGGGAAGCCCCAGTTACTATTTTTAAGGATGGTCAAGGAAGATAAAATCAATCAAGTGAATGTCTGAGAAAAAACACTTCAGACAAAGCAAATATTAAAGCCTTGATATTGGAATGTGTTTGACATTGAGTGTAGTTGGCATTCAAGATGAATAAATGAAAGGAAAAAGAAATCTTTGTTCACTTTTGGTGGGATATAAATTGGTACAGCCACAATGGAACAAAGTATGGAAGTTCTTCAAAAGATTAAAAATAGAACCATCATACAATCCAGGTACTCCACTTCTGGGTATTTATGTGAAGAAAACAAAAACATTAATTCAAAAAGATATATGCACCCCAATGTTCATTGCAACATTATTTACAATAGCCTAGATATTAAAGCAACCTAAGTGTCCATCAGCAGAATGGATAAAGAAGATGTGGTAAATATATTCAATGGAATATTAATCAACCATATAAAAGAATGAAATCGAGCCATCTGTAAAAACATGGATGGACTTGGAGGGTATTATGCTAAGTGTTGTAAGTCAGGCAGAGAAAGACCAATACCATATGATTTCACTTATATGTGAGATATAAAAAGAAAAATTTTAAAAACCCAAAGTAATAGAAACAGAGAACAGATTTGTGGTTACCAGCAGCAGGGGGTGGGGAGAAGGGAAATTCAAGGAAAGTGGTCCAAAGGCACAAATTTCCAGTTATAAGTATTTGGGATATAATGTACAGCATAATGACTATAGTTAACAGTACTATATGTGTTAACTATAAAAAAAAATTTAAGAAAATAAATCCTGAGTCATCATCCCAAAGGGAAAAAATATCTTTTTGCTGTTTCTTTGTACTTTATAAGGGATACTGTATGCTAACCAAACTTACTGCAGTAATCCTTTCATCATATATATGTCAAACCATTGTGCCGTAGACCTTAATCTTTTTTTTTTTTTTTTTTTTTTTTTTGCGGTGCACGGGCCTCTCACTGTTGTGGCCTCTCCCCTCGCGGAGCACAGGCTCCGGACACGCAGGCTCAGCGGCCATGGCTCACGGGCCCAGCCGCTCTGCGGCATGTGGGATCCTCCCGGACCAGGGCACGAACCCGTGCCCCCCGCATCGGCAGGCAGACTCTCAACCACTGCGCCACCAAGGAAGCCTGACCTTAATCTTATACAGAGATTTATGTCAATTGTATCTCAATGAAACTGAAAAAAAAGTGAATCATAATTTTTTTAAATTTTATTTTTAAAAGTAGAAAGAAATTCATTCTGCCCAACTTGTTTTCCAGTTACCCAGTTCCTTTACCTAAAGGCAAACACTGTTACAGAGTTTTTTAATATCCTCCTAATGAAAATCTCTGTGTGTGTGTGTGTGTGTGATGCCTAGTATATGATTTTTGATTTAAATATACTATTTTATTTAATCATCATAAATACTCATGATATGCTTATTGCATTACTCTCATTTTAGAGAGGAAGAGACAGAGGTTCATAGAGATTTAACACTTTACCAGAGGGGCACAGCTAAATAAGATAAAATCTAAAACTGACTTCAAATCTAAATAAGTGACTTCTGATTATTAACAATGTGTCAATGTAGTTTTATCAATGTTTTGTGTTATAGTTCATTATGCCAAAATAATAACAGGTAAAACTCCTTATGTATGTTTGGTCACATATATACAGCACAACAGAAATACTTGCAGGTGCAAATATTCTCTGAAACTCCAATTTTAATTAATCATGTTTCAGTTTGTTGAAATATGTATTTAAGTATTTTCAGGAAAAAAATGCTGCTGGCATCTTTACAGATAATCAAACCGGAAATAGCTGTCTGAAAGTGGTTTATAATAATAGCAATTACTATTCCTTCTCTGTTAACTATGCCATGTTTTCTTAAGCACTTTAGTTTTAAAAAAAGTCACATCTTACACAGCCTTGTGTGGTAAGAAATATGATTATCCACATTTAACAGTTGAGAATCAAAGGCTTAGAAAATTAAGTAACATATAATGAAAGCAAAAGCTCATATTTCTGCCCATGTCTCCACACCAACATTTACTTTTCTTGTCATTTTTGATAATAACTATTTAGAAAGGTGTGATGTGATACCTCACTGTAGTTTTGATTTTATTTCCCTGATGATTGGTGATGTTGAGCATCTTTTCTTGTGCCTGGTAGCCACCTGGATGTCTTCTTTGGAAAAATTTCTACTCAGTTCCTCTGCCTACAGTAAGTCCCCTACATACAAACGAGTTCCATTCTGAGAGTGCATTCATAAGTCTAATTTGTTCGTAAGTCCAACAAAGTTAGCCTAGGTACCCAACTAACACAATCGGCTATATAATACTGTACTGTAATAGGTTTATAATACTTTTCACACAAATAATACACAACAAACAAACACAAAAATAAAGAAACCTTTTTAATCTTACAGTACAGTATCTTGAAAAGCACAGTAGTACAGTACAACAGCTGGCATACAGGGGCTGGCATCGAGTGAGCAGGCAAGAAGAGTTACTGACTGGAGGAGGGAGAGGAGGTGGGAGATGATAGACCTGAAGGATCATCAGCAATAGCTGATGGAGAGCAAGTTGCAATTTCACTCACGCCTGACATTGATGGCACAGGTTCTGGTTCCTTTGGATTCAATTCTATCTACCCTCTTGAAAAAAATGATCCAGTGATGTCTGGGTAGTAGCTCTATTTTTCTCATCATAGATGACATGGTAGCACTAGATTGCATTCTGAATGGCTGCTGCAACCTTCATGTACCATCCTACATTCAGGTCCTGTGCCTCAAAAACTAACAGTGCCTCCTCAAATAAAGAAAATTTGCCTTGCCATTTCCTGCATCGTGAATCTCTTCGGTTCTGCAGTTACTTCTTCTTCCTCTTTTCTTTCTTTGTCCTTTCTCTGGGCTTCCAATTCCATCAGGTCTTCATTAGTAAGCTCCTTGTGTTTCACAGAAAGGAGTTCAATGAAGTCATCCTCTTGCAGATCTAGCTCCAGCTTCTTGCTGAGGGTCACTTGCTGAAGACCTATTTGGACTCCTCATCCACCTTCTCAAATCCACAAAAATTGTGAACAAAGTGCAGGTAAAGGTTCTTCCAAACTCCATTCATGGTGATGGCCATAACTTCAGGCTAAGCAAAATCAAAAATTTTTATAGCCTTGTAGATGCTATAGTCCTTCCAAAATTGTTGCAAGTTTGTTCCTGACTTGTCACTCACCTTTACTGTCTGACAAAAAGTGTGATGTAAATAATATTTCTTGAAAGTTGCTATAACTCCCTCGTCCATAGGTTGGGTGAGTGACGCAGTATTCAGTGGCAGATGCACTACTTTGATGTTGGGATGAAAGTCGTCCAAGAATGGGGGGTTGCCCAAAGCACTGTCAAGCAGCAAAATAACATTGACTGGGACATCCTTCTCCAAGCAATATTTCTCTACCTCTGAGATGAAGTCGTGGAAAAACTGGTCCTGGAAAATGGCCTGTGTAACCCAGGCTTTGGGGTTACTCTTCCACACAATAGGAAGAGAGCCTTTGGCTATGTTTTTAAGGGCTCTTGGGTTCTCTGAATGATAAACTAAGAGAGGCTTCAGTTTCATATCACCAGAAGCCTTGCCACCATACAACAGATTTAGTCTCTCCTTTGCTGCTTGCCATCAACTTTTCCTCCTTACTGATGTAACTTCAGTCTGGCATCCTCTTCCAGTACAGTCCTGTCTCATCCACATTAAAAACCTACTCGCGGGCTTCTCTGGTGGTGCAGTGGTTAAGAATCCGCCTGCCAATGCAGGGGACACAGGTTCAAGCCCTGGTCCGTGAAGATCCCACATGCCACGGAGCAAAACTACTGAGCCCACGTACCACACCTACTGAAGCTCACACGACTAGAGCCCATGCTCCACAACGAGAAGCCATCACAATGAGAAGCCCATGCACAACAACAAAGAGTAACCCCTACTCACCACAACTAGAGAAGACACAATGCAGCCAAAAATAAATAAATAAATAAATTTATTAAAAAACCTGCTCGGGTAAATACGTGCCTTCATCAACAATTTCTCCACATGTTTCAGGAATTTCCTGGGCAGCTACCATATCTACACTTGCTGCCTCTTCACTTACTTTTACGTTGTGATGTTTGGCTCTAGCTTTGAACCGATGAAACCAGCCATGGCTGACATTAAAAGATGCTCTCTCTGATTCTTTGCCGTGTTTCTTCTACAGGTGTTCATAAAGACCTTTAGCTTCCTCTTGAATCAGCATTAAGCTGAGGTGGGACTTGATGATGATCCTGCATCCACACAATGAGCAGTTTCTCCATACGCTACACCACTTTTCCACACTTCTTCGATATTATTGTCAACATCATCAGCACAGCACACTTCACCTATTCCATAACCTTGTCCTTGTTCTTTAGAATCTTGCCGATGGTTGAATGATTCATGTTATAAGAATGAGAGGCATGGACAATCTTTTTGCCTCACTCTGCTCTCTCAAGTATTTTCACTTTTTCTTCCCATGGTTATTGTTTGGTGCTTTTTAGCAGTACCAGCTACATCACTGCTGCTTTTACGCTTACTTCCAGACATCCTGGGCTTGAAATAAGGATACAGTACTACCGTACTCTATACGGTACTGTACAGTAAAGTACACAAAAGCGCAACCACTTGTAGAGGATGCAAAGAGACAATGTATGCCAGACACGTGAACTAACTTACATGTTTGGACATGCGAAAGCACATTCACATCTTTGAAAGGTCGCAACTTGAAAGTTCATATGTAGGGGCCTTACTGTATTTTTAAATCAGATACTTTGTTTCATTGATATTGAGATGTATGAGTTCTTTATCTATTTTGGATATAAACCCCTTACGAAATATATTATTTGCAAATATTTTCTCCCATTTAATACGTTGCCTTTTCATTTTGTGGATGGTTTCCCTTGCTGAGCAAAAGCTTTTAGTTTGATGTGGTCCCATATGTTTATGTTTACTTTTGTTGCCCTTGCCTGAGGAGATGAATCCAAAAAACTACTGATAAGACCAATGCCAAGGAGTGTAATGTTTATATTTTCTTCGGGAATTTCATGGTTTCTGGACTTACATTTAAGTCTTTAATAAATGTTGAGTTTATTTCTGTGTCTGATGTGGGAAAATGGTCTAGTTTCATTGTGTCACATGTATGTCTCTAGTTTTCCCAACACCGTTTATTGAAGAGTCTGTCTTTTCCCCATTATATATTCTCACATCCTTTGTCATAGATTTATTGACCATATAAGTGTGGGTTTATTTCTGGACTCTCTATTCTGTTCCATTGATCTATGTGTCTGTTTTTTATGCCAATATCATACTACTGTGATTACTGTATCCTTGTAGTATAATTTGAATCAGGGAGTGTGATACCTCCAGTTTTATTCTTCTTTCTCAAAATTATTTTGGATATTCAGAGTTTTTTGTGTTTCTATACAAATTTTAAAATTATTTGTTTTAGTTCTATGTAAAACGCTATTACTATTTTGATTGATAGGGATTTTGTTGAATCTGCAGATTGCCTTGAATAGTATGGTCATTTAAAAAATGTTCTTCTGATTCATGAGCACAGTATATCTTTCCATTTATTTGTGTCACTTCAGTGTCTTTCATCAATATCTTATAGTTTTCAGAGTACAGGTCTTTAACCTTCTTGGTTAGCTTTATTCCTAGGTATTTTACTCTTATTGATACAATTTTAAATGGTATATTTTCCTTAATTTTCTTTGTGATAGTTTGTTATTAGTATATAGAAACACAACATAGTTTTTTTATACCAATTTTGTATCCTGAAAATTTACCAAATTCATTTATTTGTTCTAATAGTCTTTTGGTGCAGTTCTTGGGGTTTCTATACACAGAGTCCTGTCATCTGCAAAGAGTGACAGTTTTACTTCTTCCTTTCCAATTTGGATTCCTGTTGTTTCTTTTTCTTCTCTGATTTTTGTGGCTAGGAATTCCAATACCACGTTGAATACAAGTGGCAAGAGTGGGCATCTTTGTCTTGTTCCTGATCTTAGAGGAAATGCTTCCATCTTTCCCCACTGACTGTGATATTAGCTGTGATTTTGTCATATATGTCCTTTATTATGTTGAGGTATGTTTCCTCTATACCCACTTTGTTGAGAGTTTTTATCATGACTTGATGTTGAATTATATCAAATGCTTTTTCTACATCCATTAAGAAGATGATGTGATTTTTATTCTTTCTTTTGTTATCCTTTGTTGTGGTGTATCATATCATTGATTTGCAAATAGTGAATCATTCTTCAATCCCTAGGATAAATCCTGCTTGAATATGTTGTATGATCTTTTTAAGATACTGTTGAATTCAGTTTGTTAATATTTTCTTAAGAATTTTTGCAACTATGTTAATCATGGATATTGGCCTATAATTTTTATTATTTATTATGCATTGTCTTTTTCTGGTTTTGGTATCATGGTACTACTGACCTTATATGAGTTTGGAGGCATTCATTCCTCTTCAATTTTTTGAATAGTTTGAGAAGAAACTTTTTTATTTTATTCTTTAAATAAGTATTGTTGATGTACAATATTATATAAGTTACAGGTGTACAATATTATGATTCACAATTTATATAGGTTATACTCCATTTATAATTATTATAAAATATTGGCTATATTTCCTGGGCTGTAAAATATATCCCTATAGCTTATTTTATTTTTAGGTATTTTGGGGGTTTTTTATTGGCGTATAATTGATTTACAATGTTGTACGAGTTTCAGTTGTACAGCAAAGGGAATCTGTTTTACATACACATATATCCACTCTTTTTTAGATTCTTTTCCCATATAGGCCATTATAGAGTACTGAGTTGAGTTCTCTATGCTATATAGTAGGTCCTTATTAGTCATTTATTTTACACATAATAATGTGTCTATGTCAATCCCGGTCTTCCAATTTATCCCTCCTCCACTTACCCCCTGGTAACCATAAATTTGTTTTCTACATCTGTAACTCTATTTCGTGAAAAGATGCTCAACATCACTAATTATTAGAGAAAAAAAATCAAAACTACAATAAGGTGTCACCTCACACTGGTCAGAATGACCATTACCAAAAAAACTATAAACAATAAATGATGGAGAGGGTGTGGACAAAAGGGAACCATCCTACACTGTTGGTGAGAATGTAAACTGGTACAGCCACTATGGAGAACAGTATTGAGATTCTTTAAAAAACTAAAAATAGAGATACCATATGATTCAGCAATACCACTCCTAGGCATATATCTGGAGAAAACCGTAATTCAAAAAGATACATGCACTCCAATGTTCATTGCAGCACTGTTTACTATAGCCAGGACATGGAAGCAACCTAAATGTTCATTAACAGAGAAATGGATAAAGAAGATGTGGTATATATATACAATGGAATATCAGCCATAAAAAAAGAATGAAATAATGCAATTTGCAGCAACATGGATGGACCTATAGATTGTCATACTGAGTGAAGTAAGTCGGACAGAGAAAGACAAATATCATATGATATCACTTATATGTGGAATCTAAAAAAGGAGGTACAAATGAACTTATCTACAAAACAGAAATAGAATTACAGGGATATTAACTCTTCTTTAAATGTTTGGTAAAAGTCACCTGTGAAGCCATATGGTCTTGGACTTATGTTTGTTGGGAGATTTTTAATTACAGATACAATTTCATTAGTAGAAATCAGTCTGCTCAGATTTTCTATTTCTTTCTGATTCAGTCTTAGAGGATTGTATGCTTCTACTCATTTGACCATTTCCTCTAAGTTGTCCGATTTGTTAGTATATAATTGTTTGTAGTAGTCTCTTATGATTGTTTTTTCTGTGATATTGATTGTGACTTCTTTTCCATTTCTAATTTTATTTGTTTGGGCCCTCTTTTCCTTGATGACTCTGGCTAAACATTTGTCAATTTTGCTTATTTTTTCAGAGAATCATCTCTTAGTTTAATTGATAATTTCATGGCTGTTTTTTAAATCTCTATTTAATTTGTTTCCACTCAGATCTTTATGATTTCTTTCCTTCTACTAAATTTGGCACTTGTTTGGGTTTTTTTTTTACTTTCTTTAGGTGTAAAATTAGGCTATTTACTTGAGATTTTTCTTATTTCTTGAGATAGGTTTGCATCACTATGAACTTCCCTCTTAAAAATTATTTTGCTGTATCTCATAGATTTTAAAAAGTTGTGTTTTCATTCATCTCAAGGTATCTTTGATTTCCTCTGTCTACCCATTCATTGTTTAGTAACATGTTGCTTAATCTCCACATGTTTATGTATTTTTTTTTCAGTTTTTTCCAGTAATTGATTTCTAGTTTCATACCATTGTGGTCAGAAAAGATGCTTGATATGACTTCTATCTTCTTAAAATTTTTTTACTTGTTTTATGGCATAGCATGTGATCTATCCTGGCAAATGCTCCTTATGCACTTGAGAAGAATGTGTATTCTGCTGCTAGTTGATGGACTGTTCAGTATACATCTACTAAGTTCATCTGGCTAAGGTGTCGTTTAAGGCCAATATTTCCTTATTGACTTTCTGTCTATATGATACATTCATTGATGTAAGTGAGATATTAAAGTCCCCAATGTTATTGTATTACTGTTAATTTCTTCCTTTATATCTGTTAATATTTGCTCTATGTAGGTGTCCTGTGTATGGTGCATAAATATTTATGAATGTTATATCCCCTCCTTGAATTGATCCATTTTTCATTATGTAATGCCTTTCTTTTGCTATCATTTTAAGTCTATTTTTTCTGATATGAGTTTTGCTACCCTAGTTTTCATTTCTATTTGCACGGAATATCTTATTTCATAATTTCAAGTTCAGTCTCTGGGTGTCTTTAGCTCTGAAATGAAATGTAAGCAGCATATAGATGTGTTTTGGGCTTTTTTTATTCATTTAGCCGACTGTTGTCTTTTGATGGAAACATTTAGTCCATTTACATTTAAAGTGATTATCGACAGGTATGTACTTTTTGCTGTTTTGTTATGTGTTTTCTAGCCATTCGTGCAGTTTTTCTCTCATTTTTTTCCTCTTCACTTGTAGTTTGATAACTTGCTTTAGTGTTATGCTTGGATTCCTTTCTCTTTATTTTTTGTACAACTTACAGATTTTTGGTTTGTGGTTATCCTGAGGTTCATATATATCAACATATATGGAGAGTTATTTGTTTTAAGCTGATAATCACTTAAGTTCAAACACATTCTAAAAGCCCTATATTTTTTAGCCCCCCACATACCATTTGTTTTAGATATCATATTTTACATATTTTATTTTGTGTATTGCTTAACTACTTACTGTAGTCGATTTTATGACTTTTTATCTGAACCTTCACACTAGCTTTTAAAGTAGTTAATCCACTGCCTTTCCTATATATTTTCCTCTACAAGTGAGATTTTTTTCATGTTTTTTTTCCTAGTTATGGCATTTACTTTTTCAATTTAAGAAACACTTTAAAATTTCTTGTAAGGCTGGTTTAGTGGGGATGACATATTTTAGTTTCTGCTTGTCTAGAAAACACTTAATCTCTGCAATTCTGAATGATAATCTTGCCAGGGCAGGTATTCTTGGCAAGTATATATATATATATATATATATATATATATATATATACACACACACACACACACACTGTATATACTGTATATATATATAGTATCCTTGTGTATATATATATATATATATACACACACACACTGTATATACTGTGTATATATATATATATATATATATATATATATATATACACACACTGTATATACTATATATATATATATATATATATATATATAGTATCCTTGGCTGTAGTGTAGCTGTTTTGTTTCATGTTTTTCCTTTCTGGATTTCAAATATAACATGCCACTCCCTTCTGGCTTGGAAAGTTTCTGCTGAAAAGTCACTTGATAACCTAATGTGGGTTCCCATGTATGTGATAACATTATTTTTCTCTTGTTCCTTTAAAACTCTCCATTAATTTTTGACCTTGTAATTATACTATGTCTTGCTGTTAATATCTTTGTGTTCATCTTCTTTGGGACTTGGTGCTTCCTGGACCTGGATAACTTTTTTCTTCCCCAGGATCAGTAACTGTTCAGCCATTATTTTATCAGTTTTCTGTCTTTTCTCTTTTTATTCTTCTTCTGGGACCCTATCATATGAATGTTAGGATGCTTGATGTTGTCTCAGAGGTCCCTTAAACTATACTCATTTAAAAAATTCTCCTTGGAGGAGCTTCAAGATGGTGGAAGAGTAAGATATGGAGATCACCTTCCTCTCCACAAATACATCAGAAATACAACTACATGTGGGAAAGCTCCTATAGAACACCTACTGAATGCTGGCAGAAGACCTCAGAACTCCCAAAATGCAAGAAACTCCCCAGGGGTAAGGCAAAAGAAAAAACAGAGACAAAAGAATAGGGATGGGACCTGCACCAGCGGGAGGCAGCTGTGAAGGAGGAAAGGTTTCCAGACACTAGGAATCCCCTTCATGGGCGGAGACTGTGGGTGGCAGAGGGGGGAAGCTTCAGAAGCATGGAGGAGAGCACAGCCACAGGGGTGCGGAGGGAAAAGCAGAGAGATTCCCACACAGAGGAACAGTGTGGGCCAGCACTCACCAGCCCAAGAGGCTTGCCCGCTGTGGATGGGCAGGGGCTGGGAGCTGAGACCAGGCTTCAGTCGGATCCCAGGGAGAGGACTGGGGTTGGCTGCATGAACACACACTGAAGGGACTAGTGAGCCACAGCTAGCCGGGAGGGAGTTGGGGAAAATGTCCAGACCTGCCGAATAGGCAAGAGACTTTTTCTTGCCTCTTTGTTTCCTAGTGCACAAGGAGAGAGGATTAAGAGCACTGCTTAAAGGAGCTCCAGAGATGGGCACAAGACACGGCTATCAGCACGGACCACAGAGATGGATATGGGACGCTAAGGATGCTGCTGCTGCCAACAAGAAACCTGTGTGCAAGAAAAGGTCACTCTCCACACCTCCCCTCCCGGGAGCCTGTGCAACAGCCACTGCCAGGGTCCCGTGATCCAGGGACAACTTCCCCGGGAGAACGCACGGCACACCTCAGGCTGATGAAACGTTACACTGGCCTCTGGCACTGCAGGCTCACCCCGCATCTGTACCCCACCTTCCAACTGGCCTGAGTGAGCCAGAGCCCCCGAATCAGCTGCTCCTTTAACCCCATCCTGTGTGAGTGAAGAACAGATGCCCTCAGGTGGCCTACATGCAGAGGTGGGGCCAAATCCAAAGCTGAACCCCGGGAGCTTTATGAACAAAGAAGAGAAAGGGAAATCTCTCCCAGCAGTCTCAGGAGCAGCGGATTAAATCTCCACAATCAACTTGATGTATCCTGCATCTGTGGAACCCCTGAATAGACAACGAATCATCTCAAATTGAGGAGGTGAATTTTGTGAGCAAAGATATATATATATATATATATTTCCCTTTTTCTCTTTTTGTGAGTGTGTATGTTTATGCTTCTGTGTGTGATTTTGTCTGTATAGCTTTGTTTTTACCATTTCTTCTAGGGTTCTGTCCGTCTGTTTTTGTTTTTACTTTTAAAACTTTTTTTCTTAGTAATAATTTTTTTTTTATTTTTTAATTTAATAACTTTATTTTATGTTATTTTTTTAATTTTATCTTCTTCTTTCTTTCTTTCTGTTTTTCTTTCTTTCTATTTTTTCTCCTTTTGTACTGAGCCGTGTGGATGAAAGGCTCTTTGTGCTCCAGCCAGGCATCATGACTGTGGCTCTGAGGTCAGAGAGCCAACTTCAGGACACTGGTCCAAAATACCTCACAGCTCCACATAATATCAAATGGCAAAACTCTCCCAGAGAGCTCCATCTCAACACCAAGATGCAGCTTCACTCAATGACCAGCAAGCTACAGTGCTGGACACCCTATGCCAAACAGCTAACAAGACAGGAACAGAACCACATCCATTAGCAGAGAGGCTGCCTAAAATCATGATAAGGCCACAGATACCAAAAAACACACCACCAGATGTTAAATTGCCCACCAGAAAGACAAGATCCAGCCTCATCCACCAGAACACAGCCAATACTCCCCTCCAGCAGGAAGCCTACCCAACCCACTGAACAAAACTTAGCCACTGGGGACAGATACCAAAAACAATGGGAACAATGAACCTGCAGCCTGAGAAACGGAGACCCCAAACACAGTAAGTTAAGCAAAATGAGAAGACAGAAAAACACAAAGCCGATGAAGGAGCAAGGCAAAAACCTACAGACTTAACAAATGAAGAGGAAATAGGCAGTCTACCTGAAAAAGAATTCAGAATAATGATAGTAAAGATGATCCAAAATCTTGGAAATAGAATAAAGAAAATAAAAGAAATGTTTAACAAGGACCTAGAAGAAGTAAAGAGCAAACAAACAATGATGAATAACACAATAAGTGAAATTTAAAATGCTCTAGAAGGGATCAAAAGCAGAATGACTGAGGCAGAAGAATGGAAAACTGACCTGGAAGGTAAAATAGTGGAAATAACTACTGCAGAGCAGGATAAAGAAAAAAGAATGGAAAGAACAGAAGACAGTCTCAGAGACTTCCGGGACAACATTAAATGCACCAACATTCGAATAATGAGGTCCCAGAAGAAGAAGTGAAAGAGAAAGGGACTGAGAAAATATTTGAATAGATTATAGTTGTAAACTTCCCTAATACAGGAACGGAAATAGTTAATCAATTCCAGGAAGCACAGAGAGTCCCATACAGGATAAATCCAAGGAGAAACATGCAAAGACACATATTAATCAAACTATCAAAAATTAAATACAAAGAAAAAATATTGAAAGCAGCAAGGGAAAAAACAACAAATAACACACAAGGGAATCCCCATAAGGTCAACAGCTGATTTTTCAGCAGAAACTCTGCAACCCAGAAGGGGCTGGCAGGACATATTTAAAGTGATGAAGGAGAAAAACCTACTACAACCAAGATTACTCTACCCAGCAGGATCTCATTCAGATTTGATGGAGAAATTAAAACCTTTACAGACAAGCAACAGCTAAGAGAATTCAGCACCACAAAACCAGCTTTACAACAAATGGTAAAGGAACTTCTCTTGGCAAGAAACACAAGAGAAGGAAAAGATCTACAATAACAAACCCAAAACAATTAAGAAAATGGGAATAGGAACATATGTATCGAAAATTACCTTAAATGTAAATGTATTAAATGCTCCAACCAAAAGACATAGACTAGCTGAATGGATGCAAAAACAAGGCCTGTATATATGCTGTCTACAAGAGACCCACTTCAGACCTAGGGACACATACAGACTGAAAGTGAGGAGATGGAAAAGAATATTCCATGCAACTGGAAATCAAAGGAAAGCTGGAGTAGCAATTCTCATATCAGACAAAATAGACTTTAAAATAAAGACTATTACAAGAGACAAAGAAGGAGCTACATATTGATCAAGGGATCAATCCAAGAAGAAGATATAACAATTGTAAATATTTATTCACCCAGCATAGGAGCATCTCAATACATAAAGCAAATACTAACAACCATAGAAGGGGAAATTGACAGTAACACAATCATAGTAGGGGATTTAACACCCCACTTTCACCAACAGATGGATCATCAAAAATGAAAATAAATAAGGAAACACAAGCTTTAAATGATACATTAAACAAGATGGACTTAATTGATATTTATATGACATTCCATCCAAAAACAACAGAATACACATTCTTCTCAAGTGCTCATGGAACATTGTCCAAAATAGATCATATCGTGGGTCACAAGCCAAGCCTTGGTAAATTTAAGAAAAATGAAATTGTATCAAATATGTTTTCTGACCACAATGCTATGAGACTTGATATCAATTACAGGAAAAAAAGCTGTAAAAAATACAAGCACATGAAGGCTAAACAGTACACTACTTAATAGCCAAGCGATCACTGAAGAAATCAAAGAGGAAATAAAAAAATACCTAGAAACAAATGACAATGAAAACACAATGATGGGATGCAGCAAACCTATTGGATGCAGCAAAAGGAGTTCTAAGAGGGAAGTTTATAGCAATACAAACCTATCTCAAGAAACAAGAAAAATCTCAAATGAACAACCTAACCTTATACCTAAAGCAATTAGAGAAAGAAGAACAAAAAAACCCAAAAGTTAGCAGATGGAAAGAAATCATAAAGATCAGATCAGAAATAAATGAAAAAGAAATGAAGGAAATGATAGCAAAGATCAATAAAACTAAAAGCTGATCCTTTGAGAAATAAACAAAATTGACAAACCATTAGCCAGACTTATCAAAAACGAAAGGGAGAAGACTCAAATCAATAGAATCAGAAATGAAACAGGAGAAGTAACAACTGACACTGCAGAAATACTAAGGATCATGAGAGATTACTACAAGCAACACTATGCCAATAAAATGGACAACCTGGACGAAGTGGAAAAATTCTTAGGAATGCACAAAGTTCCAAGACTGAACCAGGAAGAAACAGAAAATATGAACAGACCAATCACAAGCACTGAAATTGAAACTGCAATTAAAAATCTTCCAACAAACAAAAGCCCAGGACCAGATGGCTTCACAGGTGAATTCTATCAAACATTTAGAGAATAACTAGCACCTATCCTTCTCAAAGTCTTCCAAAATATAGTAGAGGGAGGAACACTCCCAAATTCAATGTACAAGGCCACCATCACCATGATACCAAAATCAGAAAAAGGTGTCACAAAGAAAGAAAACTACAGGCCAATATCACTGATGAACATAGATGCAAAAATCCTCAACAAAATACTAGCAAACAGAATCCAACAGCACATTAAAAGGATCATACACCATGATCAAGTGGGGTTTATTCCAGGAATGCAAGGATTCTTCAATATATGCAGATCAATCAATGTGATACACCATGTTAACAAATTGAAGGAGGAAAACCATATGATCATCTCAATCGATGCAGAGAAAACTTTCGACAAAATTCAACACCAATTTATGATAAAAAACCCTCCAGAATTAGGCATAGAGGGAACTTTCCTCAACATAATAAAGGCCATATATGACAAACCCACAGCCAACATTGTCCTCAATGGTGAATAACTGAAAGCATTTCCGATAAGATCAGGAACAAGACAAGGTTGCCCACTCTCACCACTCTTATTCAACATAGTTTTGGAAGTTTTAGCAACAGCAATCAGAGAATAAAAAGAAATAAAAGGAATCAAAATCAGAAAAGAAGAAGTAAATCTGTCACTCTTTGCAGATGACATGATACTATATGTAGAGAATCGTAAAAATGTTACCAGAAAACTACTAGAGCTAATCAATACCCTGAGAAAACCATAATTCAAAAATGTTCATGTACCAAAATGTTCATTGCAGCTCTATTTACAGTAGCCAGGACATGGAAGCAACCTAAGTGTCCATCAACAGATGAATTGATAAAGAAGATGTGGCACATATATACAATGGAATATTACTCAACCATAAAAAGAAATGAAATTGAGTTATTTGCAGTGAGGAGGATGGACATAGAGTCTGTCATACCGAGTGAAGTAAGTCAGAAAGAGAAAAACAAATACTGTATACTAACACATATATATGGAATGTAAGAGAAAAGAAATGGTCATGAACAACCTAAGGGCAAAACAGGAATAAAGACACAGACCTGCTAGAGAATGGACTTGAGGATATGGGGAGGGGGAAGGGTAAGCTGTGACAAAGTGAGAGAGTGGCATGGACATATATACACTACCAAACGTAAAATAGATAGCTAGTGGGAAGCAGCCTCATAGCACAGGGAGATCAGCTTGGTGCTTTGTGACCACCTAGAGGGGTGGGATAAGGAGAGTGGGAGAGAGGGAGACACAAGAGGGAAGGGATATGGGAACATATGTATATGTATAACTGATTCACTTTATTATAAAGCAGAAACTAACACACCATTGTAAAGCAGTTATACTCCAATAAATATGTTATAAAAATGAAAATTTTCCTTACTTTTGCTATTCTTTTGAGCGATTTTCATAACTCTGTCTTCCATGTTACTTATGCATTCTCCTGTATCATGTAATCTGCTGTTAATTCCATCTCTCTAATTTTTTTTCATTTTTGTTATTGTATTCTTCAGCTCTGACTGGTTCTTTTTTATATTTACTAACTTTTTATTGAAGTTCTCACTATATTCCACTATTCTTCTCATGAATTCAGTGAGCATCTTTATGACCACTGCTTTAAGTTTTATCATGTAAATTACATATATCTATTTTATTAGGGTCTTTTCTGGGGTTTATCTTGTTTTTTCATTTGAAATAAATTCCTCTCTATTCTCATTTTGTTTGACTTTTGGTGTTTTGTTCTATGAATAAAGCAAAACCATAACCTCTCTCAGTCTTGAAGGCATGGCCTTGTGTAGGAACATCCTGATGTAGACTCTGTGTCTGACAGCTTTGGTGGGAGGGATCGAGCTGGAGTGAGCATGGGCCAGGCCTTTTCCCAGTGTACATCAGGAACCACCATCTTGGCAGGAGGGCTTGAACCAGCACTTGGTGTGGACCAGGGTTTTTCCCAGGGCAGACCAGGGATTGCTGCCTCAGTTGGTTTGGGGGAGATTTAGCTGGAACCCAGAGATGGCTGGGGTTTTTCCCGGGGTGCAACAGAATCCAACAACTTGTTGGGAAGGCTGGAAACTGGTGCATGCCAGACTTTTCCCAGGGAATCCTAAGGCTTCCATCTTGGTAGAGGGTCCTCTCTGTTTAATCCTTTGTTCATCTGGCTAATGGTTTCCAATTTTGTTTACCATTTCAAAGAACCAGCTGTTAATTTGTTTAATCTTTGCTATTGTTTTCCTATTTTCTATTTTATTTGTATCTGCTCTAATCATTAATTTTACTTCCTTCTTCTCACTTTGGGCTCAATTTGTTTTTCTTTTCCTAGTTTCTTAAAACATAGAGTTAGGCTCTTCATTTGGGAGCTTTCTTGATTCTTAACGTAGGTGTTTATTGCTATAAACTTCCCTCTTATAAGTGTTTTTCTAACATCTCCCAAATGTTGTTATGTGTGTTTCCATATTTGTTTATCTCAAGATACTTTTTAATTTCCCCTTTAATTTATTAATTGATTTATTAGTTGTTCAGAAGAATATTGTTCAATTTCCATTTTCCTCTTGTTGACTTCTAGTGTCATACCATTGTGGTCAGAGAAGACACTTGGTATGATACAATCTTCTTGAATTTCTGAAGACTTGTTTTGTGTCCTAACATATAGTCTAACCTATAAAATGTTCCATATGCACTTGAGAAAATTATATATTCTACTATTATCAGGTAGAATATTCTGTGTCTTTCAGATACATTTTTTCTATACTGTTGTCCAAATCTGTTTGCTTATTGATTTCTTGTGTGGACGGTTTATTCATTTTTGAAAGTGGGATTAAAAAGTCACCAACAATTATTATATTACTGTTTATTTCTCCTTTTAGTTCTGTTACTTTGTGCTTTATATGTTTAGGTGCTTTGATCCTGGAAGCATAAATATTTACAACTGTTTTATCTTCTTGACGTATTGACCCCTTTACATTATATAGTGATCTTCTTTGTCTCTTTTTACCATTTTTAAAGACTATTTTGTCTAAGAATAGCTACCCTGCTTTTTTGGGGGGGGGTGTATGATTTTCTTGAATCTGTAGATTGCTTTGGGAAGTATGGATATTTTAGCAGTATTAACCCTTATAATTAATTATTACAGAATATCTTTCCTTTTTTTTTGTATAATCTTCAATTTCCTTCACTGATGTTTTATAGTTTTCAGATTATAGGTTTTTACCTCCTTGGTTAAGTTTATTCCTAGGTATTTTATTCTTTTGATGCTATTTTAAATAAGATTTTTTTCTTTATTTCTCTTCCTGATGATTCATTATTAATGTATACAAAGCAACAGATTTCTATATATTAACTTTGTATCCTGCAACTTTACTGAATCCATTTATTAGTTCAAATAGGTTTTGGGTGGAGTCTTTAGGGTTTTCTAGATATAGTATCATGTCATCTGTAAATAGTGACAGTTTTATTTCTTCCCTTCAACTTGGATGCCTTTTATTTCTTTTTCTTGTCTGATTGCTATGGCTAGGGCTACCATTACTATGTTAAAGAGAAACAGTGAGAATGGGCATCCTTGTCTTATTCCTGATTTTAGAGGAAAGACTCAGCTTTTCACCACTGAGTATGAAGTTAACTGTGGGTTTGTCATAAATGGCTTATATTATTGTGAGATAAGTTTTCTCTATACCAACTTTGATGAGAGCTTTATCATGAATGGATGTTGAATTGAGTCAAATGCTTCTTCTGTGTCTACTGAGATGGTAATGTGATTTTTATCCTTCCTTTGTTAATGTGGTGTAACATATTGATTGATTGAGGGATATTTAACCATTCTTGCATCCCTAAAATAAATCCTCCTTGATCATGTTGTATGATCCTTTTAATTTATTGTTTAATTTGGTTTCTTAATATTTTGTTGAGGTTTTACTTCTGCATCCATCAGATATATTGACCTGTAATTTTTTTTGTGTGTGTGCTTTGTTCTGGTTTTGTTTTCAGGGTAATAGTGTCTTCAAAGAATGAATTTAGGAGAACTCCCTCTTCTTCAATTTTTTGCAATAGTTTGAGGAGGATAGGTATTAACTCTGCTTTATATGTTTGGAAAAATTCCCCTGTGAAAACATCTGGAACTGGACTTTTGCTTGCTGGGAGTTTTGTTTTCATTTTTTAATAAATTTCATTTCATTACTAATAAACCGTCTCATCAGACTGTTTGTGTCTTTCTGATTCAACCTTAGAAGACTGTGTTTTTCTAGAAATGTGTCCATTTCTTCTAGGTTGTTCAACTTCTTGGCATATAACTCTTCATAATATTCTCATAGGACTTTTTGTATCTCTGTGGTATCAGTCCTAATTTTTCCTCTTTCATTTCTATTCTGTTTATTTGAGTCTTTTCTCTTTTTTTCTTCATGAGCCTGACTGCAGGTTTATCAATGTTGCTTATCTTTTTGAAGAAACAATTCTTGTTTTCATTGATATTTTTCTCTTTTTTTTCCTTCTGTCTCTACAATATTTATTTCCTCCCTGATATTTGTTATTTCCTTCCTTTGGCTGACTTTGGTTTTTGTTTCTTCTTCTTTTCCTAGTTCCTTTATTTGATAGTTAACTTATTTATTTGAGATTTTTCTTGTTTCTTGAGGTGGGTCTGTATTGCTAAAATTTTCCCTCTTAGATCAGCTTTTGTTTCAACCCACAGATTTGGAAAAATATGTTTCCAATTTGATTTATTTCAAGCTATTTTCTGATTTTCTTCGATTTATTCATTTTTTAGTAGCAAATATTTAGTCTCCATGTGTCTGCAATTTTTCTTTCTGTAATTGATTTATAGTTTTATATCCCTGATGTTGCAAAATGTTTAATATCTTTTCTCTTAAATTTGTTGAGACTTGTTTGGTGGCATAGCATTAAATCTATCTTGGAGAATGTTCCATGTGCACATGAAAAGAATGTGTATTCTGCTGCTTTTGGATGGAATACCCTGTAGATATTTGTTAAGTTCAGATGGTATATGTCATTTAAGGATATACTTCCTATTAATTTTGTCTGGATGATCTGTTCATTGATGTAAATGTGGTATTAAAGTCCCTTACTGGTCCTGTATAGTTGTTAATTTTTCCCTTTATTACTGTTGATATTTGTTTTATATATTTAGGAGCTCCTATAATAAGTCCATATATGTTAACAAATATTATATGCTCTTCTTATATTCATCCCTTTAATATTATATAATGTACTTCTTTGTCTTTTTTTATATACTTAATTTTAAAGTCTACTATGTCTGCAATAAATATTGCTATCCCCACTTTCTTCTTGTTTCAATTTTCATGAAATATCTTTTTCCATTCTTTCACTTTCAATCTCTGTGTGTCTTCAGCTCTAAGTGAGTCTGTTGTAAGCACCATATTCATGGATCTTGTTTCCTTTTTTTAGTCCTCTCAGCAACCTTATGTCTTTTGACTACAGAGTTAATCCTTTGACACTTAAAGTGATTATTGATAAGCACATGCTTATTGCCATTTTGTTACTTATTTTCTTTTTTTGAATTTTAATTTATTTTTTTTTATAGAACAGGTACTTATTAGTTATCCATTTTATACATATTACTGTATATATATCAAACCCAATCTCCCAATTCATCACACAACCTCCCCATGCCACTTTCCCTCCTTGGTGTCCACACATTTGTTCTCTACATCTGTGTCTCAATTTCTGCCTTGAAAACTGGTTCATCTGTACCATTTTTCTAGGTTCCACATATATGCGTTAATATATGATATTTGTTTTTCTCTTTCTGACTTACTTCACTCTGTATGACAGTCTCTAGATCCATCCACATCTCGAAAAATGACCCAATTTGGTTCCTTTTTATGGCTGAGTAATATTCCATTGCATATATGTACCACACCTTCTTTATCCATTCATCTGTCGATGGGCATTAAGGTTGCTTCCAGGTCCTGACTATTGTAATTAGTGCTGCAATGAATATTGTGGTACATGACTCTTCTTGAATTATGGTTTTCTCAGGGTATATGCCCAGTAGTGGGATTGCTGGGTCACATGGTAATTATTTTTTAGTTTTTTAAGGAAACTCCATACAGTTCTCCATAGTGGCTGTATCAATTTACATTCCCACCAATAGTACAAGAGGGTTCCCTTTTCTCCACACCCTCTCCAGCATTTGTTGTTTGTAGATTTTCTGATGATATCCATTCTAACTGGTGTGAAGTGATACATCATTGTAGTTTTAATTTGCATTTCTCTAATAATTAGTGATATTGAGCAGCTTTTCATGTGATTCTTAGCCATCTGTATGTCTTCTTTGGAGAAATGTCTATTTAGCTGTTCTGCCCAGTTTTGGATTGCATTGTTTGTGTTTTGATATTCAGTTACATGAGCTGTTTATATATTTTGAAGATTAATCATTTGTCCGTTGATTCATTTGCAAATATTTTCTCCCCATCTGAGTGTGGTCTTTTCATCTTGTGTGTAGTTTCCTTTCCTGTGCAAAAGCTTTTAAGTTTCATTAGGTCCCATTAGTTTATTTTTGTTTTTATTTCCATTACTTTAGGAGGTGGATCAAAAAAGATCTTGCTGTGATTTACGTCAAAGAGGGATTTTCCTATGTTTTCCTCTAAGAATTTTACAGTGTCCATCTTACATTTAGGTCTCTAATCCATTTTGAGTTTATTTTTGAGTATGGTGTTAAGGAGTGTTCTAATTTCATTCCTTTATATGTAGCTGTCCAGTTTTCCCAGCACCACTTGCCGAAGAGTCTGTCTTTTCTCCATTGTATATCTTTGCCTCATTTGTCATAGATTAGTTGACCATATGTGTGTGGGTTTATCTCTGGGTTTTCTATCCTGTTGCATTGATCTATATTTTTGTTTTTGTTCCAGTACCATATTGTCTTGATTTCTGTAGCTTTGTAGTATAGTCTGAAGTCAGGGAGTCTGACTCCTCCAGCTTCAATTTTTT